>NC_054841.1:27113524-27724913 GCF_018345385.1 Vulpes lagopus
AAGAAGAGGAATACTGGTTTGCAGGCATTTGAACTGAGACAGACTTAATTGACAATTAAGAGCACTCTATCACTCTACTTTGATGTTATCCAATTTTCTTCTTTCCCTGGAAATCTGAATATAATGGCCAATTTAGAGAGGATAGAAAGGAGAGTAAGAGCTCTGTAGTGTGATGTAAATACTGGTCTATTTAGTTATTCATGTTTATTCATAGGACTTTTTCCTTAAGAGCTGCCCACATAAGTCAGAGAAAATAATCAGAATGAAATATCACCTTCATCTATTCTAGATCTCCTCCAGGAGACTGGCCTCTGCATCCTGAAACAGACACATCTATGATCTATGTTATCATCCAGCAGAGGAAATTTGAGGGGTAGGTCATCCCAAACTAGCAGGACATCATTGCCTTTTACTCCCATGGCTCTCATTGTAGGCAGAACTCACGAACTCACACAGGAAAGGGGATGGACAGAGGCAAGTCACTTCAGCACAGGAGGGCAGTGGAAAAAAACATGAGCTTCACAGTCAGACATCTATGTAGTCACTCATCGTCCGACCATCTATCCATCTATTCAGTCTGTGGGCAATTGATTTCCCACCTTTAAGCCTAAATTCATGAAGCTGAAGAATAAAGAAAATATTTAGTCCCACTCAGGGTCCTTTGAAGGTTGCTAGAATAGTATATTCAAATTTACTCACAACATAAGGACTTAGCCATAGCAGGTTGCTGATTCCTGGGTGAAGAGCAGAAAGGCACAGTTCCCGAGGGCCCTGCTCACTAGACCATGGCTGTTGTGCATGGGTATGGTGATTAGCAGCCCTGTTTCACCTGGGGGGAAGGAAGCTCATTGCAATGCAGAGAAGGCTGTGACAGAGGTTAAGATCAGAGGATCTCACTGAATAGCCAGATGGGATTTTAAAGGCTCCTGGTAGAACTCACTGTGCTTTCCCCTTAGTAATCACCTTGATCACTACCTTGCAAACACCTCAGAGCTATGATCACTGTGATTATGGGCGAGGAATATCATCTTAGTGCGGCAGCCTGAAACTTCACCCTACTTTTTCCCTTACATCCATTCCTTCTTCATCCCATGCTGGAACTTAGGTGGCAAATAACCCTTCTCTGCTTTTGAAGGAATTTTCATTATATGAGAATCCAGAATGTGCCAAGCACATTGATGCACAATGTAATTAAATAAAAGCCTTCTATAAGAATTATGATAACATGATTAAAGCTAAGGAAACTAGAGCAAAACATATCTAGGTTCTCCTTTTACTATGTTTACTTATTATGTGGTCTCTACCTCAGTTTATTCATTGGTAAGACAGGTATAATCATACACTGACCTCCTGGAATAGGTCTAAAAGTTAAATAAGCACTTTGAACACTGAGCACAGTCTCCGATACTTAATGAAATGCTATGAAATGTGGGTTTTAAAAAAGTTGTGAGGTATAGGTTATTCTCATTTAAAATATGAAAAATCTGAGTTCCTGTAGGTAAAGGATCTTGAACAAGAGCAGCCAGCCACATTTGGGAAGCAGTTCTGCTGCTCCCAAGGCCATATCTCTAACTCATCTCATGTTAAACCTGAAGGTATCCTCAAAGCTGACTTCTAACCTGTTAGCTTTTCGTCCTGCAGAGTCGCATAGTCCTCAAGCATGAGCTCTGAAAACCACACACATTCCTAGCTGTGCATTCAGGCTTTCATGTCTAAATAAATCTTTTCCTTAAATAAACTAAATGAAAATTGGATTTCAATGCATATCAGTATTTGATCCTAATAATGACATTCGAAAGTTTGACTCCAAGACTCATAATCACTACAAAGTAAAAACCTGTAATAAAAAAAATACACAAAACATAAAGATAAAGGACTCAAAGCATATTATTATGGAAAATTGCCAAATCACAAAAGAATATGATAAGACAGAAAGAAAAGAATAAAGGATCTGCAAAACACCCAGAAAACAATTAACAAAGGGGCATTAGTAACTCCTTACATATCACTAATTATTCAGCCTTAAAAATAGAGGGAAATCCTACCATTGCAACAATATGAATAAACCTGGAGGACATTATGCTGAGTGAAATAAGCCAGACACAGAAAAGCAAAAGTGAGATCATGTGATCTCACTTAGAAGTGGAACTTAAAAAAAGAAAAATTGAACTCAGAGTAACAGAGAGTAGAATGGTAGTTACCAGAGCCTAGGAGTGGGGGAAAGAGAGGGGATAATAATTAAGGGTACAAATCTTCAGTTATAAAATCAAAAAGTTCTGGAGACCTAATGTACAGCATAGTGACTATAATTAGTAACGATACGTTGTACTTGAAATTTAGTAATAAAGTAGATCTCAAGTATTCTCATCACACACACACACACACACAGATGGTAACCATAGGAAGTGATGAATATGTTCATTAGTTTAACTTTGGTAATCATATCACAATGTATGCATATATTAAAACACCATGTGCGGGCACCTGGGTGGCTCAGTCAGTTAAGCATCTGCCGTCAGCTCAGGTCATGATCCCAAGGTCCTGGAATCAAGCCCCACATCAGGCTTCCTGTTCAGCAGGGAGTCTGCTTCTCTCTCTCTCCCTCTGCTCATTCCCCCACCATGCTCATCCTCCCTCTCAAAAAAAATAAATAAAATCTTAAAAAAGCAAAACACCATATGTATACCTTAAATATATGTAATTTTATTTATCAATTACACCTCAGTAAAGCTGATAAAATAAAATCTTCTCAACTAAGTTATATTAGAGATATATCAACTGAACAATTCTTAGAGGGAAATTTGTGCCATTTGATCCATATATTAGAAAAGGAGATAATTTGAAAATAGAGATTCATATTGAAAGAGTAGAGGAAACTTTAGTACATCAAGCTCAAATACATAACAAATAAGACGAACAGTAAAGAAGAAGAAAAGAAATCAGTGAAATACAGAACAAACTTTCAATAAAGAAAGTAAAAAAAAGTTTGCTGCCTGAAATGAGAGTAATGATCTAGGCAAACAGAATTACAGAGACCAAAAAATGGTCAACACACAAAGAAATTAACTCACAATGGCTAATAGAAAAGCAGAACAAGTACATAAAAGTACATTAATATATGGTCTTTATTAGACTGAACTATAAGTTATATAATATCACTTGTGTTATTCTATCCTGTTACAATGTCACATTGAAAAGAAAACAGACCAGCAATCAAAAGTAAACAAAACGCCAGTCTGGTATTAACTGAGCCTGTGGCTGGCCAAACACTCTATCCCATTACATTTTGCTATATAACCATTTCATAAAGAATCATTAATTTTAAACCTTACATGTATGTGATAAAACATTTTCAAATAATATAGAATGAAGTAAAACATGAAGTAAAATACCTTGAAATATCCCTCTGAAAGGAAACATTTTTGAAGTTGGATATTCTCCTTAGAATTCTCTCCAAAATGTGTAACCTCGTCTATTTATGAAGTCAAAATTGTACCTAGAGCCCCTTGATTTGACTGGTGTGATTACTTAGTGAAACTTAGTGATTACTTCCCCATATTCCCTCCTCTTCTTGTTAGCAGTATTATGCTTTAGTTTCCTATTAGTTGGCTTTATGAAATCACATGTGCAAATATTTTATTTCTACTAACTTTAGGTATTATTTTGGATTTCTTATTATGTTAGACACATCACCTCCTCCACACAACACATCTCCCTATTCCGTCAGTTATTTATCATGCTTACATTGCCAAGGCTGTCAATTCTGTTATAATGTTAGAAAATGTGTCTCAAGATTCTTGGAACATGGTGATCTGAATATGGTTCCTTTCTCCTCCTCTACTTTGAGGAGACCTACTTCTCCAGTGTCAAGGAGCTGCTAACAGTTCTAGACAAGTGCACAAGTCAGGATGTTAGCACTATTGGGCTTTAGGCAAAGAGAAATGTTGTGAAGTTTGTTTTCCTTGATTGAGTTGGAAAAATTCCTGGCAGTCCTGAAGAAGTACCAAGTGTTCAGAGACCTGTGGAAGTCCTGGAGAGTCAACAATGGCCCCACGTGAATATATGAGACTCACATTCACCAAAGAGATTTAAATTGAATAAATAGCTTGAGCCCTCCTTGCCTTTTAGCCTGAGAGTGCATAGGTAAGGGTTAGCCATGAAGGTTTCTACCATTGCCTCAGAAAAGAAATGGCAGACAGTAGCTAGGGAAATAGAATAGAAACTGCTTCAAATTCATATGCAGAGAAAAAGATTAAGTTTAAAACTATACTTTCTCAAATAAGATATTCAAGGTAAAAATTTAGGGAACAGTACGCAGCCCCAATTTACTAACCTGGATAATTAAGTGCTAAATATGTGAAAGCATTAAAAACAAATCTGAAGAATGGAAATAATGAGGAAGTAGACGAGAATTACAGAAAGACCCAAAAACCCTCAACAGAGTTTCAGAAAAATACATACAAGATAAAAACTTGAGCTGATCAAGAAAAAAAATAATAACAAGGTAATTCTTCAAAAAAAAAAAAAAGGACAAGCTGAAGATTTAAGCGAGCCATCTGAACCTAGGATAGATTGACAATAAGAGACACTCTCCTAGGAACATCCAGGCAAAATTCCTGAACACTAGAAAGGCTTACGAGCCTCCAATCAGAAAGAACAAAACATTAACAAAGGAAAAAAGAATTAGACCAACAACTACATAGTATCTGCAAGACTATAAGCTAAAATATAGAACACAATTTATATATTGGAAAGCAATGTATAAGTCTGTGAAGACTTCTGCAAGGAAAGGATTATATCCCAATAATTATATACCAAGACAGAGTTCCTACTTCAGTTCCACATGTAAAGAGTTTAGATGTTGTCATTCTAACCTTAAAACAAGAAAAAGGTCATTTCTGAGCATGTGTCCTTCCCTTTACATGTGTAGCTTGCTAAATTACCCAGTCTACATGGGGATTTTGAGAAACCCTAATTTCAAAAAGCAATTTTTCCTGCTAGGCTTTCAATACCCTAATGCTTGCCTCAGTTGTAATCTCTGTTCCCAGGAGGTTATAAGTTGTTCATTTTCCTTTCAAAGTTTTCAATGAAAACAGACAGTTTCTATCTTAAGTGGGTTCTGACTTAGGTAAAATAATGGTAAATGCTTTGTGCCAGTCCTTTAGGTTTACCTCTGACAGGTTAAAACAAATAAACATCATTCTTTCTTTAATTTAAATTCAATCAGCCAACATAAAGTACATACTTAGTTTCAGATGTAGTGTTCAATGAACATAACTCTTGAGAATAAGATCAGTTCACCTTAGACTGCCTCATATACTGAGAATATTGGCTGTTTGTCTTCAAGACCACTACTGAGTCAGGAGCAGTTATGGCAAAGACAAGAAAAAATTCTGCAAAGCTTTCCCACCATTTAAAAATTTCTTTTTTTCAATGATTCAGCCTTTGCTTGGTTACTATAAACCTTTGACTACTTTCCAGATTTCTGACGAAATTAATTCTGACACTTCTGGCTTGATTTGTCGATGTTTCTCTGTAGGAAAGGACACTCAGAGCCACCTGTTGCATCACATCCACTGATGTCACCCCACCCATCCTTCCTTCTTCATGAATGGTAGCATGTATTTACGGGTAATTTGATTAGCTTGCTTTCTGCCTGTAGGATTTGGGGAGTTCAACAGTCTTCTTTCATTCATTTATTTCTGTCTCTGTCACTTTCAGTCCAAGATACAACATTCTCAGAAACCTTGTGGGTCTCCTGTGTATGTCTTGAGATTCATTCCACTAGACAAGATATCCCTCCAAAGATATTTTCTGGATAATCCTCTCTCTAGTCACAGCTTCTGCTTAGATGGCTGAGAGGAGCCATTAGTCCCATGCTTAATCACTTGGAAGAAGCCTCTGAGTGATTGAATATTATGACTTCAGTGATCCTTCCAAGGCATTAGCAAAAGGTTTGCTAGCCAGACCCTTAGGTTTCTTTCCAGAACATGTTTTATTGATAGTAGATCTCCAAATTTGAATGTCTTTTGTAATCTGGATAGGTGAATTTCCAAATTATCAAATGCTGGTTCCTTCTTGTTGAACAATTCTTTCCATCAATCTCTTTCCTCTTGCATTTTACCATAAACTGCACCAAGAATACAGCCCATGCCTTTAGCACATTGCTTGCAAATATCCTCACTTAAATATCCAAATGCATCACCTTACCTATTCTGATTTCCATATAACTGTAGAATATAATATGTACAGTGGCTAAGTTTTTGCCACTGTACATAACAAGGACAACTTCCCTCTAGCTTCTAACAACATGTTATTTCTGAGTCATTGCTAGCAGTGTTTTTACTGTCCATATTTCTACCAAAAGTCTGTTTGTGGTTATTTAGACATTCTCTAAGGTGATTTAGTATTTTTCTACCGTGCTCCTCACTCCCTTCTGAGTCCTCGCTGGCAAAGTTATTAGCATCCATATCCCTTCTAACAACTATTCAAGGCAATCTAGGCTTTATATATCATGCTTTTCCTAAATCTTGTGTTTACTACCTAGTACTCAGTTCCAAAGCCATTTACACATTTTTTGATATTTATTTGTCACAACAACATCTCACTTCCAGGAATCAAAATCTCTACTTGTTATCTACTGCTACTTTACCCCAAATTTAGTGCCTTCAAACAACTAAGATTTACTACCTAAACTTCACAATTTTAGTTTTGAAGGTTGAAAGTCCAAAATCAATTTGGGTTAAAATCAAGATGTCAGCAGAGCTGTGTTGCTTCTGGAGATTCAAAGGAGGACTAAGTCACCTTCCTATCCAGCTTCTACAGCTTACCTGCACTCCTTGGTTTGTGGCTCTGTCCCATCTTCATTTTCTGTCGCATCTCATTTTTCTTCTTCCAGTATCTGCTTCTTTCTTCTGAGAACCACTGCCATTACATTGTTTAGCCCAGATAATCCAGGATAATCCTCCCATTTCAAGATCCTTAACTTAATCATGTCCATAAAGTCCTTTTTCTATATACAATGACATTCAAGTGTTCTAGGGATTTGGACATGAACATCTTTTGGGGGAAGAGGAGCATTATCTTATCCACCACATGCTCACTTCTCTTTTCATTCTTTTGTCTTTACCTCTTCAGTTTTCAGTTCTTGTATATTCTATTTATCTGTTCAATTCACTAATCCAATCATCTGTCATTTTTTGACTCTACTATTAAATCCATTTTGTTCTTATTTCTATATATTATATTTTCAGTTCTAAAACCCCATTTGACTCTTTTTTATTAGTTTCAATCATCTATTGCAATTCTCTATCCTCTATCCATCTAGCTCATCTGTATTTTCCCTATATTTCTTTAACACATTAATTATGATTGCTTTAAAAGTCCTTATCTCTTAACTCCAAATTTTGGATCATCAGTGAGTCTACTATCATTAGTTTTCGATGTGGCATAACAGATTACCACAACTTTAGCAGCTTAAAAAAACACACATGTTTATTATTTCACAGTTTCTGTGATTCAGCAGTCTGGGCATAGCTTATCTGGGTTCTTTGCTTATACTAGAGTGTAAGAATTTCAAGATATTGGCCAGGCTTCATTCTAATCTGGAGGCTCAAATGAGAGAAAAAAAGCTACCAGGCTCACTCAGATTCTGGGCAGAATTTATTTCCTTGAAATTGTAAAACAAATGTCTTCATTTCCTTGCTCTTTGTTGGCCAGAAGTTACCCTCAGTACCTGGAATCTATCCAAACATGACCATTTACTTCATCAAGCCATCAAGGAGAATCACCAGCATGAGTTTCTGGATGAACTCTTACGTAATATAATGTTATAACAGGAATGACAGCTGTCATTCCATAAGTTATATTAAATTGCTGTATCCCATAAGTTATATTAAATCACATGTTCTGCACGCTCTCAAGAGGAACTCAGGAGCCTGAACACAAGGAATTACTGATCATTGGGGATCACCTTATGGTCTGTTCCACCATACTGCTTTTATCATGTGGCTATTCCCCATTCTTTCTAAGTTTTATTTTATGGCTTGTGAGTTTTATTGTATGCCAGATACTAGGTAAGATGGATTAATTATAAAGACTCTAAGTGATGTTATCTTCAACTAGAAAATCTTCTCCCTTTCTCCAGATAGCAAATAAAGGCCTTATTACTCACTCTAACAAAGTATCTTGCTTGTTCAGGGCTCTGTTTCAGTGTTAGTAATGATTCCACCTACATCTAGCTTTCCTGTTCCTCAGATAGAGCCCGCCAGTCTTTTTCTTGAGATTCTGATGGGTCTTAACAACCACAGCCATAAAATAACAGGGTATTTCAGCTCTGCTCTTTAGAGTTCAAATCTCTGCTCTCTAGCTTCCTGACTCAGATAATTCATGGAATACTTTAACTCAATATACCCTTTAAACCACTAGTTCAGACTTACTCCCTATTGTGTCTTTTTTTTACTCCATTATTTTATCTTATTTCCATCTATTATAATATTAAGACAGAATTATTGCATGCATTCCAGTTAGAGATGGTTGTACTTTCTGGCTAAATCCAACAAGTTATTATTATTAAATGACCCATATTTCTCCAGCAGTAATTTCTGCCTTAAATGCCATTTTGTTCAACATTAAGAAGTATTCTTTAGTTGGTATTTATATGCATGTTATGTCTTTTATCATCTTTTCACTTTTAATCTTTATGTTTTTGGTTTTACATATATCTGTTGTAAACAATACCTATTTTTTCATCTACTGTAAAGTTAATCCATGAATTTTCCCTATATCTGAATAATACATGGAACATAAGACACTTTAATTCTACTCAATCCTCTCAGTTTATTTTGATTCTTTTTTTTTTAATTTTTATTTATTTATGATAGTCACAGAGAGATAGAGAGAGAGGCAGAGACACAGGCAGAGGGAGAAGCAGGCTCCATGCACCGGGAGCCCGATGTGGGATTCGATCCCGGGTCTCCAGGATCGCGCCCTGGGCCAAAGGCAGGCGCCAAACCGCTGCGCCACCCAGAGATCCCTACATCATGTTTTTCCTCCTCTGTCATCAAATCTTGTCTGTCTCTTGCAAGAATATTTGTGATTACATTATCCTGGATAATCTGCCCCATCTTGAGATCCTTAAGTTAACCCTATCTCCAAAGTCCTTCTTGGTACATAACATTCACAGGTTCCAGGGATTAGTATCTGAATGTCCCCATTTTTGCCCAAAATTCAGAAGCATCTGCAGAAGGCCCTTAAAAATGATGTCCTATTGGGATGCCTGGGTGGTTCAGCGGTTGGGTGTCTACCTTCAGCTCAGGGCGTGAACCTCAGGGTCCGGGATCAGTCCCGTGTCGGACTCCCTGCAGGGAGCCTGCTTCTCCCTCTGCCTGTGTCTCTGCCTCTCTCTGTGTGTCTCTCATGAATAAATAAATAAAATCTTTAGGAAAAAAAGAAAAATGATGCCCTATTGTGAGAGGTGGCTTGGATGAAGCTGAAATCCCAAGAGGAGGTGAGTTCCCTGACTTAAAATGTTAAAATATTCAGTGAAGAGCCTGGCAATACTATATTGGCTACTATTTTCCTTGTTCTCTGGCAGCTGGCACACTGCATCCTCCATATACAGTAAGAACATGCAGCTGGACCAGATACTTGCAGTCCAGCAGGAATGGGACTCTGGACTCAACATCCTTTGATCAGGGTTGCTTCCAAGCTCTCTGATTTATCCACTTTTATCACATTTTTAATTACTTCTCCATCACAAATTGTCATCACAGAAAAATGTGGTCAGTTTTTCAACAACAGTATCCTTTAGAATTTTATTCTTTCATGAGATTTCTTGATGTCTATGTCTTTGGGAATTTTTCTTTTTGAAAAAATTTGAAAAGGCTATATTTATATTTAATCTTAAAATATACTTTTGGTGGATATGATTTCTAGGTTGCATTTACTATTTTTTTTTGGTAATATGTTGAAGAAGTTATTCCATAGATTATGGCTTCTGTTGTTGCTAGTGAAAAATCATCTGTCACAGTAACAAGAATAGTTACGCTGTCTAAGTAAGGTAGACAGCTATTTTCTAGCTATTTTCAGCTTTTCTTTTTCTTTGTGTTTTATCTAGAAGAACACCATTCTTACTTATTATGTTAAAGAGTATTATCTTGAGCATTTCTGGAAAACAAAGAAGATCCATTATTTATATGGAAAGAATATCCATTTTCAAATTCATGTAATTTTTTTAATAATTCCTTTCCTTTCTTTACTCTGTCCTCCCTTTGAGAACCAGATAATTAACCAGACACATAATTAATCAAATATCAGCTTTCCTCAATTGACATTCTATGTCTCACACATTTTGCTCACACATTCCACTTGGAATTACATTTTAAATATTTCTTCACATTATCTTAACCATATTTCTAATTTCCTAAAGTTTGTTCTTTCTCCTTTTCTCTTTACATAGCATCCCTTAGTGAAAGGGATTATAGGGAAAAGGAGAGAAAATGAGTGGGAAAAATCAGAGAAGGTGACAGACCATGAGAGACTCCTAACTCTCGGAAACAAACAAGGGGTAGTGGAAGGGGAAGTGTGCTGGGGGATGGGGTGACTAGGTGATGGGCACTGAGGGGGGCACTTGATGGGATGAGCACTGGGTGTTATACTGTATGTTGGCAAATCAAAATCCAATAAAAAATATACATATAAAAAAACTTATTCTCAAATAATAACTCTGATGGACCTTATTTTTTCATTTATTTTTAAGTCATATTGTAGATTAGTCTCAGGCAGCTGCTCATCCCAAATTGCCCATTCATAATTTTTTTAAAGATTTTATTTATTTATTCATGATAGACAGAGAGAGAGAGAGAGAAAAGCAGAGACACAGGCAGAGGGAGAAGCAGGCTCCACACAGGGAGCCGGATGTGGGACTCGATCCCAGGACCCCAGGATCACGCCCTGGGCCAAAGGCAGGCACTGAACCCCTGAGCCACCCAGGGATTCCTAACCCATTTATAATTTGTATATATGTATACACATACACCCTTACACATAAGACTGATTATAAGCTATTTTTATGTGTGCAAGTTTGTCCATGGTTTTTTATTACAACGTTTGAATAAGAATATAGAAAAAATATATATGTTGGAATGCATGGTACTGATGTTTACTTCCCACACTCTTTAAAAGAAGTAACATGAACAAAAAGAAAGAGTAATTGAAAAATTTTACATATGACTTCTAGGGATATTTATGCCAACTCAGAAGGTTAATAAAACAAAATTATAGGATGAGAGCTCCATAGCCTGTATAGCAACAAGCTCACACTATAAAAAGAATGAGGGCTTCAGAGATAAAGTATAGGTAACATACAGCTTCACCTACTATTGCTATAAAAGAATAATAAAGAATTTTTCTTTTATAATAAATAAAATAATAGATGAGGTCCAACATTAACAAGCTATAATGGCAGAATACTATTAATAACAGTCATTCAATATTTTATTTTACTTAGTGGTATTTTTTTCTAGAAAAAAATTATTTTTCTTTGACCACCCCCTGTTTATTCCATGTGTTTCTTTTATTTATCTTACAGTATCCTTGCATGGAAACTAAGCCAATCACTTTCATATCATAAGCTTTGGAAATGATTATCTTTGTCAATTATTTGCTAAAACAAGGCAGAACAACAACAATAACTACTACTACAAAAACAAAGAGCTTAGGTGGGATAGAGACCATATGAATGAACCAGGAAATAACTAACATGCATGAAAACATTTTAACTCTTAATACTTTTTTACCAACACTAACAATGCCCTGACCATGTTTTGTATCCAAAAATGGCAGGCATTTTGAGGAGCCCCTATACGTTCCAGGGGAAGTAGGCTGATATTACATGTCAAATTTCTTCAGTTGACTTAAGCCAGTAGTGGCACTGAATATCTGAGCTCTTCTTATCTGCCGAATCTCTAGCCTGCGCCTTTCATGGATGGTGGTCTGAACATGCAGTTCCTCACCTGACCCCTGTGATGTTCCAGAAAGCTCAGGATATGCCTACAGGCTGCCAGCACAATTAGATCTTAATGTTCCAAGATAAACATCATTTGTTTGATGCTTCAGGATGTACCACCCTTCTTGGAGAATTCAGTGTGCTATTTGACTAAGAAGTAATGAGGTCAACACACACACACACATACACACACATAGTCTAAATCAGTTAAGGCCATGTTTGGAGCAGTAATGAGGGGTTTCTTCCCCTCCCAGTCAGAGTGGCATCAGTAGAAGCTTCATGGGAGGCCTAAATCCTACCTCTACTCCATAAGGATGAAGAGCTCCTCTACCCCTCATACCCACAGAGACAAAGTAGAGAATCAGAACTTTCACTTGCATCAGATAGAAATGAGGCTGTGCCAATGGGGTGATATCAGTAGAGGCCTGATAAAACAAAAGTTTCAATTATAATCCAAAACCACGTGACATATTACTCAATATGTCCTGATTTCAATCTAAAAAATCACTTATAATATGAAACAAACAGAAAGATCTCAACTTCAATGAAAAAAGAGAATCAATGAATGCCAACACAGAGATGATATAGATGTTTGAATTATCTGACAAGGATTTTAAAGTAGCCATCATAAAGATGCTTCATCAGGCAATAATGAACACACTTGAAACAAAATTTTTTAAAGGGAAGTTAAGACTTTAAACAAATAAAAAGCCCCAGCAAAGAAATAATAGATATAAAGAAGAATCAAATGGAAATTTTAGAACTGGAAAATTCAGTAATGAAAAATACTAACTCAATATATACATTGAGTAGCAGAATGAAGGGGACAAAAGAAAGAATCAGTAAACTTAAAGATTGGGCAAGACTAATTACTCAATCTGAACAATGGAGAGAAAAGTACAATGAAAAATAAATGAACCAAGCCTCATTGACCTGTGGGATGATAACAAAAATATAGTATTCACAGCATTGAAGTCCTAAAAACAAAGAAAAGGGAAGTATAGACTGCAAAAAATAATTCAAGGAAATAAAGGCCAGAAGCCTTTAAAAGCAGTTGGAGAAAAGACCAATTTATAGATGCAAGAAGATGACTAAAATAGGTAACCACCCCCCAAAAAAACTATGTACCCAAGACACATCAAATTCAGTTCTCGGAAAATAAAGACAAAGAAAAAAGTCTTTATAACTACCACAGAGAAAACTCTCACATCTAGGGGGAAAAAAATAGAAAAAACACTTGGGAAAGCGGGGGAATACTCCAAAGGACAGGAGATTTCTCATAAGAATCTATAAGGGCCAGTAGGAGGTGGCATAACATTTTTGAAGTATTGAGAAAATATTAGGTGTCGACTCAGATACCTATATCTGGGAAATTATATTTCAAGAATAAAGAGTAAATAAACACATTCTCAGTTGAAGGAAAACTGAGAGGGAGGGTAGGTCATAAAACTAATCTAAAAGAATGGCTAAAGGAAATTCTTCACACAGAAGGAAAGTGAATAAAAATGAAATCTTGTAATAACAATATTGTAAGAAAGAACAACAGAAAAAACAAAAACATGGGTAAATACATAGAATTTCCTTCTAGTTTTTAGTTTTCTAAATTATGTTTGACAGTTGAAGCAAAAATTATAACCACTATTGTGGTTCTCAATGTCGGAATAAGAAATATTAAAGTCAATTATTTTTTTATTGTTTTAAAATTTTAATTACAGTACAGTTAGCATACAGTGTTATATTCATTTCAAGTATACGATACAGTGATTCAAACTTCTATGCATTACTCACTGTTCATCATGATAAGTGCACTCCTTAATCCCCTTTTACCTATTTCACCCATCCCTTTCACCACCTCCCCTTTGGTAACCATCCGTTTGTTTTTTATAGTTAAGAGCCTGTTTCTTGATTAGTCTCTCTCCCTCTTTTTTTTTATGGCAATTTTTTTGGTATATTTTGTATTGGAGTTTGATTTGCCAACATATAGTATAACACCCAGTGCTCATTCCATCCAGTGTCCCCCTCAGTGCCAGTCACCCAGTCACCCCATCCCACCACCCACCTTCCTTTCCACTACCCCTTATTCGTTTCCCAGAGTTAGGAGTGTCTCATGTTCTGTCTCCCTCTCTGATTTTTTCCTACTCATTTTCTCTCTTTTCTCCTATAATCCCTTTCACTATTTTGTATCTTCCCCGTATGAGTGAAACTATATAATGATTGTCCTTGTCCAATTGACTTGCTTCACTCAGCATAGTATCCTCCAGTTCCATCCACATTGATGCAAATGGTGTGTATTCATTGTTTCTAATGGCTGAGTAATATGTACAATGGAATATTTCTCTCGCTCTTTTTTTTCCTTTGCTCATTTGTTTTGTTTTTTTTCCACATATAGGTAAAATCATATGGTATTTGTCTTTTTCTGATTGACTTATTTCGCTTAGCATTATACTCTCTAGCTCCAACCATGCTGTTGCAAATGGCCTTCATAGACTCTTAACTACAGAGAACAAACTGATGGTTACCAGAGGGGAAGTGGGTGGGGCAATGGATTAGTAGGTGATGAGGATTAAGGAGCATACTTGAGAGTGATGAGCACCTGGTGATATATGGAATCATGGAGTCATCATATTGTATACCTGAAAGTAATATAAAATGTAGGTTAACTAACTGGAATTAAAACTAAAACCTTAAAAAAAAAAACACATGTGGCTGGGGCACATGGGTGGCTCAGTTGTTTGAGTATCGACCTCTTGGTTTCCACTGGGGTCATGGTTTTGGGATCATGGGATCAAGCCCTTTGTTGGATTCCTTGCTTAGCAGGGAGGCTGCTTGAGATTCTCTCTCTCCCTCCTCCTCTGCCCCTTCCCTTGCTGCAACCCCCACATGCATGTGCTCTCTCTCAAATACATAAATAAATCTTAAACACATACACACATGTTGTTGCAAATGGCAAGATTTCATTCTTTTTTAATGCTAATATTCTATTGTATGTATATACACCACATCTTTCTTATCCATGCATTTATCGATGGACATTTGGGCTACTTCCATAATTTGACTATGTAAATAATACTGCAATAAACATAAAAGTGCCTGTCTCCCTTTGAATTAGTGCTCTTGTATTTGGGGGTAAATGCCCAGTAGTGCAATTACTGGATCATAGGGTAGTTTTATTTTTAATTCTTTTAAGGAACATCCATACTATTTTCCACAATGGTTGCATCAATTTGCATTCCCACCAACAATGCAAGAAGGTTCCTTTCTCTCCACATCCTCACCAACACTTGTTTCTTGTGCTGTTTTTTTTAATTTTAGCTATACTGACAGGTGCAAGATGAAATCTCATTGCAGTTTTGATTTGCATTTCCCTGGTGATGAATGATGCTGAGTATCTTTTCATATGTCTGTTGGCCATCTGTATGTCTTCTTTGGAGAAATGTCTGTTTATGTCTTCTGCCCACTTATTTTTATTTTTATTTTTTAAATTTAAATTCAATTTGCCAACATACACTACATCATTAGTTTCAGATGTAGTTTTAAATAATTCATCAGGGGATGCCTGGGTGGCTCAGCAGTTGAGCATCTACCTTCGGCTCAGGGCATGATCCCAGGGCCCAGGATTAAGTCCCACACTGGGTTCCTTGCAGGGAGCCTGCTTCTCCCTCTATCTATGTCTTTGACTCTCTCTCTCTCTCTCTCTCTCTCTAATGAATAAATAAATAAAATCTTTAAATAAATAAATAAATAAATCATCAGTTGCCTATAACACCCAGTCACATGCCCACCCACCTTAATGCCCATCACTCAGTTACCCATTTTTTAATTGGATTATCTGGTTTTTGGGTGTTGAGTTTTATAAGCTCTTCATATATTTTGGATACTAACACTTTATCACATATGTCACAAATACCTCTCCCATTCAGTTTAGTTTTGCTGATTGTTTCTGTTATTATGCAGAAGCTTTTTATTTTGATGTAGTTCCAATAGTTTATTTTTTATTTTATTTCCTTTGCCTCAGGAGATGTTATCTAGAAAAATGTTGCTATGGCTGAGAAATTACTACTTGTTCTCTCTTCTAAGATTTTTATGGTTTCAGGCCTCACATTCAGATCTTTCATTGATTTTGAATTTGTTTTTGTATATGGTGAAACTGGTCCAATTTCATTCCTTTGCATGTAGTTGTCCAATTTTCCCCACACCATTTAATGAAGGGAATATCTTTTTTTCCCATTGTATATTCATTCTTCCTTTATTGAAAAGTAATTGACCATACAATTATGAATTTATTTCTGGGTTTTCTATCCTGTGCCACTAATCTATGTGCCTTTTTTGTGCCAGAACCATACTGTTTTGATTACTACAGCATTGTAATATATCTGGAGTCTGGAATTGTAACACCACCAATTTTGTTTTTCTTTTCAAGATTGCTCTGGTTATCCGGGATCTATTGTGATTACATGCAAATTTTAGGATTGTTTATTCTAGTTCTGTGAAAAATGCTGTTGATATTTTGATAAGGACTGTATTAAATCTGTAGATTGCTTTGGGTAGTATAATAAGTCAATTATGTTTTAAACAGAAAAGATCAAGAAGACATAAGGGAGATAAAATTTCTAAGCTTCACTTGAAACGGTAAAATAATTCTTCAGTAGACTGATAACTTATGGATATAAATGTAATACTATGAGTAATTGCTACAAAAGCTATAATTAGAGGTATACTCAAAAATACTATAGACAGATCAAAGTGGAATTCGAAGTAATATTCAAGTAATTCACAAATTGGCAGAAAAGAGAACGATATAAATAAAATAAAGAAAACAAAAATAATATGAAATATTTAAGTGTTATGATACCATTAATTACATTTAAATTATTACATTTAAATATCTAAATATACAAATTAAAAGACAGGGATTCTCAGAGTATACTAGACAATAATCTAAATATATGCTATCTATAAGAAACTCACATCAAACTTAACCATATAATTAGGTTGTAAATAAAAGAATAAAAAAAGCTATACCAGGTGAACATTAACAAAAATAATAGCAGGAATGACTATATTAATATCAGAAAAGTAGACATCAGAGCAAAGAAGAATTATAGAAGTCATTACATAATTATAAAAGGACAAATTCATCACCAGAGCAAATCTAATATGAATGCTCCAAACAACAAAGCTGCAAAGCATGTGAAGAAAAAATTGCAAAAGCTTAAAAGGAAATTAGACAAATACACAATTATATTTGGGGACATCCCTACTCCTCAGCAATTGACAAGAAGAAGAAAGGAAATCATTACTATCAATAGATAAACTCAATAACATCATCAACCACAGGATCTCAGTGACATACATAGGCCATTCCACCCAACTACGGCAGAATACATATTTTTTCAAGCTCTCATGGGCCATATACCAAGGTAGGCTATACCCTAGTGCATAAAAATAAGCCTCAGCTGACTGAAAAGAATTGGAAATCAGAGTTTGTTCCCTGGAAGACTGACCACATTTTGAGATTATCTTTGTGTATGGTGTAAGAGAATGGTCTAGTTTCATTCTTCTGCATGTGGATGTCCAATTTTCCCAGCACCATTTATTGAAGAGACTGTCCTTCTTCCAGTGGATAGTCTTATCTGCCTTGTCAAATATTAGTTGACCATAGACTTGAGGGCCCATTTCTAGGGTCTCTATTTTGTTCCATTGATCTATGTGTCTGTTTTGGTGCCAGTACCACACTATCTTGATGATCACAGCTTTGTAGTACAATTGGAAATCTGGCATTGTGATCCTTAATGCTCTGGTTTTCTTTTTCAATATTCCCCTGGCTATTCAGGGTTTTTTCTGATTCTACACAAATCTTAAGATGATTTGTTCCAACTCTCTGAAGAAAGTCCATGGTATTTGGATAGGGATTGCATTGAATGTGTAAATTTCCCTGGGTAGCATAGACATTTTCACAATATTTATTCTTCCAATCCATGAGCATGGACTATTTTTCCATCTCTTTGTGTCTTCCTCAATTTCTTTCAGAAGTGTTCTGTAGTTTTTAGGGTATAGATCCTTTACCTCTTTGGTTAGGTTTATTCCTAGGTATCTTATGCTTTTGGGTGCAATTGTACCTGAGATTGACTCCTTAATTTCTCTTTCTTCAGTCTCATTGTTAGTGTAGAGAAATGCCACTGATTTCTGGGCATTGATTTTGTATCCTGCCTCACTGCCAAATTGCTGTATGAGTTCTAGCAATCTTGGGATGGAGTCTTTTGGGTTTTCTTTTTTTAAATTTTTTAATTTTAATTTTTAATTTTTTTGATTGGAGTTCAATTTGCCAACATATAGCATATCATCCAGTGCTCATCCCGTCAAGTGTCCCCCTCAGTGCCCGTCACCCAGTCATCCCAACCCCCTGCCCACCTCCCTTTCCACTACCCCTTGTTTGTTTCCCAGAGTTAGGAGTCTCTCATGTTCTGTTTCCCTCACTGATATTTCCCACTCATTTTCTCTCCTTTCCCTTTATTCCCTTTCACTATTTTTTATATTCCACAAATGAATGAGACCATATGATGTTTGTCCTTCTCTGATTGACTTATTTCACTCAGCATAATACCCTCCAGTTCCATCCACGTTGAAGCAAATGGTGCGTATTTGTTGTTTCTAATGGCTGAGGAATATTTCTTTTGGTTTTTCTATGTACAGTATCATGTCATCTGCAAAGAGGGAGAGTTTGACTTCTTCTTTGCCAATTTGAATGTCTTTTATTTCTTTTTGTTGTCTGATTGCTGAGGCTATGACTTCTAGTACTATGTTAACAGTGGTGAGAGTGGACAACCCTGTCGTGTTCCTGATCTTAGGGAAATGGCTCTCAGTTTTTCCCCATTGAGAATGATATTTGCTCAAAATGGATGAAAGATCTAAATGTGAGACAAGAATCCATCAAAATACTAGAGGAGAACACAGGCAACACCCTTTTCAAACTTGGCCATAGTAACTTCTTGCAAGATACATCTATGAAGACAAGGGAAACAAAAGCAAAAAATGAACTATTGGGACTTAAGATAAAAAGCTTCTGCACAGCAAAAGAAACAGTCAACAAAACTAAAAAACAACCTACAGAATGGAAGAAGATATTTGCAAATGACATATCAGATAAAGGCCTAGTATCCAAGATCTATAAAGATCTTATTAAACTCAACAGCAAAGAAACAAACAATCCAATCATGAAATGGGCAGAAGATATGAACAGATATTTCACCAAAGAAGACATAGACATGGCCAACAAGCACATGAGAAAATGTTCTGCATTCTCTTTTTTCCTGCATGACCAGTCTTCCTCTCTATATACCTCTTTCACACACGCGCACACACAATACACACAATTAGACTTGCATCAGTTTAGATAATTTGATATGTTTATAATATTGAGTGTTTTAATTCATGAACAAATTATATCCTCACCTTAGAGATATTTTTACATTCCTCTCAAAATATTAGTATTTTTAGTATATAAATATAGAACATATGTTAGATTTATTCTTGAAAAGTGTATGATTCTGAAAGCACTATAAATTGTGGAGGTTTTTTAGGATTCATTTAATTTATTTAATTGAGAGACAGTGTGTGCACAAGTGGGAGAGGTACAGAGGGAGATGGATGAAGATACTCTCTAGCAGACTCCCCACTACGCAAGCAGCCAGACACTGGGCTCAATCTCAGACCATGAGATCATGACCTGAGCCAAAATCGAATCCAACACTTAACCGACTGAGCCGCCCAGATGCCCCTATAAATTGATTTTATAAAGATTTCACTTTTTTACTTCTTTGTTGCTGACATGTAAAACAGAGGTTGATTATTTTATAGTCCTTTTATAACAAATGACCTTACAAAATTCATTTTTAGGGGCGCCTGGGTGGCTCAGTGATTGAGCATCTGCCTTCGGCTCAGGGCATGATCCTGGAGTTCTGGGATTGAGTCCCACATCGGGCTCCCTGAGAGGAGCCTGCTTCTCCCTCTGCCTATGCCTCTGCCTCTCTCTGTGTGTCTCTCATGAATAAATAAAATCTAAAAAAATTTTCATGTTTACATTCTAATAATTTCCAAATTCTTTTTCATTTTTTACATGATATGTAATCATGTCATTAAATAAATGACAGATTTGTCCTTTCCTTTCCAAACTTATGCTTTCTAATTATTATCACACAATATAGTATTCCCAGTATAATATTTTGAATCCTTTTTATTTCAAGGAAAATCTTTATGTAATCAACCATGAAGTATTGTACTTTCTGTTCTTTTAAGCTACTCTAGCTAAAATTTAAATCTTTTTTTAAGCTAGACTAAAAAAGTTCCCCTCCTATTCCTAGCTTAAGAAATATTTCATCATGAATTGCTGCTGAAAATTTTTAAATGTTTAACTACTCAAAGTTTTATACCTACTTATTCTTCACAATGTATATGATTTATAATTGCTGATAGCTTTATCAAAACTTCATAGTCATCATATTTCTCTTTGAATGTGTGGTAGGGTATCAGTGGCTTTAATCTGAGCTTCCCTGGCAACTAATGAAGTTGAGTACCTTTTCATATATTTATTGGCCATTGACACATCCTCTTTTGTTAAGTGTTCAAAGTTTTGGTCAGTTTTTTTTATTGGGTTGATATCTCTCTCACAGATGCATATTTTCAAAATACTTCATATATTAGTCCTTCATCAGATATATGTATCGTGAATATTTGCTCCCACTCTATGTCTTTCTACTCCTTTACCAGTGTGAAATTATGACCAGAAATTCTAGATTGTAATAAATTTAAAATTCTATTTTTCCTTTATATATATTTTTACTTTTGTATAGCTGATTTCAGTTGTATTGAAAACTTTCTCCTCTGCTTTTTTCTAGAATCTATGTTCTTTTATTTTTCACATTTATACCTGCAACCATTTATACTGATTGTATAAGGTATGAAAGAAGAGTCAAGGTTAATTTTCTGCTATATGTCAAGTCACCCAGGCACAATTTACTGAAAACAACATTGGTTATTCAGTTGGCTGCAGTGTTGCCTTTGCAATAATCAAGCAACTGCATAAGAATATCCATGATTCTGTTACTAGTATAACTATATCCTTTCTTATAATTCTTTTATCTTGTTATTGGATATATAGTCTCCAGTTTTGTACTTTTAGATTTATGCCTAGATTTTGAAGTTTTTACTACTAGCATTTTTTAAATTTCTGATTCTACTTGTATTTGCTAATCTATGGAAAACACAATTGATTGTTTATAGTTTTATAACTTCATTTATTAAATTCAGTATATTATTTGCACATTACTTTGTATTTTCTATGGTAACAGTTACTGTGAAAATTGTTTCCCATTATAAAACCTATGTGTATGGGACATCTAGGTGGCTCAGTGGTTGAGCACATGCCTTTGGCTCAGGGTGTGATCCCAGGGTCCCCGGAAAGAGTCTCACATTGGGCTCCTTGCAGGGAGTCTGTTTCTCCCTCTGCCTCTCTCTGCCTCTCTCTGTGTGTCTCTCATGAATAAATAAATAAAATTTTTTTAAAAAGCTATGTGTATATGTCGAGGTTTGATTTCTATCTCCCTTGCCCAAGAACAGCATCAAAATAGTTTTTTTTAAATTAACTACAATTATCAGGCCATCAGATTAAAACTAACTTGTATGTCCAACTTACTTTCTATATTAACTTTCCTTCACTTTTGGCCAGACTTCTTTACTTATTCATCAGTCCCATAATGTTTTCTAGATACTATAAAAAGTGTTACCATACTTTTCAGTTATTTTAAACTAAAGGATAGCTCTGAATAGCCCACCAATAATGTGAAATGGAAACCCACCAAATTTATTTTTTAATTAATTAATTTTGTTTTAGATTTTTTTAAATTTAAATTCAGTTTTTTGTATACTTTTTATTGGAGTTCGATTTGCCAACATATAGTATAACACCCAGGTTATTTTTAATGAAAATGTTAGGATTTTTCTTGTGCCTAAGATGGAATCAAAAGGACTGGATTTACTCTCTCAACTCAAACAACCTAAAAATTGGACAAAATATGACACAATAATTTTAAATCATTGAGGATTAGGAAGCTCAAGAAGTGACTCCCAAGAAAAGGCAAAGTAACAAAGTAAAGCCTACATTTGCCGGCAGCTAACTGCTTGCAGAGATTTTCCAAGCTGTCATGCAGGGAGGGAAAAGCCAACAAAGCTTGGAAGTTTCCATGAGATGCAGAGACAGAGTTAAGGTCAGTTTTTACCAATTTTAACTATAGAGTCAATGTAATTCAAATCCAAATCCCAACAAGTTATTTTATGGGTACTGACAGACTGATTATAAAGTTTACATGGAAAGGCAAAAGACTTAAAAGAGCCAGCACAAAGTGAATAAAGAAAAATTTGGAGAACTTACACTACTCAACTTCAAGATTTTCTATCAAGTGGCAGTAATCAAGACAGTGTGATATTGGTTAAAGAATAGACAGAGATCAATAGAACACAATAAAGAGCCCATAAATAGACCAAAACAAATACAGCTAACTGGCCTTTGATTAGGGAACAAACACAATCCAATGGGGGAAAAAGTGATGGTGGAACAACTGGACACACAAAAAATGAATCTATGCACACATCTGACACCTTTCACAAAAAATAGCTCAAAATGGATCCCATACCTGAATGCAAAGTGCAAAAGTACACAATTCCCGGAAGATAATATATGAAAAAATCTAGATTACCCTGGGTTCGGTGATGACTTTTTATATACAACACTAAAAGCATGATCCATGAAAGAAAAAATTTAATGGACTTTATCAAAACTAAAAACTGGGGGCTCCTGGGTGACTCAGTCAGTTAAGTGGCTGACTCTTAATTTCAGCTAGGGTCAGGATCTCAGCGAGGGCTGACCTCCTGCTCAGCAAGGAGTCTGCTTGAGGATTCTCTTTTTCTCTCTGCCCTTCTCTCACTCTCTCTCTAAAATAAATTTAAAAACCTTTAAATTAATCAATTAATTAAATTAAAAACTGCTGATCTATGAAAAACACTTTTAAGAGAATGAAAAAAAAAGCTACACATTAGAATATATTTGAAAACATGTATCTGATAAAGGACTTGTATCCAAAACATACAAAGAACTCTTAGAAGTCAACAGTAGGAAAACAGAGGACTAACATCTGTAAGATGGCTGAATAAAACACTTTCCTCTCATATCCCCTCTGAACAATAATTTGGCATCCATCCAAGAACAAAAATGCCTTTGTGGGAGTTTTGGAATCCAGATAAGAGATTGTGAAACCCTGGTGCAGTTGAAGACTTAGCAGAGCTGTTTTAAGAACACAGGCCAACACCCAAGTAACTGATTCACCAATCCTGGTCCCGGCTACAGACAAGGAAAAAGCTCCAATTTCTATGGACTTACCTGCAGCCCCACTTGTCTTGGTCCTGTCACCAGCACCATATATTAAGGAGCCCTTCAAGAGTCACACCCACTCAAGCATAGGGTAATAGTCATACAGAACTTGGTCTTGGCCATGCACCCAGAAAGTGGTCTAAGAACCAGCTCCAGCCCATACCAGCCCTATAACTGGATTCCAGCCCATCCCAGCCATTGTCCACAAACATTCCTGCTGGCACAAAGACCTGGTAGGAGACACTCCTGCCTGTCCCCCTGAAGTTTCTGAAAGGGCCTTATATTTGGTTCCAGGCCCCTCACAGCCACAGTCTGTCAGCAGTCCTAAGGATCTGGGACCCCAGTGGGAGACACTCCTGTCTGCATCTCCAGAGATCATAAACAATCTATAGATTTAATGAAATCCCTATCAAACCTAAATGGCATTTTTCACAGAAGTAGAAAACAATTCTAAAATTCATATGGAACAAATAGCCAAACCAATTTTGAGAAAGAACAAAGCTGGAGGCATCACACTTCCTGATTTCAAAACACATTACAAAACTACAGTAACTAAAACAGTTTGGTACTGGCATAAAGACATACAAATAGACCAATGTCACAGAGTAGAGACCTCATAAATAAATCCATGCATAGGACTGCCCCGGTGGCGCAGCGGTTTAGCGCCGCCTGCAGCCCAGTACGTGATCCTGGAGACCCCGGATCAAGTCCCACGTCAGGCTCTCTGTATGGTGCCTGCTTCTCCCTCTGCCTGTGTCTCTGCCTCTCTCTCTCTCTCTCTCTCTCTCTCTCTCTCTCTCCCCCTGTCTCTATGAATAAATAAATAAAATCTTTAAAAAAAAATAAATCCATGCATATATGGTCAACTGATCTTCAACAAGGGTGCCAAGGATACAGAATGGGGGAAAATAATAAATTCAACAAATGGCTTGAGAAAACTGTACATCCCCATGCAGAAGGATGAAATTGGACTCTTACCTTACACCATACACAAAAATCAATTCAAAATGGATTAAAAACTTAAATGTAAGGCCAGAAACTGTAAAATTCCTAGTAGAAAAATATAAGGGAAAGCTTCATGACATCGGTCTTGGCAATAATTTCATGGATATGACATCAAAAGTATAGGTAACAAAAGCAAAAATAGAAAAGTGGTACACTACTCAAACTAAAAATCTTCTGTACAGTATAGGATACAATCAACAGAGTGAAAAGACAACCTATGGAATGGCAGAAAATATTTGCAGACCATATACTGATAAAGGATTAATCTCCAAAATACATAAGAAACACCTATAACTCAGCAGCAAAAAAAAAAAAACAAAACAAAACAAAACACTAAGGACTCAATTTTAAGACGAATTAAGGAATGGCTAGACATTTCTCCAAAAAATACATACAAACAGGCAACAGGTATATGAAAAAATGCTCAACATCACTAATCATCAAGGAAATACCAATCAAAACCACAGTGATATATCACCTCATATCTGTCAGGATGGTTATTGTCAAAAAAAAAAAAAAAGCAAAAGACAAGTGTTAGTGAGGTCGTGGAGAAAGTAGAACCCTGCACACTGTTGACGGAAATGCAAAATGGTATAGCCACTATGGAAAACAGTAAGGAGGTTTCTCAGATAAATAAAAATAGAACTACTATATGATCAAGAAATCCCACTTCTGGATATTTATCCAAAAGAATTGAAATTAGGATCTCAAAGAGATATTGGTGTTGCAGATATTGTTGCAGCACTATTTAAAACAGCTGAAGTGGGGCAGCCCCAGTGGCACAGCGGTTTAGCGCCGCCTGCAGCCCAGGGTGTGATACTGGAGACCCGGGATCAAGTCCCACATCGGGTTCCCTGCATGGAGCCTGCTTCTCCTTCTGCCTGTGTCTCTGCCTCTCTCTCTCTCTCTCTCTCTCTCTCTCTGTGTGTGTCTCTCATGAATAAATAAATAAAATCTTAAAAAAAAATAAAATAAAACAGCTGAAGTGTGAATAGCCTGTTCACAATCAACTAAACAACCTAAGTCTCTACCAACAGATCAACAGATAAAGAAAATGTGGTACAAGGCATTATGATAAATAAATCAGACAGAGAAAGACAAACACTGTATGATCTCATTTATATGTGGAATCTAAAAAAAAATCAAACTCATAGAAAAAGAGACCAGATTTATGGTTACAGAGGGTGAAGGATATATGCATTACATTAATTCTGGTGATAGTTTCACAAGTGCATAACCTGTTCAAACTCATCAAACTGTACACTTTAAATAATGCTTTTCAATGTACTTCAATTATATCTCAGTAATTTTAAATAATAAAAAACAAAAATTCCCCACAAAGAATAAAATCTCTAGGACCTTACCTCCAGTAACAATCCACAGGACTACTCATAAGAATTGTTTTTCATAAGAATTTTTAATAACACAAATAAAATCCTCTTTGAATGTCTGCCTCTAACTCAGTCAGAAAACTACTGTCAGAATGATATGTCTTGTACTCTTTTAGTTAATCCATTTACCACATACAACTTTTTCACATAAATTAGAATCATTACTCTACATGTTGTTCTGCAAGGTTGCTCCTTCATTCAAAAGTGTCTATACAAAATCTCTGCACTCCTTTAACGATGTAAAGCATTGGGTGGCAGAGCAGTTGAGTGTCTGCTTTCCACTCAGGGTGTGATTCCAGGGGCAGGGACCAAGTTCTGCATCAGGCTCCCCACAAGGAGCCTGCTTCTCCCTCTGCCTGTGTCTCTGCCTCTCTCAGTGTCTCTCTCATGAATAAATAAATAAAATCTTTTTTAAAAAGATGTAAAGCATTAAAATATATGTATGCACTTTATTTTACAATGATCTGTTTTAGGACTTGAATGAGAACTTAAAGACATCATTGTATATGTATTTTTGAGCACTGATTTATTTCTTTAAAAAAAATTGTAAATTGCTAGATTAACAATAAAGTATTAACTTTTTCATTCAACAAACAACTTCTTAGGTACATCTCTATGCACGGAACTAACACAAAGAAAGAATAATATGTAGTTAGTATTCAAACATCCACTGTATTTTTTTATTGGAGTTCAATTTGCCAACATATAGCATATCACCCAGTGCTCATCCTGCCAAGCGCCCCCCTCAATGCCCATCACCCAGTCACCCCAACCCCCCGCCCACTTCCTCTTCCACTACCCCTTGCTCATTTCCCAGAGTTAGGTGTCTCTCATGTTTTGTCACCCTCACTGATATTTTCACCCATTTTCTCTCCTTTCCCTTTATTCCCTTTCCCTTTCACTAATTTTTATATTCCCCAAATGAATGAGACCATATAATGTTTGTCCTTGGGATCCCTGGGTGGCGCAGCGGTTTGGCGCCTGCCTTTGGCCCAGGGTGCGATCCTGGAGACCCGGGATCGAATCCCACTCGGGCTCCCGGTGCATGGAGCCTGCTTCTCCCTCTGCCTGTGTCTCTGCCTCTCTCTCTCTCTCTCTCTCTCTCTCTCTCTGTGACTATCATAAATAAATAAAAATTAAAAAATAAATTTAAAAAAATAATGTTTGTCCTTTTCCGATTGACTTATTTCACTCAGCATAATACCCTCCAGGTCCTCCTATGTCAAAGCAAATAGAGGGTATTTGTTGTTTCTAATGGCTGAGTAATATTCCATTGTATACATAGACCACAGCTTCTTTATCCATTCATCTTTTGATGGACTCTGAGGCTCCTTCCACAGTTTGGCTATTGTGCACATTGCTGCTATAAACTTTGGGGTGCAGGTGTCCCGGCTTTTCACTGCATCTGTATCTTTGGGGTAAATCCCCAGCAGTGCAATCACTGGGTCATAGGGCAGACCTATTTTTAACTCTTTGAGGAACCTCCACACAGTTTTCCAGAGTGGCTGCACCAGTTCACATTCCCACCAACAGTGCAAGAGGGTTCCCCTTTCTCCACATCCTCTCCAACATTTGTTGTTTCCTGTCTTGTTAATTTTCCCCATTCTCACTGGTGTGAGGTGGCATCTCATTGTGGTTTTGATTTATATTTCCCTGATGGCAGGTGATGCGGAGCATTTTCTCATGTGCCTGTTGGCCATGTCTATGTCTTCCTCTGTGAGATTTCTCTTCATGTCTTTTGCCCATTTCATGATTGGATTGTTTGTTTCTTTGCTGTTGAGTTTTATAAGTTCTTTATAGATCTTGGATACTAGCCCTTTATCTGATAGGTCATTTGCAAATATCTTCTCCCATTCTGTAGGTTGTTTTTTAGTTTCTTGACTGTTTCTTTTGCTGTGCAGAAGCTTCTTAGTCCCAATAATTCATTTTCGCTTTTGTTTCTCTTTCCTTCATGGATGTATCTTGCAAGAAGTTGCTGTGGGCAAGTTCAAAAAGGGCCTGATATGTCATTTGCAAATATCTTCTCCCATTCTGTAGGTTGTCTTTTAGTTTTGTTGACTGTATCCTTTGCTGTGCAAAAGCTTCTTATCTTGATGAAGTCCCAATAGTTCATTTTTGCTTTTGTTTCTTTTGCCTTCGTGGATGTATCTTGCAAGAAGTTACTGTGGCCGAGTTCAAAAAGGGTGTTGCCTGTGTTCTCCTCTAGGATTTTGACGGAATCTTGTCTCACATTTAGATCTTTCATCCATTTTGAGTTTATCTTTGTGTATGATGCAAGAGAGTGGTCCAGTTTCATTCTTCTGCATGTGGATGTCCAATTTTCCCAGCACCATTTATTGAAGAGACTTTCCTTTTTCCAGTGGATAGTCTTTCCTGCTTTGTCGAATATGAGTTGACCATAAAGTTGAGGGTCCACTTCTGGATTCTTTATTTTGTTCCACTGATCTATGTGTCTGTTTTTGTGCCAGTACCACACTGTCTTGATGACCACAGTTTTGTAGTACAACCTGAAATCTGGCATTGTGATGCCCCCAGCTATGGTTTTCTTTTTTAATATTCCCCTGGCAAAAATAATAATAATAATAATAATATTCCCCTGGCTATTTGGGGTCTTTTCTGATTCCACACAAATCTTAAGATGATTTGTTCCAATTCTCTGAAGAAAGTCCATGGTATTTAGATAGGGATTGCATTAAATGTGAATTGCCCTGGGTAACATTGACATTTTCACAATATTTATTCTTCCAATCCATGAGCATGGAATATTTTTCCATCCCTTTGTGTCTTCCTCAATTTCTTTCAGAAGTTTTCTGTAGTTTTTAGGGTATAGATCCTTTATCTCTTTGGTTAGGTTTATTCCTAGGTATCTTATGCTTTTGGGTGCAATTGTAAATGGGATTGACTCCTTCATTTCTCATTCTTCAGTCTCTTTGTTAGTGTATAGAAATTGTATTTTAGGAAAAGAGACAGCTTGGTGAACAGATAGTCACAATGCAGTAAGGTAAGTACCCTTGGAACCAAAACAGGAGGACTGTGAAAAAAACAGATAGGAGTACCCAGCCTTGGGGGAGCAGTATAAATTCTTCTTGTGTTTTTCTCTCCAGATTGTCATACACTTCAGTGGACGTTGCACCTATTCTTCTAAATCCTTCTCTTTCCCTCAAGGCATGCCTAGAATAGGGCTCTTGAATAGTGATGCCTCAATTAGAGCGGGTGGTCAATGGACTGAAGTTACGTTTGGCACAGTATCCCATATCATACTGGTCTACTGGTTGAGCCCAACCCTATCTAGGGAGGATAATAAAGACCTGTGTGCAGTCACACTGAATAGAGAGTTCTGGACTCCATAGAACCTACGTGTTTCAGGAGCCATGAAGTCCCTATTGCTCACTCTTTCAAGCTTCATGCTCCTGACCCAGTTGGTCTCAGGTAAACAGAATCTTGGGGGTAAAAATGTTAGCCCAGAATAGGGTCTTAGATATGAAATTACTATTAGCAAACATCCATGGGAGTAGGGGCAGGATTCTTGCTGGGAGGGGGATGCTAAGGTTTGCCCTACTTCTTCAGAACATCTCTATTATAAGAGACCTCTAAGCTCCCACAACAGAGCAGTGTCTATGGTTGGCAGTTAAGGAGAATACTGAGAATCCAAATGTAGAGATGGTCCTGATGTTCCAAAACCCCCTCTATCCTATCACTCAGGGCCAGTTCAGGCCAACCCTGACTCACTTCACTTTGTATGGCACCAAGTATTACTCTTAAAGTAATAAGTCTGCAATATTACTTCTTCCGATTTTCTTAGTCTTACAGAGAAAGTCTCCCGTCTTGGATGTGATTAACAGGACAGGAAAGGCTATTTCTAAATATCTATAGGACTCTAAGGTAGATAGGGAAAGAAACATTGTGAGTGAACATAGGGAAAAGATTCAAGACTGTTGGAAATCCTATGCCAAATTTCAGCTCTATGTGTATAGCATTGCTATCTTTTAATTAATTCTATAGTTTATATTTATAAAATTAAGACTAGAACACTGGAAATGTTTTAGAAATAAAGAAATTGGCCACCATTCCACCACTGCTCACATTTTAAAAGTTGTTACCAATGGATATATGAATGTATAATATTTTTTTAACTTAAGGTTGTAGCAGTAAAACTTCTATTTTTACTGATTTATTAGAAGCAAAAAATTTTCATTGGCATGTTGTCAAATCTATTAGTATTTCCTTTGCATTCTTCCATTAGCTTAGAAAGTTCTCTATGTTGAGGATAGTTTGTGTACCATGCTTACTGTGTTGTCTTGTTTTTATTTTAATTTCCGCATAATTAACATACAGTGTTATATTAGTTTCAGGCATACAATACAGTGATTGAACACTTCTATACATTGCTCAGTGCTCCTCATAATTGTACACTTCAGTCTCTATCATCCATCCCACCATGCCCCACCTCCTCTCTGTTATCCATCAGTTTGTTCTCTATAGTTAAGAGTCTGTCTTCTGGGCTATCTCTTTTTTTCTCCTTTTGTTCATTTGTTTTGTTTCTTAGATTCCACATATACGTGAGATCATATGGTATTTGTCTTTCTCTAACTGGCTCATTTCACTTATTAGCACTGTACTCTCTAGATACATCCATGTTTTCTAATGGCACAAAAAAAGGGAAGAACTAACTTTTGAGGTAGCATTTCCTAACAGATAGAGAATTGTATAACTCTATAGCCTGCCTCTAAGGAAAGTGTTTTAGGTTCTTTAGAATTTGCAGAATTGTTCAAATTGATGGTGGATAAGAGGAAATTAATAATGGCAGGAAGGCTGCCTCAGAAGATGTTTCAGATCTATTACATCCTTGAAATTCTATGAGTTTAGATTGCTGATTGCTGATTGTCCTCTGTCTCTGGGACATTGATGATATACACCACACACTTGCATGGTGTCCTCTTTCTAAATCAAAGGACCTGAGAAAATTCCTCAGTTTCCTTTCTAGACACACACAAGCAATTCAGGATTATTCTACAAGATTATCCAAGTCTAACCCAAGATCTCTCTAGTTTAGAGAGATGCAAGCCTAAGAAAGGATATTTGGAAGGAAGAATTAACAAAATACCAGGCCTCAAGGTAGATCAGAATGAAAAGGAGGGAAACTTGATCTGAGGTTTCCATTCACTTGTCCCAGTTGAAGAAGCAGAAGAAAAGCATTTGAATGTTATCTCCATGGAGATATTTGAGACAGAGAGAAAGAGGAGATCATGGAGAAAGGGACTAGAGAGAGGTTTTATTTTTTTCTCTGTGTTTCTTTTTTTTTTTAACTAATTTTTTTTTATTGGAGTTCAATTTGCCAACATATAGCATAACACCCAGTGCTAGAGAGACAGTTTAAAGTCAAAGGCCGGGCAGCCCCGGTGGTGCAGCGGTTTAGCACCGCCTGCAGCCCGGGGTGTGATCCTGGAGACCCGGGATCGAGTTCCGCATCAGGCTCCTTGAATGGAGCCTGCTTCTCCCTCTGCCTGTGTCTCTACCTCTCTCTGTGTGTGTTTCTCATGAATAAATAAATAAATAAATCTTTAAAAAATAATAATAAAGTCAAAGGCCATTCTGGAGACTCCCTACAGGTAAAAAAAAGAATAAAAACAGGAGATAAAGAAAAACCACGCAAAGAAGTCAAGCAATCTTTTCCAGTCTCAGAAATAGCAGGTTCTTCCTCTATTCTTAGCCTTCACATACACTATTACTTCTTTGAACACTTTTCCAGATCTTCACATAGCTGGATCCCCTTCATCCATCCTTCCATCTAAGCTTGAATGTCATTTCTTAAGGGACAATTTCCTCAACAACCCCATGTAGAATCCTGATTTTATGAGTGAAGGCCCTTTCACATAGCCTTACATCTAGTATGTAAATTCATGTCCATAAACATCATGTATGTAAAATCTCATTTAATCCTCAGAGAATTAAGCAGCTGATGAAGGATACCAGTGGTGGTAATAGTCAGAAATCAAAAATTAATGCTCCATTTTCTTACTCTCTACTACATTCCATTATGTTTTTTAATTTGTTGCATTTATCACAATCTGTAGTTATTTTGTTTATTCACTTACATGTTTATTTTCTTTCCTCTCACCTCCCACGAAAGCTTCTCAGATCTTGTTTTCCTGTTCATTGTTTTATTCCCATCATTCTTGCAGCATTCTTAACATAGTAGGCACCCATTACATATGTGTTGATTGAATAGGAAAATGAGTTGAGCAACATAGGCCCTAGTGAGAAAGAGTTCTAACATCTCTTCAGGGCCTTCTATGTGTTATATCATGTGAGAGAAAAATTTTTATATGTGTATATAATATGTAAGCACACCTTGAAGAATGGATCCCTAATGAATATATTCCTAGTAGAATGGCTTTTGGGTTTTTATTCCCAACATGTTGTAGAGTATATTTGTATCTCAATATTATATAGGTATAGATACATAGATATTCATATATATAATTATATCACATTTAATAAGACAATGTATTAGACAAATCCAGTTACATTTCATATACAATTTGTAGGACCTCACAAACATGTAAAGACATTTTGAAAATCTCACCAAGCAGCAACAAAAACCATGTGCACTTGGATGACAGTAAGAAGCATTACAGTGATGAATTGAGCATTTCATATTTTAAAATGTTCATATTTTACTTCTTTTTAGGTGGTTTATGTGTGTTTTAGTTACATTTTATGAAATTGGTTAGGGCTTTTGTTACTAGAAATAATGAGAGTATATATATATATATATATATATACTCACATTAAAACAACAAGGAATAGATACCCAGTGAGTTTTTACATCCAGAATTTCAATTTCAGGAAGGCTCATACATACATCAAAATTCTGTGTGTAATATTTTTATAAAGTCTCATTTAATCCTCAGGGCAAGTCTGAGGATTAGGAAAAATATAACAATGCCACTAGTAAGGGACTTGAATAATCAGTGTTCAAAAAACTATTGTCATTTCTATCTTTTTGTGATAGGTCTCTGGTTTAAATAATCTATATAATTCCTTTATGCAGGTAATTGGTATGTGAGAAAGTGCGCAAACAAAACTGGAAATTGCAGGTCGGTGTGCAGAACGGGAGAGATGGCAACAGTGCCTCCTACTGGGATGTGCCCCAAAGAAAAAATGTGCTGCATCCTGTCTGCCTGTGGAGAAACCCCAAAGACAACAAACTCTTTGGCACAGGCTTCAGAAAGTTCACCGACTACCCCTGGCCCAAGAACATCCCCACGTGTCTCTCCTGAACTAAGATCCCTGCTTCATTAAAGCAAAGGGCTTTACTCTGGTGTCACTCTTCTTGCTACACCCTCTTGCCCTGCCACTCCATGCAACAATGTCTGGAAGGGCATCGCATCTCTTTAGCACCAGCAGGGCCAGGGGAGGGATGCAAATAAGGTAGAGGCCAGACACAAGTGAGGCTTGGGACAATGAGCTTGGGAACTGTCACTGAAGACAGTTCCCAGCCTGCAGGCCTACAATCTGCCTACAGCAGTGATTATCAAATTTAAAGCACATCAGAAACAGCTGGAGAGACTGGTAAAACAGATTTCTTGGCCTCATCTCCAGTTTCGGATTCTGTGGTAAGGCCTGAGGAATTAGTATTACTCAGAAGTTCCAGGTGAAAAAAAAAAGGGGGGGGGGATCCCTGGGTGGCGCAGTGGTTTGGCGCCTGCCTTTGGCCCAGGGCGCGATCCTGGAGACCCAGGATCGAGTCCCACGTGCATGGAGCCTGCTTCTCCCTCTGCCTGTGTCTCTGCCTCTCTCTCTCTCTCTATCATAAATAAATAATAAAAAAAAATTAAAAAAAAAAAAAAGAAGAAGTTCCAAGTGATGCCGATGTTTCTGGACCAGGAACTACACATTGAGAACCAATGGCCCATAATATGGAATGTCTGAAGGCCTCTTCCTATAGATTGAGGGTGAAATCTTAAGTATTTTTGAAGTGGTTACTGATACAAAAGCATTGCTACAGAGTGCTTAGGTAATCATTTTCTTATTAGATTGCCTATAACAACCTCAGAATGTCGGTATTGTGACCTCACTTCAGAGAAGAAACTTGAGGTATAATTACTAGAACTAGAACATTTAATTGACCACTGACAGCATCCTGTCACTACACTTGATGTCCAATTTTCTCCTGTGCCCTGGAAATCCTCAATCACAGATTCCAACTTAGACAGGTTGGTGGAATAAGATCTCTATAGTGTGACCTGAGCATGGGGATAGACACTCGCTTTAAGCTTAAGGATTTTTCCCTTAAGAACTCTGCTTGCACAAATAATAGAATAGGACCAGGGGCATCATAGTCACCCACCCATGCCTCAGACCCACTTCCTTGATACTTAGACTGGGAGAATAGGAAATGCGGTTGCCTTCACTGGCTATGTTTGTCTTTGTCAGTCTCAGTTTGTCCACCTAGGAGGTGATAGGGTTGGACAGAATATCTTTCTCCTTACCCTTATCATGCTGCTATCTTTCTGATTCTAAAAATACGAACTTACGTTATGCCTATAAGGTCAACTTCACCTTTCACCTCACAAGAGGCCAAGGATTAATGTGGAGAACTAAAAGTGGGTGAAAACATTGGTGGAAAAATTATCACACTGTAAACACAAGTCCATGAGTGCTGTCATGGTACCCTTTTCCATCTTCACCTGATCCCACATCCCATTACTAATAGGTCTATGCAAATCTTCTACCTTTAATATGTATCATGACTTCTATCTCCACTGCTGGAGTAAGGACTCAGCTCTCAAGACTTGCCCTGGGATTATTGCAAGAGCCTTCCTGTTCATCGCTATGCATTTCTTCCACACACACATGTACACATCCTCTACACTCATAGCCAGTCATTTTTCTGACACAAATCTAATCAGCAAGCTCTCCTTCTGGCATCATTGCTCACAGCATCCTAGCCAACATTTCAGTCCAGGCTTCATTGTTCTTCATGTTCAGATCCTAAGTTAAAATTCCAATTTTATCTCCTCTCACTCCCCCTAGGTTCATCCCATAATTCTGCTACCCACACTTAAACCCAATTTGACCTTCAAAGGAATTGATTTGGACTCACTGGATTGCTTCTGAATTTGAATTTTTATACATATGCTGCTCTCTCCAGTTACCCCTGTCCAGGAAAATCTTTATTCCCATCCAGAAGACATTGATAACCTAACTGCTCCACCCATAATACAACTACTGTCACCACTTGTTCTCCATTATTATGGCTTATATGGAATTTGTCATCATGCCACATCATATTCTATGTATCTACTTGTATGCCTTCTCCTCTAGCCAGATTTTGAAATTTTATTCAAAGAGAGGAAACTTTTTCTTTTTCTTTCTCTCTTCCTGTTCCCTAACTAGATTCTATATTAGAACTTATTGAAAAAAGAAAGGGAGTTCTTTGATAGCCTGGATGATTTTTGGATATTACTAAAATACCATCTTCATTTATTCTAGATCTCCTCCAGGAAACTGGCCTCTGCATCCTAAAACAGACATATCTGTGATCTATGTTATCATCCAGCAGAGGAAATTTGAGGGGTAGGTCATCCCAAACTAGCAGGACATCATTGCCTTTTACTCCCATGGCTCTCATTGTAGGCAGAACTCATGAACTCACACAGGAAAGGGGATGGACAGAGGCAGGTCACTTCAGCACAGGAGGGCAGTGGAAAAAAACATGAGCTTCACAGTCAGACATCTATGTGGTCACTCATCATCCGACCATCTATCCATCTATTCAGTCTGTGGGCAATTGATTTCCCACCTTTAAGCCTAAATTCATGAAGCTGAAGAATAAAGAAGATATTTAGTCCCACTCAGGGTCCTTTGAAGGTTGCTAGAGTAGTATATTCAAATTTACTCACAACATAAGGACTTAGCCATAGCAGGTTGCTGATTCCTGGGTGAAGAGCAGAAAGGCACAGTTCCCGAGGGCCCTGCTCACTAGACCATGGCTGTAGTGCATGGATATGGTGATATCCCCTGTTTTACCTGGGGGGAAGGAAGCTCATTGCAATGCAGAGAAGGCTGTGACAGAGGTTAAGATCAGAGGATCTCACTGAATAGCCAGATGGGATTTTGAAGGCTCCTGGTAGAACTCACTGTGCTTTCCCCTCAGTAATCACCTTGATCACTACCTTGCAAACACCTCAGAGCTATGATCACTGTGATTATGGGTGAGGAATATCATCTTAGTGCGGCAGCCTGAAATTTTACCCTACTGTCCTTTTCCCTTACATCCATTCCTTCTTCATCCCATGTTGGAACTTAGGTGGCAGGTGTTGTTTTTTGTTTGTTTGTTTGTTTGTTTTTTTTAGGTGGCAGGTTTTGAAGGAATTTTCATTGCATGAGAATCCAGAATGTGCCAAGCACATTGATGCACAATGTTATTAAATAAAAGCCTTCTATAAGAATTATGACAACGTGATTAAAGCTGAAGAAACTGGAGCAAAATATACCAAATGTTATATTGCTAAGTTTGCTTCTTACTGCTTTTACTTATTTTGTAGCTTCTCCCTCAATTCTTTCACTGGTATGTTTCACATACACCTACCCTCTAGAATCACTCTAAAAATTAAAATAGGTAAGGCATAAAGAACAGTTTCTGGTACCTATAAAATTCTAAGACATGTAGACTTAGTGAAGTATAAACTTCTCCTATTTAAATATGAAACTCTCAGATTTATGGAGGAAGAGGATCTTGCACAAACAGTCACATATCAAAGGCAGTTCCACTATTTCCAAGGCCACAACCTATTTGTAACCCATCTCATTCTAAACTGAAAGATATCCTGAAAGCTGATTTCTACCTTTTTAGCTTGTCATTCTGCATAGCATAGAGTCCTCAAGAATGAAGTCTGTAGTCTATGCAAAATAATCTGGATTCCAGAAAGAAAAGAGAGAAAGAAAGGCACAGAAGTTCATTTAAAGAAATCAAAGGTGAGGGCGGCCCCAGTGGCTCAATGGTTTAACACAGGCCCAGGGCCTGACCCTGGAGACCCAGGATTGAGTCCCACGTCAGGCTCCCTGTGTGGGGCCTGCTTCTCCCTCTGCCTGTGTCTCTGCCTCTCTGCATGAATAAATAAATAAATAAAACCTTAAAAAATTTTTTTAACTGGGGCGCCTTGGTGGCTCAGTCAGTTGAGTGCCTGCCTTCATTCAGCTCAGGTCATAGTCCCTGGGTCCTGAAATCAAGCCCCACATCGGGCCCCACATCAGGCTCCCTGCTCAGTAGGGAACCTGTTTCTCCTACCCTCTTTGCTGTTTCTCCTGCTTGTGCTCTCTGGCTCTCTCTCTGTCTGTCAAAAAAATAAATTAAGAAAAAATTCTGTTAAACTGTATCAGGTGTGAAGTAGTATCTCATCTTGGTTTTGGTTTTTAATGACTATAGATATTGAGAATGTTTTCATGTGCTTATTGGTCATTTGTATATCTTCTTTGGAGGAATTTCTTTTCAAATCATCTGCCCATTTTTAAATTGGATTTTTTTTTTGTTTTTGAGTTGTAGTTCTTTACCTATTCTTCATATTATTCTTCTCAGATATGTGATTGGCAAATATTTTCCCCATTCAATAGGTGTACTTTCACTTTTTAAAAAACGTTTATTTATTTATTTTAGAGAAAGTGTGTGTGTGTGTGTCCGTGGATGGAGGAGGAGCAGACGAAGTGGGGAAGCAGACCCCTCATTGAGCAGGGAGCCTGATGTGGGAATCAATCTCAGGACTGTGAGATCATGACCTGAGCCAAAACCAAGAGTCAGACACTTAACCAACTGAGCCACTGAGGCACCCCTTTCACTTTCTTGATAGTACTCTTTGATGCACAAAAGTTTTTAATTTTGGTGAAGTCAGATTTATCTATTTTTTTTAATTTGTTGCCAATAATTTTAGTGTCATCTTTAAGAAATCATTGCCAAATCCAAGGTCATAAAGATTTCCCCTGTTTTCTTCTAAGAGGTTTATAGATTTACATCTTAAGTTAGGTTTTTGGTGAATTTTAAGTTAAGAATTATAAATGATGCAAGACAAGGGTCTAATTTCATTCCTTTACATACGGATATCTAGTTTTTCCAGCACCATTTGTTGAAGAGACTAATCTTTCCCATCAAATGATCTTGACCCTTGTCAAAAATCAATGGACCATAATGTGAGTTTATTTCTGGGCTCTTATTCGACTCCATTCATCTATGTATCTATCCTTATGCCATAACCACATGGTGTTGATTATTATAGATTTGCAGTAACTTTTGAAACTGAGAAGTCTGAGTCCTTCAATTTTGTTCTTTAAGGTTGTTTTCTCATATTTAAGGTTCTTGAAATTCCATATGAATTTGAGAATGAGTTTTTACAGTTCTGAAAAAAAAATACCATTGAGGTTTTGAAAGGTGTAGCATTAAATCTGTAGCTCACTTTGAGTACTACTGACATCTTAAAGATATTGTCTTCTAATTCATGAACAAAAATGTCTTTTTACAGGGAGCTGGGTGGCTCAGTTGGTATAGCACCAGACTCTTGATCTCGGCTGAGGTCATGATTTCAGGGTCGTGCAATCCATGCACCACCCTGAAAAAGTTGGCTTTGCTCTCAGCACAGAGTCTGCTTGAGATTCTCTCTCTCGGGATCCCTGGGTGGCGCAGTGGTTTGGCGCCTGCCTTTGGCCCAGGGCGCGATCCTGGAGACCCGGGATTGAATCCCACATCGGGCTCCCAGCATGGAGCCTGCTTCTCCCTCTGCCTGTGTCTCTCTGCCATTCTCTCTCTCTCTCTGCGTGACTATCGTAAGAAAAAAAAAAAAAAAGAGAGAGAGAGAGAGAGAGAGATTCTCTCTCTCTTCCTCTGCCCCTCTCCCCTGCTCCAGTGCTCGCTCTCTCTCTCTCTCTCTCTCTCTGTTTAGTAAATAAATAAAATTTTTTAAATGTCTTTTTACTTACTTTTCAATGTTTTGGGGTTTCCAGGATACAAGTTTTATATTTACTTGGTTAAATTTATTCCTCAGTATTCTATCCTTTTGATGCTATTGTCAATGGAATTATTTTCTTCATTTCCATTTGCAGATTGTTCATTGATAGTGTACAGAAATGCAAGTCATTTTTACGGTAGATTTTTGTATCCTACAACTTCACTGAATTCATTAATTAGCTCTAAACTATTTTTTTATTACTTATTTATGATAGTCATACAGAGAGAGAGAGGCAGAGACAAGGCAGAGACACAGGCAGAGGGAGAAGCAGGCTCCATGCACCGGGAGCCCAACGCGGGACTCGATCCCGGGTCTCCAGGATCGCGCCCTGGGCCAAAGGCAGGCGCCAAACTTATTTGGAGTCCTCCTGGATAAGATTATGTTCTCTGTAGTCTTACTTCATCCTTTCCAATTTAGATGCTCTTTATATCTTTTTCTTGTCTAACTGCTCTAGCTAGAATGTGAATAGAAGTGTGAAAGTATACATTCTTATACTTATACCTAGTTTCAATTTTAAGGAAAAGTTTTTAGTCTTTCACCCTTGAGTATTATATTGGCTATGGAGTTTATCTTGTGGAGGGAATTCCTTCTATTCTTAGTTTATTGATTTCTTTTCATCATGAAAAGGTGCTGGATTTGGTCTCAACATCAACTGTGATGACCATGTAATTATTTATCTTCATTCCATGAATGTGATTTTTTATGTTAAGTGTATTTCCTGTAATTTTCTTGTGTCTATTTGGTTTCAGTATCAGGGTAATGCTAGCCTCATTAATGAGTTAGGAAGTGCTCTCTCCTATTCAGTTTCTTGGAAGAGTTTGAGAAGGATTAGTGTTAATTCTTCAAAAAATATTAAAGGAATTCAGGGTGCCTAGGTAGCTCAGTCAGTTAAGCGATGGACTCTTGATTTTGGCTCAGGTCATGATCTCAGGGTTCTGGGATTGAGCCCCACATCAGCTCCAAGCTAGGCATATAGCCTGCTTGGGATTCTCTCTCTCCCTCTCACCCCCACTCAAGCTCTAAATAGATAGATAGATACATACATACATGCATACATAGTTTTTAAAAATATTTAGGGGAAAAAATATTTAGGGCAATTCACCAGTTTAGCAATCTTTCTGATCCTTGACTGTTCTTTGTTAGGAGGTTTTTTTATTACAAATTCAATCTTCTTACTCATTATGAACCTATTCAGATTTTCTCTTTCTTCTTGAGTCAGTGTTGATAGTTTTTATAGGAATTTGCCTATTTCATCTAGATTACCCAATTTTTTGGCATACAGTTATTCAATTGTTCTCTCATAACCATTTTTATTTCTGTAATGTTGTAGTAATGTCCTCTCTTTAACTACTGGTTTTAATAACTTGAGTCTTCTCTATTTCTTTCTTAGTCGACCTAGCTAAAGTTTTGTCAATATTTTTCTCAAAGAAAAATGTTTTGGTTTTGTTGATTCTCTGTTGTTTTCTATTCTGTTTCATTTATCTCTCTGCTGTCATTTTTACTGTTTCCTTCCTTTTGCTAAGTCTGAGTTTAGCTTACTCTTCTTCTTCTATTTCCTTAAGGTGTAGGGATAGATTATGGTTTTGAGATCTTTCTTCTATCAACTTTCCTCTTTGCACTGTCACTACACATGATTTTCGGCATGTTGTTCTTCATTTTAATTAATCTCTAAATATTTTCTAACTTACCTAGTGATTTTCTTTTGATCCATTAAGACTGTGATTTAGTGTCTACATATTTGAGGATTTTCTAGTTTTCCTTCTGCTTTTGACTTCTTGTTCCACTCCATTGTGTTTGAAGAAGATACTTTGTATTATCTAAATCTTTTTTTTAAATTTCTGGCTGATTTTGTGGCTTAAATATATGGTCTATCCCAAAGAATGCACCATGTACACTATAGAAGAATGTGTATTCTGCAGTTGGGTATTCTATAGATGCTTTCTAGGTTTAATTGACTTATATTGTTAAATTTTCTATTCCCTTATTAGTTTCTATCTTGACCTTCTATCCATTATTTAAAGTAGACTATAAATTCTCCAACAATTATTGTAGAACTATTTCTCTCTTCAGTTCTGTCAATGTTTGCTTCATATATTATGGGCTTTTTTATGTTCGATGCATAGATTTTTATAATGGTTATGTCTTCATGACAAAGTAACTCTTTTATTAACAAATAATGTCCTACTCTATCTTATAATAGGTTTAGCAATGTGCTTTTCCAGTAATCCCCCAAATCAGCCTCTAGGAATTAATGCCAAGGAAATATTCTTTTAACTGACAGACACTAAAAACTATTCCACAGTATATAAAAGTCCTTGGGGGCAATCTGGAAAAGGAAGTTTGAGTGGAAGAAATGAAAAAGGAAAAGATATTTCAAAAGCCAGTGAGCTAGTAAGAAGCTCAGAGCAGGCAAAACCAGGAAAACTCATTATTAGTGGGATGAAGAAATTTAATTTAAGGTCAATGATGTCTTCCAGTTCTTTTGAAAGTTACTTGTGCTACTGCCAAATAATCACCTTCTTTGTAACCCTCCTTCTCAAACTCTTGTATACATTCTGGTAAATTCCAAAATGCTTAGTACGTGTGGTTTTATGCATGTGTGTGGGGGGGGGGCGGTAAGGAAGAGTTTTGTGTCAAGGAAGATGAATATGGTACAAGTCAGAGTTAGCAAATGAAGATAGAGAATTCTGAAGGCAAGTGTGTCCCTGAGAATGTACACATCTCTGGAACTGGCAGAGATCTGAAAGATCCTAGACTTTCTTTTTTTTTTTTAAGATTTTATTTATTTATTCATGAGAGACAGAGGGGGGGGGCAGAGACACAGGCAGAGGGAGAAGCAGGCTCCATGAAGGGAGCCTAATGTGGGATTTGATCCCGGGACTCCAGATCACACCCTGGGCTGAAGGCAGGCGCTAAACCACTGAGCGATCCAGGGATCCCCCCCCCCTCCTTTTTTTAAAGAGACCCTAGACTTTCAAAAGCCATGCAATTCATAAGAGTTTAAACAATTTTACTATATCTTTCCTGTTAATCAGGAAAATCCCATAAGCTTATATTTAGATTAAACAATGAAACTATTTTCATTCTATTAAAGAAAAAATGTTTAATGGCATACATGTTTCCAGATGTTTTCTTTAGATGGTAGTAATATTACTGGTCTTTCCTTTCTTCTCTTTGCTTTTGTATTTCCTGATTCTTGTTAATAATGCACATATTATACAATAAGACTATTTTTCAAATACTATTTCTAATTGACATAAAAAGAAAAAAGATTTTAATCTTACAAACAAACACAACTTCCCTGGTAGGCCCTTTTAAATAATCAAATAATTCATTCTCCTAACTCCTCAACTCAACAGAGCATGGTGGGTGAGTTATCCAGAAATACATTACACTCATGTCATTTTTTTAAGAAGTACATTAAAACAATTTGTACTTTTAAAAGTCCCAGTGGATGTTTTCCTAAGAAACATCTTGTTCTTTATTCATCCCATTTTGCTCATGGGAACATTTACTGTTTAGCCCTAGGAGGACTTGGGGAAAGGAATACTCTCTATGGAATAGATTTAGATCAGGCTCATAGACTCTCTGGCAGCAGGGGACAGGAATTGGTGAAAAAGACCGTGCAGATTAGGTATAAAATGGTGTCTCCATAGCACAGGCAGTGCATTTTGTTAATACAAATAAACTTTTCACAGGTGCCTGGGTGGCACAGTCGGTTGAACATCTGACTCTTGGTTTCAGCTCAGGTCATGATCTTAGGGTAGTAGGATTAAGCCCCTAGTGGGGCTCCATGCTCAGTTAGGTGTATGCTTGAGGATTCACTCTATCCCTCTCCTTCTACAACTCCCCCACTCACACATCCTCTCTCTTTCTCAAATACATAAATAAATCTTTTAAAAATAAAGAAACTCGTCTTCAAAACTCAAAGATCAATTTATCAGCCACAGTCTGTTTATATTTCTCTATATATCCAGGAGAGTCCATGATCTACTTCAATAGATCTCTAGCCAATAATAGGGGCTCCTTTTTTCTTCTTCTTTCAGTCCTTTAATTCCTTGGGCACACCACAACCCTGCATTAATGCAATCATCTGTTGTGTATATTTCTAAATTTAGATAAGTGTTGTAGGTGACATTACACAAAAATATACATTGATATCACTATAAACTCATGGTTATCACTCTGAATTAGTTCATCTACACTGTCCAGATGCTACTGTATTAAACGCTTATAGTCAGAGCTAGAGTAAGAGGCTGTTAAGGGATGAGTTTAGATATGGAATAGAAAAAAAAAAGATATGGAATAAAGATGGTATAATCTCCACAAGCTTATTCTATAGATACCAGTGCCCTGTTTGTGACGTAAAATGAATTTCCAGATTCAAAATGATTTGTTGATTGGTCTTAAACATGAAAATGACTGAAAGCAATTCAAAGAAAAGTCTGTTATCTCTCAAAAGAGTTACAATGCCATAGATCAAAGCCTGGGTAACAAAATCATTTGTGTAATTTCCTAAACCTGCACTAGTAAGAAATGTTTTGCTAAAGTAGCACATCTCCCAGAAGAATTCTCCCCCAACCTCCTGCAAGATATGGCCACTGAGATCAACGGACAAGAGAAATCTTCCCCAGAGAGCAGAACAGAAAGAATAGAAACTAAAGAATTCTCTACATTGGTAGGAAAAAAAACCTTGCTATAGTCCATCAGGACAATGCTATATGCTATATTATCTCTGTCTTTTCCCCTCCTTTTTGCTGTTTCTAAATGAAATTGTATTTTAGTTATCCTATTATTCCTCTATCATTGTATATTGGTTGTCTGTGAGTAATTAAATTTATCTAGGATGTGGAAATGAAAATAAGCTACCATTTGGATGGACTGAAGTGATAGACACAACACCCAGAGATCCTAGACTTAGATGAATGCAATAAATGGAATAGGCTCCATTACTTATATTACTTTATTCATACTTAGAAGTGAATACATGTTTACCCAAGTCTAGCAAGGCAGACAGCCAAAGGAGAGAAAGCACAGATTATTCTCACCAGTAGTCTACAGCCTACAGAAGGCATCATATGGGATGAGATAGAACATGCTGTGTCTCTGAATTGCATGTGGGGGTAAAGTGGGTAACCTCAAATTTCCTATGCCTGCCCACATGGTGCAAAGTCCACAGTTCAGATATTTGGGAACACATGTTGTATCATACCATCTGTTCTTGTTTGGTGCATAAGAATCCAAGTCTCTGAAGAAGGTGGAATGGTGTACAACTCAGTGGACAAAGAGCTTTGGCTGCCACCTCCTGTGGGAACCTGGCCATGAAGCTTATCCTGATCATTGCAATCCTGCTGTTCCAGAAATCCAAAGGTAATCCAGAGCCTTCCAGGGGCTTGCTCAAATCAACAATGGGATGGATTATTTACAAAAACAAAGGGAATTTCACAATTCATGGTAATAGGAGATAGGACCCCTTGGGATGCCTGAAGTCTTACTAGTGTCACCAGAAATTCCCTTTTCCTGATGCATAGTACTGTTCTTTTTAAAAAACAAACAAAAAAAAACCCATTGTACTGTTCTTAAAAAGAAGTATTTACAGAGTTGAAAAGGGACCAGAATTTTCCTCTGAGAATGTCTCATTGTAGAAAGGAATCAGCTCAATATCTAGGAATTTATTTATTTATTTATTTGGATACAGTTTTTATTGACACCCAGCCATATTTTATTCCACTCCAATATATATTTTAGTCTACAGTGTGAATAGTGAAAGAAGCACAAACTTTGGAGTCAGCTTTGAGAAATATGCTTTCAAAGTCTACTAGTTTGTCAACTTTGGATAAATGGTAAAGACTCTCTGAGCCTCAGTTTCCTCATCTGTGGAGGTAATGACACATGGATCACGGGGGCTTTATTAAATGGCATTTGTAAAATATCTAGCATAAGGCTTGGTACATAATAAGAACTTAAAAATTAGTGTTTTTTTCCTCTTTCAAAAGCAGACATTTTATATTTGGCTCTTACTATAGGATTAGTAATGTCTCTCTCTGGCCTAAGAATCAAAAGAGTTCTAGAATCTGGAGCTGGAGGCAGCATCTTTGCTGGCCTCAACAAACAAGATCTGATGCTCTTGGTGAAGTCCATCTAGGGTCTATCTCAGAAGACTGTACAGGCCCAGAAGCCAAAATCTGAACATCTTAACTCTATAGATCACCAAAAGTATTTAGGATCACTAAAGGAAAGAATATATATCAAGGTGAAGAAAATTGTGGAACTAAACAGGAGAAAATCTTGCCTCTAGAGGTGGATGGACTATGAGGACACACAGAGGGGTAAAACAAATCCAAGATTATTGTGATGACATAGAAGCTAAAGGAAGATATGCAGTAGTAAAAATGGGTAATGCTGAGAATTAATAAGGAAGGAAGATTATTGAGGGAAAAAATCCCTAACTGGACAGTAAGACAGTCATTCTTGACCATGGTAGTGAGTATGAACCCAGGAGCATAGTCTGACTCAGATATAAATACATAGAAACAAATTATTGTTCTCTGGGCACTAGAAGTGGGGCGATGATAAAAAATAAAAATAAAAAAAAAAACTCTTTGAGGAACATCCACACAGTGTTCCAGAGTGGCTGCACCAGTTCACACCCCACCAACAGTGTAAGAGGGTTCCCTTTTCTCCGCATCCTCTCCAACATCTGTGGTTTCCTGCCTTGTTAATTTTCCCCATTCTCACTGGTGTGAGGTGGGATCTCATTGTGGTTTTGATTTATATTTCCCTGATGGCAAGTGATGCAGAGCATTTTCTCATGTGTATGTTGGCCATGTCTATGTCTTCCTCTGTGAGATTTCTGTTCATGTCTTTTGCCCATTTCATGATTGGATTGTTCGTTTCTTTGCTGTTGAGTTTAATAAGTTCTTTATAGATCTTGGAAACTAGCCCTTTATCTGATACATCATTTGCAAATACCTTCTCCCATTCTGTAGGCTGTCTTTTAGTTTTGTTGACTGTATCCTTTGCTGTGCCAAAGCTCCTTATCTTGATGAAGTCCCAATAGTTCATTTTTGCTTTTGTTTCACCTGCCCTATGACCCAGCAATTGCACTGTTGGGGATTTACCCCAAAGATGCAGATGCAATGAAACGCCAGGACACCTGCACCCCAATGTTTATAGCAGCAACGTCCACAATAGCCAAACTGTGGAAGGAGCCTCGGTGTCCATCGAAAGATGAATGGATAAAGAAGCTGTGGTCTATGTATACAATGGAATATTACTCAGCCATTAGAAATGACAAATACCCACCATTTACTTCGACATGGATGGAACTGGAGGGTATTATGCTGAGTGAAATAAGTCAATCGGAGAAGGACAAACATTATATGGTCTCATTCATTTGGGGAATATAAATAATAGTGAAAGGGAATAGAAGGGAAGGGAGAAGAAATGGGTAGGAAATATCAGAAAGGGAGACAGAACATGGAAGGCTCCTAACTCTGGGAAACGAACTAGGGGTGGTGGAAGGGGAGGAGGCCGGGGGGTGGGAGTGAATGGGTGACGGGCACTGAGGGAGGCACTTGACAGGATGAGCACTGGGTGTTATTCTGTATGTTGGCAAATTGAACACCAATAAAAAATAAATTTATTATTAAAAAAAGAAAAAAGAAAAAAAAGAAGTAGTACCCTGGGAGCATTCAAATGGAGACAGATGTGCTGAGGTTCCCAGATGGAGTATATAGTCCCATAGCCTGAAATCAAAGATTCAGTTCCTTTATTTTCCCATATAAGATCTGATGCCTCTGGGGGACTCCATCAGATGTTGAATGGAAGCCCCAAATCCGGGAGGAAGTAAATATGAGTGATCAATTAGACATAAATCCTGAGGTTTACCTTCTTGAAGCATCCTCCATAGGATATTATGAGTTTATGACTGTGGATCTCTCATATACCTAACCCCCCTACAAACATCCTCTATCTTTCCCATGATCAAAGTTGCCTTTTAGCCTCAAACACTGATCTTGGCCTATTGTTCTTTATATGCACAGTAACTGAACAACTTAAGAGATGCTGGAGTGAATATATACGAGGATATTGCAGGAAAATATGCAGAATAAGTGAAATACGTGAAGTACTTTGTGAAAATGGGAGATACTGTTGCCTCAACATCGTGGAATTGGAAGCACGTAGAAAAATTACAAAGCCACCTCCTCCGAAGCCAAGGACATATGCAATGACTTTCCCTCAAGATGATGATATAATTGTAGAAAATTATTCAAGATCCAAGACAAATTCTACATAAATCAAGTACAATTTTCTGATCCTTTATTTCTCAACCTATTCCAATAAAGTAAAGAGGTCCACATCTTCTCCCTTCTGATACCTTGACCCCCTTACAGCAGATTCTAATAAAGCTCACTGACAGTTTTCTGACTCATTTGTTCTTTAATAGAGATTGAACAGTCAATACACCAAGTAATGAAATGATAAGGACAACTCAAAGCCTCCCCCTTGGAAAGAGGTTATAATCAGGACACTAAAAATCTATAACATGAAAGACTGGAACAAGAAACTCAGGAAAGTTGTAATGGAATTCAGGAGAGGGAAAGGTGAAGCCAAGTATTCAGGGAAAATCACAAGTGAGTTTAGGATTATAGTGCCTTCTGAAATGTGTAGGATTTCAACCGGCAAATGTTTGTGAGAAGCCAATTTGCATAAACAGTATAAAATGAACAAATGGAGGACAGCCTGGGTGGCTCAGCGGTTGGGTGTCTGCCTTTAGCTCAGGGCATGATCCTGGAATCCAGGGATCAAGTTCCACATCAGGGGTCCCTGCATGGAGCCTGCTTCTCTCTCTGCCTATGTCTCTGCCTCTCTCTCTCTCTCTCTCTCTCTCTCTCTGTGTCCCTGGAATAAATAAAATCTTTTTTAAAAAAAATCAACAAACGGAAGAAAATTGTAACAAACGAGACATTTCAGGAAAATATACATGCACTTTATTTGGTCATTGAATAGGGTTCCCAAAGATGAACTATAGGGAAACCTAATTTCTTTAGTTCCTGTAAAAAGCAGTGAACTGGGAAGATAGAGATGAATAGGATTCTACTATTATGGAGCTTGCTATATAAGGTAGAGGCAAAAATAAAATATGTAACTTCAAGACAAGCTTTTAGTTGTTCCTTTGCTGTTGATGTTTTATGTTAGCACTAGTAATGGATCCTTTTGGCGACTGGGGCACTTTGGAATTTGGAGGAAAAGTTAAGGACTTAGGAATTGGTTTCAATTGCAGTATTACATGAGACTTTATTGCTAACTTGACATGCAAGATGACATAATGATAATCTTTGTATACAGTCTATCTAATTCTTAAAGATATGCCCTCTAGATATGACTAACATGAAAGCTTTCCTTTCCAACTACATTTCGCACTCATTTTCTGGTTTTGTTTTTTATATCATTTCACCATGTGACACCCGCCACACAAATTTGTGGCACGTGTTCTCTTAATTACCTGTTTTCTGCTTTTCTTCTTAATTACCTCTTATCTCCTATTTTAGAATTGAGGCAAAAAATATACACGATAAGCTCAGAGCAACTTGTAGTACCAGAAAGTAAGAAAGTGCTTTAAAAATCAGAAGGCTGGGATCCCTGGGTGGCGCAGCAGTTTAGCGCCTGCCTTTGGCCCAGGGCGCGATCCTGGAGACCCGGGATCGAATCCCACGTCGGGCTCCCGGTGCATGGAGCCTGCTTCTCCCTCTGCCTGTGTTTCTGCCTCTCTCTCTCTCTCTCTGTGACTATCATAAATAAAAAATTTTAAAAAATTATAAAAAAAAAAATCAGAAGGCTGGGGCATGTTAGTGAGACACCGGAGTCACACTGAATGAATTTTGAATGACCAAAGATAGGACAACTTGAGCAATAAAATAATATAGCATTGGATTATAATACAACATAGAAATAAATATCCATGTATCCATACTGACCTGAATAAATTACTAAATAAATAAATTCGTAAGAAAAGACAAATTTTCTGTACAGAAGAACTCCAAGTAATTTATGTGGATACTCCCTCCTCAAGGACATGGAGCTTTGCCTCTCTCCATTCAATATGGGCTGCGCTTAGTGACTTGCCTTCTAATACTAGAATATGGAAAGGAGCAAAAAGGTAACTTTACAATGGATAAACCTGTTAAATCATGCATCAGATTCTATGGAGAAATCATGTTGATAGCATGAACATGTGAAATTATGTAATGAGAATGGCATGTCACCTTTGCTATCTTCCTCCCTAAAATCCATAACCCCAGTTTAACAATGAGAAAATCATCAGAAAAGCCAAACAGAATGGCATTCTGCAAAATATTCAACCAATACTCCTTAAATCTGTCAAATTCACCAAAAATAAGAAATTTCTGAGAAACTGTCACAGACCAGAGAAGGATAAGGAGACATGACAACTAAAAGTAATGTGATAACCGTGATGGGCTCCTGAACAGGAAAAGGACATTAAGGAAAAACTAATGAAGTTGGAATAGTGTAGAGTTTAGTTAATAGCAATATACTTGGAGGTGCCTTTATCAATGCATCATAGTGTGTAAGATGTTAACAATAGGGGAAACTGGTTGAGGAGTATACAGAATCTCTCTGTACTATCTTTGTAACTTTTCTATAAATCTAAAACTATTCTTTAAGAAAAATTTAGTTCAATTTTTAAAATTAAATGCAAAATCAATTTGGTCATATTCCCTTTTGTCCTATTTATCTAAGAGCTTCTCATGTTATTTCTTCATTGAGTGTTTAATAGAATCAACTGAGATTCAACTTCTTATAGAAAGTTTAAAATTATAGGTTAGATTTCTTTAAAAGTTAAAGGACAATTGCAATTTTCTTATTCAACTCATATTTTTTTCTTTTATCATTTCTCCCATTTTGTTAAGGTTTTTAAATGTGTCAGCCTCAAAGAAATTGTAATATCTTCCTTTTCCCTTATTTTTTTTAAAGATTTATTTATTCTTTCAGAGAGAGAGAGGCAGAGACACAGGCAGAGGGAGAAGCGGGCTCCATGCAGGGAGCCCGACACAGGACTCGATCCGGGGTCTTCAGGTTCGTGCCCTGGGCTGCGGGCAGCGCTAAACCGCTGCGTCACCAGGGCTGCCCCTTCCTATTCCTTTTAATGCCTATATGTAGTGCTGTCTCCTTTTTCATTTCTGACATTGTTTATTTATATCTTTTTTCTTTGTAAGTCTCATTATTTACTTATTCCTTTGATTAGTCTTTACAAAAACCAAATTTTCTTTAATTTTTAGTCTAGTTTCCATTTCTTTTATTCATTAATGTTTTTATTTCCACTTTTTTTTCAAACAATTTAACATGATATAAAATTCACTGTTTTAGATGTATAATGTATTATTTCTATTTTGTTGGTTTTAATATGCTCTTCTTTTTCTAACTTTAGGTGATGCTTATCTGTCTTAAGACTTTCTTCACTTCAAATACGAGTATTTTAAAGCTATAAATTTCCTTCTATACTCAGCTCTAGTAGCGTCCCATAAATGTTTGGCATATAGTAATTCATTATCACATTATGAACCTTCTCACTTTTCTTAGATGAATACAATCTCAATGATATGAAGACAATGGAGACAAATGGGGACCATGTGATTTTCTCAATTAATTATAAGTACATATACAGTATGATTACTTTGATGATATATAAACCAAATCAAACAACACAACCTGAAAACAAACAAAAAATATCATACACAGAAACTTTTACATACTTGTCTCTCATATGGTTTTTCTCAATAAGATCCTCTGCCTTGCCATGAGATTTTTGTGTGGCTTAAAACTGGCATTTACTTTTCATTTATATTGACCTCTGTTAAGATTCTTCTAGTCCTAAAAAAAAAAAAAAAAAAAAAAAAAAAAAAAAGATTCTTCTAGTCCTGTCTTTCCTAGATCAGCAAACTTTTAAAAATATTTTTGACTTATAAAAGTTTGCCAATTATCTCTATCATTTATTAATTTATCATTAAATGTCACCATCATTCCAAAAGTGAAGTTTTACCACCAAGAAATGTGACATAGTAGGGGAAAAGGACAGATTTTTAACTAAATTCATTCAGATTTCTTAAAATCTCATTGCATTATTCTAGTTTTGCTCATTTCATTACAGACTGGCTCAAACTATATTATCCCAACTACATTGGGATCCATCAATACACTTGAGAATTCAATACTCTAGTTCTTAAATTCTTAAAATCAAAATTTGTATAATTACTGATAGTCTTCTGACATGTACCTATTCCATCACGCTTTATCTTCTATAATGACTTTCTGAGTCTGAATGTCCTTCGTTATTTTTTTTTCTGTAGTTAGGTATGAAAGGTGTCTGTTTACTTGTCTCCTTAATAAGTAATGTGTATTGCATTCTTAATGGTTAGTGGTTTTGTCATTTTTTTTATCTGCTTGTGACAGATGGACTCATGGTCTTTTCTTGAACTCTGATAATAGCGATATCTAATGCCCCATTTAAAAACCATAAGGTCAAATACACTCAACAGTTTTTGGATCATATTCATATTGTTATGATGCCTGTATTCCCCTAATTGTTTAATATCCAAAATATATAAGGAAATCATACAACTCAATAGGAGAAATTCAAACAACCCAATTTTAAAATGTGCAAAATACCTAGATGCACATTTTTCTTTTTTTTTTTTTTAAGATTTTATTTATCTACTCATGAAAGACAGAGGAGGCAGAAACATAGGCATAGGGAGAAGCAAGATCCCCACAAGAAGCCAGATGCAGGACTTGATCCTGGATCCCAGGATCACACCCTGAGCCAAAGGCAGACACTCAACCACTCAGCCACCAAGATGCCCCTGGATGCACATTTTTCCAAGGACATGCAAATGGCCAGCATGTACAAGAAAAGGTGCTAAACATCACTAATCATCAGGAAATACAAAGCAAAACTATGATGAGATATCATTTTGCACCTGTTAGAATGGCTATCATCAAAAAGATAAGAGATATCAGGTGCTAGCAAAGATATGGTTAAAAAGGAAACCCTTGTGTAACTGTTGGTAGAGAGGCAAATTGGCATAGCCACTATGGAAAACAGTGTAGAAGGCTACTACTACGGAAGGTTCCTCAAAAAATTAAAAATAGGGACAGATGGTAGCAACACTTGTGATGAACATAGTATAATGTATAAACTTGATGGATCACTAAGTTGAACACTTGAAACTAATGTAACATTATGTGTCAACTACATTCGAATTAAAAAATAAGTGAATAAACTTGATAAAATATATATTATTTTTATTATTATAAAAATAATAAAATTTTTATAATAATAAAAATAATAAAATAAAATGAAACAAATTTAAAAAGAACTACGATAGGATCTAGCAATCCCACTTTTAGGTATATATTCAAAGGAAATCATAAAAATTATTTTAAAGAGGGACTCCTGGGTGGCTCAGTGGTTGAGCATCTGCCTTTGACTCAGGGCATGATCCCAGAGTTCTAGGACTGAGTTCCACATTGGGCTTCCCACAGGGAGCCTGCTTCTCTCTCTGCCTATGTCTCTGCCTCTCTCTGTGTGTCTTTCATGAATAAGTAAGTACAATTTTTAAAATAATAATAATAATTTATAGTAATTGATTATTCATTAGATGTAGTGGAAATGAAGATGACTCCCTAGTTACATCCCACAGTGACATAAGAAACTGAGTGACAGGGATGCCTGAGTGGCTCAGTGGTTAAGCATCTGCCTTTGGCTCAGGACGCATGATCCTGGAGTCGTGGGATCAAGTCCCACATCAGGCTCCCTGCATGGAGCCTGCTTCTCCCTCTGCCTGTGTCTCTGCTTCTCTCTCTCTCTCTCTCTCTCTCTCATGAATAAATAAATAAAATCTTTTAAAAAGAAAAAAAAAAGAAACTGAGTGACAGTAATGTCATTTCCTGAAGGATAGTATGTGTCCTTGCGTTGTCTCATTATCACAACACCAGCTGCTGATTTAAGTCCCTTAAATGAATTCTGGAAGCCATGGATTGAACGAGTGGTTTTTTTTTTTTAATTTTTATTTATTTATGATAGTCACAGAGAGAGAAAGAGAGGCAGAGACACAGGCAGAGGGAGAAGCAGGCTCCATACACCGGGAGCCTGACGTGGGATTCGATCCCGGGTCTCCAGGATCGCGCCCTGGGCCAAAGGCAGGCGCCAAACCACTGCGCCACCCAGGGATCCCTGAACGAGTGGTTTTAACAGTTTTAACAGTTGTGACACATAGAGTTGATAAGAAGTTCAGTGATCCTGACAATAACATCAAGCTGACAGCAGGATCCTACATTCGATGTACACAATAAGTCTGTTGAAATAAATAATAATAATTTGAAATAATATTGAAATAATAAATAAATCTTCATTTAAGTGACTGTAGATGGTGCTGATCCTGCTTCCTTCAATACAGTCACCCAAGCCCACTGACCTTGCTACAGTTTTATGCCCCAATTCACCATCACTTAAATTCTCTCTTAGAGGAAAAGGAGACTGTCTTCTCTATGCCTGGGAATGTAGTATGATCAGGGTTTAGATGGCTCTGAAGCTGAGATATTGCCCTAAGAAAAATATCGATTTTTTCCCCTTGAACTTGTAACCTAACAGCAGTGCCTCCCTTGTTTTCCTCGAAAAAGCAAGCACTGCAGGTTGTAATGCAGTGTCTCTTCACAGTACACTTGTACCCTTTCTAGTGTTATCTTTAAGCCTAGGTCAATTACTCTGTTTCTGTCCCTGAAAATCTACTCTAGTTCCAACCACAAAAACGAAGAGGTTCTCTGCTCCTGAATTCTTATCTCAAAAATGTAATGGACAACTGCCAGGTTATTGGATTCTGAGCACTTTATTCAATATGATTCTTACTTGGGTTGAAGGAATGAGTCTGTGCATTCCAAAGTTGCTCCTAGGGTGCAGGCATGTGACCTGGGTGACTTATTATCAATAATAGTGTTATGAACATTTGTGTACAAGTATTTGTGTGATGGTATGTTTTCATTTCTCTTGCATATATAACTAGAAGTGCAATTGTCAGACCATATAGTAAATCTATGTTTAACATCTGAGGAACTGTCAGATTGTTTTCCAATATGGCTGCACCATTTTACATCCCCACCAGCAGGATATGCAGGTTCCAAGTTCTCTACATCCATGCTAAAACTTGCTATTATCTGCCTTTCTGACTCTGACTATTCTAGTGAGTACGAAGTGGTATATCATTATGGTTTTGACTTGCATAAATCTGGTAACTAGTGATTTTGTACATTTCATTTCATTTGTTTACTGGTCATTTGCATATCTTTGGAGAAATATCTATCAGATCTTTTGTCCATTTTTTTTTTTTGCTTTTCATACAGTATATATATTTTATTACTTTGTACTAATACATTCTCATATTATAAAAGCAATTTAGTGAAAGAATCTTTCTTTTGATACTTGAATCATCTAAAATAACACAAATAGAACCGAACATTTTTAAAAAAATCTTCATCTGGGGGCACCTGGGTCACTCAGTCTGTTAAGTATCTGCCTTTGGTTCAGGTCAGGATCCCGGGGTACTAGGATCAAGCCCCACATGGAGCTCCTGGCTCCTTGAGGAGCCTGCTTCTCCCTCTCCCTCTGCTGCTCCCCCTGCTTGTGCTCTCTGTCTAAAATAAATAAAATATTTTTCTAATTAAATAAATAAAATAAAATCTTCATTTGGATAACAACAACAACAAAAAGACACATTAAACAACAAAAAAAAGTCTTCCTTTCTTACTTATGTTGGTGAGGCCGTGGTGACAGGGGTGACAGCAGTAGCACAAAAGACAGTGGAGGGAGCAGGGAGCATCGCAGCTGCTACTGGCTTTGGCAAAAAGGATCAGTTGGGCAAGGTCTACAGTTCCTGAGAATAAGATATTCAAAGTCAGGAACCAGAGTCAAAGTCAAACTTCAATTAATACCTCATCAAGTCAGTTTGTGTGTTGCTTACATAAAAGCCCTAATCACTAAAAAAAAAAAAAAAAAGTGACACTGAAGGGAACCTAATTCAGTTTCCTTTTTAGAAGCCTCCAAAGACAACAGCAACTTAAAATCTAATTAAAATGAATATACAATTTGTTCCCTAAACTACTTGTCTCCAGCACCATTTTCTGTTTTCTGTTGTTTCAATGCAGGTTCTCCTTGTCTGTTTCTTCTCTTTTTCTTTTTCCATGTCCAGCTGCACCATTTTTATCACCTTTATAATCACAATCACATTTCACTTTCTTGCCCTGAAACTGAACTTTTCCTTTACCCATCCTAGGCAGCTTTACTTCCCTTTATTTTTCCTTTAAATCTGAGACCTTTAGACTTCCATTTGTTTAGGGATTCCTGTTGATTTACTTTTTAAAATGCTTCTTGTTCCATGACTTCCTTTTGTACTTCCCAGGTCACTTCTTTGTTCCTTTAAGTTACCATTATTTGCTTTCTTCACTCTTTAATTAAATAGGATTACTCTAGGATGCCTGCGTGGCTCAGTGGTTAAGCATCTGCCTTTGGCTCAGGGCGTGATCCTGAAGTTCCAGGATCAGGTCCCACGTTGGGCTCCCTGCATGGAGCCTGCTTCTCCCTCTGCCTGTGTGTCTCTGCCTCTCTCTCTTTCTGTGTCTCTCATGAGTAAATAAGTAAAATATTTTAAAATAAATAAATAAATAGGATTACTCCCTCTTTTATTCCTCTAACAGTCTATCCATTTTATTTCACCATGATTTAAGAGAAAGACGTGCAGATCTTCTCTACAGGTCTGACCATCTAAGTTCCCTGAAAATTCCAGCCAAGCATCCAATCTTTTCTGCTAGGACATCCATTTCAGCATTTTCTGCTAACTTTTGTTTTTCTTCTTGTTCTTGTTTAGCATATCATTTAGCCTCCATTTCATTTTGCCTTCTTTCTTATTCCTCTTTTCCTCTTCTTTCTCCTCCATCTCCTCCACATCTTCCTCATCCTCTCCTTCCCCCTTCTTTTTCCTCTTCTTTTTTTTTTAAAAGATTTTATTTACGTATTTGAGAGAGAGCAAGAGCAAGAGAGATCACAGAGGGAGAAGGAGAAGGAGAAGCAGATTTGCCACTGAGTAGGGAGCCCAATGCAGGCTCAATCCGAGGACCCTGAGATCACATCCAGAACCAAACACAGATGCCTCACCGACCCAGCCGCCCAGACATCCCTTTCTCTTCTTCTGCTTCTGTTTCTTCTCCTTCTGAAGTATTCCTCCTTGAAAAATATCATCAGGTCCCTGTCTTCTGGCCAGGGGTCTCGACAAACCTCTTAGACTCAACACTAACAAATATAGCATATATTGATCCCTTAAATACTCTAAGCAATGTTCTTTCTATATGAATATTTAGTATTTGACCTTTATCTCTTACCATTCTTTTATATCAGTGAGTGTTGAATCCATTTGGAAGTTTTTAATAAAAACAGATTTTTTTTACACCATTTTTATACTCATCAGTCACTTCAGGGTGAGGTTTTCTTGGAGATCTGATCTTAGTTTAGCTTCATTTATTTCTTTGAGTCTTACCTTTGATTTGATCAATGCTTCTGCTATACATTAAAGTTACATGGTTAGATGGTTAGATAAATTTTATCATTATCTTTAAAGGTAACCAAATAGAAGGAGAGATAAAGAGCTTCCAAGATAGGCAGAAACTGAAAGAATATGTGACCACCAAACCAGTTCTGCAAGAAATATTAAGGGGGACTCTGTAAAAGAAAGAGGAAGTCCAAGGAAACAATCCACAAAAACAGGGACTGAATAGGCATTATGATGACACTAAATTCATATCTTTCGATAGTAACTCTGAATGTGAATGGGCTTAATGGTCCCAACAAAAGACGGAGGGTTTCAGACTGGATAAAAAAGCAAGACCCATCTATTTGCTGTCTACAAGAGACTCATTTTAGACCTTAGGACACCTACAGCCTGAAAATAAAAGGTTGGAGAACCATTTACCATTCAAATGGTCCTCAAAAGAAAGCAGGGGTAGTCATCCTCATATCAGATAAATTAAAGTTTATCCCAGACTGTAGTAAGAGATGAAGAGGGACACTATATCATACTTAAAGGATCTATCCAACAAGAGGACCTAACAATCATGAATATTTATGCCCTTAATGGGGAGCTGCCAAGTGTATCAATCAATTAATAACCAAAGTTAAGACATACTTGATAATAATACACTTGTACTGGGAGACTTCAACATGGCGCTTTCTGAAAATGACAGATCTTCTCAACACAACATCTCCAAAGAAACAAGAGCTTTAAATGATACACTGGACCAGATGGATTTCACAGATATTTACTGAACTTTGCATCTGAATGCAACTGAATACACATTCTTCTCAAGCGCACATGGAACTTTCTCCAGAACAGACCACATACTGGGTCACAAATCAGGTCTTAACCGATACCAAAGATTGAGATTATCCCCTGCATATTTTCAGACCATAATGCTTTGAAACTAGAACTCAATCACAAGAAGAAATTTGGAAGAAATTCAAACACATGGAGGTTAAAAGACCATCTGCTAAAAGATTAAAGGGTTAACCAGGAAATTAGAGAAGAATTAAAAAGATTCATGGAAACTAATGAGAATGAAGATACAACCATTCAAAATCTTTGGGATACAGCAAAAGCAGTCCTGAAAGGGAAATACATCGAAATACAAGCGTCCCTCAAAAAACTGGAAAGAACACAAATATAAAAGCTAACCTTGCACCTAAAGGAACTGGAGAAAGAACAGCAAATAAAATGTTCACCCAGCAGAAGAAAAGAGTTAATAAATATCTAAGCAGAACTCAATGAAATAGAGACCAGAAGAACTGTGGAACAGATCAACAAAACCAGGAGTTGGTTCTCTGAAAGAATTAATAAGATAGGGATCCCTGGGTGGCGCAGTGGTTTGGCGCCTGCCTTTGGCCCAGGGCGTGATCCTGGAGACCCGGGATCGAATCCCAAGTTGGGCTCCCAGTGCATGGAGCCTGCTTCTCCCTCTGCCTGTGTCTCTGCCTCTCTCTCTCTCTCTCTCTCTCTCTCTGTGACTATCATAAATAAATAAAAATTTTTTAAAAAAAGAATTAAGATAGATAAACCATTAGCCAGCCTTATTAAAAACAAAAGAGAACAGACTCAAATTAATAAAATCATGAATGAGAGAGGAGAGATCACCACCAATACCAAGGAAATACAAATGATTTTAAAAACTTATTATGAGCAGCTATATGCCAATAAATTAGGCAATCTAGAAGAAATGGACACATTTCTGGAAAACCACAAACTACCGAACCTGGAACAGGAAGAAATAGAAAATCTGAACAGGCCGATAACCAGGGAGGAAATTGAAGCAGTCATCAAAAACCTCCCAAGATACAAGAGTCCAGGGCCAGATGGCTTCCCAGGGAATTCTATCAAACGTTTAAAGAAGAAATCATACCTATTCTACTAAAGCTGTTTGGAAAGATAGAAAGAGATGGAGTACTTCCAAACTCATTCTATAAGGCATCACCTTAATTCCAAAACCAGACAAAGACCCCACCAAAAAGGAGAATTATAGGCCAATATCCCTGATGAACACAGATCTTTAAAGGTAACCAACCCTCGTCTAGTTTGATCTGTGCCTTTACAATTTTGTCAGGTGGCAAATTGAAGTCACCAAAATCATATTCAATTTGATGACAGTTTTGGCCTCCAGAGCAGCCATTTTTTTTATTATCACCATTTTAATCCATTGTGGCTATCTTTAAGGTCCCAGTCCACAGAGCCACAATCACTAATGGTAACAGCAGACTGCAATGTATTGACTTCCCAGCACTACCTGCTGGCCTAACGTACATAAAGATGAGGACCATTTTCTGTCCTTTTTCAACTGGTCAGCTTTTCATTATTGACTTGCACTAGTTCTTTAAATACTCTAGATACAAGTCCCTTATCAGATATATGATTTGCAGAAATGTTCTTCCATTTTGTGGATTACCTTTAGACTTTCTTCATGGTGCCCTTTGAATCTCCAAAGTTTTTAATTTGGGTAATGTCCAATATTCACTGCATACACTTATTAACTTTTAAAAATAAAGATAGGTTTTGTGCACACTGAGTGATATTCTGTGTGTCTGCAAGTCAGTAGTTGCATGTTACTTAAAATATGCTTTTTGGGGGAAAGAGGGAGATTTCTCAGCATGGCAATGCTTGTCATGCCACTATTCTTAACCAAAGAATACAGATACATTACTAAATTATATTTTACTACTTCAAACTGGTTAACTGTATTTTACTTTCTCTATGCATTGTAATTCATTTTAATTTGTAGAAGTTACAGATAATTACCTTCCAACTTTTACCAGGTTGAAAGATACCAAAAAAAAATGCTTAAAAATAGCTCTCCTATCATTTCTGTGCTTCCATTTCACATAATATAGGGATTTTACATGTGCCTAAGTCTTACGTGACCTGATTCTTGGACTCAGGAAATATTTTTTAATGGTATCTGGGCTTTTCATACTTTTCTGACATGCACTATTTGGGAGGGGTTATTTAATGATAATTTAATTATTATCCCCTATAATTATTTTCCACTAGTTTGTGTTTTCTAATAATATTTATTGGCTATTTTGGAAAACACCAAACAAGGGTAATGAGTATCTCATATTCCCAAGGACCATTCAGTAACTGAAGCCAAATTAGAACTTATCTATGAATACAAAATATCATCTAAAGTTGCTTTGAACATGGCTTCCCTTCAGTACTTGAGTATCTCTAAAACTAGTTGTTGGGGAGCCTGGGTGGCTCAGTTGGTTAAGTGTCTGCCTTCAGCTCAGACTGTTATCTTGGGGTCCTGGGATTGAGCCCCCATCAGGCTCCCTGCTTAGCAGGGAGTCTGCTTCTCCCTCTTCCTCTACCCCTTCCCCTGTTTGTGCACTCTCTCACTCTCACTGTCTCTCTTAAATAAATTAAATAAAATCTTTTTTAAAATAAATAAAACTAGTTGTTGAAGTGGATCTGAATTTCTGTCACTGTCATTATCCTAGTCTTTCCTAATTATTACAAATGAGCAAACCCTCTATTTGTAATTCTGTGCCTAAAAACTTGCCCTACCTACAATTTTCATGTCTTAGATATGAGATCATAGGAAACATGCCCACTCAAACCAACTTCAGAAAAGGAGGACCTATTATAAGAAATGTTAGTAATTACATGAGGCCTAAGGGACTAGAACTAGTAACTAGAAATCTCTCTCCCTCTCTCTCCCTCCCCCTCTCTCCCTCCCTCTTGCCACCCTTTTCTCACTCTTTCTCTCTTTTTTCCATCTTTTCCTATTCATCAGTACATGGGGACTCAACTTGGAAATCCAAAGAAGTTCAATCTCTACTTATACATCTGGTCCCATCCACCCTGGTCCCAATTACTTATAGCCAAAATAAGATTTTCTGGCCCTCTACTCTCTTTCCATCTTGCTGGGGCCCATTGAAATAGATTCCCAAAGAAAAGCTGAGCAAATTTTCTAAAAAGGTGTGAGTACAGATAAGAAATGACTAATATCTCTGGCACCTTTCATGAGCATTATCCAAGACCCCCAAAGAGATGGGTGGTCCCAGCTCCTAGGATTTAATTGAAAAAAAAATGTATCTGGAACATTCTGGCAATTTTCAAATGTTCTATGAATAAGATTTTGGAGAATGTTCTAAAACAGATCCAAGAAAAATAAGGTAAGGTACCAATAATACTGCCTCTGCCAAAAAGGTACATAATAAAAATATAGGATTTCAATTTAACTTCCTATATAAAAATAAAATGGACAAAAATACATGTGCCTATCAATACTGACCACATACACTCTCCTATGAGTATGAAGTGGATACAAAAAGGATAATAGGGAAAAGTTAAAGCAAAGATTAGTTCTGCCCATTCAAAGCAGAATCTAAGGCTTGATTTATGTTTATTTCATTATACTTCTCTTTCCTGAGTCAGGCAACACTTCACTGGTTGTTCTGATACTAACTAAGCCAAATAGATTCTTGTACCTAATTCATCAATGGACTCCTACAGAGTAGAGGACACATATAGATTAAAGACAATGGGCAAGACCTATCTTCATATCATAGTGACAAAATGGGCATTCCTTTAAAATGCCCCTGGTGATCCATAGTGATGGAAGACTGAAAAAGAGGAGCTTATGAAGTGCTGCAATAAAGAAAGGGCTTTCTAATGTGGGCTTCTTGAAAAACTCCACTGAGAATTAGAGTGAAATAGTCATACATTAGTTTTCCATGGTGAAATCATCAACAAAGTAATTTCTAACTCTACAATTTAGTCTGGTCCTTATTTCCTATATACTTTTCCAGGATTCTCAAAAGCCACAACTACTAAAAAGAAGGTCTTTATAGCCTCTTAAAATGTTAACAAATCCATCTAAATATTTGTCTCTCTGTCCTCCCAGAAAAACGAGATGGTGCGCTACACATGGAGGAATAAGGCTCACTGATTTCTTCAACTCAGATGAGCCAATTTTAGCTCCACAAAAGTTATTTATGACCTATACCTTAACCAAGTAACATCAGTGGATGGCACCACAAAATGCTCTGTTCTATTCATCTGGAGAGCATCATGACTTTACAAGATTTTATCTAGCTCGTGAGGAGCTTCTTAAAATATGTCTCTCTTGGGAACCCTGGGTGGCTCAGTGGTTTAGTGCCGCCTTCAGCCCAGGGTGTGATCCTGGAGTCTTGGGATCAAGTCCCACATCAGGCTCCCTGCATGGAGCCTGCTTCTCCCTCTGCCTCTGCCTCTCTCTCTCTCTGTGTGTGCCTCTCATGAATAAATAAAATCTTTAAAAATAAAAAAATTTTTTAGATGTCTCTCTCATTTATAGGGCTTTAAATTTCACAATATTTTTATTTATTTATTTTCAGTTTTATTGAAGTATAATTGACTTACAAATTGTAAGATATTTAGCGGGTACATCATGGTGCTTTGATATATGCATATGTCATGAAAGCACTCCCGCCCCATCTAGTTAATTGACATATGCATCACCTCCCATACTTAGCTGGTGGTTTTGGTTTTGTTTTAGGGCCTTTTTGTGTGTGAAAACATTTAAGTTCTACTGTCCTAGCACATTTCAATTATACAATACAGTGTTCTCAACTATGGTCACTGCATTTCACATTAGATCCTCAGACTTCATTCACCTTGCAACTGAAAGCTTGTAAATTTCACACTATTAACAAGCAAATTATTGAATATGTAATGTTTTCAAAGGTTCTAAGAGTAATATTGCCTAAAACTTGTGTCAACTTAATGTTCCGTTTGCTGCTAAAAAAAAAAGGAAATGGAGCATACATTAAATAAGTTTCAAATGATGTACAGATAATCTCTGCTTTTTTATAGTTTGCAGTTACAGCACTTCACTTTTACAAAAGACCTACATTGTACCTGTTTTCACTAATGGGAAATATGAAAAAGATATTATATTGTCTTTTGCAGACATTTTTTTTTTTTTAAATTTTTTATTTATTTATGATAGGCACACAGTGAGAGAGAGAGAAGCAGAGACACAGGCAGAGGGAGAAGCAGGCTCCATGCACCGGGAGCCCGACGTGGGATTCGATCCCGGGTCTCCAGGATCGCGCCCTGGGCCAAAGGCAGGCGCCAAACCGCTGCGCCACCCAGGGATGCATAAAATGGGCAAAAAGCAGGGACACCTTGGTGGCTCAGTGGTTGAACATGATCCTGGGTTCCTGGGATCTAGTCTCCCATCTGGCTCCCCGCAGGAAGCCTCCTTCTCCCTCTGCCTAGGTCTCTGCCTCTCTCTGTGTATTTTTCATGAATAAGTAAATAAAATCTTTTTTAAAAAGGAAAAAACAAAAATAGCACCCAATGTTTATTTTTTATGTATATTTTTTATTGGAGTTCAATTTGCCAACATATAGTATAACACCCAGTGCTCATCCCATCAGGTGACTCCCTCAGTGCCCGTCACCCAGTCACCCCATCCCCCCACCCACCTCCCCTTCCACCACCCCTTGTTCATTTCCCAGAGTTAGGAGTCTCTCATACGGGGAATATAAAAAATAGTGAAAGGGATTATAGGGGAAAATAAGTGAGAAAAATCAAAGAGGGTGACAAAACATGAGTGACTCAGTTTGTTTTGCAGCAAACCATTACAGAGGCAGTAGGCATCCTGAGCAGTGAGAGTGGCCTCACCAAGCTCCTTCCCCAGGACCTACAATCAGCATCTCAGCACAAAGTTGTCATAGCTTTGAACTGTGTCTATGAGCATCTATGCTTTATCCGGATTTATTTTGCACATCCCTTAGCAGGATCTATCCTAAGGTATCAGAAAAGCCTGAGAAGTTATTTTTTGGGTCTGGAATACTCAAACAGTTTTCCATATAAGTTAATGGCAATTGCTTCTTTACACCATTTTGGCCTATGGAAGTTCTCATAGAATCACTCTACTTTTGGATAGCAGGGGAAACCTGTACTGGAATTATTACTAGGTGTCATCACTGCCCATTAGAACTGGCCAATAATGTTATGAAAATGTTCCAATATCTTGCCTTCTTCTAATGAATTCTTGGTTATTAGCAAAACCCTTATTCACCCTACACATACAAAGCTGAGACATTCAGATCTGCTTAGACACAAGAAACTTCATTTATAAGAAGAGTTATACTTGAAATGCTACAAAACTGCATAGAAAATGGAGGGGCTAACTTCCACCTCTACCAACATGTTCATTTCATCTCTGTATCACCCATCTTACCAGTATATTATCCTACCAGTATAATGCCTGGAACATGATAACTATTCATTTATGGTTAAAGTGTTTAAAAATGAGTGAATACATTAATAAATCCAGAGAAAAGCATAAAATTTTATTATGTGGAGAATCAAGTTTACAGAAGTAGATGAATCCCTTGTTCCAGGCTGTTGAAGGAGGTGGCACTTTTGATTTAGGAAGAGTGGAGACCAGTGAAGCAAGTGCTTGATTTATAGTTGGATTGTGAGAAGTGTGATGGTGGGTAAAATGACATAGTCTATCTTCCCCTTAGGCTGTGGTAAAGGGAGAGTTGACTCTGGGGCTTTTTGGTGTTTTTTGTTTTTGTCTTCATTAACACAACATAATTTTCCATTTAGACATGCCATTTCATATATTTCCCCCATTTCACATTTCTTCCGGCAGTAGCCTGCTATATTACTAAAGCATTTTCTGGGTCGTGCTGTATCTGTGCACAGAAAACAACATTGAACACAGATTAGTTTCTGAGGCAGAATAGAAGTAGTATATGCTTCCCAAAAGCTTTAGCCTTCTGTGATTCCAAAGTGAATCTTATGCTGATAAGAAGAAACTAAGAGCCTCCTCTTTGAAAATCATCCCAAATTAAGGATATCAGAACCCCAGGCTCCTAGCCAATTTTTGGATGGCACCACAAAATGGGTCTGAGAACATTATAACTTACATGGGTCTGAGAACATTATAACTTACATGACAAAAACAAAGAGAGATCAATTCATGGTTATCAACCAAAACTATGTCTTGCCCCTGGACTCTGGCAAATCTGACTCTGTATTCCATGCTCTTAAGTCAGCACTCCCTCAGCCTTACCCTAGTCCAGTGTCCCCAAAGAGTACCAACTTGTCACCATGGCATTATTCAGAGCCAAGGTACCTTTTAAAAGTGTATCAGAGACAGGACTTTTTAAGTTAAGACAGAAATTGTTTCACACTCACTGATATGAACAGCAGAATCTCCCTTTGCCAAGACCTCATGGGTCTCAGCAATAAATATTGCTGAGAACTTCCCTTATTCAGTTTCTAGGTCTTCCTGACCATGCTCCTCCTGGCTCCTCTCTTTCTCTTTCTTTCTCTCTCTCTCTCCTTTACATCTCACATAAATATGTCACCCAGGGATCAAGCTCAACTCTGTATGTACCCATCTCCTTAGAGATCCAAACTGTCACCTATTCGGAGTATTGCATTGAAGTCCTAAATCACCTGTTTCCAATTCTTTATGTGTCCCCATACACAAATTTGGACAAGCTCATGAAACAAAAAGGGAAAACAAAGACATTTCCTCTCATGAAATTCAATCATGAAATTGGGTCATTATACTCAATTGACAGATGAGAAAACAGATTGAAAGGGAATAATTAAGGGAGCCCCTGGGTTGCTCAGTGGTTGAGCATCTGCCTTTGGCTCAGGATCTTGGGATCAAGTCCCACATCAGGCTCCCACTCTTTCCCTCTGCCTATGTCTCTGCCTCTCTCTGTGTGTCTCTCATGAATAAATAAATAAAATCTTTTTTTTTAAGTGAATGATTAGGGATGCCTGGATGGCTCACTCAAGTGAGCATCCAACTCTTGGTTTCAGTTCAGGTCGTGATCTCAAGGTCCTAGGCTGGAGCCCCATATTGGGCTCCACACTGAGTAGGGAGTCTTTTTAAGGATTCTCTCCTTAAAAAGGGAATGATTAGTTCAGTTCATACAATTAACCAGTGATCAAGATAGATTTTACCCTCGCATCTACATGTTTCCAAAGATTGTGCTGTTCTTGTTACTTGTAAAGGCTGAAAATGAGTTTGAATAGAAAAACAGATGGTGAGGTTCCTGAGTGAAAACTATGTTTAACTTATAAAGATAATTCTAGATGATGGTTCATGCCTACCTTTGGAGAGGACTTCTGAGAGTACAGCCCTGATGTCTTCTTACCTCTTACCTCCCCAAATGCTTTCTTCTAAGATACAGACTCAAGGAGAGTGGGTACTTTTGAAGATATTGGCAAGATACCGACAATCTTGAAGGCCCTGGTCCCACTCCTACAGACAATAGTAGCTCCTAGGATTTCATGGTACATTTGGACAAGTTACCTGTTGGTACCTCAAATTGAAGAATAATGAGAACCAGAAACAGCTTCATGCTTACAGATTTCCCAAGAGAAATAGGCAGCACAATTTCCTTATCCAGTGATCTCTTGATAGAAATCACAGAGTTTTTCAAGATGAGACACGAGTTTTCCGTGCTATGAGCATTCTGAGTTCTCATTTTAACCCACATGGATGGACAGTAAATCCAAGTCCACCCCACCTTCATTCCCATATATGGAGTTTACAATCACAGAATGTTCCATCACATCACACCTACTCTTCTTTATTCAGGATGAGAGCTCCCAGAAAGGAGGAATATTGATTTCTCCACTTGGGCCATCAGCCTAATTGGATCAAGACTGGTTGGTCATGTGTTCTGGTTTGTGTGAGTCAGTCCTAGTTTATTCCTCTTGTTTCAATGTCCCATCAAGCTAACACCACCTTTTACTCACAAAAGTTACCCATTTGGAAGATTAATTAAATCATGAACTAATCAAGGCAGACCTACATATCCAATAATAATTTTTTAATGTATGAAATTTCCGGAAAGTCATCTGGGAGTAAGATAGTTTTTAGGTTTGGCTAGGTAAATTGATATTATTTCAAAGTCTCCCATAAAGTCTTCCCCAGTACAGCTCAATTCTACAAATGAAGTCTTTCAAAAGATCATTTCTTTAGCACAGTGTCCAACTCATTATGAACTGGTCCCTGCTCACCTCTCTTAGGCATTTTACAGAACCACTTACGTTTCTGCCAAATTAGTGTAGGTACCTTAACCCAACTTGTTACTTCCATAACCTGTTTCTTTGCAAATTTAAATCATTTTTCAAATTTTTATCATGCTTTGCCAACCTGTCCAACAAATTTGCCCTGTTGAACTCCTAATTTTCCTTCAAAATTAAGTTCAATCATCTCCATATCTATGAAAGTTTCACTTGACCCAACTAAATAGAGCTAAAAACACCCTTCTTTGTACCAACACTGTATCTTGTCCATATTTTTGTTGGCAGTCACAATATGTCATGTTCCAATTATTTGTTCATCTGTAATAATCTATGAGTCCCTCAAAGGGAGGCCACTGGCTTCACTCAATTTGGAGTCCTTAATGCACAGTACAAAACTCACACTACATCTTCAGTATGTAATTATATAATGAATGATTGTAAAGTACCAAATAAATTATTATTCCATAAAATACTCCAAGGCAGTAATAAAGTTAATTAAGACATTTCCTAAAGAATTCTGTTTACTATGTTTTACAATTTCTGGACACCAGAACTTTGAAGTTACAGTAATTAGGGCCCACCCAAGTATGTTTCTGAGACAGTACCTGGAAGAATTTTGGAACGTGTGAGGGCTGAATAAATATTTGTTGATGACGATTAAACTTGTATCAGAACATAGGGTTCAGGTTAGGGCTAGGGTTACTAATGTTTTGTGTATAGCTTATTATGTTTGTCAATAACTAGAGTGAATTAAATTTGTCAAGGAGGAGGAAGTGTCAAATGCTACTGATATGTCAAGATATGGACTGAGAATCGATCAATAGCCCCACCAGATTTGCACTAGCCCTGCCAGTATCTCATTTGGGCTCAGCTCCATGATCTCTTACATGCACCTACTAGATGACAAACACATTTTGTACACATTACTTACTTCAAGCCTTACAAGAACATTTTGAAGTACGAAGCTAATACCTCTTTCAAAAAGGAAAACTACAACTTAGGGAATTGGTAATATGCCCAATGTCATATAGCTAGTAAGGAATGAGCTAGGATCAACCCACATCTGCATAAAAACAAAGGCCTTAGCCATTGTGCTAACCTGCCTCTTCAATTGCCTCCTTTGGGTCAATCTTTGGGAGACAAAGACAAAATATCCAAATATAAGATGTTGCTTTTATCACAAAATTTATTGTCATGTGTTTGGCTGGACATCCTCCTCCCACTCACCTCCTTATATCCTACTTACCACTCAGCAGCCTATGTTTAGAGAATTCATATTTCTGATTTCCACAGGTGACATTGTTACATCCAGGAAGTAATATTATTTGTCTGCTTTAATAGATTCCTAAGCCTGTTTGTCAAGTCCTTAATATCAGAGAGACTTTCTGCAATCTTTGTGGGGCATAAGAAGCACACAGTCTCCTCATTTTCAAAGCCCTTTGTGGCTAAGTAATAGACTTCCCCTTGAGTAGGCTGGGGTGAAGAATTAAATGCTGCACTTTAGTCATGGTCATTAAAAAAAAAAAATCACCCATCAACATTTGTTACTGCACCTCCCACTGTGACGCATAGTTGTACAAATTGGTTTTTAGCAGTGATCTTTAAATGTGCTTCATTTCTTAGAAATATTCTCTGAATTCTACTTAAGATGTTATCTTCTCAAACTGTTGAATAAGCTGAATCCAGGCAAGAAATAGGAAGACTAATTCCCTCTTATAAAGTCTGGAGGAGTCAAGCAAGATTCTTTTGTTGTCCTTTGTTTAGGGATGTGAGGAAGTTGAATTAACATTTCATGCTAGAAAAATTAGACACATAGGTAAGCAAAAAGAAAATAGACCACCCATAATCTTACCACTGTTAATATTCTAGTGTTTAGCCTTCTATATATTTCACTCCAAAAGTAATTTGACAACTGTATAAGAAGTAAGATGAAACAAAGTAAGCTTGCTTGCTTTTCAGTCACTCAGTTTAAAATAAAGTTGCTAGTCAACATTCCCTGAGCACACACATACTAATACACATACAAAGTCTACATTCACCCATCCAATTCAAGAAACATGCCTATTGGCAAAACAGACATGACCCAAAAAAGAGAAACTACATTCAACTACCTTTAATAATCTACCATTATGCCTAAATATATGTCACCAGAGAGTTTCAGGAAAATAAACAATATAAAAGAAGAAATTAAATTAACAATAAGGATAAATGACCTCAAAGGAAATAAAGCTAATAATGAGGACAGAAGAGAATTATTAAAAATCATAAGAGTGAGAGATTTGACTACATAAAACGTATAACATCTTCATAACAAAATATATGCAGGAGAAGTTTCAAGGGGGTATAAGAGAAAGATAATCAGAGTAGAATAAAATTCATCACTGTATGATATACCATAAAAGGATTAATATCCATAACATATAAGGAATGTTTAAAAATCAATAACAAAATGACAAATGAAAATGGGCAAACAATATCATAGAAACAAAACATGTATGCATCTCTTGCAGAAGATTGATATAAATTTAGAAGTATAATATTCATTTTAAGAAAATCTGCTTTTAATTTATAAACTGTCTCACAAAATAAATTTACTAAGATAATACTGAGGGACCCAACTGAGGTTGCAATTCGCTGTATATTACTGTTCCTTCTCATTCCACTGTACTCTTGAGACCTAAGTACACTAGGAATGTGTCATATTTTATGAAATGTACATTTGGACCTTTTACGTGTGTGTTTGGACAATAATTGTAAAACACTACACAAAAAGTATACAAATGTCTCATGTGATAATTAGTATTGGCTCATAAACTGTATTTGCTTAAATACTAAAGATGTAAGTGCTTTAAGTAGCTTTAAATATGCCATTTAACTATTGTCCTCCTTTTTCCCCCAGAGCAACTAAAAGATTAAAGTATTTGAAGTAAACGATGTCATGGTTTTATCATCTTGCTGCAGAGTGTTTCAGATCATTTTATAAAATCAAAATGAATCTGAAGTTTTATTTGGTTTTGTTATTTTTTGATATTTAAATAATACTATGAAAGGTAGATCTAAAATAGAAGAGATACCACCTGCGGATTTGATGCAGCATTCTATAACATGCCAAAATGAAGATTTTCTCCAGGTAAGGTGTATATCTGTGTGTAAGCCTACCCATGTCTGCCTGATCCTTCCAGTCTTTCATTGATGAAAATTGTCAGGTCAGAGGAATACAAGATAAAAGAAAAATATCATATGTTAGTAATGATAAATAAATGATAATCTATAATTACGGAAACTGTTTTCATCAGAATGGCCTTCAAAACAGACCAGATCTCTAGTAATAATTAAGGACTGAAAAACTTAAAGTGATTCTTTTTTTTTTAAGTTCAAAGAGTATTAGATGGCTCGGATTGACTCTGATTCTGGTAGGACTTGAAGAGAAAGTCACATGCAGGTCCATGATGATTAGGCAGCACCCAGGGATGGATGGCCCAAATATCCTTTTATTTTGAATTCTAGTTAAAGAAAACATGAAGAAACTCAATCTGTCAATCAACCGGTGACATGCCAGATACCTTCATGTTTCATATTCTATATATCTAAACTCAAGTTACCTCAACTAAATATTTCTCTTCTCCTCCCTCAATAATAGAAAATTGATGATAGTAAAAAGTTGTACAGATTTTCTTCAACTTATGATGAAGTTATATCCTGATAAACCCATTGTAAGCTGAAAATATCATAAATCAAAAATGCATTTGATACACCCAAACTACTAACATCATAGCTTAGCCTAGCTGACTTTAAATGTGCTCAGAACACCTATATCAACCTGCAGTTGGACAAATCATCTAACCCAAAGTCTATTTTATAATAAAGCATTGGATATCTCACATAGTTTGTTGAATACTGTACTGAAAGTGAAAAACAGAATGGTTGTAAGTGTATCAGTTGTTTCCCTTCATGGTCACATAGCTAACTGGTAGCTACAGCTCACTGCCACGACCCAGTATCAAGAGAGAGCATCATACTACATATCATTAGCCTTGGTTAAGATCACAATTCAAGGGGCATCTGGGTGGCTCTGTTGGTTAAGCGTCCAACTCTGGATTTTGGCTCCGGTCATGATCTCAGGGCTGTGAAATCAAGCACCATCTCTGGCTCCAAGGTGGGTGTGGAGTCTGCTTTAAGATTCTTTCTCTCCCTCTCCCTCTGCCCCTCTTTCCTCCCAAAGATCACAATTCAAAATAAAAGTGCAGTTTCTACTGAATATGTATTGCTTTTGCACCATTGTAAAGTCAAAAAAATCCTAAAACAAAATGTTGTAAGTCAGAAACCATCTGTATGTATAATTTTGAGTTCTAAAGATGGAAAAAATAATTGCATTAATAATATTTATGGTAGGAAGAATAATGGTCTCATAAAGACATCCACATTCTAATTCTCAGAAGCTGTAAATAAATGTTATGTGACAAGTGAGACATAGTTTTGTAGATGGAATTAAGGTTGCTAATCAGCTGACTGTAAAATAAGGAGATTACTTTGGATTATCTGGTGGGTCGCATGTGATAACAAGGATCATTTAAATGCAGAAGGGGGAGGTAGGAGTCGGTGTCAAAAAAAGATCTGCTAATGCTACATGACTAGCTTTGAAGATAGAAGAAGAGGCCATGACCAAAGAATTCAATCCTCTAGAAGCTGGAAAAGACCAGGAAAGATTTTCCCTTAGATATAAATTCCAAAGGGGACATCTGCTTTTAGCCCAGTAAGACCTATTTCAGACTAACTTAAGAACTATAAGATAGTATAGTTGTGTTTGTTTATGCCACTAAATTTGTTGTAATTTGTAACAGCAATAGGAAACTAAGACAATATTCAATGTCATGTCAACATGTCAGAGTCCCTCCAGTGATCTAGAACAATTCCATGATTCAGCCAAGTGAAGTAATAAAGCAGGTACTTCAGAAAGGACACATTGCCAGCAAGCTTCCAAACCTGAAATGAGACTTGATTCACACAGGACAATTGGTATCTTCTAGCCTGAGGTATTTTTAGGCCAACTGACAGTTACAGAGGAAACTTGTGTTCCCAGAAGAAATTTATATACACCTTCAGATGTTCAGGAAAATGAGAAAAAGATATTTTTCTATCAAAATAATTTTAGAAAAAAAAAACAAAAAAAAACAAAAAAAAAACAAAATAATTTTAGTGTAAAATGTTATTTTGAAAACTCATCTATTATAGAGAAAATTATGTATGTAGGTAATGGCTCAACAAAATACCTACTTCATCTAGATTTACTCCTGATTATTTTAGCTTTAAAAAAAATGTTACAGATAATTATAAAATTTTTGGAGCAATAAAATTTATATATCTCGGAGAACACAGACAAACTTTCAGGTTAGTCAAAACTATGTTCTTAATCCATTCCCCTCATATCAGCCCAAGAGGCAACAGGAGATGTTAGGCATATTTTTCCCAGTTGAAATACTCCATTCAAATTCCTGCAGCCCTTGCAAAACCCACTGCAGTCACGCTTCTTCTCCCTTAATTCCATCATAAACCTCTTGAACTCCTAGCCCATTTTCACTGTCAAATTCAGATGCTTTGCATTTACAACGAGCCCTGCTGCGTAATGTATAGAATTGTTGAGTTGCTATATTATACACCTGAAACTAATATAACTCTGTATGTTGACTATACTGGAATTAAATTTTAAAACATACATACATACATGAGAAAGATAAAAATAAAAAATTAGGGTGGTTTGGATTCCAAGTACCACCTAGTGGCCAAACCAAATCCTCTCACTAACTAATCAAGCATTCCACATTCCAAAACTTCAAGATAGCTCCTCAGAAATGATGAACATGTTTCTATAATTGTTTTTGCATGGTCCATGGACATCTAGAGACTTTAGAACATTAACAAAATAATTTTTTGTTGCTTTTTAAATTTTATTTCGTTTAAATTCAATTAATACATACCATATGATTAGTTTCAGAGGTAGAGTTCAGTGATTCATCACTTGTATATAACACCCAGTGCTCATTGCATCATGTGGCCTCCTTAATGTCCATCACTCAGTTACCCCATCCCCTTACCCCCCTCCCTGACAGCAACTCTCAATTTGTTTCCTTAGATAAGAGTCTCTTATGGTTTGTCTCCCTCTCTGATTTCATCTTATTTTCTTTTTCCCTCCCTTCTTCTATGATCCTCTGCTTTGTTTCTTAAATAATTTTCTAATATTAGGGAATATCTTTAAAAATTCAAAAGGAAGGGGTGCCTGGGTGGTTCAGTCCATTAAATGTCTGCCTTCAGCTTAGGTCATAATCCCGGAGTCTGCTTCTCCATCTCCCTCTGCCCCTCCCCCTCCATTCATGCTCTGTCTTTTACTTTCTCTCTCTCTCTCTCTCTCAAATAAATAAAATCTTTTTTAAAAAAATTCAAAAAGGAACTATTTTAGTTTTTACCCTGTGTTGGTAACTCTCAGCAAATGTATGTACACAATATCTCCTGAAATTAAAAATCATATAAAAGGAGAGGCAAGTTGTTCCAGCCACACCATTGGCATACCCATATCAAGCAAAATTATGTTAAGAGAAAGCTCTAGGGGCGCCTGGGTGGGCTCAGTCAGTTAAGCATACAACTCTTGATTTTAGCTCAGGTCATGACCTCAGGGTGGTAAGATCCAGCCAGAGACAGGTCCCACCCTCAGCAGGGAATATGCTTCTCTCCTTTTCCCTCTCTCTCTGTGCTTCTCACCCTCACCCCAGTTCATACACCCACTCTCTCTCTCTTTCTCAAATAAATAATCTTTTTAAGAAAAGAAAAAGAAAAATTAAATCTCAATGTAATCATCCTGGAGTGAATCTTTTTTTTAAGTTAGCTTTATTATATAAAATATATATCTTTAGTTAAAGCTAGATACTCTGATTCACACACATGTCACTGCCTTTAATATTGCTTTCTCAGATATGGGGCCAGGTCTCTTGATCTTTTTCTCTTTTCTTTCTCTTTCTGATAGATGACATATTTTGTCAGAAGTTAAAACTGCAGTCTGTGACAATGGAAGAAGCTATTTTGTATCTACTTCACAGAGACATAATATTTAATCACAAAAAATTAACAGCTTTTCCTCTAAGATCGGGAAAAAGACAAGAGTGTCCACTCTCACCACTTATTCAACATAGTATTGGGAGTCCTGGCCAGAGAAATTAGGCAAGAAAAAGAAATAAAAGGTACCTTAGTGGGGAAGGAAAAAGTAAAACTGCCATTATTTGCATATAACAAATTGTTAGATATATAGAAAACTTTAAAGACGCCTACAAAAAAAAAAAAAAACCTGTTAGAACAAATAAACAAATTCAGTAAAGTTAAAGGATACAAAATTAATACACAAAAGTCTATTGGATTCCTAAACACTAATAACAAATGTTCAGAAAGAGTAATTAAGAAAACAATTTCATTTACAATTGTATCAAAGGGAATAAAATATTCAGGAATAAATTTAAGCAAAAAGGTGAAAGATATGTACAGAGAAAACTAACTAAAGAACACATAAGTAAATGGAAAGATATTCTAAGCTCAAAGATCGGAAGAATTAATATTATTAAAATGTTCATACTGTCCAAAGCAATTTAGAGATTCAAGACCATTCCCATTAAAATCCTAATCAGGGACCTGGGTGGCTCAGTGGTTTAATGCCACCTTCGGTCTAGGGTGTGATCCTGGAGACCGGGGATTGAGTCCCGTGTTGGGCTCCCTGCATGGAGCCAGCATTCTCCCTCTGCCTGTGTCTCTGCCTCTCTCTCTCTGTGTCTCTCATGAATGAATAAATAGAATCTTTTTTAAAAATTAATTAATTAATTAATTAATTAATTAAAATAAAATAAAAATCCCAATCATATTTTTCACATTTATTTCACAGAAACAGAATAACCCCAAAAATTATAAAACCACAAAATACCCTGAATAGCCAAAGCAATCATTAGAAAGAACAAATCTAGAGATATGAATTATACTTACTGATCTCAAACCAAACAATAAAGCTATACTAATTAAAACAGTATGATACTGGCATAAAAATGGACACATAGACTAATAGAACAGGATAAAAAAATGAAATCCCACATTTATGATCATCTAATATTTGACAAGAGAGTCAAGAACACCCAAAGGGAAAGGGATAGTCTCTTCAACAAATGGCATTGGGAAAACTGGATAAACACATGCAGAAAAATGTTCATTCTTACTTTACACCACTCACAATAATTAACTCAAAATAGATTAAATATCTAAACATAAGATCTGAGGGGCACCTGGGTGGCTCAGTCAGTTAAGCATCTACCTTCAGCTCAGGTTATGACCCCAGGGTCCTGGGATTGAACCCTGCATCAGGCTCCCTGCCCAGTGAGGAGCCTGCTTCTCCCTCTCCCTCTGCCTGTTGCTCCCCCTGCTTGTGCACTTGTGCTTTCTCTGTCAAATAAATAAAAATTTAAAAATCTTTTTAAAAAATAAAATAAAAAAACAAACATAAGACCTGATATGCCATAAAACTCCTACAATAAAATATAGGGAAGAAAATCCTTGACATTAGTCCTGGCAGTGATTTTTTTAGATATGACACAAAAAGCAAAAGCAACAAAAGCAAAAACAAACAAGTAGAATTACATCACATTAAAAAGCTTCTGCACAGCAAAAGTAACAATCAACAAAATGAAAAGGCATTCTATGGAATGGGAGAAAACATTTGCAAGCCAGATATCAGATAAGAAATTAATACTCATATAAAGAACTCATACAACTCAACAACAACAAAATCAGATTAACAAATAGGTAAAGGAAAAAAAAACAAATAGGTAAAGGAAATAGACATTTTTCCGAAGAACACACCCAAAAGGTCCACAGGTATATGCAAAGATGTCCAACATCTCAAAATATCAGGAAAATGAAAAAAAACACAATGAGATATCACCTCATATCTGTTGGAAAGGTTATTATTAAAAAGACAAGAGGACACGTGATGAGATGAGCACTGGGTGTTACTATATGTTGGAAAATTGAATTCAAATAAATTTTTTTTAAAAAAACAAGAGATAAGTGTTGGTGAGGATTCAGAAAAAAGGGAACCCTTAAAAATTGTTGGTGGAAATGTAAATTTGTTCAGTTGTTATGAAAAACAGTATGGAGTTCCTTCAAATAATTAAAAATAGAACTATCATATAATCTAGCAATATCACTTCTGGGTTCATACCCAAAGGAAATAAAAATAGGATACCAAAGAGATAGGTGGCCTACACTTTTCTGTTCTTATAATCTCTTTGTCTGGTTTTGGTATCAGGGTAACCATGGCCCCTAGAATGAGTCTGAAAGAGTTCCCTCCTCTATTTTTGGAATAGTTTGAGAAGGATAGATATTAATTCTTCATTAATGTTTGGTAGGATCTAACAGATGCAGCCATCTGGTCCTGAACTTCTATAATATAATTATCCAAAAAACAATACAAACACTAATTTGAAAAGATATATGCATCCCCATGTTTACTGCAGCATTAGTCACAATAGCCAAGATATGGAAACAACCTACGTGTTCATTGATGAATAAGTGAGTAAAGAAATTGTGGTGTATATATACATATAATGGAATATTATTCAGTCATAAAAAGGAATGAAACATTACCATTTGTGACAACACAGATAGACCCCGAGGGTATTATGCTAAATAAGTTAAGTCAGACAGAAAAAGACAAATACCATATGATCTTTCTTCTATATGGAATATTTAAAAAAAAAAAACAGATACAGAGAATACATTGGTGGTTGCCAGAGTAAAGGGGTGAGAGGTGAGAGAAATGCGTGAAGATGGTAAGATAAAAAGAAAAAAACACATAAATAAATACAGCATATCACTGACCACTATCACCACCAACAAAAAAGAACCAGAAGTTTAAGAGGATGAAAAGATAGGGCCATGCCAAGAGCCATAAAAAAGATGAGGCTCCCATTCCAGTTTGGGAAGGTCTCATGGAATATGGATCAAAAAAAGCTCTCCAAAAAATGTACATATAAATAGGCCTCAAAGGATGCATTGTATTGTTTTCCCATATTGAAAATAGCTTTATTCCATATGAAGGGATAAAGAAGATGTGTTATATGTACCTATACAATGGAATATTATTCGGCCATGAAAAGAAGGAAATCTTGCTATTTCTGACAGCATGAATGGACCTTGACAGCATTTTACTAATAAGTAAGATAAGTCAGATAGAGAAAGGCAAATACTGCATGATATCACTAAAAAAGCCAAAGCCAAACTTGTAGAAACAGAGTAGAATGGTGATTACCTGGGGCTGGTATGTAAGAGAACTGGGTAGATAAATAAATCCTAGATATCAAAAACACAGCATATTAACTATAGAAGACAATAATGTATTATATATGTCAAAGCTGCTGAGACTAAATCTTAATAAGTGAATCTGAGGGTAAAGGATACATGAGTATTTTACGGTATTGTTTTTGCAATTTTTCTGTAAGCTTGAAATTGTTTTATCATAGGGGTGCTGAGTGACTCAGTCAGTTAAGCGTCTGCTTTTGGCTCAGGTTGTTCTGGGATGGAACCCGCATGGGGCTCCCTTCTCCGTGGGGAGTCTATTTCTCTCTTTCACTGTGCCCACCTGGCCCCTGCTCATGTTTTCTCTCTCAAATAAATAAAATATTTTTTAAAAAAAGATATTGTTTTGTTATAAAAATTCAAAATGTAAAAAAAGAGCCAAAAAAATGATAATTATATGACATGATAGAGATTTTTGCTAACAGTACAGTGGTAATCATATTACAATATATAAATGTACAACTTAAACCTATACAGTATCACTGTATACCTTAAACTGGTACAATGTCAATTGTACATCAATAAAAATTAAGAATCTTAAATGTACTAAGTGCTTGTGTTTCTAAAGGCCTTAAAAGATATATAAAAATCTATACAACCAACTTTTAACCTTAGCTTCTTCTGGAGGGGGGTGATGATAAGGGTTTCATGGATAGAGGAAACAGACTTCTGATCTGTGAATTAGTGAGGACTCAAATTCATGACCTTGCTAGGTGATCTTTTGGTAATTCCCTTTTCTTTCTTCAGCTTCCCTCTTCCTATCTGTAACATATAAATGTTGGACTAGATGTCCACCAAAGTCCTTGTATTCTAAATCATGAGTTTACCTTATACCCAGGAATAAAAATTCCCCTTTGCCCTTTTAGGAAAAATGCACTCTATAGTTTAGGGGTACATGGGATAATTGGGAGGGGAGGTTGTGTCCCCACATACACTGGTAACTGGAACAGACAGACACCTAGATGTTTCATCCTCTGCTATTTCCTCTACTGGCCATCCCCAAGCCCTCCACACCCATGCCCCACTCCCCAATTCCACTTTCTACTCTCAGCTTCATTTTTCCATCCTCTCCCTTCGGTTCTTACAAGACGGTTCTTCCCCCAGCCTCCCTGCAACCAATCATGTGCTCCAACAACCAGAGTGATTCTTTTTTTTATAGTTTTATATATAATCTATTTTGTTTCTAAAACATCAAGGTTCTATATGATTTTATATAAAAACTAAACTAGGGGATCCCTGGGTGGCTCAGCGGTTTAGCGCCTGCCTTCAGTGCCCAGGGCATGATTCTGGGGTCCTGGGATCAAGTCCTGAGTCAGGCTCCCTGAATGGAGCCTGCTTCTCCCTCTGCCTGTCTCTGCCCACCGCCCCCCTCTCTCTTTCTTTCTCTCTCTCATGAATAAATAATAAAATCTTTTTAAAAAATGAATAAATAATAAAAAATAAACCTAGAAGTATACCACTAGGAAAGTGAGAGCCACACACATGCCCATAGTACTAAAGAAAATAAGACCTACAGTAAAGAGAAGATTGGGACTTACCCTACAAGAAACACCTGTAAAACATCCTGTCACTCCTCTAGAGGGTGCTCTAAGACATTCATGTGCTCCCTGATATGGGAGTAGATTATTGTCAAGCATTATGTTCCTGTAAAATGCATTATGTCATTCTATTACCAAATACAAGTCTCTGATGATCTATCCTAACAAGAAATATTATGATGTGCAGCAACACAAGGCCTGGCTTCCCATTAGCCACATTGCAGAAAGGCATTGCCATGATGTCACTTGTGGAAGTCATATACACCAGTAGGCCTTTCTACATGGATCCCACTGTAAGGAGACCTTAACCCTGATCATTTAGCAACTCCATACACTTTCCTTATGTTTCTTGTAAACAGATCAATGAGATTCAGACTGTTGGTGCTAATGTATGGAAACACAAGGAAATCATTCCTCATTCTTAAAAATCTATTCCCAAAAGTGACACTGGTCATTTCTCCTCATATTCCATTGGTAAGAATAAATCACATGATTGCACTTAGATGCAGGAGGACTGGGACATTGGCAACCTTTTCCAAGTGACAATTATATACTATGAAAGGCGAGGATGTGTTTCAGGGGAAAGCTGGTCATAGTTGCCACAGGTATAGAGGAGGGTTGAAAGATACAGAGAGGTACAGAGGAGTTGAAAGATGCTGGGCTGCTAAAAGAAAGTGTTACACATCTATTACAGAAAGGCCTACACACCAAATGATATATGAGTGAACACTCTTTTCTTGTTTCACAAATAATAATCACCAAAAAAGAAAGCACAACTTTTGTTATATATCCAAGTATTCAACAAGAAAAGACATTTTTGCACCAAAGTAATATAAGAGTCTAAATTTAAAAAGTAAGTAATCAGGATTCCATCCAGTCTGGAATTACATGAAATGCCAAAGTATTGTACTAAAACGTTATGTTTTCTTTGTATTTGCTACTACAATGCAAAAAAAAAAAAAAAAAGACATTGTTCATTGTCCCAAAACAAATAGAACTATTACATATTCAACTTGCTTATACTGCTATTATATAGTTTTATAAATTAATCTATCTTGTTTCTTGTTCTGACACACAGTTTTCCCCTCTGGGGAGTTATAGGAGCACATACTTTGTGCCCACTCCACAATTACCTGTGCATATTTTCAGTGGAAATCATGCTACACTGTCTTCACTGGGAGACTAGGGGAAATCTCTCCTAAGGCTCTGCCTCTGAACCATGGCAGAAGTGTATGTACACAAATGGTTCCAGATCATGCTGTCCCCTAGGGTGAGGACCCATTAGTATGACCAGGAGAGATAAGTCACAGGTACAAAGAGTTTGGGATCTGTCTGCCCAGACAGAGGGGTTATTGGAGGCCCCCTGAAGAGTCCATTGTACTTCGCACACGGGACTACCTTGATGCCTGAAATCACTCTACTCATGTGACCTAAATGAAGGAACGGACTTGCTAAGCTCTCCTTCTTAAGGTCTTTTATCTTCCAGTCCTTTTGCCTGCTCTTTCTACACAATTTCTTTATTCCTCATCTTATTTCATTGGACAATACCTTTACTAGGCTTCTAACAATAAGGACAGGAGAAAGGGAAGGAAAAAAAGGAGTCTAGGTGGCATCAAGCAGTAGTGAGCAAATATTCTGTGGACACCAACCATGCGTTAAATGTCACTTAAGTTATCACTCTGAGTGTGATGTCATCGTCAGCATTTTTTAAGTTCAGAAACTGAGGCTCAGAGGTTTGATGTGACTTTTCCAGGGTTTCATTAGTGCATCAGCAGTGTAAGCTGAATGAAATCCATTCTGCCTAATTCCACCTCCTGTAATCACACCCAGTCACCTCTTCAGCTCCCTGATTTTATTATGGAAACCTTCTCCTTGAATTCATCAAGATGTATACTCTCTTGACCCATATACATTCCAAGCACCAATCAGACTTTTCCTTCTTCACTCTTCTTTTTTTAAAACACTTTATTTATTTATTCATGAGAGGGGATCCATGTGTCTCTGCCTCTGTGTGTGTGTGTGTGAGTGTCTCATGAATAAATAAATAAATAAATAAATAAATAAATAAATCTTTTTTAAAAGTCATATTTATTCATGAGAGACACAGAGAGAGAAGCAGGCTCCATGCAGGGAGCCCGATGTGGGACTCTATCTCAGGACTCCAGGATCATGCCCTGGGCCGAAGGCAGGCACTAAACTGCTGAGCCACCTAGGTGTCCCTCCATTTTCACTCTTCTTTATCAGTGTCCACTCCATGATTCATCACTTCAGTTGCTTTCTTGCCAACACCTTAAGAATCCAAACATAAGGTGCAGAAACATATTATTTTCTGCACCTATCTGAATGGAAAAAGTTCAACCCCAGATCCTTTTAAGTGTTTGCCTTCTCCACAAAAATAACAGCAAAGCCCAACCCTGATAAGAATGCTGGAGAAAATCATAAAGCTGTACAGATTAGAGTGGCATCTGAATTTGTCATTTTCAATCTTTACAGAGCCCTCAGCAGCAACTATTTGACTGCCATTCAACAGAAAGCTTGATGAAAGTAAAAGCAGTAGCTGGTTATTTCAAACCACTTTAATGTAAACTCCATGATGGTAGTAACTGCCTGTGGTATATACTGCCAGCCCCTGAGACAGTTTCTAGAACATGATACATGCTCAATAAACATGTAATGAAGAAATTAAATGAATAAGAGCTTAAAGTGGTCAACAGTAGTCTAGGATGTAAATACACTTGCTTTGGAAGCTACAATTAAGCAGAGACTTGAGAGATAAGCAGGAGTTTGCTTGTGGATAGAACTGGAGGGTATTATGCTGAGTGAAGTAAGTCAATCGGAGAAGGACAAACATTATATGGTCTCATTTATTTCGGGAATATAAAAAGTAGTAAAAGGGAATAAAGGGGAAAGGAGAGAAAATGAGTGGGAAGTATGTGAGGGAGACAGAACATGAGAGGCTCCTAACTCTGGGAAACGAACAAGGGGTGGTGGAAAGAGAAGTGGGTGGGGGGATGGGGTGACTGGGTGACAGGCACTTAACGGGATGAGCACTGGGTGTTATGCTATATGTTGGCAAATCGAACTCCAATAAAAAAATATACAAAAAAAAAGTAAGAGTGTGCTCATGAGAGGAGCTGGAAAGGAGAGTATTAAAGGCAAATTGAATGGCATTCCTAAGATCCCTCCTTCTTACTCTACACACAGTGTTCTGAATATTCTCTCTGTTCAGAGCTCTTCCATTCTCTCCAGCCCCACTGTCACTATGAGTGCATTCAGATTCGGTCTCTATACTGCAACCAAATGGACTTCTGCTGTTGAAGTAAGAAAGATGCTAGAATAGGAGGCATCCAGAATACCCTCACAGAATACAAATTAGCAAATAGCCACAGACAAGATGCCTTTTTGAAAATCCCAGAACTTGGGAGTGAGGCTTAAGCACATCCTTTAAAGCACAAAAAACAATCAAAATATCTACTTTAGAAAGGTAAAGGAGCAGGTTCACTTTGACCATATCACCCCCACTAGGCCAACACCATGCCACACCAAGAGTAATCTTCTGGTCCCATGATTTCTCCACTGGAGAAAACAGGATGAGAAGCAGACATTCAGCCTCCCCAACATTTCTCCGAGATAGAAGCTTACCTCTATCTTGGAGAACACTGGGACAACTAACAGACTTAGACCACAGAAAGGCAGCTGGAACAAAGAAGGGGTGAGGCTCACAGTGATCAGCAAGTGGATCTTAGCATTACAACCAGATCCCAGCCAGTGACCTTACCCAAAGAGAAAGGCCAGTCAGTGGCTCCTCCCACTAAGTCAACACTCCCTCAGGCCAGAGAACACAGTCAGCATTTCTGCCTGGCCTCAGCCAGTGGTCCAGTCTAGCTATAGAGCACAGACTATGGCCCTGCTTGATCGTGATACACAGTCAGGGACCCTGTCGAACCACAGAGAATGGACAGTGACTCCATTGGACCAGGGAGTCAAGCCAACACCAGCCACAGAGTACAACCTGTAGCCCTACCCAATTGCAGGCCACAGCCAGTAACCCCACCAAACTATGAAACACGGCCTGCAGCTTCACTTAAACATAAAATCCAGCTGGAAGCACCACTTTGCCAAAAAGTACAAATTGCAACCCCATCCAATCAGGGGGTGATTGCAGAAACTAGCCAGTGGCTCTGCCCAGTTATTGAGTCCAGACAGCAGCAGAATGAGCCCAACCTATATTCATACCCACCTGGTGGGCTCAACAACCAGCCCTGCCTGTCCATGGATCCCAACAGGCAACACTGCTCAACTACAGAATCCAGCCAGTGGGTGGGAGACCAGCCAGCAGCATTATCAAAGTTCATAGCACAAGGGAGCTCCATTCAATCACAGACATTGTGGCAAGCCCCACCTGCCAGTGAAAGATATGAGCTAGCCTATCCAGAACCTCAGGCTGAACTGACTTGTGAAGGTCTTTCCATCCAAACTGAACTTGTATAGACTAGAAGTGACTGCTTCCTCGAATGCATAGACACCAATACAAAGTACAAAGTTCACAGAGAATTAGGGAAATATGACACCACCTAAGAAAACTAGTAAGATTCCAGTGACTGACCCTTAAAAATAGAGATAACATGGGGGTGCCTGAGTGGCTCAATCAGTTTAGTGTCTGCCTTCAGCTCAGGTCATGATCCTGGGGTCCCAGGATCAAGCCCCACATCATGCTCCATGCTTAGTGGGGAGTCTATTCCTCCCTCTACCCCTCCTGCTCGTACTCTATCTCTCTCTCACTCACTATCTCTCTCAGATAAATAAATAAAAATATTTTTTAAAAATAGAGATGCAAAAAAAAATAAAGATGAATGAATTGATTGATAAAGAATTCAGAATAATCCTTTTACAGAACTTCAGTGAGCTATAAGAAAACATAGACAATTAAAATTAGGAAAATAATACTTAAACAAAATGAGTTAAAAAAAAAAAAAGAAAGAAAGAAATCACTTTTTAAAAAATTCCTAGGGACACCTGACTGGCTTAGCCAGTTAAGCATTGAGCTCTTGATTTCAGTTTAGGTCATGATCTCAGGGTTGTGAGATCAAGCCCAGTGTCAGGCTGGGTGTGGAGGCTGCTTAAGATTCTCTCTCTCTCTCTCTCTCTCTCTCTCTTTGCCCCTCCTTCTCCCCCAAAAAACCCTAGAGCTGAAGTATTTCATGACTGACCAAAAACACAATCCATGATGAAGTAATTGATAAGGTAAACTTCATTAAAATTTAAAACTTCAGCTCTGCAAAAGACAATGTCAGGAACATGAGAAGACACACCACAGATGGGGGGTGGGGAATATTTTCAAAAGACATATCTGATAAGGGACTATTACCCAAAATACACAAAGAAGTGTTAAAACTCAATAATAAAAAAATAAACAACTCATGTAAAATATGGGCCAAAGACCTTAGCAGATACTTCAACAAAGAAGATACAAAGATGGCAAATAAAAGCATATGAAAAGATGCTACGCATCATATGTCATCAGGGAAACTCAAGTTATAACAACAGTGAGATATCCTTACACATCTATTAGAATGGCCAAAATCTAAACACTGACAGAAGATATGGAACAACAGGAACCCTCGTTCATTGCTAGTGGGAATGCAAAATGGCACAGTCAATTTGAAAGACAGCTTGATGGTTTCTCACAAAACTAAACATACTCTTACTGTTTGATCCAGCAATTGTGCTTCCTCAGTACAGGTATCTCTCACTTCCCAAAAATTCACATTACACCACTTCAGGTGTACAAAAGACTTCCATTTGTACTGTTTTCACTAATCAAAAGAAATCTTAAAATGATTCTTGCTTTTACAAAAAACAAAAAGAAAAAAAACTACTGGTTATTTACCCCAAAGATACAAATGTAGTGAATCCAAAGGGGCACCTGCACCCCAATGTTTATAGCAACAATGTCCACAATAGCCAAACTATGGAAAGAGCTCAGATGGCCATCCACAGATGAATAGATAAAGAAGATGTGGTATGCCTATACAATGGAATACTATTCAACCATCAAAAAAATGAAATCTTGCCATTTGCAATGATGTGGATAGAACTAGAGAGAATTATGTGCTAAGCGAAATAAGGCAATCAGAAATAAACAATTATCATATGACCTCACTCATATGTGGAATTTAAGAAACAAAACAGAGGATCATAGGGGAAGAGAGGAAAAAATAAAACAAGATGAAATCAGAGAGGGAGACAAATCATAAGAGACTTTAAATCATAGGAAACAATGAGGGTCGCTGGAGGGGAGAGGGTGGAAGGATGGGGAAAGTGGGTGATGGGCATTAAGGAGGGCACATGATATAATGAGCACTGGGTATTATATAAGACTGATGAATTACTGACCTTTACCTCTAAAACCATTAATGCATTATAAATTAATTGAACTTAAACTAAAACAGAACAAAACCAAAAAAGGGAAAATAGCATTCAGCGTTTGTTTTGCAACAAGCTGTTACAGAGGCAGTGTGCACCCTGAGTAACAATAGTAATGCCACCAAGCTCCTTCCCCTGCCAGAACTACACTTAGCATCTCAACATCAGGCTGCCAGGGCTTTTAACTGGATCTGTGAGCGTAAGCATCTGTGCTTTATCTCAATTTATTTTGTGCATTCATTGACAAGATGTGTCCAAAGGTATCAGAAAAATACCCTAAGAATGGTTACTTTTCAGGTCTGGGAATACCCTCAAATATTTCCATATAATTTAATGGATTATTTGGATTAAATGGATGGTAATTTAATCAATAACAAATCAATGCTAACTATCTCTTCACTTTACACTATTTCATCTCACAAAAGATTTCATAGGAATGCTCTACTTTTGGATACTGGGGAGACCTGTATTTACCTAAAGAAATTGAAAATTTATGTCCACACAAAAACCTGTATACAGAAGTTTAAAGCAACTTTATTTATAATTATCAAAGCATGGAACAACCAAGATATACTTCAGAAGGCAAAGGAATAACAACTATGATACATCCTGACACTGGAATATTATTCAGTCCCCCCAAAAAATGAGCTATTAAGCCATGAGTAGACATGGAAGAAATTTAAATGCATATGACAAAGTGAAAGAAGTCAATCTCAGGAAGACACTAACTGTATGATTACCACTGTATGAAATTTGTTAAAAGGAAACACTATGGAGACAAAAAGATTAGTGTTGGGATTGGGGTGGGGGAATGGATAAGTGGGGCACAGTAAGTATTTAAGGCAGTGAAACTATTCTATACCAGAATGATGAATCCACATCAATACATCTGACTAAACCCATAGAAAATACAACACCAAGAATAGACCATAACGTAAGCTATGGACTTTAGATGATTATTACATGCTAATTATAGCAAGTAAACCACTCCACTGGAGTTCATTAATAATGCTGGAGGCTATGCATGTGCAGGGGCAAGAAGTATATGAGAGATCTCTGTATCTTCCTCCTACCAACAACTTTGTAATGAACCTAAAATTGCATTTAAAAAACAAAGTCTTGGGGTGCCTGGGGGATTCAGTCGGCTAAGCATCTGACTCTTGATTTCAGTTCAGATCATGATCTCAGGGTTATGAGACTGAGCTCTGCACTGGACACATTCAACATAGAGTCTGCTTGCGATTCTTTCTCCCTCGCCCCTTTCACTCATGCTCTCTCTCTAAATAAATAAATAAATCTGAAGAAAAACAAAAGAGGAAGAGTAAACAATTACCAAAATATCAAACTAAAAAGCTCCTACTCAAGGATGTGGAGACAGGGGAACCCTCCTGCACTGTTGGTGGGAATGTGAACTGGTGCAGCCACTCTGGAAAACTGTGTGGAGGTTCCTCAAAGAGTTAAAAATAGATCTGCCCTATGACCCAGCAATTGCACTGCTGGGGATTTACCCCAACGATACAGATGCAGTGAAACGCCAGGACACCTGCACCCCGACGTTTATAGCAGCGATGTCCACAATAACCAAACTGTGGAAGGAGCCTTGGTGTCCATCAAAAGATGAATGGATAAAGCAGATGTGGTTTATGTATACAATGGAATATTACTCAGCCATTAGAAACGACAGATACCCACCATTTGCTTCGATGTGGATGGAACTGGAGGGTATTATGTTGAGTGAAATAAGTCAATCGGAGAAGGACAAACATTATATGGTCTCATTCATTTGGGGAATATAAAAAATAGTGAAAGGAATAAAACAGAAAGGAGAAAAAATGAGTGGGAAATATCAGGTGGGGAGACAGAACATGAGAGACTCCTAACTCTGGGAAACCAACTAGGGGAGGTGGGCGGGGGGTGGGGGTGACTGGGTGATGGGCACTGAGGGGGGCACTTGATGGGATGAGCACTGGGTGTTATACTATATGTTAGCAAATTGAACTCCGATTAAAATTTAAAAAAAATAAAAATAAAAAGCTCCTACTCAACAAAAGAAACAACCAATAGAGTGAAAAGGCAATCTATGGAATAGAAATGCACCTTAGTAAACCACATATCTGATAGGAAATTAATAATCCAAAATATTAAATGAACTCCTACAACTCAGTAGCAAAAGAAAAGATAACTTGACTTTTAAAAATGAGTAAAAGACCTCAATAGAAATTTCTCCAGGGATGCCTGGGTGGCTCAGTGGTCAGGGCATGATCCCAGGGTCAGATGGAGTCCTGCATTGGGCTCCTTCCTTGCAGGGAACCTGCTTCTCCCTCTCCCTCTGCCTATGTCTCCACCTCTCTTTGTGTGTGTCTCTCATGAATGAATAAATAAATAAAACTTTTTTAAAAAAAGAAATGTCTCCAAAAATATACAAATGGCCAACAAGTATATGAAAAAGGTGTTCAACAACACTAATTATCAGGGAAATGCAAATCAAAACCACAATGAGATATCACTTCAAACCTGTTAGGATGTCTGTTATCAATAAAACAAAGTTAACAAGTGTTGGCAAGGATATGCAAAAATTTGAAACCCTTGTACACTGTTTTTGGGAATGTAAATTGGTTCAGCCACTATGCAAAACAGAATGGAAGTTCCTCAAAAAATTAAAAATAGAACTACCATAATGATCCACCAATTCTATTCCTGGGTATATATCCAAAGGAAATTAAATAATTATCTCAAAGAAATATCTGCATTCATATTCCCTGCAGTATTATTCACAATAGCCAAAGCATGGAATAATCTAAATGTCCATGGGTGAATGAATAGATAAGAAAATGTGGTATTTGTATATAATAGTATAGTGAATAGTATTCACCTTTAATAAAAAAAAAAAAAAAAGAAATCCTGCCATTTGTGACAACATGGGTGAATCTAGAGGATATTATGTTAAGTGAAATAAGCCAGACACAGAAGAACAGATGGTACATGATCCTACTAAAGTAAGGAATCTACATTAATCAAACACATAGAAGCAGAGAGTAGAATGGTGGTCACCAGGGACTGGAGGGAAGATGAAATGGAGAAACACTGGTCAAAGAGTACAAAGCTTTAGTTACACAAACATGAATAAGTACTGTACAGCATAGGGCTGATACTTAACAATATTGCATTGTATACTTAAAAATTTGCTAAAACAATGTATCTTATGTTTAGTGTTCTTATCACTAAATAAATTTAAAAATAGGTTTTAGGGATGCCTGGCTGGCTCAGTTGGACAAGTGTGTGTCTGAGAGCCATGAGTTCAAGCCCTATGTTGGATGTAGAGATAACCTAAATAAATAAAACTTTAAAAAATAAACAAAAAGTAATTTAAACAATTAAAAATAATTTAAAAGTAGATTTTAAATGATAAAATATTAGATGTTCAAATGTAAAAAAATAGATTTTAAATGTAGGACGATAGATTTTAATGACTTTTCGAGGTCATATACATTTATGAGCATATGTTGTTGATTGTGGTGATGGTTTCATAGAAGTATACCCATCTCCAAACTCATCAAATTGCATAAAGAATATATACCTTTCTGTATGCCAATGATACCTCAATAAAGTGGTTTTAAAAAAAAGAAATAAAGCCATTTGCAGATAAAAGAAAACTAACAGACCTGCTCTAAAAATATGCTGAAGAAATTTCTTCCCAAAAACAGGTGTGGGGGAGGGAGATGCAACAGAAGGAAATGGAACTTCAACAATAAAGGAAGAGCAACAGAATTGGTAAATATTTTGGTAAATATAATAGACTAGTCTTTCTTAAGAGCTTTATTTAAGATTTTTTAAAATTTATTTATTCATGAGAGACATAGAGAGGCAGAGATATAGGCAGAGGGAGAAGCAGGCTCTCTATGAGGAGCCAGATATGGGACTCGATCTCCAGACCCCGGGATCAAGGCCAAAAGCCAACTGCAGACATTCAACCATGAGCCACCCAAGTGCCCCTTAAGAGCTTTAAAATATGTATAGCAAAAAATAAAATAAGGATAGCAACTGAAAGCAATGATTATAACATATCTCATGGGGTTTTTATTATATATAAATGTAATACATATGACAACATATGTATAAAGGGACTTACATAGTGGTAAGAATACTACTTTCCACTTGAAATGATAAAATATAATTCTATGTAGGTTATGAAAAGATAAGATTGTATATTGTAATCGCTAAAGAAATGACCAAAAGGGGTACCTGGGTGGTTCAGGCGGTTAAGTATCTGTCTTCAGCTCAAGTCCTGGGATTCAGCCCTGCATTAGAGGCTACCTGCTCAGCAAGGAGTCTGCTTCTCCCTCTTCCTCTCCCCTTGCTCATGCTCTCCCTCACTATCTCTCTATCTTTCTGAAATAAATAAATAAAATCTTTAAAAAAAAAAGAAATCACCAAAAAACTATATAGTCAAGAAAAACTTTAAAAATTTTAAAGAGATACCAGAAATATATTCAAATAATCCAAAAGAAGGCAGAAAAGGTGACATGGGATTAAACACACACACACACACTCACACACACAGAGAGAGAACAAGCAGAAAACAAATATTAAAACAGTAGATCAAAATCCAAACACACTGATAATCATAGTACATGTAAATGATTTAAATATACAAATTAAAATATGGATGGATTTTTTTCACTACACAATTAATGACCCATAAAAGAGCCAGGCTTATTTCAATATTTTTTAATTGTAGGAAAACAAACATAACATAAAATTTACCATCTTAACTATTTCTAAGTAACAATTCAGCAGTATTACAAATATTCACATTTTGTGCAACTAATTTCAGAATTCTTTTCATCTTGCAAACCTGAAAATCTTTACCTATTAAACAATAACTCCTCATTTTTTCCTCCTCTCATGTCCTGGAAACCACACTTCTCCTTTTGTATCTATGAATTTGACTCCTCTAGGTACTTCATATAAGCAGAATCATATAGTATTTGACTTTATTGTGACTGGCTAATTTTATATAGCATAATGTTCTCAAGGTTCATTCATGTTACAGCACATTTCAGAATGTCCTTCCTTTTAAAAATATACATACTATGAAATAGTATGTATATATTACATTTTGTTTATCCATTCATCTGTCTGTGACACTTGAGTTGCTTCCACCTTTTGATTATCATGAATAATGCTGCTATAAACATGAGTGTATAAATATATCTTCTAAACTCTGTTTTCAGTTATTTGGAGGTATAAACCCAGAAGTGGAACTGCTGGATCATATAGTAGCTTTATTTTAATTTTTTAAGGAATTGCCATACTATTGCCCTTAGCAACTGCACCATTCTACATTCCCATCGATATTGCATAAGAGTTCCAAAAAAAAAAAAAAAGAGTTCCAATTTCTACACATCCTCACCAACTCTTCTTATTTTCTGGGGTTTGTGACAGAAGCCACCCAATGGATATGAAGTGGTATCTCATTGTGGTTTTTATTTGCATTTCCCTAATGATGAATGATGTTTGAGCATAAATGGCTGTTTAAACTATTTGCTATTTACAAATATATACATTTATTTTCTATGGAATTATAAGTAGTCTCAAAATAAAGGTATGGGAAAAGATATACCATGTAAATACCAGTAAAAAGAAAGCTGGAGTTACTATATTAACATCCAACAGAATTGACTTCGGATCATGGAATCATACCAGGAGAAAAGGCTGATTTATAAAATAACAATATTAATGTCTTACATTAACAATTATATAACTAAAATATACAATGGCTATTGTGAATAAGCCAAGAGATGGAGTTATAATGCTCTAAATCTTTATAACAGAGAGAGAGATTAATTTTAGATTTTGATAGGTGAGTATATATGTTAAAATTTCTAAGTTAATAATTAAGTAGATACAGTGTGTGTCTTCCAAACAAGGTATGAGAAAAAATTTAAATTGGAAAATATTTAATCAATCAAAAGCAAAGCAAGGCAGTTCTAATTCAAGATAGAAACATAGGAGGATCTGAACTTACCTCCTTCCACAGTCACATTGACTCTACAGCTACATACAAAACAATTTCTGCAGGGGCGGGGGACTAGCTGAACAACTCCTACATGTTGGACAAATGAGGGGGAAAAAAACATATTGATGTAAGTAAGAGAGGCTGAGACACAATCTCACTATAAATCCCATCCCCAGCATGGCAGGCATCTAATTTAACACCCATCTAGGGGACTACTGAAATACTCTCCAAAGATGGGCTAGTGAATCCCATATGTGTGCTCTCCCTTTGCCTCACTTCAGGTCACCAATCTCTCTCAGAAAAGAGCTCATACAGCATCTGGCTCCCCCAATTTTTGCTGCTGCTGCCCAAGGGATATCTCTAGACTGCCTGCCTCTAGTTGGCAGCAGTGTTTACATTTAACAGGCCCAAAAGAATAATAACAGAGAAAGATTTCTTAACCCACTACCAACACCAAGGCAGGCAGAGAAGCAACAGATTGAGGGGACTAGTCTCTCTGTGAAAGAGGTCTATTAGAATATCTTCAGAACTGCAACCAAGAATCAGGCTTCTAATTAAACACACATCTAAGGGCTAACTATAATCCTCTCCAGAGACCTCAGAGAAAGACACTTATCTTTGCTCTCTCCCTCTCCTGCTACAGAATACCACTATTGCCCAGAGGGGAATATATATACACAAGTATTGTGCCCTGGCTTTTACATCTGTTGCCCCAGTTTTATGACTGCCACCCAGGGGACAATTCTTGATTGCCTGGTTCTGATGACCAGCAGGGCTTGCATTCATGGACCTCATGGGATAGTAACAAATGGAGAGACAGTTCTTGGCTAGCTACCAACCCCACAGGGCACAATGCAGAGACAGCAGACTGAAATACGTGGCCAGTCTTTCTATGAAAGTAGCTTGTTTCTTATCTTGGAGCTTCTGGTTTGGCACACATATAAAGGCCTACTGAGGTGCTCTCTGGGGACAGAGGCTGCTCATGGACTCAATCTTTTCATTTTCCCTCTGCCTCACTCTGGGTCACAAGCATCTCCAGGGAAGGAGCTTGTGTAGGGCACCCAAGTTTTTGCAACTGCACAAAGGGGGCATCTCTTAATCATCTGGCTCTAGTAGTCAGCAGGGCTTGTGCTCACAGGGCCCGCAGGACTGTTACAAAGGAAGAAAGAATTCTTAGCCAGTTATACCCTGTCTCCTGCAGGGCACAGCAGAGTGACAGCAGACTAAAATGCATTCCCAGTCTTTCTGTGAAAGAAGTCTATTGTGTGGTTCAGTGCTTGAGCATCTGCCTTTGGCTCAGGTCATGATCCCAGGGTCTGGGGATCAAGTTCCACATCAGGCTTCTCTCAGGAAGCCTGCTTCTCCCTCTGCCTATGTCTCTGCCTCTCTCTGTGTCTCTCATGAATAAATAAACATAATCCGTTTAAAAAAAAAGGCGGGGGGCCTATTAGCTTATCTTCACAGCTGTGGTGTGAGGGATAGGCTTCAAATTAAACACACACCTAGGGGCATCCCTGGGTGGCGCAGCAGTTCGGCACCTGCCTTTGGCCCAGGACGTGATCCTGGAGACCCGGGATCGAGTCCCACATCGGGCTCCCGGTGCATGGAGCCTGCTTCTCCCTCTGCCTATGTCTCTGCCTCTCTCTCTCTCTCTCTGTGACTATCATAAATAAATAATAATAATAATAATAAATTTATAAACACACACCTAGGGGGGCAACTACAATCCTCTCCAGAAACCAGGAAGACCAGCACATGCCATCTTCTTGCTCTCCCTCTGACTTCCCCCAGGTCATTAGTGTCTCCAAGAAAGTAGCTCATGTACACGTCTGTGCCCAACTTTTATGTCTGCCAATCAGAGGACACATCCCTTGATAGCCTGACTCTGGTGACCAGTGAGGCTTGTGTTCACAGGTTCAGTAAAATGGTAGAAAATAAAAACAACTCTCAAATGTCTATTACCCCAGATCTCAGTGTAGAGAGAGAAGACAGGATGCCCAACTCTCAGTCTTCTCCTGGAAAAAAAAGTCTATTCACATACTTTAAAAGTTGCTGCTTGAGAGTCAGACTTCCAATCTGCCTGAACCTAAGTGCTGAATGAGATTCTTCCCTTTGGAACCCTGACAGGTCTTGTCACATCTCAACTACTGGTAGCCACCAAGAATAAAGTAGCCTTCTTGGACAATCACAACAATCTGAGAGACAATCAAACCCACAGTAAGACTGAACAATAAGATTCATCTCTTACATGAGGCAAATCCTTCAAGACTGGGAGAGGTGGCTATTTCATCTAATACATAGAAACCAACACACGGAGTCAAGAAAAATGAAGAAACAGAAGAATATGTTCCAAACAAAGGAATAGAATAAAACTTCAGAAACAGATCCTAATGAAACAGAGCTAAGTGATTGACCAGATAATGAATTCAAAATAATGGTCATAAAGTTGATTACCAAGCTCAGAAGAAGAATGGATGAACAAAGTGAGAATTTCAACAAAGAAATAGAAAATATTAAAAATTACAGAGTAAAAGTCACAGAGCTCAAGAATACAATGCCTGGAATGAAAAATACAATAGAAAGTTTGACAGCAAACTAGATGCAGTGGAAGAAAGGATCAGTGACCACAAAGGGCAATGGAGCTCACCCAATCAGAACAGCAAAAAGAAAAAAGAACAAAAAATAAAGAAGAAAGCTAAAGGGACTTATGGGAGAATATCAAATGGATCAATATTCATATTATAGGAGTCCCAGAAGGAGAAGAGCAAGAAAAAAGAGTAGAAAATTTATCTGAAGAAATAATGACTGAATATTTCCCTAACCTTCAGAAGGAAACAGACATCCAGACTAGGGAGCCCAGGAGTTCCAAAAAAGATGTGGTCCAAAAAGACCACACCAGGCACATTATAATTAAAGTTTCACAATTTAAAGACAAGAAGAGTATCTTAAAAGCAGCAAAAGAAAAATAACTTGTTATCTACAAGGACTCACCATTAGAGAATGAGCAGATTTTTTAAACTGAAATTCTGTAAGCCAGAGTAAAGTGGCACAATATATGTAAAGCACTGAAAGAAAAACTGCCAACCAAGAGTATTCTACCTGGCAAAATTGTCTTTCAGATTTGATAGAAATATAAATAAATAAATAAATAAATAAATAAATAAATAAATAAATTTTTTAATGAAATAAATAAGATTTGATAGAAATATAGAGTTTTCTAGATAAGCAAAACCTAAAGGAATTCATCACAAGTAGACCAGCCTTACAAGAAATGTTAAAGGGCCCTCTTTAAGCTGAAATGAAAGGGAACTAATTAGTAACAAGAAAACGTGAAAGTATAATTTCACTGGTAAAAGTAAATATATAGTAAAATTTAAAACAATCTAATGTAAAGGTGATGGGTTAATTACTTATAAAGCTAGTAGGAAGGTTAAAAAGAAAGAGTAGTAAAATAACATAACCATAATAATTTGTTAATGGACACACACACAAAAATGTAAACTGTAACATCAAAAGACAAAATAGGAAGGGAAGAGAAATTTTAGGGCCCTAGAATGCATTTGAACTTAAAATGTTATCAATTTAAATTAGACTGTTATCAGTTGTTTTATGTAACTTTCGTGGTAACCACAAACTACAAACCTATAATAGATACACAAAAGATTAAGAGAAAGGAATCTAAGCATACCACTACAGAAAATAATCAAATCACAAAGGAAGAAAGCAAAAAGAAAGGAACCAAAGAGTAACAAAACATCCAGAAAACAATTAACATAATGGCAATAAATGCATACCTACTAACAATTACTTTAAATGTAAATGGACTAAATTCTCCAATCTAAAGACATAAAGGCGCTGAATGGATGAAACAGTAAGACCCATAAAAATGCTGTCTACAATAGACTCAATCCAGATATAAATACACACACTGGTTGAAAATGAAGGGATGAAAAAAAAAAGAATAGTCCATATAATGGAAACCAAACGAAAGTTGGGAGAGCTACACTTATATATCAGACAAAATACACTTTAAGGCAAAGATAATAAGAGACAAAGAAGGTAATTATATAATGAGGAAGGGGGGATCCAACAAGATGATAAAACGGTTCTAAATATGTATGCACCCAACATAGCAGCACCTAATAGATAAAGTAAATATTAGCAGACTTAAAGGAAGAAATTATAATACATTAATGGAAGGAAACTTTAATAGCCTAATTTCATCAATGAATGGATAACCTAAAGATCAATAAGGAAACAATGGGGTTATACTAGACATTAGACCAGATAGACTTAACAGACATATACTGAACATTTCATCCAAAAGCAACAGAATGTACATTCTTCTCAAACATACATAGAATATTCTCCAGGATAGATCATATGTTAGGCCACAAAATAAGTCTAAGTAAACTTAAGAACACTGAAATCATATTAAACATCTTTTCTTTTTTTAAGATTTTATTTATTTATTTTTATATATTTGAGAGAGAGAGAGAGAGCATGAGAGCATGAGCAGGGAGAGGTGCAGAGGGAAAAGGAGAGAAAGAAGCAGACTCCTTGGTGAGTACAGAGCCTGACATGGGGCCTGATCTTACCTCAGAGCTGAAATTAAGTCAGACATTTAACCAACTGAGCCATTCAGGCTCAAATGTCTTTTCTGACCTCAAATATCTCCTCTGACCATAATTGTATTCAATTTAAATTAATTACATAAAGAAAACTAGAAAATTCACAAATAAATGTAGATTAAACAACATGCTACTAAAAAACCAATGGGCCAAAAAATAAATTTAAAAAAGAAATCAAAAAAATACCTTGAGACAATGAAAATGGAAATACAACATACCAAAACACATGGGATGCAGCAAAAGCAGTCGTAAGAAGAAAGATCATAATGATACAGGCCTACTTTAAGAAACAAGAAAAATCTCTTATAAACAACCTAACTTCACACCTCAGGGAACTAGAAAAAGAAGAACAAATTAACCCCAAAGTTAGTAGAGGAAAGGAAATAACAAAGATCGGAGCAGAAATAAATGAAATAAGAATAAAAATACAATAGAAAAGATCAATGAAATTAAGAGTTGGTTTTTTTGAAAAGATAATTTGTTCATGGACAAATCTTCTCACCAAGAAAAAAGAAGATTCAAATAAAATCAGAAACGAAAGAAATGTTATAACTGATGCCACAGAAATCCAAAAGATCCTAAGAGACTCCTAGGAAGTTATACACCAAAAAAATTGGACAACCTGAAAAAAACTAAATAAGTTCCTAGAAATGCACAACCTTCCATGATTGAATTACAAAGAAATAGAAAATCTGAGCACACCAACAACTAGTAGGGAGATTGATCCAGTAATCAAAAACTTCCCAACAAACAAAAGGCCTGACAAGATGGCTTCACTGGTAAATTCTAGCAAACATTTAAAGAATTAATGCCAAACCTTCATAAACTTATCCTAATAATAGAAGAGAAGAGAACACTTCCAAACTCATTTTGTGAGGCCACCATTACTCTGATACCAAAATCAGGCAAGAATATCATAAGAAAATTACAGGCCAATATCCTTTTTTTAAAAGATGTTATTTATTTATTCATGAGAGACACAGAGAGAGGCAGAGACATAGGCAGAGGGAGAAGCAGGCTCCATGCAGGGGCCCGATGAGAGACTCGATCCCAGAACTCCAAGATCACATCCTGAGCCAAAGGCAGATGCTCAACTGCTGAGCTACCCAGACGCCCCACAGGCCAATATCCTTACTGAACAGAATTGTAAAAATCCTTAATAAATTATTAGCAAACAAAATCCAGCAGCACATTAAAGCTATCATACACCATGTTCAGGAGGGATTTATTCTAGAGATGGAGGATGGTTGAACATCTGCAAATCAATCAGTGTGACACAATAAAAGGATAAAAATCATATGATCATCTCAATAGGTGCAAAAATCATTTGACAAAATTCAACATCCATTTATGATATAAACTCTCAACAAAATGAGTATAGAAGGAACATACATCAACACAATAAAGAACATCTATGACAAGCCCACAGTAAACATCATCCTCAATAGACAAAAGCTGAACTCTTCCTCTAAGATCAGAAACAAGACAAAGATGCCCACTCTTAACACTCTTATTCAACATAATATGGGAAATCCTAGCCAGAGCAAATGGGCAAGAAAAAGAAACTAAAGGCACCCATGTCAGAAAAGAAGTAAAACTGTCACTATTTGTACATGACATATCATACACAAAGACCCTGAAGACACCACCAAAAAACTAGTAAAACTAATACATGTATGCGGTAAAGTTGCAGGGCACAAAATCAGTATACAAAATTCATTGTGGGGTGACTGGGTAGCTCAGTCGGTTGGGCGTCCAACTCTTGATTTCAGTGCAGATCATGATCTCAGGGTTGTGAGATGGAGCCTCACATTAGGCTCTGCACTGGGCATGGAGCCTGCTTGGGAACCTCTCTACTTCTCCCTCTACCTCTACCTCTCCCTGCTGTCTCTCTCTCTCTCTCTCTCTCTCCCTCATTCTCTCTCTCTTTCTTTCTCTCTCTCAATAAACACACCAAAAAAAATTGTGTTTCTAAACATGAATAATGAACTATTAGAGAAATTAAGAAAACAACCCCATTTACAACTGCATCTAAAAGAATAAAATAGGGACACTTGGGTGGCTCAGTGATTGAGCATCTGTTTTTGGCTCAGGTTGTGATCCTGGGCCCTGGGATTGAGTCCCACATCAGGCTCCTTGCAGGGTGTCCGCTTCTCCCTCTACCTATGTCTCTGCCTCTTTCTGTGTCTCTTATGAATAAATAAAGAAATAAAATAAAATCTTTATAAAAGAATAAAATAGCTAGGAATAAATTTAACCAAGAAGATGACCTATACTTTCATGACCTATACTTAAACTATAAGACACTGATGCTAGAAATTGAAGATGACACAAATAATGGAAAAATATTTCATGCTCATGCATCAGAAGAATTTGTATTGTTAAAATGTCCATAATACCCAAAGCAATCTATAGGTTCAATGCAATCCCTATGAAAATTCCTATAGAATTTTTTTAAGGGGATCCCTGGATGGTTCAGTAGTTTAGTGCCTGCCTTCGGCCCAGGGCATGATCCTGGAGTCCTGGGATCAAGTCCCACATCGGGCTCTCTGCATGGAGCCTGCTTCTCCCTCTGCCTGTGTTCCTGCTTCTCTCTCTTTCTCTGTCTCTCATGAATAAATATATAAAATCTTTTAAAAAAAAATAATTTTTTTAAAGAGAGCTGGGAAGAATCTTAAATAGGATCCATGCTCTGTGCAGAGCCTAACAGAGGGCTCAATCTCATGACCCTGAGATCATGACCTGAGCCAAAATCAAGAGTTGGAAGCTTAACTGACTGAGCCACCCAAGTGCCCGCCTCTCCAATAGAATTTTTCATAAAAATAGACCAACCCTAAAATTTGAAAGAACCACATAAGATCCCAAACAGCCAATTCACCCTTAAGAAAGAACAAAGCTGTAGGCCTTGTGTTTTCTTTTCTCAAGTTATATTACAAAACTATAGTAATCAAAACAGTATAGTAAGGGCCTAAAACCAGGTAATACAGAATAACAGAACAGGAGAGAGAGCCCAGAAATAAAGCTAGACATATATGGTCAATATGTTTAAGAAAAAGGAGGCAAGAATATACAATGAGGTAAGGACAGTGGTGTTGGGAAAATTCAATAGCTATAGGCAAAAGAATGAAACTGGACCACTGTCTTAAATTGCACACAAAAATTAACTCAAAGTATTCTTTCCCTTTGCCCATCCCCCCACTTGCACACTCTCTCTGTCTCTCAAAATAAATGATAAAATAAATCTTTTTTTAAAAATCTGACAACATAAAACTCCTAGAAGAAAACATAGGCAGTAAGCACCCTGACGTCAGTCTTGGTAGTGACTTTTTGGATTTGACACCAAAAGCAAAGGCAACAAAAATAAACAAATGGGACTGCATTAAACTAAAAATCTTCTGTACAGCAAAGGAAACCATCAACAAAAGGAAAAGGCAATCTACCGGATGGGAGAAAATATTTGAAAATCATATGTCTGATAAAGAGTTAATATCCAAAATATATAAAGGACTCAAACAACTCAACAACTATGACAAAAAATAAATGGGTGTACTATCTGAATAAATATTTTTCCAAAGAAGGTATACAAAAAGCCAAGAGGTTCTTTAAAAGATGCTCAATATTGGGGATCCCTGGGTGGCTCAATGGTTTGGCCCCTGCCTTCAGCCCAGGGTATGATCCTGGAGTCCCAGGATCGAGTCCCGCATCGGGCTCCCTACATGGAGCCTGCTTCTCCCTCTGCCTGTCTCTGCCTCTATGTCTCTCATGAATGAATAAATAAAATCTTTAAAAAAAAAAAAAAAGGTGCTCAATATCACTAATCATCAAGAGATGCAAATCAAAAACACAATGAAAAAAAAAAACACAATGAAATATCACCTCACACCTGTTAGAATGGCTATTATCAAAAAGATAAGAAACAAGTGTTGGTGAGGATGTGGAAAAAACAAGACCCTTGTGCACTTTGGGTGGGAATGCTAGTTGATGCAACCACTATGGAAAACGGTATGGAGATTTCTCAAAAAATGACAAATAGATCTATCAGATGATCCAGCAGTTCCACCTCTGGGCGTTTTTCTGAAAGAAACAAAAACATTAACTCAAAAACATATATGCACTCCCAGGTTCGTTACACCATTAGTCACAATAGCAAGACATGAAAGCAATGTTTAGTGTACCTTGATGAATGATGAATGAATGGCTAAAGAAAATGTAATATATATAATGGATTATTATTTGTCCATAAGAAAGAAAATAGTGCCATTTGCAACAACATGGATGGGCTTTGAGGGCATTATGCTAAGTAAATTAAGTCAGACAGAGAAAAGCAAATACCATATGATCTCATATATACAGCACCCAAAAATAAGATGAACTCATAGATACAGACAACAAATTGATAGTTTCCAAGGTACAGAGGAGGAGCAAAGGGGTAAAATGGGTAAAGATCATCAAATGGTACAATCATCCAGTTATAAAATCATCAAGTCTCAGGGGTGTAAGTTACTGCATGGTAATTATAATCAATAATGCTGTACTGTATATTTGAAAGTTGCTAGAGAGTAAGTCTTAAAAGTGTGGTGATGGATGTTAACTAGACTTACCATCATAATCACTTCACAATTTATACAAATATTGAATCATTATGTTGTACACTTGAAACAAATATGTTATATGTCAATTACATCTTAATAAAAAGGAAGTTAAAGTTATGCCAAGAGCTGCCTCCAACAAACTCATTCAATATGCATGTACTGAGCTCTTATGTTGATCCAATGCCCATGCTAAACATGGAGACACCAGTACAAAAAAAAAAAAAAAGACAGTCCTCTGAGACTCAATGACTATAGCAATTTCTGCGCTTCTGACTCTCCCATGTTAAGTGCGTTAGGCATAATTAGCTGACAAACAGAAAAATAAATATATTACTCTTGCCATGCTCACGTATTACGAAGGAGGGATGCAAAGAGCTTGCACTTTCTTTCATATCTTATATGTCCTATGTTTCTCCCAAGATCAAGAGCAGGGAATGTGTTGCACAGAAGTGTTCAGGGAAGGCTGTTCTCAGAATCAGTGAAAACATAGCTGCTGTGAGCTCTGGCTGCACTTCACTGCTCATGGCCTAAGGCCATGAAGAGGCCAATAAAGGCTGGAGCTCAAGAACGCCAACCCAGATCCAAGGTTACCTCTCTGGCACCCAGCCATGAAGCTCCTTTTTCCTATCTTTGCCAGCCTCATGCTACAGTACCAGGTGAACACAGGTAATGTGGAATCCTGGGTTTAGAAAGGGTCGGTAAGAGGAAGCAGGGATTTGGCTGTCCATGACAATGGGAACCCAAGCAATGCTGAAAAAGGAGATGCCCAAACGGACAGCTGAAGAGTTTGTTTATTACCTCAGTCATGCATCATCCCCCATGCATCCCCATAGGCCCCAACCCTAGACTCTGTCTGCTAGGGATACACAGGGAGCTATAGAGAAAGCAGGAAGTTATCTGCATACTCAGAAACTATCCAACATATAAGGGCTGCCTTCCTGCCCTCTACATGGCTATCATCTGGGACTCAGCCAAGTCTACCTCATTTTTGCTGTATTTCTAATTTAAAACATCTTTTGAAGCAAATGTTCATATTAGGAATATGGAATAAGGAATAAGTCCTTACCCTTATGTCAAAAAATCTCCTCTAAGGATCCAGTACATAGGTCTATGTTCTCCATCCCAACTTTTTCAGATTTTTACAGAATTTCATCCCTTTTCTTAGTCTTTGTCTTCTTGGAAACCCCCAAATCACGCATCCAGGTATCTGGGAATACATTTTAGCAAACAGCTGAACCAGAGGATTGGCCGTTGTTTTTTGGAAAGAATAAAGAAGCACGAAGACTTGTTTCAGAATAAAAGAATCACCTTGATATTTAGAATAATTGGCAGAGAAGGGAAAGTGAAAGAGTCGAGATATTTCTAATATTTTTAACTGGGACCTTAAGAGGAGAGTGGTAACATAAGCAAGTATGGCTGTGGTCTTGGGCAAAGTCACTTAGCTACTTTGAGCCTCAAATTCCTCATGAGTATAGCAGGTCAATCAATGTAGCTGCTTGAAATATAAGAATTCTACTGTTTTGTCTCTAGAAAGAAATGGTGTTGAAATGTATGTGAATATTAGGTACTACATAAGCTTCTTGTTATTTATGGAAAATGAGTTGAATTGTTAAGATTACAGAGTGAAAGAGAACTTTCTTGATTCAGAAAAAAGGGTGAGACATTGGGATTTTAAAAATCAGCAGATGAAGATGGGAGTACCAAACTAAGCAGAGAATTTAGAGCTATAGATAACCATGCGGGAGATACTTTGATAGAGATGAGATTAAGGCTGTGATGATGAGTAAAGGCCTCTGAGGGACAGAATGTCCAGAGAGACTGCAAAAGATAGAACACCATGCCCCAGGAACCACAGGTCAAGTGATTGTCAAGGAGGGTGAGGTCCATGGACCACTGGGTTTGGCAAGAAGTCAGCATTCCTAAAAGTCTAACTGATCTCTTTTGAAAGTCTTTCTTGGATTAGTTTTATGACAGATTTTGCTCTTGTTGGTATTTCCTAGGTTTATGAGGAAGGATAGTGATTCTCTGTAAGAGTCTACAATGTCTAAGTGTTTATAATGTCTAACTGTCTAAGCTGTAGGTCTAAAATCCTATCCTGGGGGTGCCTAGGTGGCTCAGTTGGTTAAGCATCTGCCTTCAGCTCAGGTCATGATCCCCAGGTCCTGGGATTAAGTCCTGCATCAGGCTCCCTGCTCGCCTGGGAGCTTGCTTCTCCAGAACCCTTCCTCTGCCTCTCACCATTGCCCCTCTCCCTCCCCCCACAGCCAGTCTCTCTCAGAAATAAATTTAAAATATTTTTAAATATAAAATCCTATCCTGAAGAAAAAAAATGTATCCCCTTTTCTTCTTTCCTCTATGTGCCCTTGATTTTAAAAGTTACTCAATGAGGGGGACTAGAGAGATTTATTTTGGATTTCAGGCGTGTATAAAAACTTCCTTGGCCTGTCAGCTGCTTCCATCAACATCCCTAGACACTACACTTAAAACTTAGCATTAATAAACATCCTCTTATTCTATTCCTCACCCTCCAGCACTCTCAACATCATATCTAGCTATTAACCTTAGCCAAATGGTTTTCTCTTTTCTTTGTGCAGAGTATTTTGGCTTGAGAAGATGTTTAATGGGTTTTGGAAGATGCAGAGACCACTGTGCCATGGATGAAAAAGAGATACAGAAATGCAAAAAGAAAAAATGTTGCATTGGACCAAAAGTGGTTCAAATGATAAAAAACTACATGCAAAATGAAATGTCCCACACACTTGAGGGCTCCCAAGAGCAACTACCAATTAACAAGAATTTTGATGTTGAGATGCAAACAAAAAATCGTATTTTATCTCTTCTCCCCAAAAGCAAAAGCATCAGCCCTTTTGCCACTGTTAGCACTCTTATTATCTCAAATACCACCAATATAAACTCTGTCATCGCCAACCCTGTGTTCTCAGGAAAGACTTCACATACTGCAATTTCTACCAAGAGTGACACCAAAGAAAGGAGAGATTCAGATACTGACTCCCCACCACCAGCACCACCACCATAGGCACTGCCAACACCATGGCTGGAGCCGGAGGAAGCAGATGAGCAGGGATGTGAGTCTTTCCCTTAAAACACCAAGTTCCTCTCTATCTTTGCTAGCTGTAAAATGAAACATAGGACTGCTTCCTCTGTTGTCAGTCATTCAATAAATACTTATTAAGCACCTATAGTTTACTTAATGTTATCATTCTCACAGAAACCTCACAGAGGAGATAGAACTGGAGAGGAATGGAATTTTAGTTTTCATGCCCAAGAAAGAAAGCAAGCACCAGGAATGAAGACTGTATCATTGAATTTGGCTCATGGATGGCCCAGATTAGGCCTCTGTAACAAGGATTTATGGTTCTCATATCATGTGCCTTTCTTGAGGTAACAGGACGAAAAACATCAAGAGACATTTTTTTTTCACAGATTTTGTGGAAAAGGCCCATATGCAAAAACAGAATGTGCAAGGGCAAGTCTACCTTCCCTACAGAAGAGCATAACTCAGTTCATGAAGCCATTTAAGATAAAAATATGGGAGAATAGAGGAAGGGAGGAGAGGTAAAGGGGATGTATAGGACTTCTGTCTCTGAGCCAAAGCATTTCAACAAGATTCCTGGGGAATCCCTGGGTGACTCAGCAGTTTAGTGCCTGCCTTCAGCCCAGGGTGTGATCCTGGAGAACCAGGATCAAGTTCCTGCATGGAGCCTGCTTCTCCCTCTGCCTGTGTTTCTGCCTCTATCTCTCTCTCTCTCTCTCTCTCTCTCTGTGTGTGTCATGAATAAATAAATAAAATCTTAAAAAAAAAAAAAAAAAAACAATATTCCTGACAGGACAATAGGCAATAGGCAGAGCGATGCTTCCAATAGATACAGAATGCAGACTACAAATGCAAACCATATGAGTAATTTTGAATTTTCTAATAGCTACATTTAAAAAAGCAAAGCTAGATGAAATGAATATTAAAAATGCGAATTATTTAATGCAATAAATCTAAAACATCATTTCAACATATAATCAATATAAACACTGAGATGTTTTGCATTCTGTTTCTGTACTAAGTCTTTGAAATCTCATATGTACATTACCATTACAGCACATTTCTCTCATAACTTCAACTCCTGCTAAACATGTGTCTCCTAAAGAACCCCAAGCATCTTACGAGTGAGTCCCTCCCTACTACAGCTATTTGCCAAACTCTTGAATTACTTAATTGTTGTCAAACAATTTGCATTTTTGCACACACACCCTGGGTTTGAGTTTACTAATAAATCAAAAATTACTATGTAGGGGAGGGGGGCCCTTTTGTGCTCAGTTCCTATGTACACACTTTGAAGCCATGAGTCTGACTTCCGATTCCAGCACAGTAGTTGAGTGGATCACAGCAGTTACCATTGCTGCTGGGACAGTTGCAACTAGTTATCTAGCTTACAAAAGATTTTGTGTCAAAGGTCATTGCAGCAAATCTATCCAGAAAGATAGTCCCAAAATAATACATGATTTTGACACAGAGGGTTTGAGAGATAAAGCTGTACAATGCTGTTACTAAAGCTCTGAAAAGTTTCTGTGATGGGGCTCACACAAAACATAACAGAGGCTGGAGACAACATGAGACCTCTAATTATGAAGAAAAAAGAAACTTAAACAGTTTTGATGCTGCAAACTGACTTGTCATGATGTTACCTGAATGTTTAATTAAACTGACCACCACTATCTAATTCAACTTCCCTAGATTCTTTGCAAACTGCAACTTTCACATTCACAGCATTTGCCCTACTTAAAACGTTGTGGTGCATATGCATATTTGCTTTAAAAAAAAATAAGGAAAAATAAAAACCAACTTCATTGTTTGTGGGATATCTTAGTCTTAAAAGGATCTATTTGGGCAGGCCTGGTGGCCCAGTGGTTTAGCGCCACCATAAGCCCTAGGCGTGATCCTGGAGGCCCAGGATCAAGTCCCACGTCAGGCTCCCTTGCATGGAGCCTGCTTCGCCCTCTGCCTGTGTCTCTGCCATTCTCTCTCTCTGTGCCTTTCATGAATAAATAAATAAAAATCTTAAAAAAAAAAAAAGGATCTATTTTTTTAATTTAAAATAATGACATTAGAATACAGTTGTATGTTGAAGTTCACATATTAAATTATTCTCAAAATCGTGTATATGCAGATTGTATTTGTGAGATTCAAAGAAAAATGATCACCCTGTCATAATAATTAGTGAACCTAAAATGTAAATTGGGTATGATTCACCTACATTAATTTCTTAATACAATCTAGGAAAACATCTATTATGACCTTGACTTTCTTCTTTTTTTAAGTTTTTATTTAAATTCCAGTGAATTAACATACAGTATAATATTAGTTTCAGCTGTACTTGATTTTCTTCTTAACAGTGGTAAGGACACTGAATGAATATGGCTTCATGCTTTCACAGTTTCAACCAAAATGAACTATAAATGTTATTCCACTTAATTGCAAGTAGGCCAGGTCAAGGGGATGGTAACTTTTGTATTCAATTTTTTTCAAGATTTTATTTATTTATTCATGAGAGACACAGAGAGAGAGAGAGGCAGAGACATAGGCAGAAGGAGAATCAGGCTTCATGCAGGGAGCCTGATGTGGGACTTGATCCCAGAACTCAAGGATGACACCCTGGGCTGAAAGCAGACACTCAACCACTGAGCCTCCCAGGCGTCCCTGTATTGATTTTTTTTTTTTAAGCACATTCATTTCTTCAGTCATTCAGCAAATATTTTTTAGCATTTACTCCTTCCTAGTCTCTGAGCAAGACACTAAGGATTGGGAGATAAATGACCTCTGATTGCTTTTGTATTGTAAAACATTCACAGTCAACTGAGATAGAGAAATAGAAAACAAATGACTGTGGAACAATACGATGCCACAGTAAAAGTGCTCACTGCCACTAGCAAGTAGAAGAGCCTTCAGGGGTGTCTGGGTAGAGCAGTCAGGTAAGCTTCTGACTCAGGTCATGAAATGGATTCCTGCATCAGGCTCTACTCTGTGCAGGAGTCAACTTGGGATTCTCTCTCCCTCTCCCCTTCCCCGCCGCCCTCCCTCTACCCAACAGAATAGCTCTCACTCAAATAAATAAATCTTTAAGAAAAAAAAAAAAAGAGCCCTCAGCCCTGGTTAGGCAGGAGGTGGGTGCAGAGGCTGAGGAAGAGGGGAAAGAGGGGTGGGCTCTAGGAGGAGGCAATACCTGATCTGCTCTTAAAGACTGAGTAAAGTTAGGTCTCTTTGTGTGAGGTGGGACTTTTGGAGATAGGCAGAGAGACTGCATGACTAAGGGTGTGGGGAGGAAGAAAAGGAGAGAGAACAGAATGTATGGGCTCTCCATTGCCAAAGAGCCTGGGCATTCGAGTAGGAGAGATATTTATCTGATCTTTGGGATTTGAGTAGGAGAGAACCTTGAAAGCCCATTTAGCAATCCAAGCCCCAAAGTCAGAAGACCTGAGGGACCCTCATCCTTGACCTCCTCGAGGTTATTAGGCAGCACTCAAATCATCCTTTACAAATGAGATGCATTCACTTGCCATCAGGGAAATACAAATCAAAACCACAATGAGATACCACCTCACATCAGTGAGAATGGGGAAAATTAATAAGGCAGGAAACCACAAATGTTGGAGAGGATGTGGAGAAGGGGAATCCTCTTGCACTGTTGGTGGGAATGTGAACTGGTGCAGCCACTCTGGAAAACTGTGGAGGTTCCTCAAAGAGTTAAAAATAGATCTGCCCTATGACCCAGCAATTGCACTGCTGGGGATTTACCCCAAAGATACAGATGCAGTGAAACACCAAGACACCTGCACCCCGATGTTCATAGCAGCGATGTCCACAATAGCCAAACTGTGGAAGGAGCCTTGGTGTCCATCAAAAGATGAATGGATAAAGCAGATGTGGTTTATGTATACAATGGAATATTACTCAGCCATTAGAAACGACAAATACCCACCATTTGCTTCAACGTGGATGGAACTGGAGGGTATTATGCTGAGTGAAATAAGTCAATCGGAGAAGGACAAACATTATATGGTCTCATTCATTTGGGGAATACAAAAAATAGTGAAAGGAATAAAGCAGAAAGGAGAAAAAATGAGTGGGAAATATCAGGTGGGGAGACAGAACATGAGAGACTCTTAACTCTGGGAAACGAACTAGGGGAGGTGGGCAGGGGGTGGGGGTGACTGGGTGACAGGCACTGAGGGGGGCACTTGATGGGATGAGCACTGGGTGTTATTCTATATGTTGGCAAATTTAATACCAATAAAAAATAAATTTATATTAAAAAATGAGATGCATTCACTGTCTGTTGAACTCAGAGAAGATGCTAGTGGTGTTTCAAGGGAGTGAGGAATATAGGGGTCTGATTTCAACTGAGTGATTTCAACCTTTGCTACATTTAACTGCAAGTTTATAGGAAATTCAGAGAATGGAAAAACAACTAAACAATCCCACAAGAAAATAATCGGATAAATCAAGAATCAAGTTTTCTATAAGAGAACTGCCTCAGCTCTTGAAAAGACAATGAGAGGGAGGCCTACTCTAGATTTAAAAAGGAATGAAGAGCCATAACAACAAAATGTAATGCATTGTCCTTAATTGGATCTTGGTTTAAAAAGGGAACAAAAAATTGTAAAAGACAATTGGGGGCAGCCCAGGTGGCTCAGCGGTTTAGCACCGCCTTTCAGGCCAGGGTGTGATCCTGGAGACCCGGGATGGAGTCCCACGTCAGGCTCCCTGCATGGAGCCTGCTTCTCCTTCTGCCTGAGTCTCTGCCTCTCTTTCTCTCTCTCTCTCTCTCTCTCTCTCTCTCTCTCTGTAAATAAATAAAATCTTAAAAAAAAAAAAAGACAATTGGGAACAATTAGGGAACAACTGAATATGTTGTCAGGAATGCCATGCCTTCCCCTAGCTTCTGGGGCTCTCATTTGTCCATGCTTCTTCTGCAGATCTTGCCCTTCTACTACCTCATAAAAAAGGATTGCTGATATGCATCCATTGGCTGTAGCTTCACCTGCTAGCATTACTGTTATCAGCCCAGTCATGGCCTTGACACCATTCCTCCAGCCACGGTTCCAGCCTCTCAAACACACAACCCTTGGAGTCAGATTGACATGAATATGAACTTTATTTCTGCTACTTACTTATGGTAGAACCTCTACTAAGAAACTTGAATTTCCACTGCCTCCAATCCCTTATCTGCAAAATGGGGAAAATATTCCTTGCTTGGAATAACTGCTAAAAGTACTAAATTATATCACTTATCTAACACCCCTGGAACACTCTGTAGCCCAGTTATACTCAATAGAAATGGGTTCTTTTCTTCCCATGTCATAAATCAGGGCAAGCCTGTGTTCGTCTTATGTTTCTGGTCTTTCATCCATTCAAGAACTATTTAATGAGGACCTAGTATGTATGGAGTAAGTGCAAAAGAAATCAACACCTCCATCAACCATGGATCTCCTAAGCTGTGAAAAAAATATATGCTAAAGTGAGAATCTAAATGCATGAGTCCAGCCTCTCTGAGCACCACTCCATTCCAAAACTTCCTCTCCTAGTGTAAGCTACCCATCTGGACATGACCCCAGGAATTTCAGTTAAGGTAAGAAAAACGTCTGTGTAAGAAAAAGCAAAGTATGGGAAAGGGCGGAGGACCCAAACCGTGGAGTCCCTTGGCATCTAACTTCTATGGAAAGAACAGGGTCCACGAATAATTTGTTATAATCAGAAATGCTTCTTTTCAGGGCAGCTCCATGGGCCTAAAGCCAAAACTATGTCTGATGAAGCACCCAAAGGTGTCATCAGCCCTCCAAAGTTAGTATCACCTATAGTACCTTGCCCTGTCCCCACAGAACCCACTTGACTTTCACACATCACAGCTTTTTACAGTGAGTAGTTTTCTTCTCTGCAGATGAGCCCTCTAAGTAAACTCCTGCTCTGGGAAGGCGAGCAGCTTTGACTTTGTTTAGTTTTATCTTGTTTTAATTTAGGAAGAGGGAGAGTAATTTGTTGGGTGGTTCTTAAAGGACTTCTTCTGAGCTCTGAAATGGCTGCATGGTGGCAGAGACAGGTTTTTCATACAGATCAGTGGTCCATGACGTCGTCAACTTTGCGACTTCTCAAACTGGAGTGATAACCCATCAGTCTTTCTCTCTCTAGATAACTTGTATATGTGCATATAGGTGATTTTTAATGATCAGAGAAAGGCTGAAAAATAAATTAAAAAGAAAGGATGGGGGCGGCCCGGGGCCTGATCCTGGGGACCTGGGATCGAGTTCTGCGTCGGGCTCCCTGCATGAAGCCTGCTTCTCCCTCTGCCTGTGTCTCTGCCTCTCTCTCTCTCCCTCTCTCTGTCTCTCATGAATAAATAAATAATCTTAAGAAAGAAGAAAGAAAGAAAGAAAGAAAGAAAGAAAGAAAGAAAGAAAGAAGAAGGAAGGAAGGAAGGAAGGGAGGGCGGGCAAGGCACATTTTAGAGGACAAATTATATTAGGAATGATTTTGTAGGGAAGAGGGAGAGAGACGTGTACACTGTGTGGTTTAAGTTTGCTGACCAAGTGATCTTTTTTAGACTAAGGGGGCTATATTATATTATTAATGTGCTAGGAGTATCTTGATGACTGTCATTTTATAATGTTTTGTTTATTTATATATTAGTTTAACTAGGCTCCATGCCCAACATGGGACCCCAACATGGGGTTGAACTCATGACCTCAAGATCAAGAGTCACACACTCTACCAACTGAGCAGCCAGGTGCCCCTATAAATTTTGAAATCAGTAAGTGAAAGCCCTACCACTTCGTTCTTTTTTCCGAATTGTTATTACCTTTTGCCTTATTATATAAGTGATAATATCAGCTTGTCAGTTTCTGGGGGAAAAAAATCCTGCTCAAATTCTGATAGGCATTGTGTTGATTCTATAGTCAACAGAGCATGTAAAGAGATGCTCCATCAGAGAAAAGCAAATCCAACTAACAATGGTATTGGTAACATTAGAAAGCTGGATAATGACACATGTCAGAGAAGATGAGGGACATAGGAAACCTCTACTACTACTTGGAGAAATATGGACAGTTCATGTTTCTTAGAACAATGTACTACTTAGTTAAATTAATTATACACTTATCTTATGACTTAAGAATTCTACTCCTCGGTATATCCCAAAGATTTTCCTACCCAAGTCCTAAGAAGGTATGTTCTATGTTATTAGTTACAGCATTATAAGTATTGGCAATACCAATACCAATCAATCTATAGCCATTCTGGAGTGCTGGATCAATAAAATTATATGCATACATACTTTAGAATATAACACATAAGTTACGAACAACAGATTCAATCAATATACACACAGCTATGTAGGTGAACATTAACTATTCTGGTCCTGAGTGGAAAAAAAAAGAAACAGATATATAATACCATTTATGTAAACTAAAAATACAGGGCACCTGGGGGGTTCAATGGTTGAGCACCTGCCTTTGGCTCAGGTCATGATCCCAGAGTCCTGGGATCCAGTCCCACATCGGGCTCCCCACAGGGAGCCTGCTTCTCCCTCTGCCTATGTCTCTGCCTCAATCTGTGTGTCTCTCATCAATAAATAAATAAAATCTTTAAAAAAAAATAAAAATACATGCAGAGAATAACACATTTAAAAGAATATGTAAAGATATTCATTAGATTCATTAGAGCAAATAGTGTATACAGTTAAAGAGAAATGAATGGATAAAACAAGAATGAATGGAGGAGAGTGTTTAATTCAATAGTTGAGATACAAAACAATGGTGAAGATGAAAGGAATAGATAAAAAGAGAGTAGTTTGCACTACAGCCTAGACCAGCTGGGAAGCTTTTGCAAGCTTTTGTCTACTCTTGGCTGCAGTAAAATCCTCAAGGCACAAGCTAGAGAACATTCTTAATATGCTTCAAAAATTCAGAGGTTCTGCTAACATCTAAGTGTACAGGAATTACAACTGTCTTTCTCTTTGTACCTGAGACTACAGATCTACAGAAACTCTACTGAAGTGGAAGACTCCATTACTTTCATGGAGTTTTGCTGTATTTTGTGGCCTATATGTAGCAGGCAACTAAGCTACCGACTACTTTCTCTTCACCAGATCCAATCAGCACACTGCAGACTGGTGCTGATATTCTGTGGGCTTTTAAGATTATCAAGCTTCCTGTGCATCTATGGGAGAAAAAGTAAGACAAGATGATGATTAATATTGTCAGTTCCTTTCTCACGTAAGTCTAGGCAAAGAAAGAAAACAATTCATTGGGCTTCCTACTGTCTGTCTTCCACCTTGAATTTCAGCTTTGAGCACAGTCCTAGAAATAAACACATAATCATGGTGAAAGTACCATTTGATGCTAATGGTAAGATCACTTTGGCTCTAGAGAGTCAATGTATATCTGACAAAGAACCCCTTATAATTCTGGATTTCTCATATCCAGAGCTTATCACTGATATATTCTCACTCTTGGAGGATCTGAGAATTAAAAATCAATCCTGGTAAACAAGACCAATAAATGGAAGTTCAATTCAAAAGCAACTCAATTAATTAATAAGTGCCCTATCATGATACCACAGGATACAAAGGGAAGGGTAGCAACCTGGAAGAAGATCTACAGAAAAGCAATACTAATAATGAGAATATTTAAAAATTATAGAACATTTTTAAAGTGGTAGGTACCATACTCAGAACTTTGAATGTATTATCTCCTTTATCCTAACAACAGCCTTATACATATTATATAAATAATATAACTGAGGTTTCAGTTAAACTGCTAAAGGTCACAGATAAGGAACAGAATCAGGACTTGAATCCATGTCTGTCTAACAATAGAACTCCTACACTTAGTTGTCATGCTGCCCTGACTCCCCGTGGCAATAGCTTTGGAGTGTATGCCCAGTGTCTGTTATACACTATGGCATCCACATGGATAACCTCATTTCATACATTTAGCAATAGCTTGGAAGAAGCTATAGAGGACTTAATTATTACATCTGCTGATGACTCAGTATAAAGAGGAGGAGTGGCAAAGATGCCTATCCCAAAACACTTGGACAATCCCTGCATTTGCCAAACTTAAGACCTGGTTAGTCCACACTCGGATTATTGCCTTCCCTTCTTACTACCATACTGTAAGAGGAATTGAGGAGAAATGGCATTAGAGTACAGAACAGAAACCATGATGATGAAAGTATTTAAAATCGCTGTTAAGAAACACACACACATTTCGTAAGTCACAAATTCAGTGGTAATACTATATGCTTCTGGGGAGGAAAGGGTTAACAACTGTCCCACAGTCAATCATCTCCTTTATCAGGGATGCTCCTGGAAAGAAAGAAAAAAAAAAACAAAGTTGACTATGATATCCCCGTTTATCTCCTTATAAACATGCCAGCAGACCTGGAAAACTCACTAATGGTATTCACTAGCAGCATAGACTTTATCTAACGGGATACATCTGCTGCTCTGAATACATCCAGATTGTTTCTAGTAAACAAAACTGGAATCCATAATTTACAAAGGCATGGCTCCTTGAAAAAATGTCATGTATTTATGTTATGCAATTTTCAGAGAATAAAATGAAAATGTCTCTCAATGAAACATCCTCCTTTGTGTGATATGCTCACATGCATCACTTAGACATTACTCAAAGATCTACGTTAAACCCAAACCACAGCTCATTCTAATGAAACACATAGGAGCTGGGAAGCAATGTGGACACCCCAGACTTATTCATGTTTTCCCTGTGCTTCATAATTACTTGTATCCTTGAAACTGTAACTAAAGCTTAACATGAGAAAGACTGCTGATTCGTGTGAATCTGATTTGAACTCAGTCAATCTTTTGTGTTAATCAAGAAAGAAAGCAAGTATTGCTGTGTAAGTATATTCATCTCAAAATTTTTGAGAAACCCACTCTGGAAAACAGTATGGAAACTCCTCAAAAAAATAAAAATGGAAGTACCATTATTCCACCTCTGGGTATTTACCCAAAGAAAACACAAACACTAGTTCACAAAGATATATAGACCCTTGTGTTTACATCATTATTTACAATAGCCAGGATATGAAAGCTACCTACCTAAGGGTTCATTCATCGACAGATGAATGGATAAAGGAGATGTGATATATATATACACAGTGGATTATGACTAAGCCATAAAAAAAGAATGAAATCTTGCTGTTTGCAACATGGATGGACTTAGTATAATACTAAGTGAAATAAGTCATACAAAAAAGACAAATACCATATGATTTCACTTATATGTGGAATCTAGAAAACAAGACAAACAACAATAGTAGAATCAGACTCATAGAGAACAAACTGGTGATTGCCAGAAGGCAGGGTGGTGGAGGGGAAAGGCAATATAGGTAAGGCGGATTAAGATGTACAAACTTCCAGCTATAAAATTAATAATAATTCACAGGGATGAAAGTACAACATAGGGAATATAGTAAACGATACTGCATTTACTTTGTATGTGACATAACTTTGTATGTGACAGATGGCAACTACTTTTTGCATTGAGCTTTTTGTAATATATGGAATTATTGAATCACTATGTTACACACCTGAAACGAATATATTACGTCAATTACAATTTAAAAACTTGAAAAATTAAAATAAAGAACTAAGAAAAAAAAGGTTTTCAAAGATGTGCTCCCTACATGGAAGTAGTTTGACTTTTTTTTTTTTAAGATTTTATTTATTTATTCATGAGAGACACAGAGAGAGAGAGAGAATGGCAGAGAGACACAGGCAGAGGGAGAAGCAGGCTCCATGCAGGGAGCCCGATGTGGGATCCTGGTCTCCAGGATCATGCCCTGGGCTGCAGGCGACACTAAACCGCTGAGCCACCGGGGCTGCCCAGTTTGACTTTTTTAAAGTTTTTTTAATTTAAGTAATCTCTACACCCAATATGGGACTTGACTTCAAAACCCCAAGATCAAGAGTTGTATGCTCTACTGACTGAACCAGCCAGGTGCCCCAAATTAAATTTTTCTAATTTTGAAGTTACATAGATTAATTTTATAACATTCATATAAAACATAAAATTATGAAAAACAAAATAAAATCACAAATAATTATTCCCAAAGATAAAGGCCATTAAAATGTGGGGTATATTTTTCTAGATTATATATTTTTATATTTTAAACACATATATGTATATGTATAAATATATATAACAAAGATTAGTTCATCCTATCCCATAATTTTCCTTTCTCACTTAATGTATCGTTGACAATTTTTTATCTCATGAGTCCTCAATTATTACAACTGTTTAAAGCTGCATGGAATTCTAATGTGTTCTGTACCATAAATAAGCAAATTCTATATTGATGGACATTTAGATTTTCACACCATCATTAAACAATACTAAGAAAGAAATGTAGTACTTAGACATATTTGTGAACTTATTCATTTTTTCCATGTGTATAAATTCTGGGCCAAAGGGTAGCATAGTTTCATTTATTTTTTTTTCTCGATGCAGTTTTTTAAATATATATTTTTTTATTGGAGTTCAATTTGCCAACATATAGTATAACACCCAGTGCCCACCCCGTCAAGTGCCCCCCTCTTGCATTATTGGTGGGAATGTGAACTGGTACAGCCACTCTGGAAAACTGTGTGGAGGTTCCTCAAAGAGTTAAAAATAGAGTTACCCTATGACCCAGCATTTGCACTACTGGGGATTTACCCCAAAGATACAGATGCAGTGGAAAACTGAGACACCTGCACCCCAATGTTTATAGTTTCGCTTTGTTTAACTTTGTTTTAGACATTGAATATATATTGCAAATTGCTCTCCAGAATATATTGCATTAATTTAATCTCACAGAGTACACAATTGTCCCCATTTTGCCTTACCCTTACCAACAGTAGCTAGAAAGTGTACTTTCAAAGACTGGGTGCTTGTCTTCCAGATATTCTGTGAGAACTCAGTAAATGTATGCGATAGCCAACGAGACAGTCTGGCCAAATCCATTTGCCCTGATGGCAGAGATTTCTGTTTTATTTTACTTTATTACTTGCTCATTGCCCAACTTTTTATCTCACCTGAAGTCATAAAGTATAGAGCTTCAGGCAAGTGACATAGGTAGCTCTGTCCATCCACCCCACTACACTGTCCCCATCCTTCAGGCATGAAGTTCTTGCCTCTAGCTTTTGCTGCACTTTTGTTTCTGGCTTCAATGACTTTAAGTAACTTGGAATTCTCCATATCGAGAAGAGAGGGATAGAGGGGAAGGGAGGTGAAAACAAAAGCACTAGATACACCTATTTTTAAAAGAAAAGAAAAAAATTAAGTGGACATCTATCTACAGGAATAGAAGGAAATGAAGCAGAGAGGATTTTTTTTATTTTTTTTAAGATTTTATTTATTTAGTTAGTTAGTTATTCATGAGAAACACAGAGGGAGAGGGAGAGACCATAGGCAGAGGGAGAAGCAGGCTCCATGCAGGAAGCCCAATGCAGGACTTGATCCCAGGATTCCAGGATCACCACCCAAGCCGAAGGCAGGCGCTCAACTGCTGAGCCCACCCAGGTGTCCCAAAAGGATTTTTTTTTAAAGCTAGACTTCTCTAAATATACCCTGTTTGGAATATTTAACTTTGGAATCACTTAAATATTTCACCTACTATAGGAAATCAACATCTTAAAAGCAATACCTAAAAATTAAAACCCAAAGAAATCAAATTAACCCATGTATCAAACTGGTAGCATACCACAAACAGAACTATTGAGGAGCACCTGCACCTGGGTGGCTCAGTCAGTTGAGCATCTGACTCTTGATTTCAGTTTAGATCATGATCTCAGGGTCACGAGATGCAGCCTCATGTCCAGCTTTGTGCCAGGCATGGAGCCTGCTTAAGATTCTCTCTCTCTCTCACCCTCTGCCCTTCCCACACACACACCATTCATACTCTGTCTCTCAGAAAGAAAGAAAGAAAGAAAGAAAGAAAGAAAGAAAGAAAGAAAGAAAGAAGAAAGAAAGAAAGAAAGAAAGAAAGAAAGAAAGAAAGAAAGAAAGAAAGAAAACTATTTAAAGTAAATAATCATTCCCATTGTTGTAAAAGGAGAAACTGGAAAAATAAAATATATGTTCATCAAAGGGTACTGTTTTGGCTAAACCACTTTATATCCATATGTGTAAAATGATGTAAAATTAGAAAAGAACCATGGAGACCCACATTTTTAGATATGAAAAGAACTAGACATATTAAATTTTTGAAAGGAAGCTAAAGAACCATAAGTACAGGATGATACAATTATTTTTTGTAATTGGTTCAATATCACTGACTAAATGTGGCTTTTCTTCTTTTGGTGTACAGTTCTAGGAATTTTGACATGTTTAGATTCATGCAACCATCACCACAAACAAAACATATAATAGCTTCATTGACTAAAAAATTCCTCTTTGTATTCAAACTTTTATCCCACCAGAACCTGTGGCAACCATTCATCTACTTTCCATCACTATAGTTTTGCTTTTCCTAGAATGTTACCTAAATAAAATGTTTTGAGCATGTCTTTGAGATTTATCCAATTTTCCACGTGCATCAATAACCCATCCCTCTTTACTGCTGAATAGAATTGCATTTTGGAGATATAGTGCAGATTTTTTTCTCCTTTCCCTCATTGAAGACATTTGGGGTTTTCCAGTTTAGGACTATATCACAAATAAAATTGCTATAAATATCTGTTTATAGATTTTGGTGTGATCCTAGGTTTTCATTTCACTAGGCCAAAAGTCCAGGTGCAGAATTGCTAGGTCCAATGGGTGATAACTGTATGTTTAACTTTTTTTTTTAAGATTTTATTCATTTATTCATGAGAGAGAGAGAGAGAGAGAGAGAGGCAGAGACAGAGGCAGAGACACAGGCAGAGACACAGGCAGAGGGAGAAGCAGGCTCCATGCAGGGAGCCCGACGTGACTCGATCCCGGATCTCCAGGATCACGCCCTGCGCCAAAGGCAGGCACCAAACCGCTGAGCCACCCAGGGATTCCCCAATGTTTAATTTTAAAAGGAACTGACAAACCACCTACCAGAGTGACTGTGCCAGTTTGCATTCCCACCAGCAATGCAAGAGATCTCATCTTCTCCACATCCTTGCCAACAATTAGTATTGTTGAGAATTTTTATTTTAGCAATTCTTATCAATGTGCAGTCATACACTTGTTTTAAAAAGCCAAAGGATTAGGGGTGCCTTGGTGGCTCAGCGGTTGAGTGTCTGCCTTCGGCTCAAGGCACAATCCCAGAATTCTGGGATCGAGTCCCACATCAGGCTTCCTACAGGGAGCCTGCTTCTCCCTCTGCTTATGTCTCTGCCTCTCTCTCTGTGTCTCTCATAGTTAATAAATAAAATCTTTTTTAAAAAAAAGTCAAAAGAGGGATCCCTGGGTGGCGCAGCGGTTTGGCGCCTGCCTTTGGCCCGGGGTGCGATCCTGGAGACCCGGGATCGAATCCCACGTCGGGCTCCCGGTGCATGGAGCCTGCTTCTCCCTCTGCCTGTGTCTCTGCTTCTCTCTCTCTCTCACTGTGTGCCTATCATAAATAAATAAAATAAAATAAAAAATTTAAAAAAAAAATTTTTTTAAAGTCAAAAGATTAAAAGAAAATATATTATATATTATTTATGTAATTGAAACAAAACATAAACACATAAAAGGAAGATAAAAATAAGCAACCAGGGATCCCTGGGTGGCGCAGCGGTTTGGCGCCTGCCTTTGGCCCAGGGCACGATCCTGGAGACTCGGGATCGAATCCCACATCAGGCTCCCGGTGCATGGAGCCTGCTTCTTCCTCCGCCTGTGTCTCTGCCTCTCTCTCTCTCTCTGTGACTATCATAAATTAAAAAAAAAAAAAAAAAAAAAGCAACCAATTCAAGAATCTATAGAAAGAACATCAAAATTAACTTTTTGAAATTAAAAGAAACGCATATACATAATGACCATGATTTGCTACACACCCAAATCCTCCCTAAAGAAAACAGAAAGCAGGTTAATGTAAGAGTAAATACAAATTAAAAATAAGAGCCTTGCTTTTCTTGCCTCTGATGGCCTGCCTCACCACCCACACACCCTGCCACAGAAATGCTTTCATTACCTGCAGTCCTTTGCCAAATTAGGCCAGTGTCCAGGCACTGGCTCCCCATCTGACTTGGGCCTATGCCAAAGATGTAAAACTCAGTGCAGGTGCCCAGACTTAACACTTCAGGGTGTAGACCTTTTAGCTGATGCTGTAGCCATTACTATGGAGCCAAAGGGAAGAATAGAGTGATTATTAACAGAATTAGGGAAGTCCCAAAGTAACAAAAGATGCTGTGACTCTTGCAAAGTCCATTGACTTAAAAGATAAATATAAAAATATTGGTGCTAAACTTGTTCAAGATGTTGCCAATAACACAAATGAAGAGGCTAGGGATGGCACCACTACTGCTACTGAATGAACATCTGTCAAAACTCTCAGATGGAGTAGCTAAAGATTGGTGGCACAAGTGATGTTGAAATGAAAGAAAAGAAAGGTGGAGTTACACACGCCCTCAATGCTACAGAAGCAGCTGTTGAAGTAAGCATTACTCTGGGAGGCAGTTGTGCCCTGCTTCAGTACATTCCAGCCTTGGAATGCAGCTATGTAGCATTCCAGCTAACTCAGATCAAACAATTGGTATAGAAATTTTTTTTAAGATTTTATTTATTTATTCATGAGACGCAGAGAGAGAGAGAGGCAGAGACACGGGCAGAGGGAGAAGCAGGCTCCATTCAGGGAGCCCGACGTGGGACTCGATCCCAGGTCTCCAAGATCATGCCTTGGGCTGAAGGCGGCACTAAACTGCTGAGCCACCCGGGCTGCCCTGGTATAGAAATTATCAAGAGAACACTCAACTCCAGCTAATGCAGATCAGAAAATTAGTATAGGAATGCCTGGTTGACTCAGCAGTTGAGCGTCTGCCTTCGGCTCCAGGGCACGATCCCAGAATTCTGGGATCGAGTCCTACATCTGGCTCCTGCAGGGAGCCTGCTTCTCCCTCTGCCTATGTCTCTGCCTCTCTGTGTGTGTGTCTCATGAATAAAAAATCTTTTTTAAAAAACTAGTATAGAAATTATTAAAAGAACACTCAAAATTCCTGCAGTGACCATTACTAGGAATGCAAGGGTCGAAGGATCACTGATAATTGAGAAAATTATGCAAACTTCTCCAGAAGTTGGTTATGACGCTATGCTTTAAAGATTTTGTGAATATAGTGGGAAAAGGAGTCATCGATCCCATTAAGGTGGTAAGAACTGGCCTGTCTGTTAACTATGGCAGAAGTTGCAGTCACCGGAACTCCTGAAGAACACACAGATCCAGGAATGAGCAGAATGGGTGTTATAGGAGGTGGTATGGGAGGTGGCATGTTCTGATTCCTAGAATAGTGCTTTATCATTATTAATGAGCTGTGAGAGGAAGTTAAAGGCTGTGCTCCACAATAATAACTTTGGAAAGTCAACTGAAGGAAATGACTGAAGGAAAGGCTGGATGATGTTTAAGAAAATCAGTACAACCATCAGTTACTGGTTTCAGTTGACAACATATAATGGTTTACTGTCATCATTGTCCATGCTTACTGACAGCTTATATTTTTGAATAAAAAAACATTTGCAAGCTCTTGATAACTGAATGCAGGAGCCATGTACCAATGTACTGCTTTTGACTTAAATCACTGAGATGTTTGTACTACTATTCTGTTAAAACCAGGATTTTAGTGCTTGCCATCACCAGATAAAAATTAAAAAGCAGCCTTTCTGTGGAGACCATGAATAATTGTGTACAAAGTAGAGACGTATCCAAATATGTAACAGTCTCTGTGTAATAAAAGTTTGTGCAGTGACATCTGGGTAGCTCAGCAGTTGAGCATCTGCCTTTGGCTTAAGGTGTGACCTCCGGCTCCTGGGATCGAGTCCCACATCAGGCTCCCTGCAAGGAGCCTGCTTCTCCCTCTGCCTCTGCCTCTCTCTGTGTCTCTCATGAATAAATAAAGTCTTTTAAAAATAAAAATAAAAGTTTTTGTAAAGTTGGGGAAAAAAAGAGCCTTAATTCTCCTGCTTGAGACTTGTTACGCTTCCCTCCCTTTCCTTCTTTAGAACATTTACTTTAGAAAACTTATAAGTTCTTTCTCTTTCTTTAATTTTTTAAAGATTTTATTTTTTTATTCATGAGAGACACAGACACAGAGAGAGGGGCAGAGACACAAGCAGAGAGAGAAGCAGGCTCCATGCAGGGACCCTGATGTGGGATTCGATCCCAGGACTCCAGGATCACACCCTGGGCTGTAGGCAGGCGCCAAACCGCTGAGCCACCCAGGCGTCCCTCTTTCTCTTTCTTTAAAATGTGCATAAATCTTTTTAAAAATGTAAGTGGACCTCTGAGCACTTTCCAACCCAGGAATGTCTTTCTCGAAGACCTGGGAGCCACTTCTTTGAAATGCAGTCATCAAGAAAAGATGGCACCTCTGCGGGTAGGTAGGAGCCTAACTTCAGCAGAGTTCCTTGCTCCAAGTTTCAAAAGTACCACGTGCCACAAGGATGCAAGAATTTTGTTTTTCCTTTGGATGAAACCAATCAGCAAACACAAAGACCCACTCTAATTATCAAGTGAATCTAGGATGAGCTATGTGTGACAAATGGTACTTTCACATCCTCTTACTTGAGGACTAGTGACTGTTTACCTTCAGAACATGTCCGTAATGAGTTATATCTGCTTGGCTACAGAAATGGCTAAGATTTCAGTCTTTTCAATCTCTTAGCAAATTGTCTATGATGTGCATCACATTCTGGTTTAATGCTATTCAGTGACAAAACTTTTTTCTTTCTCTTTTACCTCTGTGGGGTGGTTTTATTGATTGAGGAGAGATTTTGTTTTTAATTATATTCTCCCCAACAATAACAAATACAAACATACATGTGTGTGTACATGTGCACACACATAGATGACATCAACAAAACTAAGTGAAAAGAGTAGAAAGAAGTGAAAGTGAAAAAAAATGAAAGTGGACTACAACAATAAAAGTACTAACATGTGTCCCAACAAGGAGAATAACCTGCCTTGCATGTAAGATTAAGCCAGTTGATCTCAAAGTGTGGTCTCCAAAAAGGGAGCCTTTTTGCATTGTTGGTGGGAATGTAAAGTGGTGCATCCACTTTGGAAAACAATATGGAGGTTTTTCAAAAAATTACAGATAGAACTACCATGGATCCAGAAATCCCACTTCTGGATATTTATTTGAAGGAAACAAAAACACTAATTCAGAAAGGTATCTGCATCTCCATGTTCACTGCAGCATTATTTACAAGAGTCAAGATATGGAAACAACCTGTGTCCATCTATGGATGAATGGATAGATATGATTTATATATACAATGGAATGCTATTCAGCCATAAAAAAGAATGAAATCTTGCCACTTGCAACAGCATGGATTGAGAGCATAAAAATAAGTCAGAGAAAAACAAATATAATATGATCTTACTTATATGCGGAATCTAAACCAAATAAAAACCAATTTCATAGATATAGAGAACAGACTGCTGGTTGCCAGAGATGATAGAGGGAGGTAGGCAAAATGGACAAAGGGGATCAAATGGCACAAAATTCCAGCTATAAAATAAATAAGTTATGGGGATGGACTGTACAACATGGCAACTATATTTACTAATACTGTATTGCATATCTGAAAGTTGCTAAGAGAGTAAATCTGAAGTTCTCATCACCAGAAAAAGGAAATTCTATAATTGTGTATGGTAATAGGTATTAACTAGACTTATTAGTGTGATCACTTCCAAATCTATAGAAATATTATACAAATATAAAATTATCATATTCTACACCTGAAACTAATATAATGTATTCAATTATACTTCAATTGAAAAAAAAAAAGTGTGATCTCTGAACCAGCAGCGTCAACACCATGGGAATGTTTCAGAAATGCCAATCTTAGGGGTGCCTGGATGGCTCAGATGGTTGAGAATCCAACTTTTTTTTTTTTTTTTTTGAGAATCCAACTCTTGATTTTGCCTCAGATCAAGATCCCAGAGTTGAGCCCCGTGTCCAGCTCCACACTCAGCATGGAGTCTGCTTGGGATTCTCTCCCTCTTCCTCTGCCCCTACCTTCTTCCCTCACCAACTCTCTCTCAAAGGAAAACAAAAATGTTTCTCTCTGCCCCTCACCTCCTATAAAAATAAAAAATAAATAAAAATAAATTTAAAACTTAAAGACCTGTATTTTTACCAATCTTCTGGGTGACTCAGATACATGCTATAGTTTGAAAACCACAAAATCAGGCAACTAGATCTGAGAACAATCTGCCAAATCTAGAGGGCCCCTACACATGAGTGGATGCAGAAGTGGGTGGACAGAAAATTACTGCAGTGAATATAGTAGCAGAAAACCAAAAGCAATCTAAATGATGGTAAAAATGGGTGAAATTAAATATAGAATATAATGGAACACCACACAGTTATTAGGCCTATGGCAAAGATTCATACACTAGGAGGGCAGCACACTAAAGACACCCCAACACTTTTCCTGTTCCAATTAGAAATGTGTGAGGTTGCAAGAGACAGGTAACTCAACTAACAGTGGCTTAACACACAAAAATATCTCTTATTTATCCAACAATAAGAAGGGGGTGATTTGGTGGTAGCATGAAGTCATCCTTGGATCCTTCTACTGTGCCATCCTTAGTGTGTAGATGTGCTGATTGCCAATTTATTCTCTCATAGCTCCAATTCCACCCTTCTTTGTTCTACTTTGTAATACTGGATTTGGACCCTGGAAATGTGCCTCTTTTGCCAACTGGCCCGTGTTAGGCTTTGACAATAGAGGGTGTTGGAGGAATACCACAAAGTGGTAATTCTGTTCTGGGTTCCAGTTTTTCATTTTTAAAGGTAGCCAAGGAGCCCCGTGGCTCTCAGACTAGTTCCAGCCCTGCTCAGGCCATGCTCTTTCCACCTGGTGGCCGCTCCAGTAGCAGCGCTGGCTATATCCTCAGGCAACTGTCTGCCCAGTGACCACCTCTGCAGATGAGCTCAGGCCTGCTCCCTTGGGTAAATTCCCTTATGACTAAATGGGACATTTCCCAGACTGGTCACTAAATCCCTCCTGAGATGTTCTTCCAATTTGTAAAAATGACTTTCCTTATTTGCCCTATGGGTACACAACCTGTACCCTGGAGGAGTCAGCAATGTACATCAGAAGGCAGGCATCTTGAAAAATCCCTGCATTTTGCCTCAGAGACTCTCTTCCTAGACTTTTGTCTAATGGACATAATTGTGCAAGTACACAATGTTTATCTCAGCTTAATGATGTACATCGCCAAATTGCTCTCCAAAAACAAAACAATACCAATCAGCACAGCAACAATGCAACAATGCAAGAGAGTACTTGGTTCCCCCACACCCTTGCCAAAACTGGCTAGAAAGCACAGGTTGAAAGATGGGTGCTATGAACTGATGTTCTCTTTGCTCTGCCTCTTCCTCTCCCAACAGCCTAGAATACAGGTGCTCAATCAATCAAAGCTCCAGACTAGTAGACATTATGATCTAATCTGACTGTTCTGGGTGGCAAAGAATCCTTCCTCTGCTTCACTGCCCAGTATCCTGGCATCATGTGGCTCCTATAAAGGCAGTAGCTCCAAGAATATCACACAGAGGGTCCAGACTCCATCAAATCACCACCTGCTCCCCAAGCCATCTCTTCAGCCATGAAGCTCCTGCTCCTGGTCTTTGCATCCTCTGGATTCCTGGTGACTCCAGGTAAAATGGGTGAAGGAAGAGAGAGAAAGGCAGGGGACCAGGAACACTAGCAGAGCTGGTTGACAGATCTGGTGACAGGCAAGCCAAGTTGAGGGTTAGAGGCAGGACTCACCCTACTAAGTTCCAACCTAAGGTAAGGATCTCTCAGCATTCACTACCAGCCTCAATACCCCATACCCAGCCACCACCCTATATGTGAACTTATACAAAAACCAATCCCTCAAACTTTTTTCCTGTTCTGAAACAAAAGTGAGCCTCAACCTGGTCTGAAATATCCTTCTTTCACTTTACATGAGCTCCCTATGTCTGAGGTCTGAAGATGCTAAGAAGGCATCTCTCTCTGCCGTTTTCATCCTTTAAGATCAGCCCTGGGGTTAGTGCTCCAAGGAGAGACTGGGCCTGAGCAGGGGAGGAAGACATAGGGGTCCCATGCCCTGCAGAGTGCTGGCAGGCAGGACCAAGAGACCTCTCAGAAGGCAAGTTCACACAAGATGGCAAGCAATGTGCTCAACTTGAACCCTGGGATGAGGAGGGCATGCAGAGCCAGAGAGAGAAAGCAGAGAGCCAGGCAGTGGATGTGTAGAAAGCCAGAGGAGAAGGATTCACAGAAGAAACCAGTGCTGAGGTGATAGCAGACGGAGCTGAGATAAAGCCCTCAGATTTAGCCAGAAGGTGGCCCCTGGAGACAGGCAGTGTATGAATGCACAAACACCCTGTCAGTAGCAACCATTACTTTTCTTTTAATGCCTTGGGGAATTATCTGACCTTTTTTTTTTCTTTTCCCTGGGTTGACTGATATTTTTTTCATACTCCCTGAAAACAAATGAGGCAGAAACACCATAAGAGTGGATGCTGTAGGTAGGAAGTGCCCCACTTCCCCCTTTCGAGCCCTTTGAGTTCCTCCCTGACACGAAGACCTGGCTCCCCACGCCCTGATGTCACACATACATTCTGTGGTACCAATTACAGCCCCAGGACAGGCTTTAGCTCAAGGCAAAGCCACAGAGAGTGGTGCAGACAGAGCTCCCAGAGTTCCCAGAGCGCAGCAGTCGAGGCAAGTTCTGTCTTCTCTTCCCTGCCTTCCCACATTCACTCGCCCGCTATCTCGGGCATACGATACGACTCGGAATAAAACACCAGAGGCTCCCAGAGAGCTCCGACCCTGGGCAGTCCCCTAACTTCCACTCTTGTCCTCTCCTCTGCAGCCAGCGGGGGCGGGACCAGCTGCGGGCGCAAGTACCCGGGGCGCTGCAAGCTGCACTGCCACTCCCAGGAAAGATCCATATTCATCTGCGACAGGTACCGACTGTGTTGTATGAAAGACCCCATAAAGGGCATCACGGCATCTCCTGTCCACAGAGCTAAGTACCCCTGCAGAAAAACGACAGAAAGCCGAAATGTGGAGCAACAAATGGCTTCAACTCCACAACCACTGTCCTCTCCGAGTATTCCAAGTACTGTGATCTCCCCATAAAAGGCCAGGCTCCCTCCTTCTGTGGCCCCAATTTATGACCCTTCTCAAAGCGCCTGTCCTCCACATCACTCCATCATTCACTTAATTAATTCTGGAGTTTCTATCTATCCTATGCAAATGACTGCCCTGTGGACTCATCCACGGGACATGTGTCAGTTAGGGGCCTCCAAGAGCTAATGCCAAGATGGAATTAGACATGGAAAGATTCTTTGAGGGGGAAACACCTGTGATGGAGGAAGGTAAGGAGCAGAAGGAGGCAGAAGAGCCTTCAGACTACAATACCTGTAAAAGGAGACAGGAGAGAGGACTGGAGGGGAGGAGCCTAAGACTGCAGATCTAAGGCTGATGGACAGGCTCAAAGCAAGGACTGCCCCTCAGAGGAGCCCCACAGGGCAAAGATCACCAAGCTCTAGAATGGCACGGAGCATAGTCATGAGCTGGGAGCAGACCCTGGAGAACATGGCCTTGGTGAATGTTACCATAGATCTGGAAGTATGGCAGCTGGAGGTTGTCCACCAACCACATTCTCACAGCAGCATCTCTTGAGAAGGGTCTGAGCAGAGCACCTCCATGGCTGCCACAAAGCAGTAAATGAGAAAGAAAGGACCAAGATTGTATGTTTTGGTCAGCCATGTAAACCAGCTGATGAGGCATTCAGTTACTCATTTGCATAATAAAATGGACAAAATACATAGATCCAACATTCTAATACTCTTTACAATGATGCTTATGACTCAAACATGCTCACCCACAATATAAAATTGGCATAACCCTGTTGCAAAGTCAAGTGGAAATAAGAACAAAAAAACAGAATTTCTATTTGTCTAATCTAGTTAACATTACTTCTAGGAATCTGCCCATTTGTTAAGTTACTCAAAAGAAGCAAAAGGTACAAAGGTGTTCAATGCAATGTTATTTAAAATGGCAAGAAAATAAATAAATAAATAAATAAATAATAAAAATAAAAATAAATGTTTTTAAATGGCAAGAAAATAGGAAAGCTCTAAATGGTGAAATATTATATATTAATAATATGTATAATTATGGACAAATGGGAATACTTATGAAATTAAATATACTCTAATAACATTCAAAACAGCATTTATACTATGGTTGCCATTATGTCAAACTATCTCTTAAAATGATACAATGAAACTCATGAAAATTATGAAATTATGACTTTTTGGGGAATGGAAAGCAGGATCATGCATAAGTTTCCTCTTACATCTGACGTCCATCAATTTTGTATAACATTTATGTGACAGATGCCAAATTCCACCTGAGAGAAACAAAGCAGAACATTCAGGCCTAAACAATTCCAAGCAATTCTGGAAACCAGCTAACCATACAAAGCTTAATGCCAATACCTTACCTCATATCTCAATTCTGGCTAGTTTAAAAATGAGCATGATGGAGCACCTGCATGGCTCAATGGTTGAGCATCTGCCTTTGGCTCAGAGCCTGATCCCAGGGTCCTGGGATCAAGTTCTGCATCAGGCTCCCCACAGGGAGCCTGCTCCTTCTCTGCCTGTCTCTGCCTCTCTCTGTGTGTCTCTCATGACTCCCTGATGGGCAGGGAGCCAGATGCAGATGTGGGGCTCAATCCCAGGACCCTGAGATCATGACCTGAGCTGAAAGCAGATGCTTAACCAGCTGAGCCACGCAAATGCCCTTCAGAGACTCTGATTTTAGGAATGAACAGATTCTGAGAAAATAACAAGAATCCTTTTTTTTTTTTAAGAATCCATTTTTTAATGTATTGTACAAATATAATCATAGCAGCATAGATTAGAAGAATGAGAAACTGGAAACTACCTAAATGTCCAGGAATGAGAAATGTTTTTTTTTGTTTGTTTTTTTTTTTTTTTTAGAAATGTTAAATAAAGTTGATATATTCATAATGTATAATGCTATGCATCCTTTAAAAATGATAAATTTAAAGCTTTCTTCCCCTCATACTGAATGAATCCAACTGTTATTTAGTCAAAGAACATAATAAAAATCACATATAGAGTTGATCCCATTTTATAGCAAAGATACATGTGCACACACAAACAGGTCCCCAAAATGCTGGGTGGGACTCTATGAACAGCTATTATTTTTGATCCATAACCTTCTCAAGGAAGAAATGCAAGGCATCCCAAAGGAGATTCAGCTCCACAATGCAGTCATGAGAAATAAATGTTTTACTGAAGATTTCATGGGGACATATAGAAGACCTTTTTCATCACCCTATCCAGCAAGTCTTCACAACCATTCCCTTAAAAATCCTTGGTTTTGGGACACCCGGGTGGCTCCGTGGTTGAGCATCTGCCTTTAGCTCAGGTTATGATTCCAGGGTCCTGGGATCAAGTCCTGCATCAAGCTCCCCACAGGAACCTGCTTCTCCCTCTGCCTATATCTCTGCCTCTGTGTGTGTGTGTGTATAATATATAAATAAAATCTTTTTTAAAAAAAATCCTGTTTTTTTCCAAGTTCTTTTTCAGTCACTGACCTCAGCCCACAGGCCCTGAAGTCTTGGCAGTCACTCCACTCCACCACTCATCACAGCTCTTTCCCTTGCCTCAGATTCCCAACCCGCTCCCTCTAATTCCCCCACGTTTCCCACTCCCTACATGAAGGCCATCTTGCCCTCCCACTGCTTTTTCCATTCACATCCTGCACTCCCTAATCTGGTCAGTAGGTGACCTTCTTAGCACTTAATCTCTTTAGAAAATAGCATGGGACTGCAAGTAAATGATTTCTCTATCATCATAAAAACATTTCTGACAGCAAGAGGCCCTCAATGGATATACAAAGATATAGGATTATGGATAATGTTTCCTATTATTTACATGTGTAATTTTTCTGCTTCCTAATTTTTCTATAGTAAACACAAGAAAGGTAATATTCTAATGGAAGCATGACAATTAGAAAGCATATCATAACTCAAACTAGCAAAACATTTTCCAGTTTCCTACTCATTCCCTCACTCTCTGTCAAGGATTCACAAGGATCCATGGGGCACGATGACTAGAAATGGCCAAAAACATTTTTTATATTTTTATTATATATATAAATTACATATATAAATGGTCTATTCCTTATCCTTCTGATATTCCAAAGAATTAAGAATATAACTATAATAATGTGGAAATTTTAAATATTTTATTTAAATTCAATTTGCCAACATATAACACCCAGTGCTCATTCCATCAAGAACCCTCAGTGCCTGTCATCCAGTTATCCCATCCCACCATCCTCCTCCCATTCTCCATCCCTTTGCCTGTTTTCCAGAGTTAGGAGTTTCTCACGGTCTGTCTTCCTCTCTAATTTTTCCCCACTCAGTTTCCTCTCCTTCCCTTATAGTCCCATTCACTATTTCTTATATTAATGTGGAATTTTAAAAAAAGATAAATAACTTAGATACGGAGAACAAATTGGTGGTTGGAAGGGAAGGGTAAAGGGATCAAAGGTACAAACTTTTAATTATAAAATGAATAAGTCCTGAGATGTTATGGATAGCATGGTGACTATAATTAATAATACTGAATTATATATTGGAAAGTTGCTTTAAAGCATGCTAGAAACTAATATGTCAAAAAAAAAAAGTAAAAAAAAAAAAAAGAAACTAATATGTCATTTATATCTCAATTTAAAATATATATATAATTATAAAAAGGAACAGTTCCAATGATACACAAAATTTAGATAGATTGCATTTTTAAGGTATAATATCAAAATTACTTGTGGTGACCAATGGTGAACCATCAAAGGATAAGACACAGCCCCTGAAAAAGATAGGATACTATACTTTATTTCTACCTCCTTCACCCACAGTGCATGGAGGAGATAGAATTGAAGGGATCCTAGAGAAGATGCTGTATAACACTTCTACTTATAAAGTTTTTCCCACCCATAATGTGTCTCCTAAAATTTCTTCTAGGTAGGGGCACCTGAATGGCTCAGTCATTTAAGTGTCTGCCTTCAGTTCAGATCATGATCCCAGGATCCTGGGATGGAGGCCTGTATTGGACTCTGCTCAGTGGGGAGTCTGCTTCTCTCTCTCCTTCTCCCTCTGCCTCTCCCTCTGCCTCTGCCCCTGTCCCTGCTCATGCTCTCTCTCTCTCATAAATAAATAAAATCTTTTTCTAAAAATCTCTTCTAGGTAAATGACCTCCAATTCTATTAGAAATCAACATATCAAGTACAGAAAGTACAAAAAATAAATAAATAAATAAATAAATAAATAAATAAATAAATAAATAGAAAATTTTTACTAATCAATTAACAACCTTGAAGTAATTAAAACACAAAACATGCTGCATGACTAGAAAAAATAAACAAATAAACATTTCTCTCCAAAAACCTGTGGAAGATTCACAAAAATTGGCAGTCTTTTTAGATTGCAACCGAAAATTTTAAAAATAAAGTTAAAAGCAGAAATTTTACACTTCACAGTCTTTACTCAGAGCAAAATATGATGGGAAATTAATATAAAGAGAAAGCCAACCGTCTGCTCTGGAGAGAGTATGAACAAAGAGCTGCTGGATTCAACGACTTGGGAGGAGCTGAAAACCACTCTGGAAGGATAGAAAAATCACCTATTGATCTGTAAGACACCTGGCTCCTTTTCCCTCTGCTTCATCTGGCCTGCCAACCAGGCTTTGATTTCCTGGGCAAAAGATGAAAGAATCCCTTCCTGTGGTAGTTAAGGAGACCAAGGGAATTTGGGGAGGTGAGAGGACTGTTCTGCATCCTGATTTGGGTGGCAGTTAACACTCAGACAACTGTATACTCAAAAGAGTCCATTTTACTATCTGGTAATTTTTGAAATTAAAAAGTAAAAAACACAGTTACAAAAAATGTCATTTTGGGAGGCGCCTGGGAGGTTCAGTGTTTGAATGTCTGCCTTCGACTCAGGTCCTGATCCGGGGTCCTGGACGGAGTCCCACACTGGGCTCCCCACAGGGAGCCTGCTTCTCCCTCTGCCTATGTCTCTGCCCTTTCTCTCTGTGTCTCTCATGAATAAATAAATAAAATCTTTAAAAATAAGTATTAATTAATATTTTTTAAAAAGTCATTTGGGGGGAGAAACTTCTTTGATCTACTGAGACCACAGAGAACTTTTAATTTATATCAACATGGTCCTCTTACAAAATATCAACATAAAATATTAAAATATTAAGTACTCAAGAGCTATACCTAAACTTTATATATATATATACACACACACCTTAAGCAAACAGTTCTCCTATGAAAAGACAAGGATTCTTTCCTTCCCTTTTCTTCTCTTGGTCATTTTACTACAAGGAACTGTAATTGTGAGAAGCAGGAATGTTCAGAAGGATGAACCCAGAGCTCTAAATATGCTCAGTCTCAATCACTGTTTTAATAGGTATGAGAGCTTAGCTTGCTTCTGCTTCTTTTCAAGCTATTTTTCCTTGCAAAGAAGAAAAATAATTCTGAATCTTGTTTCAAGGGTAATTGCATGATGACTGTATCCTTGGCCAGGAAGAAAAGGAGAGAGGGCAGGAAGGGAGAAGGAGGATGGAAAATACGTTAAGAGGTTGTACTATTCATCCACTTCAAGATGAATTTTAATCAATAAAACCAAAAGGCTCTTATAAAATTGAATTGTCCTTAATAATCTATCTTTCAGAATAATCATATTCACAGAAGGAACTGAACTTATGAGTTACCAAACTACAAATTGGCAGCAAGTCATGAAACTGATAAAATAATGTATATATCATGGCATTATGCCCAGAAAAATGGTACAGTAGCTACTATCAAGACATTTTTTTCCAAGGCTGAAATCCTGAGATTTTTTAAAAGAAAATATTCCTTTTCCTTTTTAAAAAACATCCTGGGGGCGCCTGGGTGGCTCAGTCAGTTAAGCACCTATCTGCCTTCGGCTACAGTCATGATCCCAGAATCCAGCCTCCTGTTGGGCTCCCTCCTCAGCAAGAGTCTGCTTCTCCCTCTTCCTCTGCACCTCCCTCTGCTCCTTCTTTCTCTCTATTCATTCTCTCAAATACATAAATAAAATCTTAAAAAAAAAAAAAAAAAAACACCTACATCCTATGGACCTGGTTTATAAGCTGCAGAAAAAGAGTAAACTACCACTCTTCTTCTAATATAGCCTATATAGTGATTTTTTTCCTTTTTTTAAGGTTTTATTTTTAAGTAATCTCTATACCCAAGGTGGGGCTCTAACTTACAACCCAAAGATCAAGAGTCACATGATCTACTTACTGAGCCTGCCAGACCCCCTGATTTTTAAATTTTAATCATTATTATCTTATTTTCAAATATAAAAGGCAAATAATAAAATGTATGAAATCATCACACTGTAGGGGCACCTGGGTGACTCAGTTTAGCAGCCAACTCTAGATTTTGGCTCAGGTCATGATCCCAGGATCCTGGGACAGAGCCCTGCCTCCAGCTCCCTGCTCATCAGGGAGTCGGCTTCTCCCTCTCCCTCCGCCCCTCCCCTGCTCCCTCAAGCTCTCTCTCTCTCTTTCTCCAATAAATAAATAAATCTTTTTAAAAAGGAAGAAAGGAGGAACACCTGGGTGGCTCACCAGTTGGGTGGCTGCCTTTGGCTCAGGTCGTGATCCTGGGATCCGGGACTGAGTCTCACATCCAGCTCCTATAAAGAGCCTGCTTCTCCCTCTGCCTGTGTCTCTGCCTCTCTCTCAATCTCTCTCTCTCATGAATAAATAAATAAAATCTTTTCTAAAAAAATTATTCATGAGAGACAGAGAGAAGGAGAGGCAGAGACACAGGCAGAGGGAGAAGCAGGCTCCACGCAGGAAGCCCGATGTGGGACTCAATCCCAGGTCTCCAGGATCAGGCCCTGGGCTGAAGGCGGCGCCAACTGCTGAGCCACCCGGGCTGCCCAAATAAATAAATCTTAAAAAAAAAGAAAAAAAGAAAGGTAAGGTAAGGTAAGGAAAGGAGGGAAAGAAAGAGTTATATTGTAAATGTTGATTGTTGATATGTAAATGTTGATATTTCTCAGTCCATTAGTCTGCTCAGGCTACTGTAACAAAATCCCATAGACTGAGTGGCTTAAAGGACAGAAGTCTATTTGCTTACCTTTCAGGAGGCTGGAAGACACGGATCCAGGGCTCACAGGGCAGGTTTCTGGAAGAGCCCACCCGGCTTATGGATGGCAATCCTCAGTCAGTGTCTTCATAGGGCAGATCAGTAAGCTTGGCTCTGGGGTCTCTTCCTACAAGGACACTAATCCTGAAGGATCAGAACCCTACCCTTATGGCCTCATTTATCCTTAATCACTTCCTCAGAGGTCCCACCTTCAAGTATAGTCACACGGTGGAGGGAGAGGGTGCTGGGACTGCAACAGGGCTCTATCCCAGGACCCCAGGATCATGACTTGACCAGAAGGCAGACACTTAGCCAACTGAGCTACCCAGGCATCCCTATTCTGGTTTTTGTATTTGATTTTTATACTAAAGCAAACTGCCAATAACGTTTTAATTTCCATTGCCTTTCTATACAACATTAGATCTTCTATAATGATACCTGAGGATATACAAATGTAATATAAACATGGGTTTTGTGGTAGGCAAAATTTTAACATTACTCCCACCTCAAGATTCCTGTCCCCTGGTAATTCAATCAAATACTGATCTAAGTACAGCTATGAAGAGATTGTGCAGATTTAATTAAAGGCTCACATCAAAGTGGCCTTAATATATGGAGATTATCCATAAAGGCCTAACCCAGTCAGGTGAGGCATTCAGAAACAGTTTTCTCCGGCTGGCATGAATAATGAACTAATGACTTACAACCTAGTTCATGTATTAAAATACCGAGGTTATGTTATACTATATGTTGGCAAATCGAACTCCAATAAAAAATATATACAACATAAATAAATAAGTAAAATAAAATACCCAGGTTATACTATTAAATTATGGGAACTAAAATTCCACTAAAATTTTCTGAGTATATTTAACAAAATTAAGTTTCTATAGTAACTTTTAGCATTAATATTATTTGCATTGAGATGATATATTGTTTGCTATTTTCAAATGTCTTTTGGAACTTTAATCACTGATAAGTACCCATGTGTATCTAAAGACTTTTCATAATTGGTATTTAATTCTAAAGCTATTGGGACACCTGGGTGGCTCAGTGGTTGAGTGTCTGCCTTTGGCTCAGGTCGTGATCCTGGGGTCCTTACATGGAGTCCCACATCGGGATCCCTACAGCAACCTGCTTCTCCCTCTGCCTATGTCTCTACCTCTCTCTGTGTGTCTCTCATGAATAAATAAATAAAATGTTTTTTTAATTAATTAACAAATATAAATGCCTTGACTTTTCCAAAGTCCAAAATAAGGGATCCCTGGGTGGTGCAGCGGTTTGGCGCCTGCCTTTGGCCCAGGGCGTGATCCTGGAGACCCGGGATGGAATCCCACATGGGGCTCCCGGTGCATGGAGCCTGCTTCTCCCTCTGCCTGTGTCTCTGCCCCTCTCTCTCTCTCTCTCTCTCTCTGTGACTATCATAAATAAATTTTTTAAAAAAAATTTTTTTAAAGTCCAAAATAAAATAGTGCAAAAAAAGGATAAGCCTCCCACATTGGGACAACCACAGTTTGCCTGCAACTCCTGACCACATGAAATGTCATCATCTCTACATCCATTTTTACAGGCACAGCCTTCGTCAGAGGGTGGCTGAAGGGGAGATTACAGTTCCCAGAACAGAAAGAACACTCTGCCCCCTTTTCCCTACTAAAGAAATGATAATCTTTTTCCACAAGAAAAATGACAGAACTAGGCTAGCTTTCACCCAAACTAAGTTCTTTCCCCCCTGGCGCTGCCTCTACCTTACATCTCCTGGTCTTCTTCAAAGGGGGTCATGTGACGGAGTTCTGACCAACAGCCTGTAGCCGGAAGTGATTAATACCACTTCCGGGTGACATGCGAACTCCTCCTGGGTAATATCCCCTCTCCCACGAATATCCTCGGGAGGCAGGCGATACCCAGGGGAGGCCCTGGTAGTCTCACGTTGAAAAAGGCAGCGCCTCCATCCACTTGAATGGATGCATGGAGGAGCAGCCACCCCTCACACTGCAGATTGGGGTGTATGTGAGAAATGAACAATTAGGTGAAAATGTGGAATTTGGGAGTTTGTTCACCATATGAGCTAATGTTACCACAACTAATACCGGAAAAATAAGAAATAGGAACAAAATATTGATAGTAGTGACCTCTGCCCTGTGGAAGGAAAGACTTCACATCACAGGCACTGAGATGATCCAGACATAACAGAAAAAAGTCACCCTGATCATCAGCGGGCCACATCAATCTTCCCAGGCTGCTATCTAGGTAGAGTCTATAGTTTGCCTGTAAGTCATTCATCCAAGTAAAATAGTGTTTCATGAAGAATGGCTAGTACAGTCCATAATTCAATGGCAAAGTATCTTTAACTTGAGACAACCATTATACTTCAAGATTGTTTTAGATGGGGGCATCTGGGTGGTTCCCTCGGATAAGCCTCGGCCTGTAGCTCAGGTCATGATCCCCAAGGTCAGGGATGAGCCCGCATGGGGCTTCCCGCTCAGCAGGGAGTCTGTTTCTCCCTCTGTTCCTCCCCATGTCACTGTGCTCTCTCGCGTGTGCACTTTCACTCACTCTCAAATGGATAAACAAAATCTTTTTAAAAATTGCTTTAGATGTATTTCCCATTTCATCACACAGAATATTAAAAAGATATGTTCTGTAAGGAAGAAAATATTCTTCCCCTATCCTTTAAAGTCATCCAGCTAGACCAATAATTAAATTTACATGAGATATGGTAACAGGAGGGGGGTGGAAACCAAGATTTTATTACCTGTGCACAGAGCCCAATATTGAAAATTGAGACCTAAAGATATAAAAACCTGGCAGTTTTTATACATTTCAGACAAAAAATAAATTTGTGACTAATTGACAGGGTATAAAACACAGGTGTTTGGGAGCTTTAATCAGTAGAGAATTCTAAGCAGAACTTAGACCAAGGTAGTAAATTAGAAAAAAATAACAAAGTTTGTTTCTAAGTTCTCTCAACTTTAAAGTCCCTGTCTCTGATGATAAAGATGTCTTTTACTTCTTAGAATAGGGACAGTATCTTTCACATGGGAGATTTGTTTCCTGCTTTCCGGGGACAGAGGAGAGTCTGAGTGCCCTTGCACCACTGTTTCTTAAGTAACTTTTATTTAAAACAATCAATATGCCAAAACAGCACATTTGGGAGCACTCTGCCCTCATTCCTATAGTACTCAAGGGATGAAAATGGATTAAAATTATAATTTTCATAAAGGACGTTCTTAAGTAAAACTAGGTTTTTGTTGTTCGTTGGGTATTTTGTCTGCTTGTTTGCTTTACTGTGAACGAAAGTATACAACTTGCCCACCCCCCGCCACACACACACACACACACACCCCAGGCTTCATGCTATGGTGCCAGCAGCTTTATTCACTACTGCTGCTGAGCTACAAGTGCAAACGCTAACACAGCGAAAAACAAATAATGCCTTTGTGTCAATATGAAAATACTTGGGCCACTCCTGAGGACCACCTTAAGGGGTTTTTAAGGCCGCCCAGGAGTCCACTGACCATATTTTGAGGACAGCGGGGCTAAGGTATGCTACAGTAGAAACAACCTGGAAATCTCAGTGGTCTTAAAGAAAAAATGTTTCCTTCTTTTTTTTTCTTTTTATTTAGTTTAAAGATTTTGTTTATTTATTGGAGAGCTTGCACACTAGTTGGGGGAGGGCAGAGGGAGAAACAGACTCTCCCCTCAGCAGGGCACCTGATGCAGGGCTCAATGGGGGGCTCAATGGGGGGCTCAATGGGGTACTTGATCCCAGAACCTCAGGATCATGACCTGAGCCAAAGGCAGCCGCTTAACCAACTGAGCCACCCAGGCACCCCTAAAGGTTTCTTTCTTGCTCATGTGCACAACCATCACATGGCAATGGAGTGCTCTGCTCCTCATTGTCCCCGGGACCCTGTTAATATTCCCAGAGACCATTCCAGAAGTAAAAAGAACTCTGAAGAGCCTCCCACCAGCAATTATATGCTCTGTTTCTCAAGTGACAGTAGACACTTCTTCTTACAATTAATTGGTCAGGATTAGTCACATCGTTCCATCCCACCACAAGGAGACAAATAAAAACCTACCATGTACCCAGAAGCAACAATTAATTACCATGACAAAGTTCATACAGTAAAATCTTTGACTTGGGGATCCCTGGGTGGCTTGGTGGTTTAGTGCCTGCCCTCAGCCCAGGGCTTGATCCTGGAGTCCCGGGATCGAGTCCCACATTGGGCTCCCTGCATGGAGCCTGCTTCTCCCTCTGCCTGCCTCTCTCTCTCTCTGTATCTCTCATGGATAAATAAATAAAATCTTTTTTAAAAAAGTCTTTGACATTATAAAATATATAAAAATTAAAATGATGTTTTGAACTTTAGATTGTAAAAGAATAGAATTTATTACAGGTCTGTGTTTGAAAAAACTGGGGGCTGTAAAAAGAATATATATAGATAGAATGTGGGAAACCAGGATCCCTGGTGGCTCAGCAGTTCAGCACCTGCTTTTGGCCCAGGGCATGATCCTGGAGTCCCATTATCGAGTCCTGCGTCAGGCTCCCGGCATGGAGCCTGCTTCTCCCTCTGCCTGTGTCTCTGCCCCTCCCTCTCTCTCACTCTCTCTATGTCTATCATGAATAAATAAATAAAATCTTTTTTTTTATAAATTTTTATTTATTTATGATAGTCACACAGAGAGAGAGAGAGGCAAAGACACAGGCAGAGGGAGAAGCAGGCTCCATGCACCGGGAGCCCGACGTGGGATTCGATCCCGGGTCTTCAGGATCGCGCCCTGGGCCAAAGGCAGGCGCTAAACCGCTGCGCCACCCAGGGATCCCAATAAAATCTTAATTAAACAAAAGAATGTGGGAAACCTCCTTTTTTTTTTTTCCATCACCACCCACTCCCCGGAAACCTCCTTTATTCTCAGGCTTAAATCCAGCTTCATATAATAGAAAAATCCAAAAAGGTTTAAGCAGTATAGAGGTTTATACCTCTCTTATACAAAAGACTTCTGCAGAAAGCAGTTCCAGCATTGGTTTGACAGGCCACTATGTCATCACCAACCCAGGTTGTTATTTTGCTGTTTCACCATCCATACTGAAAAGCCTCCATACCCAAGGTCACCTCATAGCACAAAATGGATGCTGGGCTCCAGCCATCATGCTTTTGTTTCAGAAAACAAAAGGAATGAGAGAAGACCTCGCCTTTAGGAAACTTTCCCAAAAGTCCCACACAAAACTTCTGCTTACATACAACTGACTAACTTAGTCCCATGGCATACCAGCTTTCAGAAAAGCTAGAAAATGCTGTCTTTATTCCTAGAGGCAAGATGTCTTTAAAATTTGGGGCTCTGTTACTAAAAAAGAAATTTCTAGATAGAATGATGGATAGGCGAAGAAAACAGAAATAGTACTTTAATACACTTTAAATATATACAATTATGTTTGTCAACTATTCCTCAAAAAAGCTAGGGAAAAATTGAAAGTAAGATCTTGAAGGATGTTTGCACAGCAGTTTTCATAGCAGCACTATTCACAATAGCCAAAAGGTGGAATCAACCAAATGTGCATTAACAGATGAATGGGAAAACAAAATGTGGTGTATACTGCCAATGGAATATTACTCAACCTTAAAAAGGAAGGAAATTCTGACATATGCTACAGTGTGGATGAAGCTAGAGGACACAGTGCTAAATGAAAAAAAATCAGTTGCAGAAAAGACAAATAGAGTGGGATTCCACTGAACTGAGATATCTAGAGTAGTCAAATTCATAAAAACAGCAAGTAAAAAAGCAGTTGCCAGGGCCTTGGGAAACGGGGAAAATGGGAAGCTGTAGTTTAATGGGTATAGTTTCAGCTGTACAAGTTGAAAGAGTTCTGGAGATAAGATGCACAACAATGTATGCATATGTAAAACTACTAAATCACACTTAGAAATGATTAAGATGGTAAATACTGTGTTTTTTAATCACAATTGAAAAAATAGAACTCATAATTTTTTTAATGAAAAATGTCATGAAAATAGGATGGATGGATGGATGGGGCTGGGCAGAAGGATAGACATGTAATAAAGCAAGTATAGTACATTGTTAAGAGTAGAACCTTGGTGGTGGGGAAAAGGTGTTATTTCCACTTTGCTGTATGTTTGAAATTTTTCCTCAAAAAGGGTTGGGGTGGGACACCTGAGTGGCTCAGTGGTTGAGTGTCCGCCTTTGGCTGAGCTTGTGAAGGGATTAAGTCCCATATCAGGCTCCTGCATAGAGCCTGCTTCTCCCTCTGCCTGTGTCTCTGCCTCTCTCTGTGTGTCTCTCACAAATAAATAAGTAAAATCTTTTTTAAAAGTAGAAAAAGGGTTGGGGAATGAGTCTCATATTAAATGAAAGCTCGGAACAAGCTAACCACTTAGGCTTTTTCTCGCTCAAGAGTATCTCTTCCTTTCTTTTTTTTTTAATTAATTATTTTTAAATTTAAATTCAATTTGCCAATATATAGTATAACAACACCCAGTGCTCATCATACCACGTGCCCTCTCCAATCCCCCAGTTACCCCATCCTCCCTCCCACTTCACTTTCAGCAACCCTCAGTTTTTTTCCCAGAGTTAAGACTCCTGGTTTGTCTTCCTCTCTGATTTTTCCCCATTCAGCTTTTCCTCCTTCCCTAGTGGTCCCTTGCAGTATTTCTTATATTCCACATATGAGTGAAACCATATGATAATTGACTTTCTCCGACTGATTTATTGACTTACTGAGTTACTTCATTTAGCATAACACTCTCCAGGTCCATCTACATCAATGCAAATGGTAAGATTTCATCCTTTCTGATAGCTGAGTAATATTCCTTTGTATATATATATACCACAACTTCTTTATCCATCCATTTGTTGAAGGACATCTCAGCTCCTTTTCACAGTTTAACTGTTGTGGACATTGCTACTATGAACTTTGGGGTGCAGGTACCCCTTCGTTTCACTACATCTGTGTCTTTGGGGGTAAATACCCAGTAGAACAATGGCTGAGTCATAAGATAGCTCTATTTTTAACTTCTTGAGGAGCCTCCATACTGTTTTCCAGAGTGGCTCATCCCATCAAGTGCCCACCTCAGTGCCTGTCACCAGACACCCCCACTCCCCACCCACTTCCCCTTCCACCACCCCTAGTTCATTTCCCAAAGTTAGGAGTCTATGTGCTGTCTTCCCTTTCTGATATTTCATGGATTGGAAGAATTAATATTGTGAAAATGTCAATGTTACCCAGGGCAATTTACACATTTAATGCAATCCCTATCAAAATACCATGGACTTTCTTCAGAAAGTTGGAACAAATTATTTTAAGATTTGTGTGGAATCAGAAAAGACCCGGAATAGCCAGGGGAATTTTAAAAAAGAAAACCATATCTGGGGGCATCACAATGCCAGATTTCAGGTTGTACTACAAAGCTGTGGTCATTGAGACAGTGTGGTACTGGTACAAAAACAGACACATAGATCAATGGAACAGAATAGAGAATCCAGAAAAGAACCCAGAAGAAACCCTCAACTTTATGGTCAACTAATATTCGACAAAGGAGGAAAGACTATCCACTGGAAAAAAGACAGTCTCTTCAATAAATGGTGCTGGGAAAATTGGACAGCCACATGCAGAAGGATGAAACTAGACCACTCTCTTGCACCATACACAAAGATAAACTCAAAATGGATGAAAGATCTAAATGTGAGACAAGATTCCATCAAAATCCTAGAGGAAAAAAAAAAAAAAATCCTAGAGGAGAACACAGGCAACACCCTTTCTGAACTCGGCCACAGTAACTTCTTGCAAGATACATCCACGAAGGCAAAAGAAACAAACGCAAAAATGAACTATTGGGACTTCATCAAGATAAGAAGCTTTTGCACAGCAAAGGATACAATCAACAAAACTAAAAGACAACCTACAGAATGGGAGAAGATATTTGCAAATGACCTATCAGATAAAGGGCTAGTTTCCAAGATCTATAAAGAACTTATTAAACTCAACACCAAAGAAACAAACAATCCAATCATGAAATGGGCAAAAGACATGAACAGAAATCTCACAGAGGAAGACATAGACATGGCCAACATGCACATGAGAAAATGCTCCGCATCACTTGCCATCAGGGAAATACAAATCAAAACCACAATGAGATACCACCTCACACCAGTGAGAATGGGGAAAATTAACAAGGCAGGAAACCACAAATGTTGGAGAGGATGTGGAGAAGGGGAACCCTCTTACACTGTTGGTGGGAATGTGAAATGGTGCAGCCACTCTGGAAAACTGTGTGGAGGTTCCTCAAAGAGTTAAAAATAGACCTGCCCTACGACCCAGCAATTGCATTGCTGGGGATTTACCCCAAAGATACAGATGCAGTGAAACGCCGGGACACCTGCACCCCGATGTTTCTAGCAGCAATGTCCACAATAGCCAAACTGTGGAAGGAGCCTCGGTGTCCATCGAAAGATGAATGGATAAAGAAGATGTGGTCTATGTATACAATGGAATATTACTCAGCCATTAGAAACGATGAATTCCCACCATTTGCTTCGACGTGGATGGAACTGGAGGGTATTATGCTGAGTGAAATAAGTCAATCAGAGAAGGACAAACATTATATCTCTTCCTTTCAAGTCAGAGGGAGTTTGAAATTCTCCCAAGGCACGTAAGGCATCTTCCCTCTGCTTCCTGCACAGCTGCCTTTTATCATTGTCCCCTAAACCTTATTTAATTTGAAGATGTCATGGTGGCCATGTATCTTAGAGATAGAAAGAAATTTTCCCCACTGGGCATTCAATCCCTCCCAGGTGTCATCCTTGGAGCCATTTTTACTTAGATAAAGAATCTCTCCAAGAAGGATCCAACTTGTGATCTGTGAACAAAGTGCGTCTCTCTTCATATTTTTTAGCAAAAAACTTTGGGCCTAATTTTAGCACCTGTAATTCTTTGGGCTCTTTCACTAGTAAATAATTTTTAAATTTTGGCACAAATATGAAGAAGCTGAGCTCACTAGAGCAATGCAAACCAGAAGAGAATGTTCCAGCAGTTACTCAAACTCCTCTCCCACAACATCACTCATCAGTCAAATAACATGATGAAAGAAGTAAAAGATGTGACATTTCTCCATGTTCATGCCCTTAATCATCATCTGGTGTGTCCTGAGGCTATGAAACGGTACAGAAATTCATTCATTTTCCTAGCATCTGATGGTGGAAATGCAGGCTGGTGGCATAAGTTGAATGAAGAATGCATTCAGTTGCTTCTGCAATTCAAAAAATTGGGGGATTTAAGGAATATGAGATTCAACTTGCTGGACCGCCATCAGTGCAAATAATTAATGAGGCCCAGTGCAAAGTAAAAATCTAAGGTCCCTTGCTCTGAAATCATTAAGAATTTCAAGACAGTTACAGTAGAATATTAAAACCAAGCAGAGAGTTATTTTGAGTATGGGGACCTGTGTGACTGCACAGGTCACACATCCGTGAAGCCAGACTTGGCTCCCATAGTAAATAAGGTAATTATTTTTACTAATGTGACCAAACTTCAGAATAATTTGAACTTGAAGCTATTAGATGATGAGATGCTCATTTCTTCAAGGCAGTACTGATATTCCCACTAAGTGAGGCATGTCAATCGAGCAAATAAAAATATTTAGGGACTGCATTTATTTCCCATTGCTGAGCTCCCTGACCTTGCTGGAATGGGCACCTAGCACACAGAGTAGGCATGCAACAATTTTTTAGGTGGACTCCACACCCAACATGGGGCCCAAACTCACGACCCAAGATCAAGAGTCACACGCTCTAACAAATGAGCCAGCCAGGCGCACCCCTAGGCATGCAATATTGATTGAATTAATCACAGAATTTAAAAGCCATGAAGCCACATTTCCAGAATTCATTCACATATTTTAACAAGTAAGAATTATGTTTGAATTTTATGTATCTGCCTTTTCCTAAGAGGACAAACTTTAGAAAGTGCTATTAACAAGTCATCATATTTTCTTGATGTATTTCAAAGTAAATTCCAGTCTTAACTACAAAAAGGAGCAATTAAGCTACATATCAGTCAACATTCTTCAGGTAATTTATTGGCTCACCCAACTGAAGGACTAGGGACAATCATCAAGGCTGTTGGTGAGGGCTTACATGATGCCATTTAAGAACCTGTCTTCCTTTCACCGCCAGGGGTCATATGCCACCTCCTGCTGTATTGGATTCGTTGTCAGGCTATATGTACATAATGGCTTCAAGCAGCTACAATTATGTATCAACTCCAATAGGAAATCCAGTAGGAAAGAGAGCTCACTACCCCTGCAGCACAAATAGAAGTCCAAGACCTGAGCATCAGGAGACCTGATTGGCCTTACTTAGTAGGTCTTAGGTCCATCTCTAAATCAATCAGTGGCTGGGGGGATAGAACACTATGATTGCCTTAGTCTTGGTCGTAAATCTCCACTCTCAAATTCAGAAATAGAGCCAGCCTCTGCAGAGACTGAGAATAGAGCCAAGGTGGATTCCCCAGACGGAAATTTTGAATTGTTATCACAGGAGGTAGAGTGGCCTCCTGCTAGTCCATCACAAGCAGAAAGCAAGCTACCTCTACTACAAAGATACTTGTGTCCCCAGAAATTTAGAGATGAGATATGAAGTCAGGAACCATCTTGAAATTTCTGACTGTATTTCAGTGTTCTGGGACAACAGGACCAATTGGGTCTCTGAAAGCATCTCCCTGCCCCTCCATTAAACAGCTGAAATTAAAGCTGAGAGCCAGCATTAGGTACATGAGTCTAGAGTCAAACTAATATGCTCCAGATCTCAAAAATAGTTCAGGACTGTGAGTGCTATCCAGATTTGTTTTTAATGTAGAATTGTTTTTACTGTAAACATCTAAAAAGAGAAAATTGTTTAGTCAATGTTATACCAGTTTTCTCTCACTGACTTGTCCAAAATGACTCTGCCCATAACTATGCATATCTACATTAAACTTATATAAATAGCTATTTAAACACTTATTTCTAATCCATATTTTTAACGTGCCTTTACTAAAAAAATTCACATAGCTCTAAGATGTTGACTAGCAATAACAGAACCACCATCCACAGCAGTGAGAACTTGCATCTGTTCACCTTCCATCTTGCAATATCTCCCCTATTTATCCCCCTACGCAAATCCTAATTTGCCTAACCTAAAACAGAGCTCTGCTGAAATCCCATGAGTACAAGGGCCAACTCAGAGCTAGTCACAATGCACTTTCACAGGAGATGGAGGTCATTGAACCCTGCCCAGGAATCAAGTGGGCTGGGCACCAGGTGCTGCTGCAGGCTTTTCTTTAAGATTTTATTTCTTTTAGGGGATCCCTGGATGGCTCAGCAGTTTAGTGCCTGCCTTCGGCCCAGGGTGTGATCTTGGAGCCCCGGGATCGAGTCTCTCATCGGGCTCCCTGCATGGAGCCTGCTTCTCCCTCTGCCTGTGTCTCTGCCTCTCTCTCTCTCTCTGTGTCTCTCATGAATAAATAAATAAGATCTTAAAAAAAAAAAAAAAAGATTTAAAAGATTTAAATCTTTAAAATATCTTATTTTTATTTATCATAAAGATTTTATTTATTTATTTGACAGACAGAGAGAGCGCAAGCAGGAGAACAGCACAGGCAGAAGGAGAAGCAGGCTCTCCACTGAGCAGGGAGCCAGATGTGGGGTTCAGTCCCAGGACCCTGGGATCATGACCTGACCCGAAGGCAGTCACTTAACCGACTGAGCCACCCAGGCACCCCTAATATTTTATTTTTAAATAATCTCTACACCCAACATGGAGGTCAAACTCACAACCTTGAGATCAAGGTTGCATGCTCTACCTACTGAGCCATCCAGGCTCCTAGTTGCTACTCTGCATTTTTATTTATTTTTTATTTTTTAGTGAATGTTGCTGCATTCTTAAAAGACAATTGGCAGTTTCAATCCAACCAGTAAAAAAGCTGCACAAAAAGATTCTTCACTGTTTAACACAGGGACATGTCTCTGTGAACATGAGGGCCAACTTGGAGCTTACAGATGTCCTGCTCATTGCCTCAGATCAATGGAAGGTCAGGACCAAGTACCCTGGTCCTGTCTTCAGAAGCTCAAGACTGGTGATCCTCTCATAATGCAGTATGCTAGCCAAACCCTCCATTTTGGCTCCTCCTTGGAGCATTTTCCCCAGGTCAGGACCTTGTTTCCATGACAATGCAAGTGTCACACTGAAACCTTAGCTTTACAATAGCAGAGCCAGTCATCCATTCAATAATTTAATAAATATTTATTGAGCACCAACTATGTGCCAGGAACTGCTCCCCACACCAGGGGTAGCAATAAGCCAGAATGACACGTTGCTTGCCCTCTTGCTGCTTACTTTACAGTTGGCCAGCTCAGGTAACAAACATATAAAGAAGTAAATGAATGTGTGATGTCCAGCAGTAATCGATGCTATAAATAAAGCAGAACAGAGTGATGTGATGGGAAAGAAACTGGTCAGGCAAGACCTCTCTAAGATAGGGGATTTGAACTACCAACACATGATAAGCCAGTCTCTTGAAGACGTGACGAAGAGCATTCAGATCAGGGGACCAGCCGGTGCAAAGGCTGAGCTGGAAATGGGTTTGTCTGATGGACTGAAGGAAGGCTCGCGGAACTAGAAACAGGGACAGAAGAAAGGGAAGGGATGATGGTAGGAGGCATGGAGCAGGCAATAGCAATGGGCACATAACAAAGGCCTCCCACTCGCCAGGCCAAAATGATCGGTTCCGACCAATGTGAACTCTACAATAAAATGAGTCATTAGCGATTTACCAGCAGGGGATCCATTACCTGGGGGCCCACCCTTAAAGTCGTTGACATGTTAATTTTACTGGCCCTTTCCCGCCATCTGCTGGTGATATTCAGTATGCCCACGCCATGGTGGACACGGGCTTCCCGGGAGTGCACACCGAATACCCTGTGGGGGATGATACCGTTGAGGGCCTTCAAAGTCCTCTTAATTCCTACTGGTATCCTTAAGTAGAATCAGCGTTGAAGGCGAAGCCTGGTTTCTTCTTGCTATTGACAGTAAAATGGAGAGAAGAGCGACGAAGTGAGGGAAAGAGCTGTTCACTCAAAAGGAACCAGGATTTGCTGGTTTGGGGAATACTTAGACTGTGCAATGACAACGGATACTAACATGAGGAGATTCGCTGTAAGGAGAGCATGTTCTGGGAAAGACGCTGAGAGTGCGGCTGTACAAACTTTTGCTAATACTTGAGAAAGATCAAAAGTTCAGAGGACTTAGTCATACAAAAAGCTCTTTGAAATAAGCCCACAAAATATGCTCATTATTCATCAGGGAAATGCAAATCAAAACCACAAGGAGGGGGATCCGTGGGTGGCTCAGCGGTTTGGCCTCTGCCTTTGGACCAGGGCCTGATCCTGGAGTCCCAGGATCAATTCCCACATGGGGCTCCCTGCATGGAGCCTGCTTCTCCCTCTGCCTGTGACTCTGCCTCTCTCTCTCTCTCTCTCTCTCTCTCTCTCTCTCTGTGTGTGTCTCTCATGAATGAATAAATAAAATCTTAAAAAAAAAAAAAACCACACACAAGGAGGTATCACTTTACACTCATTAGAATGACTTTTTTTTTAAATTTATTTATGATAGTCACACAGAGAGAGAGAGAGGCAGAGAGACACAGGCAGAGGGAGAAGCAGGCTCCATGCACCGGGAGCCCGACATGGGACTCGATCCCGGGTCTCCAGGATCGCGCCCTGGGCCAAAGGCAGGCGCCAAACCGCTGCACCACCCAGGGATCCCAATGACTATTATTTTTTAAAAAGGAACGGGGGAGAGAGAGGGAGGGAGGGAAGGAAAGAAGGAAAGAAGGAAGGAAGGACATATCAAGTGTTGATGAGGATATGAAGAAATGGGTGGTTCCTCAAAAGTGAAACAGAATTACCATATAATCTAGCAATTCCACTCGTAGGTATATACCCAAACGAACTAAAAGCAGAGATTCAAATCAATATTTGTATACCCAAGTTCATAGCGGCATTATTCACAGCAGCCAAAAGGTGGAGACAACCCAATGTCCATGAGCAGATGCATGGATAAACAAGATGGGGTGTAGGCACACAATGGAATATTACTCCCTAAAAAGGAATGAAATTCTGCCCCGTACCATAACATGAATTAATCTTAAAAACACTGTGCTAAGTGAAATAAGCCAGACACAAAAGGAAAGTTATTGTATGGTTTCCCTTACACGAAGTACCTAGAACAGGCAAAGTCAGAGACAGAGAGGAGAATAGATATTATTCTATTCTCCTGGGATGGAGAGGAGGGAATGGTGGAAAGTTATTATCTAATGGGTACAGAGATTCTCTTTAGGAAAATGAAAAAGTTCTGGAGAGAGACAGTGGTGATGCTCATACAACATTGTATGTGTACTTACGGCCATTGAATGGTGCACTTAAAATGGTTAAAATGGATAATTTATGTTACATGTATTTTACCACAATTTTTAAAGGCTCTTTGAAGAGCTGAAGCGTGTGACTCACAGATCCTTAGCCAGCTGAGCAAAATTCACAAGTGGGGATGGGAGTCTCTTGGAAAGCTACGTGGAGAAGACAAATGGATTGAATTCCTATGACATGCACGCTTACTGAGGGTGTCACATCAGCAGAAACACTGCCAGCTTGGAATGAAAGAGACAGAGATGCCAGAAGACAAAATGAAGGCAGGACGCCCACCTCCACAATCCTTTAGGCAGGAAAAAGACTGATGGAACTTAGCTACAAAAAGGTACTACCTGGCATAGGAAAGGAAAAATTACCATGAAGATGTAGCCTCAAGCCCAGAGAGAAGAGCCACAAGCCCAGAGGCCTCGATAGTAGATGAATTTTGAAATGGGACCAGTGACTCCTTTTTCCCTTTCATTTTCTCCCTTTTAAATGGAAAAGTCTGGGACACCTGGGCGGCTTAGCAGTTGGGTGGCTGCCTTTGGCTCAGGTCATGATCCCGCGATCCGGGATTAAGTCTCGCATCGGGATCCTGTGTAAAGCCTGCTTCTCCCTCTGCCTGTGTCTCTGCCTCTCTCTCTCTGTCTCTCATGAATAAATAAATCTTTTTTAAAAATGAATGGAAAAGTCTATAACTTCTAGGTACCTTATGTCTACCCCACCACTGTATTTTGGGAGCAGGTAACCTGTTTCTTGAGTTTCTTAGATCCACAGATGGAAATAAACTGTGCCCCATGATGAATTATTCTCAGAGCCTCCCTCTATCTAGTTCAGATGATGAGATAGGGGACTTTTGAGCTGATGAGATTCAGATGAGAACTTTTTACTCTGAGTTGATGCTATCATGGGATGAAACTTGGGGATGAAGTGAATGTATTTTGCATGTGGGATGGATGTGAGTCTTTGGAGTCCAGAAGGCAGACTGGAGAAGGCAAAAAATAGTCCCCTAAAGATGTCCACATCCTACCCCCAGAATCTGGGAGTGTTATATTACCTGACAAAAAGGAATTATGATTGTAGAAAAAATTAAGTTGCTAATCAGCTGACTTGGAAAAAGATCACTCTGAATTATCCTAGTGGATACAATACCACAGAGCCCTTAACAGTGGAAGAAGGGGGCAGAAGAGGAAGCCAGAGTGACAGATGACTTGACCTGCAGTTACTGCTCCTGGAGGTAGAGCAGGGGCACACCAGGAATACATGAAGACTCTAGAAACAAAAGGCTACCCTCAGCACCCAGCCTGCATGCCCAGCCAGTGCCTGGCAATCTCTGAGTGGGAAGCAGCCAAGAACTCAGCCACCTCTGGTGCCTCCACCAAGACCTCCCTGTAAGGCGGGGAGGGGGGGGGGGTGCGGGGGAAGAGGGGTCCTGAAGACACTTGTCTCCAATCTACCTCAAGACCTGGAACTTTCCTTCTCCTAGCCCTGCCTGTTCTCCCTTCCCTACCCAACCCCTGACGGGGGCTCCCAGATTCATAAAACTGCAGAAGCCTTTTGTTCAGGGCTCCCTCAACAGTGAGACCACCCCCAGGCACTTGTCCACCTGACTGTGGATGCCATTCCATAGGGAAAGTGCAACAGGGTGGATGTTGGCACTTTCTCTGGTTTAGCTTCTTTGCATGAGGTAAGCAATGAAAGCCTTGACTATTGTTTTGACTTGTCTTAGCTGGCTGCTCTGACACCTGCGGCTCAGCTCCCCAGCTCACCTGAGCTCCTAACAGTATAGTGTTTAACAGTAAACTACGCTGGGGTACGTGGGTAGCTCAGTCAGTTACCGGTTGGCCTTCGGTTCAGGTCATGATCTCAGGGTCTTGGGATTGAGCCCTGTGTCAAGGCTTCCTACTCCCTCTGCCCCTTCCCTGCTCCCACTTGTGTTCTTTCTCTCTCAAATCAATAAAATCTTTAAAAAAAAAAAAAAAGAGTGAGCTACCTTATGCCTGGTGACTTTGGAGAAATCACTTTGTTTCTTCATGTACTGGGTTTTTCACCCATAAGATGGAAATGCTTAACAATACGTTAAGCATTAACGTATTAACGTTAACCTCATAGGGTTGACTTTATGAGGACTTAATGACTGGGTATATGAAAAGCACAGAGAAAGTGCTAGCTAAGTGTTTGTGCTTATTATGTTCAACACTGTCCATTTCTGAGGTGCTGGCTGGCTCAATGGAGCATGTGACTCTTGGGGTTATAAATTCAAGCCCCACTTTGGGTGTGAAAATTACTTAAAAATAAAATCTTTAGGGGTGCCTGGGTGGCTCAGTAGGTTAAGCGTCTAACTCTTGATTTTGGCTCAGGTCACGATCTGTTTGTGAGACTGAGCCCCACATCAGGTTCCATACTAAGTGGGGAGCCTGCTTAAGATTCTCTCCCCCTCTGTCTCTCTACCCCTCCCTCTCTAAAAAAATAATTTTTAAAAATAATAAGATCTTTTCTAAAAAAGGCAAAAAAACATTGTCCATTTCTGTTTGCAATTCATATAGTTTTAGAGGTGCCTACTAGCTTAATCTAGGTCACGTGTTCTGGGACAAAGATACTCTTTCCAGAAGGACATGAACAGGGAGTTGCAAACCACCACCCCAGGGAGATGCGGGCATCCATACTGCAACCACAGGAGAATGCTTCGCAGAACAAAGTAGAGAAACAGAAACTGGGTCTTTGGTGACGTCACTTTATTTCTGGATAAAGCCTCGCCTCACTTAGAACATTTATTTACCTGAGCCCTCTATTGTTTAGGACAATCTGATTAGGTGTTCTGTAGCTTGTAACCAAAAGTCACTCTGTACACAGAGTGGATTGGTGGGCAACCAGAGGATTACAGCAGTCTGGGTCCCTGGGGAAGCCAGCTCTGGGGCAGAGTGTAAGGTGCAGGATGTTTATTACCAAGCAAATAAGAATCAACTGGAGGGGGCGGGGGCGGGCAGGACTGGGAAGAGGGAGAAGTCAAGCTGCCCTGCAGGCCCAAGGACAATTATAGACAGAGAGTTCTGGAGCCAGAACAGGCCTTTCAGAGTTGTCCCAAGTGAGGCCAAGATGGCGGGCCTTTGGCATTTGCACTGCCCTGGCACTGGCTCAACAGGTCCAAGCACAAATCAGGAGGGAAGCTGGGCTCCCACTGCACCAGGGACAGAGCAGCCCAGAGCCAGGTCAGAAGGGGGGGGGTGTCACTCAGCACTTTTCGAGAAGTTCTGTGGCCCAGATAGAGTCAGCAGTCACCTACCCCTTATCTTAAGACAAACTTCATTCCTACCACATCTTCTCAAAGCTGAGCTGGAAATCTCCAAGCAAAAGAGCAAATACAAATCCAGCTTTATTGGTAAAAAGGAGTGGCAGACTTGACTGGGGATACCCACCTGGCCCAGGCAGCAGCACCAACCAGAGAGAAAGGAAGAAAGGTAGAGGAAGAGAAGGAGGGAAGAAGGGAGGGAGGAAGGAAAGGAGGGAAAAGGGGGAGGGAGGGAGAGAAGTAAGGGAGGGAGAGCACACTAGGGTCTGAGTGGGCAAGTGGTCATGGAAGGAGACAATTCAAGGCTATGGGTATGGGGAAAAGAGCAGGGAAGGAAGGCTGGCCCAAGGCCCCAACATCTAGAAGGGGAGCAGCTCTTCCACTGGGATGTTGAGGATGACATCCATGTCTGGGGTGCACCTGGTAAGGAAGAGCAAAGAGGATATGAGACACCAAGCAGGGGCACCAGAGTTGCAGAGTAGGGGAGCACACCCTTGGGGAAATCCTGTTCTCCACAACACCTGTACTTAGTTGGGGAGCCCCATCCCCAAAGACCTGTGACCTTGCAACCCAAGTGTGCATGTGGGTGTGCACGCACACACACACCAAGAATGAAAAAGGAATGGGTTTGGCATGACTAATGTTCCCCTATAGAGGTCTAGGGTCAAGAAAGAGCAGTAACTGAGCTCTGAAAGGCAGGGGCCTCTCACAACGAGCACTCTCTCTACAGTCAGAATGATCAGCTCGGACACCTGGGTGGGTGTCACCTTGAGCATTCATTCTACAGCTCTCTGAGCCCCACTCCTTCGGTCGGCACCTGTGTAATGAGCACTCACTGTGTGCCGGAACCCAGAGCAGCCTCAGTTTCCTCATTGGTCAAAGGGGGACAATAATCAATAATTCCAACCTCAATCTTTGGCAGGCAGACTAAGTGGGGCTGTGCTGACATAGGAAAAGTGCTCAGTATCTGACGGGTATCCTTCTTGCACATAAAGGGCAAGAGCAAGGGGTTCCCACCTGCAATATACCCCCCATCTCAGGGACCAGCACACTTAGGAGGCCACAGGACTACATGCTCTCTCTACCTTGTCCCAAGCTCTCATCCACTCTCATGGTTTCCATACTCTCCTGACACACATGGAGGTACATAGGCATGAAATGTTAGGATGTCTGCAATCTACAGTACCTCACAAGAAAAAATGAAGGAACGAAGATGAAGCCAATATGGCAAAAATATAACAACTCCTAATTTGGCATGGGCAACCGAGTAAGCATCAAAATATTCTCTCTGCTGTCTGTATATTTGAAATTTTTCATAATAATAGTAAAAAGATAAAGTATCTCTATATCGACAATGCCCAAACTTTTATCTCTAGCCAGTATCTATCTTCTGAGGTCCCGGATACCATCATGGAGAGGCCTGGCCTAGTGGGATCCCCAAGCTCTGCCACAAAGAGCCTAATCCAAGAAAGGCGGCCAGAGAACTGGCTTTGGAAGGAAGGAAGTTCTTCCTCGGGGGCCCAGGAGCCAGTCACGCAGAGAAAACATCCTTCTCTCCTCATGGAGTATCTTCCAGGCCATTCTTCCCTAGAGCCAACCACCCTACTCAACTCCAACTTCTTGAACAACCCAGGAGCTTAGGGGTCCACCCACTTGGTAGAAATGTGGAATCTGGGAACCAGAAGAGTCCACAACGATTATGTGACTCATCTTCCTGTATACTAACAGGACATGAAGGCCCAGAGATGGGAAAGGTCACATCTGCCCCATGGTCAGCAGCAGAGCCAAGGTGAGACCCAAGTGAGATCCAGGTCCCCCCTGTCCAGGGTTCTGCCTTCTACACCAGGCTACCTTCCTGGGGACCAGAGAGTGACTTCAAGGACACAGCATAGCGGGTTTAAGAAGCATCTCCAAAAAGAGATCACATACTTGGGTCTCCGAAGCAGAACATCCGCAAATATGATCTCTCGGGGCTCCTGGACTTGGACTTGGAGCTGCTCCACCTGGGCCTTCAATATGGGTATCTCCTCCTCAAACTGGTGGATAAACTGAGGGGAGAAGCATAGCAGGGAAAAAGGAGAAGCCCAACGACCCCCAACAGAAGGGAGAACAGGGTAAACCGATGAGGAGGAAGGACATCTAGGAAAATGGCACAGCTTCCTGGGCTCTCTGCTGTGTGTATATTTGAAATTTTTCATAATAATATGAGAAAGCATCTCTATATTGACAATGCCCAAACTTTCATCACAGGGCCTCCTGGGCTCTGCCCCTCCATGCAGCACAAGGCTGCTTGCAAGTAGGGCCAACATCTGATGGTGCTGAAAATGGCAAGATCTCAGAGCATGGAGACAGGTGGCAGAGGGGATTAGTACCTGGTGATGAGAATGAATGGGGGCTGGCAGAGATGGTGAAGGCCACTCACGCGGACAGTGGATGGAGGATGGTAATGAAAATGAATGCGAAAAGGGGGGTGACAGTGAAGTTCATTAACACGGCTGACGAGTGATGCTCAGTGGCCAGAATTAAGGGGCAAAGATAGGGAGTGGTAATGACAGTGAAATGATAGGTGAGCTGGCAATGCCTGGCAATGTTGCTAACGGGTCGTCACCAGTGATGCTGGTCAATGATGCAAGGCCTGGACCTGCGCCAACCTCCTTCTCAGATGAATGGCAATGGACAGTAACAGCACCAGCAAGGAGGGAGGCCAGCACCAGAGGTGGAGACCTCCCAAGCACCAGATCAGGACAAACCTGACTCCCACAGAGCCCGGGGCCCTCCCCACCCTTCTGCTCCTTCACAAAGAGACCGTCACCTTCCATGCCTACTCACTTCTCTGAACTTGTCCATGCACTTGAGCATGTACTGGCTGTCCCGAGTCTTCTTCAGAAGAGCCTCCTGGTGGGGCTGCTGGCTTTTCTACAAAGGGAGAAGAGGTCTGGCCCCCATGTGCCTCTTGCTGGGCAGCAGAGCCCAGTAGAGACTAGTGGGGCACACGGGGGAAGGAGGCGGAGGACAGGAAAGGAAGCAGGTTTGCAGTGACACTCAGACACCCACCACAGCAGCTGGCTACTCACTACCACCAGAGCTTTCAGGAGTTTTTTCTTCTTCGTCTGAATCTGATTAGACAAATACTCCAGGACCATTCTGCGCATCTCATTAAGGTCATCCAGCTCATCCTAGGAGCCACAGGAGGGTGTGAGCTGCCAGGCCTGTGTCCAGGATGGGCCAGCGGGGCAAGGCCAGGAACTCGCCTACCTGCTGGCTGTCCTTTATCTGCTGCAATTGGCGCGTAAGGTTGGCAATCTGGACCGACTTGATAGGATACTCGTGGTCCATGTACGTGCTCAGGAAGTTCACCTCCTTGTAGGTGTTCTCAATCTGGGCATTCAGCTGTTCCACCTGCTGCGCCAGGTCTGCAGAGGTCAGGGACAGGAGGCAGGATCCTCCCTCAGGGACCCCTCCCAGGAGATCCCAGAGGCAAAGCTCTCCTTGGCCAATGGACTGGGGTCTGGTTGAAGCAAGCTCACACACAAAGCTAAGTCCCTAGACTCCTTTACCCCCCGCAGGAGAAGAGGCAACACTGGGTAGGAAAGAGAAACTAAACCAGGGCAAGATCACTAGACTAGGGGCACATGGGTGGCTCAGTGGTTGGTATGCCTTCAGCTTAGGTCATGATCTCAGGGTCCTGGGATCGAGTCCCGCATCAGGCTCTACGAAGGAAGCCTGCCTCTCCCTCTGCCTGTGTCTCTGCCTCTCTGTGTTCTCATGAATAAATAAACATTTTTTTAAATACTTTTTAAAAAAAAGATCCCTAGAGTAGTCCCAGCTCTGCAGCTGATTTATTGTGTGCCTAACCAAGACTGTCCCTCCCTGGGCCTGTCTCCTCAGGCACACGCTCCCAAGCCCAACAAACCCAGGGAGATGGGGTGACACTGACTTCCTTGAGGTGACCACTGAGACAAAGTCTGTATTGACTCCCTCCATGGGGGGGTGTCCCCGGGGTCTGAGGCTGGCTGACACACCACCCCTCCCCTTGGAAGGCATCCAGTCTGCTCCAGGGAAAGAAACCACAGGCTCAGCACAATAGAGGCCAGAGGCCTGGGACCTGGCCCAGCCACTGACTCCCAGAGAGACCGTGGCAGGAAGCAGAGGCAGGCTGGGCCTGGATTCTGGCTCCCAGCTGTTAAGACCTTTAGCAGGCTACCTCACTTCCTCTAGGTTCAGCTTTCACATCTGTAAAATGGGTGAACAGTCCCTGCCTCATGGGTAGTTGCAAGAGCTGAGAGTGTGCCCATCCATACAAAGCTTCAGTGGACCAAGAAGTAGCTCAAGAAGTAAGCTATTAGCTCTGCATCGTAGTGAGCCCATCTGCCTAAGAGGGGAGATGCTGGGCCAACTGGTTTCCAAAAGGTGGGTGCAAGATTAATGCCCTGCTGACTTCCCCAGAGTCAGGGAGAGGATCAAGGAATTCACCCCAGGGATTCTTACGCTTCATCTTGGACTCCTCCTTCTCTTCCCACTCCTTAAGTTCACACTTGAGCTTCTGCAGCTTCTTCTTGTTCAAGTACTCCAAGATGTCGATGACAGTCTGTGGGAGTGGCAAGGTCATCTCGCCCCACAACCTCTCCTGGTGCTGCCCAAGCATGGGCTCCCAAGGGACGTGGCACTTCCTTGGAGGAGTCCCCAGATCCAAATCCACTCCCTGACCTAGCAACCTGACTGGAGGCCAGCCCAGTCACTCCAGACTGGACCCTCTCCTACAACCCATTGCAGCCAGTGGCTCTACTGCACCCAGGCACTGGCCCAAAACCAGGCAGCAGTCCCCACTCCCCCCCTCCCTCTAAATGTCACCATGTGCAATGGATTTAACCCTCAACAGCCCTCAAAATCATGTCCTTTGGGCAGCCCGGGTGGCTCAGCGGTTTAGCACTGCCTTCAGCCCAGGGCCTGATTCTGGAGACCTGGGATAGAGTCCCACGTCAGGCTCCCTGCATGGAGCCTGCTTCTCCCTCTGCCTGTGTCTCTGCCTCTCTCTCTCTCTCTCTCTCTCTCTCTCTCTCCTCTCTCTGCCTGTGTCTCTGCCTCTGTGTGTGTGTGTGTGTCTCTCATGAATAAATAAATAAAATCTTAAAAAAAAAAAAATGTCCTTCTCTCCATCCCCATGGCCACTATCTTATTAAATTCTCTTCACCTCCTGCCTCAAATACTACAATAGCTACCCCTAACTATTGGGGGTACCCCTAACGATTCTCCTCTGATCTATGCTCCACTCCAGTCAGGATGATCGTTCTTAAAAAAAAAAAAAAAAAAGCTGGCCTCATCCCTCTCTTATTTAAAACCCTCTAGGGGTTCCCTTCTGCCCTGTAAATAAGATCCAATCTCCTTACCTTGGCTGACAAAGCCCTCCCCCAGCTGGCCTGAGCCAACATGGGGCTCTTTGAGCTAGCTATGCTCCTTCTCTCCACAGGCCCTGTGCACCCATTTCCTCTACCTAGAACTCTCTTGCTCTCTACCAACTAGCACCTACTTCTGCAGGTTTCAACCCACGCATCACTTTCTCCAGGAAAGTGACCCTCCTGTGTCTGGGTGAGAGGCCCCACTCAGGTCCCCAGATCCCCCATCCTCAGAGCAGGACACACAAACAGCTTTCTCACTGCCTGTGACCCCACTAGAATGAGAGCTTAATGTATACAAGGTGTCCCACTGATCACTGTTTCCCAAGGGCCCATAGGAAGCACTCAGGATGAACAAAAAATGTATTAATGGATTGAAGCCATAAGATCAACAATGACTTTGTCTAAGTTTGGAGAATATTCTAAGTTCCCCAGGGCTGAATGACTGCAGTCCTTGACCTGTGTTATAGACTGAATTGTTTACCCCCAAACCCATATGTTGAAGCCCTAACCCCCAACATGACTGTACATAGAGACAGGGCCTTTAGTCAGGTAATTAAGGGAGTCAAAAGGGTGTAGAATCTGATAAGATTATGAGAAGAGGAAGAGACACCAGAACACACTCCATGTGAGCAAAGAGGAAAGGCCATATGAGAACACAGGGAGAAGGCAGCCATCTGCACCCCAAGGAGAGAGGCCTCACCAGACCTCCACCCTGCTGGTGCCTTGAACTTAGACTTCCAGCCTCCAGAACTACGAAAAATAACTTTTATGTCTAAGCCACCTGGGTCTATGGTGTTTTGCTATGGCTGCCTGAGCAGATTGAGTCCCCAAGACCTATTTTGTCTTCATCTCACAGGCTCCAGGGAGCTCAGTCCCTCTTCTGCTTGGGCAGACTGCAGCCAGGGGGCATTAATTCTCCATGAAATCATTTTCTGTGACTCTAGCTCTGTTCTGGCAGCTTTCCCAAGGGTATCCCAGAAGAGGCAGAGGGTGCTCCCTAGGATCTCCAGAAAGTTGCTCCCCCTGTAGACCATAAGCACCACCACTGTCTGAAGGAGCCTATCCTAGTGCCAACAGCCTGTGTTCAAGCCCCAGTTGACCCTTGCTAGGTGAGTGAGCTAGGGTGACCTTGAACTAGTTATCCAGCCTATCTGCGTTTCTATTTTTTCCTATGCAAGATAAAGATAATAATCCCCACCCCATGGGGTTGTTAGAAGGATTTATATGGATACGAACAGAACACTTAGTGTTACACTGTGTGAGTACTGATGGTGGTGGTTGTAGTTACAACACCCCCTTTAGGATAAGTGCTTTGTGCTCTATTTTACAGAGCTCAGAGGCTAACTCGAAGTCCCCCAGCCAATAAATGCTGGCGTTGGGATAAGCCCCCAACTCGGTAAGGTTCCAAAGCCCAAGTAGGTGGGGAGAAGGGTGTGAGAGATGCATCTTCCAGAGGGTGTTAGCAGCTTGTGCAACCGGCCGGGAGAGGGCGCCCGAGCGCTCAAGGGGACGGCGCCGCGGGCAGGACAGAGGTGCATTGGGCGGAGGCCAAGGTCGGTGGGGCGGAGGCGGTTGAACCTCACCGCAAGGCTGTCCTGCTTCTGCAGCATCGCGCGCACTTTCTGGGCCGAGCTGTCCTCCATGTCCTGGATGGACTTGATCAGCTCCCAGTTGAGCTTGGTGAGGAAGACCTCATGGCTGCGGAGCTCCTGGAGTGAGGTTCGCCGGTTCCTGAGCAACGTCTGCAGGCGGAGGGGAGGGCAAGGCTGGGAGGCGGTGCTGCGCGGGGCCGCCGGAGCCTGCCTGAGCCTGCATGAGCCCAGGGACTGCTTCGCTCCCGCCGCACGCACGCCCCCTTGTGGTCTCCACTGGTAAATGCGGCCCCATTGTCTGCGGGTCACAGCACCGGATCTATTTCACCCGTTCTGAAACGTCCATTTCCCCCTAATTTTACATCTCAGAGGTGGACGCCTCTTACAACTGGTGGCATGCCACAATCTAATTGACAAAATTTGTTCGTGGGAAATAAGATAAAGCTGCACCTTATTATCACTAGCCTCTGAGAATCAAAAAAATATAGTAATAACCATAGTTAATAAAAAAACACCCCAGGTAGGTAAGAAAGAGGCAGAGGTGATGGGCCACGTCTGGAGAAGCAAGGGAAGCAAAATGGATGATAATCGCTACCACTGCTCATCAGTCAGCTAGGGTGAATGAGTACTCTCTCATTTCATACATCACCCAGTGGAAAGGAGGGGGCTGAGAGGGTAAGGGGCTTGCCCCAGGTCACCTCCAGCAGGTACACAAAATCTACAGTAATAACAAGAATTGTTGAGGGCCTACTATGTGTTGGGCACTGTGCCTCACTTGGCACATGGCACATGACATCAGTTTATCCAAAAGTCCTATGTTTACTAACTCCTCTATTTTATTGCTAAATGGAGGCTCAGAGAGGTTAAGTGACTTGCCTAAAGTCACACAGCCTGTACATAACGGCACCGGAATTGGAAAGCCAGACTTCTGACTCCCAATGTCTGCCTTTCCACCACATCAAGACAAAGAAGCAAGTGAGCTTAAAGTGGCAAGGTTTGGCTGAACCTTGTGGTAATTCAGATTTGGATGTTAAGGGGGGTCCCTGGGTGGCTCAGTGGTTTGGCGCCTGCCTTCGGCCCAGGGCGCGATCCTGGAGTCCCGGGATCGAGTCCCACGTCGGGCTCCCAGCATGGAGCCTGCTTCTCCCTCCTCCTGTGTCTCTGCCTCTCTCTCTCTCTCTCTCTCTGTCTATCATAAATAAATAAATAAATCTTTAAAAAAAAAAAAAAAAGATTTGGATGTTAGTCCTAGACTTAGTTCAAATACCAGCTCTGCCACTTACTCCCTCAGGGAACCTGGGCAAATGAGTTAGCCCCCAGAACCCGGCTATACTCCTTCTAAAGGTTAGGAAGCTAACACTTGCTTCCTAGAGATGCTGAAAAAAAACAAATGAGATAATATTCACAATCAAACCACTTAGTGGCGGTGCCTGGCACACTCAGGTGCACTCAGGAACTGGAGCTGATACTGTTCTAACTGGCTCTAGTGCTCCACCACCATCAGACCTATGTGCTCTCTTTATTCCTCTGTTCTTCCTCATTTCTCTGTCTTCACTAGAAGCCACCCTTTCCTGGTGCTCAGCTCCCATATTCTTCATATAATAATAAGAGTAATAATGCAGGGGCCCCTGGGTGGCTCAGTTGGTTAAGTGTCTGCCTTTGGATCAGGTCCTGATCCCAGAGTCCAGGGATCGAGCCCCACATTGGGCTCCCTACTCAGCGGAGAGCCTGCTTCTCCCTCTCCCTCTCCTTGCTGCTCCCCTGCTTGAGCTCTCCTTCTCTTTCTCTCTCTCTCTCTCTGTCAAATGAATAAAATCCTTGAAAAAAAAAAAAGAGTAATACTGCAAACGTACAGAGTGTGTACTATGTGCCCAAAACTATGCTCAGCACTTCACATAAACTACTTCACTTGGCACTATTATTAGCCCTGTTACACAGAAGGCCACGGAGCCAATCTCTCTGGGGCTGGCGCCAGGAATCTGTATCCTTAGCACACACCCCCGGGGATTTGGATAAACTGTAGAATTAATGACCTCTGCTCTAGAAATGGACCTTCCCTGACCACCAGATTTAGTGCAGAAACCCTGCTTTGTTTCCCTCCTGACCCTTAGCCCCAATTTGTTATTATATATTTTTCTTATTATCTTATTTTCTTCATTTTCTTATTTCTTACCTGTCTCCCCAACTAGAATGTAACAGCCAAGAAAGAGGGCAGGGGCACTAGGTGTTCTGTCACAGAGGTAGGACAGAGCACATAGGATGGTGCCTGGAGCTCCATTAGTATGGGTTGAATAAACTGATGAGTAAATATTCTTTGGAGTTTTTTAATTCATTTATTATTGGTCCCCCCACTACAGTGTAAGCTCCATAACAGCACCAATTCTGAGTGCCATGTTCACAGCTGTGTCCCCAACCCCTGGCGTGGTGCCCCTCACATAGTAGGCACTCCCTCAATAGCTGCAGATTGAATAAGTAATTGTGCTGAGACTAAAGGGCAGAGTCAGGATCCTGTTCCAACTCTAAAAGCAAACCAAATGAGTAGTTTCTTCTCCCTTCCTGTTTCCCCCTTGTCTCCACAGCCCATTCTTCACACAGCAGCAGCAAACCAAGGACTCCTGTGAAAACCTAGGTCATATCACATCCCTGATCTACTCAGAATCCTCCATGGTCTTACTGCCTTACTCAGCATAGAAGCATAAAGCTCTATCTTGGACTACAGAGCTGCAAACAAGTCATCACCCATACCCTCAAACCCACCATCTTTCCTCGTCTCCTGCTCTAGACACACCAACCTCAGGACCTTTGTATTTGCGGTTCCTCTGTCTGGAACATTCCTCCCTCAGATGTCACCTCTTAAGCAGCCTTCTCTGACCACCCTGCCTAAAACAGTCACAGCCACCCTTCCTCTGTGTCTCTCTAGCCTCAAATCTTACCTTTACCTTTCTTCATTGCTCTTAGCATCATGGCACATATTATATACTTATTTGTCTTGTTTACCGTCTGTCTCTCAAAGTCGAATATGAGCTCCCTAAGGTCAGAGGCCACATCACTGGTGAATCCTCACACTTAGAACATAGTCTGGTACATAGTAGGTATTCAATAAATATTTATTGACTAAATGAATGAATGATCACAAGAGACAACATTAGGAATTGGTTGGGAGCCCAGGTTGCAGAGCTAAACTGTCCAAGTTCTAAAGTCAGGATAAAAATAACACCAGACATACAAGTTCCTCCTTTAAGAACGCTGGGCCGCCTCTGAACCATTCCGCAAAACTGGAGGTTAAAGGGAAGAAAGGTTTCAAAGCAAATACATTCTTTCTTATTTCTTATATGGTAGTCATTGTTCACTGAGCTCTTAAAAATTTTCTTGAAGGGCAGCCCTGGTGGCGCAGAGGTTTAGCGCCGCTTGCAGCCTGGGGTGTGATCCTGGAGACCTGGGATCAAGTCCCACACAGGGCTCCCTGCATGGAGCCTGCTTCTCCCTCTGCCTGTGTCTCTGCCTCTCTGTCTGCCTCTCTCTCTCTCTCTGCCTCTGAATAAGTTAAAAAAAAAAAAAAAAACTTTCTTGAAGAAAGTACGAATTCTTCTCCAATATTTTATAGCATTTATGTATTTAATATTCTACTTTCTGCTAGGGACACAAAAGACTCCTCCCCTTTTAGTCATTTCAAATACTTTGAAACATTGTTCAGAAGCCATAAGAAAGCAATAGATGTGAGAACACGAATTATCTAAAGCTGTATCGGATGATGTGAAAAATGTAATAGTGAGCCTCTGAGCTTTGCTCCAAGGTGCAGTTTTCCACAAAAGGTTAATTTATTTAAAAATTTCAAATGAACAAGCCACCAGATTGTGTCCCTAATGCAGTGAAATAAAAAAGCAATTCTGGGGATGCCTGGGTGGCTCAGTGGTTGAGTGTCTGCCTTGGCTCAGGTCATGATTCCAGGATCCCCGCAGGGGGCCTGCTTCTCCCTCTGCCTATGTCTGCCTCTCTGTGTCTCTCATGAATAAATAAATAAAATTTTTAAAAAATAAACAGGTGATTCTGATCATTTTCCTGGTCTTCAACACAAAGGCAAACACCTAGCTTAACCGACTTTGATCCCTTGTGCTATCACTTTCTAGCCATGTGACCTGGTACAAGTCTTTGATCTCCCTGCACCTCAGTTTCCCACCTGTAAAATAGGGGGTGATGATAAGCATGCCCACGGCACTGCTGAAGAGAAAGTGAGTCAAGCCCGGCATCTGCAAAACTGCATGTTCAGTGCATGTTTGCTCTCACTGTCCCTGTCCGCCTATCCGTACCCAGAGTCCCAGCACCGGTGGGGAGGATGCTCATACCCTCATTAGCTGAATTTTAGCCTGTGCCTTCTCAGAGTCCAACTTCCCTCTGTGCTTTTCTTGTGGATTCCTCAGCTGGCTTGTCATCAACATGGTGGGCTTGGAATACAACCCTAGGGCATGAGAAAGAGCAGAGAGGGAGTGAGGGTACGGGCAGGCCTAGGGTCTGGTCCCAGGGAATGCACCATCCAGGTGATGATGGCCCAAGCCCCAGCCCCACCCACTCCCAACCTAATAATACATGTCAGTGAGGTGGAGCATGGGACTCACATCAATCAATAAGCTCCCAGGCCCCACTCTGGGCCTTGATATAAAGGACAGAGAAATGCAAAGGACTTCCATATGACTGCCCGGTAGCAAGGGCAAGAAGTAATGACCCGGACAGTCTGGGTTCAAACCCAGGTTCTGCTTTCTACCAGCCATTTGAGCTTGGGTAGGTCACATGACCTCTCTGTGCCTCAGGTTTTCTCTCCTATAAAACAGAAGTCATCATCATGCCTACCTCATAGGGTTGTCCTGAAGATTAAATAAGATGTTACTATACCTTAAAGTGTTTGGAATAGTCCCTGACACATTCAGTGCTGAGTATGCGTTCCTAATGGTCACTGTCATAACTGATGACCTGAGGATTGGCATCAGGACCACAGCATCACACAAAGGCCCAGGAGCTGTGCTAAACTCCCAACTAGTTGTCTGAAACACCTATAAAAGCTGTGGTCCTGCCAGACAAGGACATATGGAAATAGTTCAGATCAGAATAAGGCATTTGGAGGGCATGTTCTAAGAACCTCTGCTTCTTCTCAGGCCTAGCCTAAAACAAATCACCCAAATCATCTGACTACTATGCCCACATTCTTGACTCCCACCAAAATCCCTGCTCCAGGTGCAACACGGTACTTTTCAGAAAATATTATTTCTTTAATGGATCAATATAGCTAACCCTGGAAAAATTTTACTAATAACTACTGAAATGATGAAGTAAATTAAAATAATTTTGTGTTACAGTTATGAATTACCTGTATATATCACGTATTTAATTGTATTATTTAAAAATGGAATTATCAATAAATTAATTTTATAGTTCTAATTTTTTTAAGATTTATTTATTCATGAGAGACACAAAGAAGGAGACAGAACATAGGCAGAGGGAAAAGCAGGCTCTCTGTGGGGAGCCCAATGTGGGACTCGATCCCAGGAACCCAGGATTATGACCTGAACCAAAAGCAGACACTCAACCACTGAGCCACCCAGGCTCCCCTATAGTTCTAATTTAAATGAGATTTTTATTCAGATTTAAGTTAAATGTTTTAGACACTCTTTTTTTTAATATGTTATTTATTTACTCATGAGAAGCAGAGAGAGAGGCAGAGACACAGGCAGAGGGAGAAATAGGCTCCCCTCAAGAAGCCCGATGCAGGACTCAGTCCCGAACCCTGGGATCACGCCAAGAGCCCAAGGCAGATGCTCAACTACTGAGCCACTCAGGCATCCCAGACATTCTTATTAAATGTGTATAAATTACCAAAACTTTTAAGAGAACATAGATCCATGCCTAGAAATTTATTTATTAGATGTACAAGAATTATTTAAATCCTCAATGGTTTTTGTTAATCAGACAAGTGAACTATCTGAAAATGAAAAATGAATATATTAAATTTTAAAATGTGGCTTAAAAGGATTAGGGGAACCTAATTAACCAAGTTCCAAAATCCCCCTTAGGAGTGTTTATAAAAATTTTAAGATTAGTAAGTTGAACTTAAGTACTTAGAGAGATTTATAGTTTTAATAATGACTATTTATTTTCATTAGTGATAGTAGCCTTGATTTATCTTTTTTTTTAATTAAACTTATTATTTTGGGATAAGTTCAAGTACATGCAGTTTTAAGAAATAATACAGAGACGAATCACTGAATTCTATTCCTGAAACCATTATTGCACTGTACGTTAACTAGAATTTAAAAACTTTTTTAAAAAAGAAAGAATACAGGGATCCCTGGGTGGCGCAGCGGTTTGGCGCCTGCCTTTGGCCCAGGGCGCGATCCTGGAGACCCGGGATTGAGTCCCACATCGGGCTCCCGGTGCATGGAGCCTGCTTCTCCCTCTGCCTGTGTCTCTGCCTCTCTCTCTCTCTCTCTGTGTGACTATCATAAATAAATAAAAATTAAAAAAAAAAAAGAAAGAATACAGAGAAATCCTATGTATCTTTCACCCAGTCTCTCCCAATGGTAGCATTTTGCAAAACTAACTGCAATATCAGAATCATGACACTGACATTAGGATGGACAAGATACAGAACATTTCCATCAACACAAGCATCCTTCATGCTGCCTTTTATAGTCACATCCTCTTCCCTCCCCTTACCATGCTCTCCCTACCTTTGTCCTACCCCTGGCAATCACTAATCTGTCTCCATTTCTAGAATTTTGTCATTCCCAGAATGCTGTATAAATGGAATCACAAAGTATATAACTTCTGATAATGGCTTTTTTCACTCAGCAAAATTCTGTGAATTCATCCAAGTTATTGACTATATCAATAGTTCTTTCCTTTTTATTAATGGAGAGTATTCCATGGTATGGAATTATTTAACCATTACGGACTTCTGGATTCCTTCCAGTTTGGGAGTATTATAAATAAAGCTGCTATGAAACATTCATGCTCTGGCTTTGGTGCCATAAATTTTCATTTCACTGTAATAAATGCCCAAGAGTACAATTGTTGGATCATGATGAAAACTGCAGATCAGTTTCATTAGAAACTGCCATATTCTGGTGCCTGGATGGCTCAGTCCCTTGAGCATCTGACTCTTGATTTTAGCTCAGGTCATAATCTCAAAGTCATGAAATCAAGCCCCAGGTCAGACTCTGTCCTGGGCCTGGAGTCTGCTTTGGATTCCCTCTCTCCTTCTCCCTCTGCCCTTCCCCCACCTCACATGTGTGCACAGGCTCTCTCTCTCTCCAAAAAAAAAAAGAAAAAGAAATTGCCATACTTTTTTCCAGAGCAGCTGCACCATTTTACATTCCCACCAGCAATGCATGCATGGTCAAGTTTCTCCTCTTTGCCAGTATTTGGTGTTATTCACTATTTTTCATTTTAGCCATTCTGATAGATGTGTAGTGACAACTTGTTGTGGTTTAATTTGCATATCCCTAATGAGTAATGATGTTGAGCATCTTTTCACGTGTTTATTTACCATCTGGATATCCTCTTCAGTAAAACGTCTCTCCTTCATGTCTTTTGCCTATTTTCTTTTTTTTTTTAAGATTTATTTATTTATTTCTGGGAGAGAGTGAGCTGAGCCCACACCAGTGAGTGGGAGGGAGGGGCAGGGGGGAGAGAGAGAATCCCCAGCCCACTCAGCACTAAGCAGAGCCTGAGGTAGGACTCCATCCCATGATCTTGAGATCATGACCTGAGCCCAAATCAAGAGCTGGACCCTTGACCAACTGAACCACCCAGGTACCCCTCCTTTGCCCATTTCTTTTTTTTTTTAAGATGAGATTTACTGGGCAGCCCCGGTAGTTCAGCAGTTTAGCGCCACCTTCAGTCCAGGGCGTGATCTTGGAGACCCGGGATCAAGACCCATGTCAGGCTCCCTGCATGGAGCCTGCTTCTCCTTCTCCCTGTGTCTCTGCCTCTCTCTCTGTCTCTCATGAATGAATAAATAAAATATTTTTTTAATGTTTTTATTTATTTATTTGATAAAAAGAGAGCCTGCAAGCAGAGGCAAGAGAGCCTCTGCCTCTGTGGTAGGCAGAGGGAGAAGCAGAAGCTGACTTCCCCCTGAGTAGGGAGTCCCACATAGGGCTCAATCTCATGGCCCTAGGACCACGGCCTGAGCCAAAGCTAGATGCTTAACTGACTGAGCCACCCAGGCACCCCTCTTTTGCTCATTTCCTAACTGAATTGTTTTTCAATTCAATTGTTAGAAATTATGGAGTTTTGAGAGTTCTAGATGTGTTTCACACAGAAGTCTTTTATCAGAGGTGGTTTGCAAGTATTTTCTCCAAGTCTGTAACTTGTCTTTTCATCCTCTTCACAGGGTCTTGCACAGAACAAGTGTTTGATTTTGACAATGTCCAATTTATCCATTTATTTCATTTCTCTTTTATGGATCAAGCTGTTGGTTGAAAGCCTAAGAGCTCTTGACTTGGCCATGGATCCCAAAGGCTTTTTTCTCCTATATTTTTCTCTCAAAGTTTTTACAGTTTTACATTTAACATTTAATTTTTATTTCATCTTACATTTATATTTAGAGATAATTTTTGTCTAAGTTCTGAAACTCAAGTCAAGGTTCTTCCTCTTGCCTATGGATGTTCAATTGCTCCAGCACCATTTCTGGAAAAGGTTTTTTTTTTCCTCTGCTGAACTGTTTTTGCAGTCTTATCAAAAATCAGCTAGGCATACTTGTATGGCTCTATTTCTAGTTTCTCTATCTTGCTCCATTGATCTATTTGTCTATCTCTCTGCTAGTACTATGCTATCTTGATTACTTTGGGTATAATAATATGTCTCAGTATCAGGTAAAGTGACTCTTCCCACATTATTTTTATTTTTCAGAATAGTTATGTATTCTAGAGCCTTGTTTTTCTATATAAATTTTAGAATAGGGACCCCTGGGTGGCGCAGCGGTTTGGCGCCTGCCTTTGGCCCAGGGCGCGATCCTGGAGATCCGGGATGGAGTCCCACGTCGGGCTCCCGGTGCATGGAGCCTGCTTCTCCCTCTGCCTGTGTCTCTGCCTCTCTCTCTCTCACTGTGTGCCTATCATAAATAAATAAATAATTTTAAAAAATAAAAGAAAAATAAATAAATAAATAAATTTTAGAATAAACCTGTCTACAAAACAACTTGCTGGGATTTTGACAGAAATTAAACTTATAAACCAAATCGGGGAGAACTGGCATTTTTACTATGTTGAGTATCCTAATTATGAACATAGTATGTCTTCCCATTTATTTAGTTCTTTGATTTCTTTCATTAGTATTAAGTAATTTTCAGTATATAGGTCCTACACTTGCTTTGTTAAGTTTAGACCAAAATATTTCATTTTCTGGGGAACCTGCCTGGCTCAATCAGTGGAACATGCAACTCTTGATCTCAGGGTTCTAAGTTTGAGCCCCACATTAGATGTGGAGATTACCTGAAAAAAACAAATAAAATCTTTAAAAAATATATTTTAGGGGCACCTGGGTGGCTCAATCAGTTAAGCATTTGCCTTCAGCTCAGCTCATGATCCTGGGGTCCTGGGATCGAGCCCCACATTGGGCTCCCTGCTTTGGGGGAGTCTCCTCCTCCCTCTGCCTACCACTCCCCTGCTTGTGCTCTATCAAATAAATAAATCTAATATATATACATATGTGTATGTGTATATATATATTTCTTTGGATTATAAATGTATTTTTAATTTTGCTTTCCTCATATTCAGTTAGCACATAGAAACGTGATTGGGGCACCTGGGTGGCTGAGTCCAACTCTTGATTCCAGCTCAGGTCATGATCTGAGTCACAAGATCAAGCCCTGCATGGGGCTCTGCACTAGGTGCGTGGAGCCTCCTTGGGATTCTCTCTCAAGGAGAGAGCCTCTGCTCCTCCCTCAGCTCTCACTTGCTCTAGATAGATAGATGGATAGATAGATAAAAAGAAACTTTCAAAATGTTCTTGATTTTTGTGTACTTGTATTCTGCAATCTTGATGAGCTCATTAATTCTAGTTTCTTTTAAATTTAATAATTCCGGGGATCCCTGGGTGGTGCAGCGGTTTAGCGCCTGCCTTTGGCCCAGGGCGCGATCCTGGAGACCCGGGATCTAGTCCCACATCAGGTTCCCAGTGCATGGAGCCTGCTTCTCCCTCTGCCTAAGTCTCTGCCTAAGTCTCTGCCTCTCTCTCTCTCTCTCTCTCTCTGTGTGTCTATCATAAATAAAAATTTTAAAAATAAATAAATAAATTTAATAATTCCTTAAGATTGTCTATGTAGATGGGCATGTCATCTGTAAATAAAAAGTCAAATCATTCTGAATCATGTCAATGTTGGTGTCTGTCTCCTCTCGCTGTGATTTTCCTTATTTTTGGTATGACAAGTGATTTTTATTGCATCCTCAATTTTTTATTTTTTTTAATTTATTTATTTATCCATGAGAGACACAGAGAGAGAGAGAGGCAGAGACAATAGGCAGAGGGAGAAGCAGGCTCCATGTAGGGAGCCTGACGTGGGACTCGATCCCGGGTCTCCAGAATCACACCCTGGGCCGAAGGCAGGCACTAAACCGCTGAACCACCGGGGCTGCCCCTGTATCCTCAATGTTTTAAATAATACTCTGGATCCTACTTCATCTTCATTTTAGCAAATAGTCACCAGCTGAAACGTAGTATAAAGGCCAGATGACTGCTCACCACTCTGGCAGTCCACCTTCTTCTTTCCAGTTTTCAGAGTCCTCTTCTGTTCATTGTGTTATGTCCAGGGCTTTTTTCAGTTGTAAAAGGGAGGACCAAAAGGAATGGTGCTACTCCATCTTGGCAGAATCAGTTGATTTATCTTTATTTTTTAAGTTTTTTAATTTATTTGTTTGAGAGAGAAAGGACATAAGCAGGGAGAAGCAGACTCCCCATTGAGTAGGAAGCCCAATGCAGAGCTTGATCCCAAGACCCCAGGATCATAACATGAGCTAAAGGCAGATGCTCAACCACTGAGCAACCCAGGCGTCCCTGATTTATCTTTTTTAATACACAAAGCTGCCCTCAAGGACATGACTTTGCATAAGACATGTTACCAACTTAAGCTTCAGTTCCTTCATCTGTAAGATGGTGATATCATCTCCCAGGTCATAAGGAATGAATGAAATGATGACCTCCTTCTATCCATTTATCTCCAGTGCATTTAAAGTTTTGTGTAGTTACATGTTTGAGGTCAGCACTGTGAACTCTACACAGTTAGAAACCCAATCTGTCGGGATCCCTGGGTGGCGCAGCAGTTTGGCGCCTGCCTTTGGCCCGGGGCGCGATCCTGGAGACCCGGGATCGAATCCCACATCGGGCTCTCTGCGTGGAGCCTGCTTCTCCCTCTGTCTGTGTCTCTGTCTCCCTGTCTCTCTCTCTGTGACTATCATGAATAAATAAATAAAATCTTTAAAAAAAAAAAAAAAGAAAAAAGAAACCCAATCTGTGAACTCTACACAGGCATAAACCCAAATTCCTTTACCATGAGTCAACAATACTAGCCCAGTGCTGGGCACATGGGTACTCAGCAAATGAAAGCTGCTGAATGAACACATGAATGAGTGAATGAATGAATGAATGAATGAAGCCTCTACAACAGAGCCTGACACAAAACAAGTCCTCAGCAAGCAGTAGCTATATTCATCATTATAATTTATACAGATGATTTCACTTGCACAAAGGCAGGAATCCTTGTGGACCAGGGCTGTGACAAGTAACCTAAATGGACTCGCAAGAAGGGAAACTGCAACACCAACTCAGGTCCATGTTTCTCTAGCACCCATACTCTCTCCACAAATACATGGTTAATATTGTGCATCCTCAAGGGGAGCCTGGGTGGCTCAGTCAGCTGAGCAATCCACTCTTGGATTTCGGCTCAGGTCATGGTCTCAGAATTGGGATCAAGCTCTGTATCAGGCTCCACATTCATTGTGGAGCCCGCTTGATTCTCTCCCTCCCTCTCCCTCAGCCCTTCCCCCGATTCTTTTTTTTTATTATTATTTAAAAGATTTTATTTATTTATTCATTCATGAGAAATACACAGAGACAGAGAGAGGCAGAGACACAGGCAGAGAGAGAAGCAGGCTCCATGCAGGGAGCCTGATGTGGGACTGGATCCCGGGACTCCGGAATCACGCCCAGGGCCAATGGCAGGTGCTCAATCGCTGAGCCACCCAGGTGTCCCTTCCCCCGACTCTTAAAAAAAAAAAAAAAGATTGTGCCTCTTGGAGCCAAACTGCCAAATGTCACAGCCTGGCTCTGCCCCCTTCTACCTATGTGACTTTCAAAGTTACACCTGTCCATGCCTCATCTCTAAGAGAAGGTGGGAATAACAGCACCTACCTTGGGGTTGTTGAGAAGATTAAATGAAGTGATATGGGTCAAGTGCTGAGAATAGTATCTGGCACAAAGTAAGTGCTTGGTACATGTTAATTGCTCTTGTTCTTACCATGGTTGTGTGTTACATACCTCACTCCCTCCCCAGTGAAAGAAAGGAAAGAGTTTCCTTATAGATACTGTATGACTAGGGTCTAGAGCCTAAAACAAAAATTCTGTCACTACCAAGGGTACTTTACTTTACATCAAAGAGTTTTGACAGGGGTGTTTTAATTTTTTAAGATTTTATTTATTTATTCATAGAGACACAGAGAGAGAATGAGAGGCAGAGACATGGGCAGAGGGAGAAGCAGGCTCCATCCAGAGAGCCCGATGTGGGACTCGATCCAGGGTCTCCAGGATCACACCCTGGGCTGCAGGCAGCGCTAAACCGCTGCGCCACCAGGGCTGCCCTGACAGGGGTGTTTTAGATACATTGGCAGGGAGGATTTGTGGTTCTCACAAATTGTGGGGGTCCAAAAGGCATCTGGCAGTGGGGGCCAAAGATGCTATATATCCCCCAGAACAGGACAGCGCCATAGAACACAGAATTCTCCTAAGTCCTGTATGACTTTCCAAAGCCCTAACACATACTGATATTGGTAAAAATCTTATTTATAGTGATCTGATTGATAACTTAACTCTTTCACATATAAACACAAAGAATATTTTGCAGGGTTTTATGGCTATGCTGACTTTTCCAAGAAAGCAGCTACCATCAAGGGAAGATTATACTTTGTTCTGTTTAGAACTTTATCAAGAGGTGGGCACCAGGGACGCCTGGGTGGCTCAGCGGTTGAGCGTCTGCCTTTGGCTCAGGGCGTGATCCCGGAGTCCCTGGATCAAGTCCCTGCATGGAGCCTGCTTCTCTATGTCTCTTCCTCTCTCTGTGTCTCTCATAAATAAATAAAATCTTAAAAAAAAAAAAAAAAAGAGGTGAGCACCATTGCAGTCATGCAATGACAAATCCCTCTGGATATCTGAGTCTCTGATATCCCACCACGAGTCAGTCTGCATCTGCAGTGGTTAAATTCACCACACATGACTCCACATCTGTGGGTAAGCTTTGTCATCTAGTAGAGTTCATCCTGAGCATTTACATACTGAAATATATGTTATTTAACTATAAGTAACCTTCCTTTACTTTTCCTTTACTTTACACTTAGGGAAGCATATTAAGTTTTTTAATTATATACATAAATCAGTTATATTTTCTATGAAGTTTATTTCAGATACTAAAGAAATATTACAAAGTATTTGTTATTAAAAGGAATGTTGGGTCTGAAAAGGTTGAGAGCAACAATGCTTTACATAGATCTCATTTAATTCTTGCAACAATTCTATCAGGTCCTCATTCTACAAATGAGAAAACTAAAGCTCAGAGAGAGAAATGGCTTTCCAAGATAGAGAACAGCAGAGCCAAGATATGAATCTGTGTCAGCCTGAGCCAAGGGCCTGGGAACTCCCCTAGACAACATGACAACATGGCAGAGATTATCCTGAGTTGACAAAACCCTGTTTCCTTTCCTCTTGGACACATAGCAGGACAACATTTCTCATCTTCCCTTTTGGTGGTCATATGACTGAGTTATGGCCACTGGAATATGAGTGGGAGTGATATATGTCTTGTCAAGTCTAAGTCCTGAAAAAAAATTGCCCACAAAACTACCCATATTCTTACACACGCCCTCTCTCTCTTTGCTTTCTACCAGCTGAATGCAGAAGTATCTAGCAGAGGACTTCAAGACCTTACAAACTGTCAGAGCCATAAAGGTTGAAGGAACCTGGATCCCTGAATGATCATGTAGAAAGATTACTTCCTCCCCTGCAGATCCACAAATGTACTTTGACATAAATGAGAAACAAGCTTCTGTACTAATACCTGAAACCTGGGGATTGTTTGTTACAGCAATTAGCCTAGTCTAACATAATTGATGTCACCAAAGGTGAAGCGTTTTCCATACACTTTATCCTGACCCAATCTGCTTATCACCCATTAAGTGCCTCTGCCCACCTGGCAGGACGCTAGTCAAAGTCTTCGTTGTGCTTTTCTGGTGGCCTCTGGTTTGCAGGACTGGAGGCAGAGTAGTAGTAGATGGCTTGGTTTTCTGCTTGGACCGCTGCCATGGAACATAATCCTACCAGATACAACACAATCAGTCACATAGCCTGATGGGTTCAAATCCTAGCTTCGCCCCTTACAGATATCTGTGACCTTGAACAAGTGACTTTTGAGGTCTGAGCCTCAATTTTCACATCTGTAAACTAGATCTAATTATAAAACCTACCTCCACAGGTTGATGGGAGAATTCCAAGAGATGATATTTGTAAAGCATGTGGTTAGGAGCTCCATAAATGTTAGCTATCACTTGTTTTATCAGCCAGCCCTAATTTACTAAGCTGGATTCCAGGCTATGAGAAACACAAGGCAGGGAAAAGACCCAAAAGGAAACCAGAGGAGCAATCAGAGATGACTAAGAAGCAGTGTATTATACCCTCATATTCTGATAAGGTGTTTGGAGGCATGGCACGGGTCCTACGGCAAATGTGTGAGACACGTAGGCCTGGCACTCAAGGCTCCAGGTTCTATCGGCCGGGACAGTCCCGGCCGTGGTGGACTGAGGGCCAGGCTCCAGGGTCAGCAAGCCCCCATCTCCTCCTAAGGCCTCCCCAACTCACCGGAATCTGGAAGTTGTAGACTGTGGAGCGAATCCCAGGGTGGTTGGGTCTGGAAAGAGTTGGGGCGGGAAAGAACTTCCATCATTCCCAATCCCTGGGACTGTAAGCAGCAAGCGTGAAACAGGCGTGGGACGTCCACAGAGACCACAGTTCACTAGGAACCGGAGCTAGCGGGGGCAGGGAGAGCGCGAGGGAGAGGCGGGGCTGGCGAGGGAGGGCGGGGCTGGCGAGGGAGGGCGGGGCTGGCGAGGGAGGGCGGGGCTGGCGAGGGAGGGCGGGGCTGGCGGGACGGCGGCAGGGAGGGGGTGGGGTCAAGAGAAGCGGCGCGGGCCCAGCGAAGGGGGACACGCATGCGCACTCCGCCACGCTTCGATTCCTCGACCTACTTCAGGAAGACGCGCGCCATTGGGGAAAATGGGAGAAGAGTCGTGGGTCCGTGGGGCCCTGATCTCTTGCGATACTTCTCTTCTCGGAGTCTCCAACTTTCTTGTTTCAGCGTGCACCGCGTGGTAACCCAGGCCGCTGAGGCTTCCCAGCGAGACCAGTCCCGCCTCTCCGTCTCCAAGGAAACGGACGCAGGCTACCGAGTGCCTAGAGGGACTAACCTCTCCGAGTCCTACTCCAATCTTTCCGCTGGCCCTGCCCATCATCCTAAAGAATTGTCATATTTCTCCTCTCATCAAACCCCCAGCGCTTTCTTCTCCATCCTTATTCTTGACTAATGACTTTGCTTCCTAGAGCACTTAAGAAAATCGTGAGGATCAGTAAACTCGCATTTTCACATCACCTCCTTACCCACCTAATCGCCTCCCTCCTGTGACAGTATAAACTGCCTAAGCCCGATTCCTACAACTGGGCACTGAAGCCTACCCTCTTCATTTTTCTCTAAGAGACCGCGCCAGCAATTCTGTTTTCTCCCATCATCCTGTATTATTCCCATATGTATTATTCCCGTTAGTATAACAACATATTTTATTCGATTTTAAAAAGTGACCACTTTGCATCTAACTACCCTGCAATTTCTGCTTCACTTTACAGCACAATTCATAGAGAGGTTTACCTACTGTTGCCCGCTCCTTTCCACCTCTTCAGTCAGGCTTTCGTTCTCCACCTCTCCACTAAAACTTCCCTTGTCAATGCCACCAGTGCCCTCTGCTTTGCTAAACGCCAGTGACTCCTCTGTCGTTTTACTTGGCCTATCTGCAGCATTTGACAGAGCAGATCACTCTCTCTTTGAAACACTTTCTAAACTAGGTGCCCTAAAAACCACTCTCAAGTGGCTTCCTGATCTCTTCTCTTCTCCTTTGATGGTTCATCCCCTTCTTCCTTTATTATTGGAGTGTCTCAAGGTTCAGTCCCAGCCCTCTCTCCCCATTCACACTCCATTTTCCTTCAAGTCTTGTGACTGGATGCTAGCTCTACCTGGATGCCTCCCAGATTCGTATCTCCAGCCTCTCCACTGAATTCCAGCCACACACTTCCAACCACCTACTTAGCATCTCAACTTGAGAGCCTAATGGGCAATTTTTTTTTTTTTTTAAGATTTTTATTTACTGGGACGCCTGGATGGCTCAGTGGTTGAGCAACTGCCTTCGGCCCAGGGTGTGATCCTGGAGTCCCGGGATCTAGTCCCACATCGGGCTCCCTCCATGGAGCCTGCTTCTCCCTCTGACTGTGTCTCTGCCTCTCTCTGTGTCTCTTATGAATAAAATAAAAAAGGGGGACACAGAGAGAGGCAGAGACACAGGCAGAGGGAGAAGCAGGCTCCCTGTGGGGAACCTGATGCAGGACTCGATCCCAGGACCCTGGAATCACAACCTGAGCTGAAAGCAGACACCCAACCACTAAGCCACCCAGGTATCCCTTAATAGGCAAGTCTAACATGCAACTCTTCCTCCAACTCAAAATGGCAGCCCTCTTCCTGGAGTCACCCTTGATTCATCTTTTGATTCACCTCTCATCCCACATCAAGTCTGTCAGCAATACTTTCAAAGTACATCTGGAATCATACCACTTACGACCACCACCCACACATACACACACCTTCCTTTCCTCTCACACCCACACTACAACCTTGCAGGACAGAGAGACCTGCCTACCAAAATGTGGCCCACAGATTTTTTCCTCTCTTGCTCTCCAAAACCTACTTCTTTCAAGGTCCATCTCAAATCATGCCTCCTCCAGAGTTTCCTAATGAGCTTTTTTTTAAAAAGTCCAAATCTGGGGTGCCTGGGTGGCTCAGTAAGTTGAGCATCTGACTCTTGGTTTCAGCTTAGGTCATGACCTCAGGGTCATGAGACAGAGCCCTGTGTTGGGCTCTGAATTCAGCCCAGAGCCTGCCTGTTCCTTTCTGTCCCCCAGTGTCCCTCCCCCTACTCGCTTGCTCTCGCACACTCTCAAATAGATAAATAAAATATTTTAACAAAAAAATTTCAATTCCAGAAGACTGTCATTTAAAACCTAGACTAAGGGGATCCCTGGATGGCTCAGCTGTGTAGTGCCGCCTTCCGCCCAGGGTGTGATCCTGAAGTCCCGGGATGGAGTCCCACATCGGGCTCCCAGCATGGAGCCTGCTTCTCCCTCTGCCTGCGTCTCTGCCTCTGCCTCTCTCTCTCTCTCTCTCTCTGTCTCCCATGAATAAATAAAATCTTTTAAAAAATAAATAAATAAAATCTAGACTAAGGTGCCAAATTGACCAATTCTGATATCCTTCTATGGCAGTAATTTGCCAGAAATGAGTTGTGCCTCCCCTTTGTAGATGGCCTTGGTACCCATCTGGACTGATTTGCTCAGAGGTTACCTGCCTGGCCCCTGGTTCTGTGATCTCCACAATAGGCCAGTCTGACTGCTAGAACACTGTTAAGGAGAATGGCTGACAGTTTTTAAAGAAATTCACTGAAGGGGCACCTGGGTAGCTAAGTCCGTCAAGCGTCTGTCTTTGGTTCTGGTCACGATCCCAGGGTCCTGGGATTGAGCCCCAAATCAGACTCCCTGCTCAGGGGGTCTGCTTCTCCCTCTGCCTCTGCCTACTGTTCCACCTGCTTGTGCTCTATCAAATAAATAAAATCTTAAAAAAAAAAAAAAGGTCAGAAAACTCACTCTTTAAAAAAAAGTCACTGAAAAATAAATTAAAATGTTCAGTCTTTTATCCAACTCATAGGGAAAATTGCTGGCAGTGATAATCAACAAGAAATAAAGCCAAAAATAACCAAAAAGGAACACAGAAATCTTGGACCTGCAAAATTTGAGCTGAGAAAAATGGAATTGGTGGAAGGAATGGCTATACACATAGCAACAAAATCTTACAATACAAGATGTTATTAGTAAAGTTCCAGATGGACCTAGAACCCAATCCACAGATCAAATATTTTCAAAATACAGATCTCTTTGTAGTCAGAAATAAAACAAAAATGCCTAATATATGTTGGTTATATGACAGTTTTTGGCTAGTGTAGTAAGATAAGAAAAAGTATAAGATCTGAACAGAAGAGCGAAACCTTCATTATTCAGACAATGTGACTATCATCATAGAAAAACAAACTGAGGGATGGGTTAAGCATCTGCCTTTGACTCAGGTCATGAACTCCAGGTCCTGTGATGGAGCCCTGAGCAAGTAGCAGGCTTCTTGCTCAGCAGGGAGTGTGATTCTCTCCCTCAGCCCCTTCCAACCGCTCCCCACCACTCATTCTCTCTCTCAAATAAATAAAAATAATTTTTTTAAAAAAGCACAGTGATTCTAAAAACCACTGAAAAATTTTAAGATGTCAGCACTGTTGCTATTACACAAAATTCAACTGTATTCCCTTTAAATGCCAATAACAAATATTCTAAATATATTTATAAGAGCAATCAAGTATCATACCTTACAATAATTTTTTAATTATGCAAGGCCTTTATGAAGGAACTATAAAATGTTATTGCAATTTATAAAAATAAGACTTAAATAAATGAGAAATCCAGTGAGGTCATAGATGGAGCAATTTAATATTATAAAATGGCTAATTCTGGTACAAGTTGAATGCAATTGCAATTGAAATCCCAAAAAGTGGTTTCCTGGAACTTAGTATATTGGTTCTAAATTTTGTACAGAGGATCCAAATATAGCTGAGACAGACTTGTGGAAGGAGAATGCTTCCCATAAATAAAATAGAGTTCGGTTTTCTCTTTAGTATATGGAGTACCTAGCTATAGCAGGCTCTCACTTATGGAGAGCAACAATCAGCGGGAGTTGACTTGTGACTGCCCCTTCAAATAGAATACTGCTCTCCAGCTCACCCAGCACATTGTTCTTCTTTAAGGCACATGCCTCATCCTGTAGATATGTGTATGATAGTTGCTCGGGTGGGAGGATAGGGTAAGAGATATAGAAGAGGTATTTTAAATTACATGGGTTCTGTTAGTTTTGTAAATATCTTCCCAGTGAGCTGCCAAGCAGAAAGAAGAAAAGAGTGGATCGTGTGACTCTTAAGAGTTTGATGCTTCTGGTAGTGATCTGAGCAGGATCATGGGAATAAGTGGCAGAGAAAGGATGGAAGAAAGCACACCAGAGGTTATAGTGTGAGAGAACTGCAAGGTCCAAATGGCACAAGACTTGGGGATGTTGGCTTCCCTGAGGCAAATATGTGGAATTAGGGTGAAGAGAAAGGTCGAAAGGTCGTTAAGACAAGAACTGACAGGGACTCTATAATGCTAATCAAAACTAGAAGTGTCAGAGAAACAAGAAAGAATCCAACACCAACAGAAGGAAACATAATCTTTCCTGGGAACCCACTGCAGACCAAGCACTTTGACACAGGCTCTCTCCTTGAACCCCAACATTAGTCCTCTGAGAGTAGACATTAATATCCCTTTGTTACACATGAGCAAACTGAAGCAATGTCTGAGGTCATTGGCCCCATGTGACAAGGCTGAGATTCAAAGCAGTCAGATTCACACTAGGGCCTCCTGTTTCCACAGTCCACCTCTTCTTTCACTAAAGTCACAATGGTCACTGAAGCACCCTGAAATGCACACAGACTTGCATAAAGAAAACAAAGCTAACAAAGGATATTGTTAAACACATCCCCTCAAACAGCTAGACTTTATCAACGCTTCCAAAGCACCAGTTCAGACAGATGAAGGAGGAATAGGAATTCTGTCCAGCGCCAACTTTACCCGAGCATCTTTGTGTTAACCACATTTTCTGGAAGAGTCTGATGCAAACAGCCTTAACCCACAACGTGAGAAGCAAGGCAGTTTTAGAAATATAAGTCACCTACATGAGGTCGCCTATTTTAAGTCTGCCACCTGATCAAGTGTTTTAACCCTGTCTCCAAGCCCCTGCCTCCTGCAAAATGGGTGTAAATTACAGCGTGGTTCTGGAAGATTCCATGTCATAAATCTTGCAATGTCCTACTATGCTTAGAACAGTACCGGGCACCTAAGAGCTCAATATATTACCATTGTCGCCATGAGTATGATGGAGGTCTTTTTTAAAAATAATGCAGTAATACTTATAAAGGTATCTAATAAAAAAAAAAAAAAAAGGACTGATGGATATAAGTGTAGTGGGATGAGGCATAGTAAAAATTCTAATGATGGAAAGTTAAAATAGTCCAAAGTTAAAGGTACAATGTCCACTGTAAAATTCTACTTTCTCTAGGTTTTAAAATGTCCATAACCAACGTTGGAAAAACAATGCACGGCCGTGCGCTCGGAGAGGAGGAGGGGTTAGTTTCGTTTTGTTCCCGGTGAGAAGGAAACAAAATGGGCGAGCTCCTCCCCAGCTCGGGGCCGCCTCGGGGCCGAAGGGCCGTCCGTAAAGCCGCCTGAATGAGATCGAGGACCGCGTGCGAAAGAGCGAATCCTCGAGAGCGCGGCCCGGGGCTGCCAAGCCCTCGCGAGGGACAGGGACGCGCTCCAGGCGGCGCCTCCCGCCTCAGCGCCCAGGAGGTGGGGCCGGAGCGCGCGCCGGCGGAGGCGCGGCGCGGCCGTTACCCGGGGGCTCGGGGCCGGCGCCGGCCGCAGCGCGCCGCGGGTAAATACCTTCAGCTGGGCGGGGGAGAGGAGCGTCGAATTTCAAAAAAAAAAAAAAAAAAAATCCACACACACACACACACACACACACACCCCAAACCCCCCACAGCCCCGGGCGGGCGGGCGCGCGGATGGGCGCCCTTTGGCTGCGGGAGCGAGTGGAGGATGCTGGGAAGGAGGTAAAATGGCCACCGGCGGCGGCGCGGAAGAGGAGAGGAAGCGGGGGCGGCCGCAGCTCCTGCCCCCCGCGCGGCCCGCGGCCCGCGGCGAGGAGGCCGAGGGCGGCCGCGAGAAGATGGGCTGGGCCCAGGTGGTGAAGAACCTGGCCGAGAAGAAAGGCGAGTTCCGCGAGTCGCGGCCGCCGAGGCGGGAGGAGGAGGGCGGCAGCGGCGTGGGCGGCGGGCTCGGCGGCCCCGCGGGCCTGGCGGCGCCGGGCCTCGGCGACTTCCCCCCGGCCGGCCGCGGGGACCCGAAGGGTCGGCGGAGAGACCCGGCCGGCGAGGCGGCGGACCCCCGCAAAAAGAAGGGTGCAGCCGAGGCGGGCCGGAGGAAGAAGGCCGAGGCGGCGGCCATGGCGGGCCCGGCCAGGCCTGGCGCGGCCGAGGACGCGGCCGAGCGGCCCGCTCAGGACGAGCAGGCAGTGGCAGCGGGCCCCGCGGCGGGCCCGGGCAAGGGCCGCTTCCTCGTGCGCATCTGTTTCCAGGGAGACGAGGGCGCCTGCCCCACGCGGGACTTCGTAGTAGGCGCGCTCATCCTGCGCTCCATCGGCATGGACCCGAGCGACATCTACGCAGTCATCCAGATCCCGGGCAGCCGCGAGTTCGACGTGAGCTTCCGCTCGGCGGAAAAGCTGGCCCTGTTTCTCCGCGTCTACGAGGAGAAGCGCGAGCAGGAGGACTGCTGGGAGAACTTTGTGGTGCTGGGGCGGAGCAAGTCCAGCTTGAAGACGCTCTTCATCCTCTTCCGGAACGAGACGGTGGACGTGGAGGATATCGTGACCTGGCTCAAGCGCCACTGCGATGTGCTGGCCGTGCCGGTGAAAGTGACCGACAGGTTTGGGATCTGGACCGGGGAGTACAAGTGTGAGATCGAGCTGCGCCAGGGGGAGGGCGGGGTTAGGCACCTGCCGGGGGCCTTCTTCCTGGGGGCCGAGAGGGGCTACAGCTGGTACAAGGGTCAGCCTAAGACGTGCTTTAAATGTGGTTCCCGGACCCACATGAGCGGCAGCTGCACGCAGGACAGGTGCTTCAGGTGCGGGGAGGAGGGGCACCTGAGCCCTTACTGCCGGAAGGGCATCGTGTGTAACCTCTGTGGAAAGCGAGGACACGCCTTTGCCCAGTGTCCCAAAGCAGTTCACAATTCCGTGGCAGCTCAGCTAACTGGGGTGGCTGGGCACTGAACACCCGCCTGCCTGCCAGGGTGAACACAGAGCCAGCTTACCCCTCTTAAGTGCCAAAACTTTTTTTTAAACCATTTTTTATCGTTTTCGAAGGAGATCTTTTTAAATCTACAAGAGACATCTTTCTCTCTCTCTCTCTATCTGCCTTCTTAAACCGAGTTTACTCCATTTCAGCCTTTTCTGAATTGGTGACTCTGTCATCAGTAACTACCGAGGACTGTAGTGTCGCCTCCCCCTTTTTAAAATTTTGTTTTCGTTTTTGTATCTGGGTTTTTGTTTTTTTTGTGGTTTTGTGTGGGGTTGTTTTTATTTTTTTGTACTTTTTACTCCCCACGCCTTGTCTTCTCCCGGGATTTTCACCCATTGGGCTGCCTTGCTCATCTTTATGCCCAGCACTGGGTACGGGGCCCACTACGTAGTAGGCACTCCATCAGTGTTTGTTGAATTGAGAACATTGTTGACTGTGGCTTCTGTCAGGGTGTCTACTTTTTGCAGCTCTTCCCCTCCCCTTTTAATTTGCTGCTTCTATTCTATGTGGTCTGAGAATTTGTGAAACCAGTGTTGTTAGAAGTGTATGTAATCTGAGTCAATAAGCTCTGAATGGTGGCCAAGGGCCTCTCTTATGGCATTAAAATGCATGGACTTTGGGACAGCTGTTCAGTGGCTCAGAAGCCATTTTTCACAGAATCATGGAATTAGAATTTTCTTGCTGGAAAAGAACTGAATATTGGTTTAGACCAATCCCTTGGACTTCCAACAGATGAAACAGGCCCATAGAGGTTAAATGACTGGGTCAAAATCACATAGCTGTCTGGTGCCAGAGCTAGCCTAGAGTAGAGTTCCCTGACCCCAAGCCCGGTGCTCATTCCACTACCTCTCACACTTCACAACATTTTCCTCAACACTTGAGGGCCCAGAAGGTCTGATCCCTCCTGAATGATGAGCCCAGAAGAATGCTAAGAAATCATCTGGAGGGAGAAGCAGAAAGGGATTTAGCAGGGCTTCTGAATACTTGGGAGATAAGGAAGGGACAAAGGAACATAATCTAGGATGCACTCATTGCTTCCTGGGGTGTCATATCTGGATTAAAGTGCCAAGTCCTTTGGGGCCTTACCCTTCATCGTTCATTGCCACCACTTAGAAATGGGAGTGCTCCTGAATAAGGAGACCTACCAGAGGTTTACATTTGCACCTTAGCCTCAATAGCTAGAAACCCCAGAGAAGCCTCTAACTGGAGCTCATCTGCAATTTCCTGACTCGCAGGAGAAAGGTGATTTTAACCTGGAATCATAAGTAAGCTGTTAATTCTAAAATGTGCTTGCAAAATAGGTCAAGCAAGAGGGCATTGGGTCAATAAGTGTTACCAAGTTAAAATAGAAGAGACAGTACACTGCTTTTCTTTTTAGTCTTTGTTTTTCCTTTGCTTTATGTTTTGCTATTTCCTTGTGGCTTAGAATGTAAAATCGATTGTTAAAAAGTTTTGTTCTGAATAAATATTTATCTTTTGTATTGCTAACACTGTTGCCCTATCTCCTTTCAAAGTGTAAGATCCTCAGGTACACAGACTCTAGTTCAATCTATACTTCTACACATTTGTTTACGCTGCAACTACATTTCCAACCCCTGCTGGCTATACTTAGCACCTACTTTGTTGTGCCAGGCCCCTTGGAATTGTTTCCTAAACCCTGTGGATGCATTGCACTCAGCATATTACAAAAACTCAAATTTTAAGCCTTAACTTTGCTCCAAGGAATCAAAATTGCTGGTGTGAGTGAAAATAGTTTTAGTAAGCAGCCCCAAGCAATTCCGAACCGCAGCCAGGTTTGAGGCCACAGTTCTGAATGGTACTAACTTGAGAGAGATGGATTCTGGCCTCAGGAGATTAAAATGGGGAAGGCAGAAGTAAGATGTTAGCTTCATCATCTTACAGTTACTCTGAGTGCCATGAATTGGAATTAAACTATTTCTAGGCTTTTAGAAATGCCATCTCTTCAGGTATTAAGGGAGAAAGAGAAAGTCCAGGAAACTTCCCAGAGTGCAGACTCCTCCAACCCAGCCCTGGAAACCCCAGACACAACTGACTGAAGGATTTTCAGCTCTGAGCTCTTAAAGTGATCCAATGCCAAGAACTAAAGTTCTCAATGTCTTGATTCTCTAACTCAGTGATTTGAGGATATTTCCAGAGTTGATAAGGTGGTGTTGAGGCCTGGTGGGCTCTTAGGAGCCCTGCCTGTCCACACCAGTTCAGCCCCTCTTTTCTGTCTCCCAAAGCATACAGACCCTTCCCTCCTCCATCCCTCCCCCTCGTCTCTCCTTCTCTGCCTTGGGTTTCCCTCCTTCCTGGAGCGGGAGGCTGGGAGAAAGCCTGCATTCATCATACCCGCCTTCCCTCCAAGCGGGCCCTGTGCCAAGGAGCCTCCTTGGAAGGAATCTTCCCTCTCTCTGCCCTCCCCCACCCCTCAACTCTCCTGCCGGGAGCGGAGGAAGAAACTAGTTCCCTGCCCATCCCCCACAGGATCTGCTCCAGGGCCTCCTGCCTGGCGGTCTGGGGACGGAGCCCTGGCCCGGAACGGAACAAACCTCCCCCAGCTTCCTCTCCTGATCTAGCAACCCCCAAATTACAATCTTTCACTGTTCATGGGCTCCTAGGGATTGTGCAGAGATCCCCAGACTGAGGCTGGCTGGCTGACTAGCTGACGCCCTAATCCGGCTTTCAACAGAGAGCTGGGGCCATTAGAGCCAAGCCCTCCTGCCAGGCACTTTGCACACAGCAATGAGACAGTTACTTGCGGAGGGAGATACAGATAGATAATAAGCAGTTTTTAAAATAATGTGAGGTATTTTTAAATATTCTGAAAAAATATGCTGAGTATATATTGTCTGAAGTACGGGTCTCCTGGAAGAGAGGATGTCCTGACCGAAGCCTACAAGATGAATAAGCCAGGTGAAGAGGGCAGAGCTGACCACATCACAAACAGCCTGTGCAAAGGCCCAGAGGCCAGAGCACACAGGGTTCAGGGTGGCTGCAGACTCACAGAAAGATATGCTTGGGAAAAGGCCGTGAAGAGGCAACCCTGGGCCTGTCAGTGTTACTTAAGAGGTCTTTGTCCTGACCCCCTCCAGTCTAGCCACCTCCATTCCATCCACTTACTTAGCATGTATAAACACCAACTCTTTCTAGCCAATGGAATACAGCAACATAGTCAAGGTCCCTGGGACTCAAATTCTAAAGGCACACGGAGACATAATTACAAACTATGACCAAGCACTAAAAGAAACAGAGACTGATCTGGTCTTGAGGGTGAAGGATAACTTTCCAGAGAAAACATCTTAACTGAGATCAGTGTAAGTTGTGTAAGGAGTTAATTGACAGATGGACTTGATTGGATGCCTGGGTGGCTCAGTGGTTGAGCATCTGCCTTTGGCTCAGGGCAGGATCCCAGAGTCCTGAGATCAAGTCCCACATCGGGCTCCCTGCATGGAGTCTGCTTCTCCCTTTGCCTGTGTCTCTGCCTCTCTCTCTGTGTCTCTTATGAATAAATAAATAAGATATTAAAAAAAAAAAAAACGAGATGTGGTTGGCAAGGGTGTTATTAGCCTAGCCAAAAGGGATAACAAGTATAACAACCCTATTGCAAGAGGAGGCATGGCCCATTCTAGAAACCAAATGAAGCCCAGTGTATTCAGTCCAGGTTTAGAAACAAACCACTCTAGGTATTGAAGAAAATAATGGGGCCTAGGTAGGGTATTAGGAATGACTCCTAGAACTAACTGAACTAACCTACTAAAGCAGCTGCTACCTCTCATGGAAAGGAGCCAGGAAGCCTTCACTGGAAAGGTTGAGTTTGAGAACACACTACTGAACCTACCATCCAAGGACAGGCTGCCAGGATCAGAAGACCACTGCCAATTCTGTCAGGACAATGAAATATGTTTTTGAAGCCAGAGACATGACACTAGTGTCTCCACAACCTTCTTTATGAGCAGAAACAGCTGAAACTATTTGACTCTTGCCTTACTTCCACCTTCAGACCTCATGCCAAGTATATCTACTTGCTGGAGCTTGAGGTGCAAGGGAGTCAGGAAGTGTTTGAACTTTCCAGCATGTGTAGCACCAGAAGGCACAAAAACAGTGGGAATCAGCGCACTTGGCTGGCTCAGTCAGTAGAGCCTGCGACTTTTTTTTTTTTTTAAGTTTAATTTATTTAATCTCTACATCCTGGGATGCCTGGGTGGCTCAGCAGTTGGGCATCTACCTTTCTTTGGCTCAGGGTGTGATCCCAGAGTGCTAGGATCAAGTCCCACTTTGGGCTCCCTGCATGGAGCCTGCTTCTCCCTCTGCCTGTGTCTCTCATGAATAAATAAATAAAATCTTAAAAAAAAAAAAGATGGTGGGTCCATTTCCCAAGATTCGGAACAGAGGAGAAAATCCAAGTTTGAGATGAAAGTCTTGAGTCAGATTTGGGACACAAAATGTCTAAGAGAAGGTATAGAACAGGTAGTTTAACACAAGTCTGAAATCCTAAGGAAACTTCTGGGCTAGAGAAATAAACAAGAGTCCTACAGCAGTGGCCTTCAAACTCTTTAACCACATCCCACACACAATAAGACAGACATTTTAGGGACGCCTGGGTGACTCAGTGGTTAAACTCTGCTTTCAGCTGAGGCCATGAGTCCCAAGTCACTCCTTTCCACATTGGGCTCCCCACAAAGAGCCTGCTTCTCCCTCTGCCTGTGTCTCTGCCTCTCTCTGTGTGTCTCTCATGAAAAAATAAATAAAAAAATATTTAAAAAAAAAGATTTTAGATTGTGGCCATCAGACATATGGACATATGTACTTATGTATGAGGAAGCAATTTTAGGGGCACATGGGTGGCTCTGTTGGTTAAGCATCTGCCTTCAGCTCAGGTCAGGATCCCGAAGTCCCAGGATTGAGCCTGGCATCAGGCTCCCTGCTCAGCGGGGAGTCTGCTTCTCCTTCTGCTCCTCACCTCACTTGTGCTTGCTAGCTCTCTCTCAAATAAAATCTTTAAAAAAATAAACAAGTTTATATGTATATAAAGAAATAATATTAACCCTGTGGGTGGTGTGCCCTGACATTGTTCATTCTATTGCTTCATTATTTTATAAACACATGACCCATTAAATTGATTTTTACAGTCTCTTAACGGATCATGAGAGAAAGCATAGGGGAGAAAGTATAGCAATTTGGATCACACCTTAAGCAGCTCTGACATGTGAGTTTTCCCTGATGGAAAAGGATAGGGTAACACACTAATAAAGGAAAGCCAGAAGGGAGAAGGGAAAGAAGAGTGTAGAGACACAGAAACCAAGGAAGGAAAGTTCCAGTCAGAGGTATTAACAACCGCATTATTGAGTGCTGCAAGAGATCAAGTAAAATTGGCCTTGAGACATATTAAGTAAAGTCAGGACTCAAGAGTACCCATTAGACTGTCACGTGGAGGTCACTGGTGAGGGCCGTTTAGAGGCATAGTGATGGCAGCAGTAGGCAAACAAAGGAACAAATAACCTTCCTAAAATGCCAATCCAGTACTCTGACACTCTCTCAGGGGCTCCCTATTGCTCTAGGGAGTCAGCCTAGCATCCAACTCCTTTTGCCAAGAGGCTCGTGGGCGCCTCTGGAACTTCATTCTCAGCCAGAGGACTCATTACATCTGTTCATGTAAACTCTAGGTATGGCCAACAAAAAATAAGCAGAAGGAGTTCAGTATGGTGGAGGGTGGAGCAGTACAAGAGGAAGCTACGGGTGAACAGGCCTCAGAGTATACCAAGTTTAGGGTGGAGTGTCATGAGAGTGTACCAGATACGTGCAAAGCAATGGATCCATACTACTGCTACTTACTGGATTGTCAACCCGACAGAGAATATTTAGGGGAGGACAAGTTTCATGAAAATAAACAGAGATAAAACATGGAGGAGAATGCAAACTTTACAAAGCTTTAAAATAAAACATGGGGAGAGCCTGGGTGGCTCAGTCTTGTGAGTGTCTGACTCTTGATTTCAGGAGGGGTCATAATTTTGATGTTGTGGGATCGATCCAGCCCCAAGTCAGGCTCTGAGCTGGGCATGGAGCCTAATCATGATTTTCACTCTTCCTCTGCCCCCACCTTAAATAAATAAACATGGGGGGGATCCCTGGGTGGCGCAGCGGTTTGGCGCCTGCCTTTGGCCCAGGGTGCGATCCTGGAGACCCGGGATCGAATCGCACATCAGGCTCCCTGCATGGAGCCTGCTTCTCCCTCTGCCTGTGTCTCTGCCTCTCTCTCTCTCTGTGTGACTATCATAAATAAATAAATAAAAATTAAAAAAAAAAAGAACGAATGCTATTAAATAAATAAATAAATATATAAATAAATAAATAAACAAACATGGGGCACCTGGGTGACTCAGTTGGTTGAGCCTCTGCCTTGGGCTCAGGTCATGATCCCAGGGTCCTGGGGTGGAGCCCCACATCAGAGTCCCTGCTCAGCAGGGAGCCTGCTTCTCCCACCCCCCCCACCCCCGCCCCGCACATGCTCTCTCTCTCTCTCTCTCTCTCTTTTTCTCTCTCTCTTTCTCAAATAAATAAAATCTTTTTAAAAATAAATAAAAAGGGCAGCCCGGATGGCTCAGTGGTTTAGTGCCGCCTTCAGCCCAGGGTATGTTCCTGGAGACCCAGAATCAAGTCCCATGTCAGGCTCCCAGCATGGAGCCTGCTTCTCCCTCTGCCTGTGTCTCCGCCTCTCTCTCTCTCTCTGTGTGTGTGTCTCATGAATAAATAAATAAATCTTTTAAAAAATAAATAAATAAAGATTTATTTATTTATTTATTCATGAGAGACACAGAGAGAGAGAGAGGCGGAGACACAGGCAGAGGGAGAAGCAGGCTCCTCGCAGGCAGCCGGATAGGGGATTCGATTCCGGATCCCAGGATCACGACCTGAGCCGAATGCCCGCGCCCACCCGCTGAGCCACCCAGGCGACCCCAAAATTCACATAATCTTTAACACAGCATTCATTTATAGGAAATGAATCTATAGCTAAACTTGTGCTCAATACCAGTGTACCAGGATGTTCGCTGAAGAATTAGTAGGGGTAATAAAGCCTGGAAACAGCCTGATTATCAATAGGTAACTATTTACATAAGCTATGGGACATCTAAATAGAGGAACACTATGTAGCTGTTTAAAAGAACAGTTTTGTATATATTAATACAGAATGCTCTATAAGATGTATCTTTTTTTAAAAAAATCTTATTTATTTATTCATAGAGATACACAGAGAGAGAGAGAGAGAGGCAGAGACACAGGCAGAGAGAGAAGCAGGCTCCATGCAGAGAGCCCCACGTGGGACTCGATCCAGGGTCTCCAGGATCACATACTGGGCTGCAGGCGGTGCTTATCCGCTGCACCACCAGGGCTGCCCTATAAGATGTATTTCAAAGTGAATGAAGCAGGGTGCCGAAGAGCATCTGGCTCTTAGTTTTGCTGGGGTCATGATCTCAGGGTCCTGTGATCAAACCCTGCTTTGGGCTTCATCCTCAGCAGGGTAGTCTGCTTAAGTACCCTCTCCCTCTTCCTCTGCCCCTCCCCCTGTTCTCTCTCTCTCTCTCTCTCTCAAATAAATAAATAAATCTTTAAAAGAAAATAAAGTGAACAAAGCAAGATATGGTATGTTACTGTTTAAAAATTCTAAATTTAGGGTGCCGGTATGGCTCAGGTCATGATCTCAGGATCCTAAGATCCAGCCCCACATTGAGTCCCACATTGGACTCCCTGCTCAGAGGGGAGCCTGATTCTCCTTCTTCCTCAATCTTTACCCCTGCATGTGCTCTCTCTCTGTCTCATTCTCTCTCTCATATAAATAAAATATTTTTAAAATAATAAAAATTAAAATTTATAATTTTAATTTTATTTTTAATTGAGTTATAATTGACAATAAAATTGTAAGATATTTAAAGTGTACAATGTAATGATTTGATATACATATTTTATTTTTAAATTATGGAATTAATGTGTACACTCTGCAGAGACTGGAGTCCATTTCCTGTTTGTTTATTTATTTATTTATTTATTTATTTATAAAGATTTTACGTATTTATTTGACAGAGCATGCACACCCAGGGGGAGTGGCAGGCAGAGAAAGAGGGAGAAGCAGACTCCCCACTGAACAGGGAGCCCAATGTGACGCTCCATCCAAGGACCCTGGGATCATGACCTGAGCAGAAGACAGATACTCAACTGACTGAGCCATCCAGGTGCTCCCCATTTCCTCTTATTTTTATTTTTTTTTAAGATTTATTTATTCATGAGAGACACAGAGAGAGGCAGAGACACAGGCAGAGGGACAATCAGGCTCCATGCAGGGGGCCCAATGTGGAACTCCATCCCAGGACTCCAGGATCATGCCCTGGACCAAAGGCAGGTGCTAAACCGCTGAGCCACCCAGGTGTCCCTTGTCCTTTTTTTTTTTTTTTTTTGTCCTTTTTTTAAAAGATTTATTTATTGGGGCATCTGGATGGCTCAGTCAGTTGAGAATCTGGCTCTTGGTTTCAGCCCCGGTTATGATCTTAGGGTCCTGGAATCGAGCCCCACCTTGGAGTCCATGCTTAGTGAGGAGTCTGCTTGTCCCCCTCTCTCTCTCTCTGCTCCTCCTCCACCCCGCTCGCTCGCTCTCTCTCTCTCTCTTAAGATAAAGGGGGAAAAGTTATTTATTTATTTATTTATTTATTTATTTATTTATTTATTTGAGAGAGAAAGGAAGAGAAAGAGTGTGTGCGGCAGGAGGGAGAAGGGACAGAGCGAGAGTGAGAGAGAGAATATCAAGCAGGATCCCAGTTGAGCATGGAGCCTGACGCCAGGCTCTAGGCAGGATCAATATTACCACCCTGAAATCGCTAACAGAGCAGACGCTAACCAACTGAGCCACTCAGGCACCCCTCTACTTGTCCTTCTTTAATGATACTCAAAATATCCCTTAGCACACATTCTTTCATCTTTAAAAACCTAATTCTCTCCTTCAGTGTTCTCACTTTTGATAAGGGTTTCCTCTAGCCTGAGCAGTCAGGCCCATCCTCCCCTATTTCTCTGAGGGCTTATCACTGAAACAGCCTGCATGTCCCCTGCCACAGTGAGGCACAGGAGAGAGCACCAGGTTCCTGGATTCCAAATGCTTGACTTCAATACTCCCTTATCACTGGCAAGAGTAGCCAGTGCCCTGAGACCTGATTACGCCTCCCCAGGAGCTGGAGTGAGGATTCTGTAGGTACAAGAGGAACTGCCCACCAGAGTTTGTGTCCTCCCTTTCTAGAACATTTCCTAAGACCCCAGAATTCCCTTCCAAAATATCCCTAAGCTCCTTTGCAAAGCCTTTGTGGGTCCCATCCATGGGTTCATCTCAGCTGAGGATAAGCTACACTGCCTAATACACACCTTATAGCTCTGAGGTTTAGTTCTCAAAAGTAGCTGCTTGCAAGACACAGCTTGGATATGGGGGCTGGGTTGTCCACTCCTGCACGCTCGGTCCCTCACTGATGGGATGGGAGATAGCAGAAGGCAGGATCCAGTAGCTCTTCTTGGGCCAACACATTCTGGCACAGAATTCCAGGGGTCCTGGAATTCTAATTCGAACTTGGCTTTCCTGGTTTTTTGGAGGGTATATTCGTCAAGATGGAGAAGGAAACATATTTTATCCAGCACATCAGACGGATGTCTAACATCTATTTAGAGACATATAGGTCTCCAATTGTATTCTTGTCCCAGGGCCCATAAATGCCCAGGTTTGGTTGTATCATTTCTTAGCTCAAACAAATCACATAACCTCTCTGGGCCTGTTTTCTTACCCGCCCCCACCACCCCACCCCCACCCCCCAAATGAGCTTAATGATAACTGCCTCATCAGGGATGGTGAGAAAAATGAAGCAATTCATGCAAAGGGCTTGGCTGGGTGCCAGGTCCTCAGCAAACAGTAGCTACCCTCCTTACTTTTCTCTTGTTGGCTCCCCAGCTAGCATCTCCCATGATTTTCTATATGACATCCAAAGTGGTGTCTTTTGTAGGATTTCCACAGAGCTCCTCTCTCTTTACCCAGTAACCATAAGCGCCCCATTCTCTCCACCCAGGCGATTCCCACCCCTCTTCAATTATGAAAACTGCTACCGGTGATTGCACGTGATTGCACGTTTAGGATGTTTCAGGCATTGTATTAAGAACTTGACTTGCATTATCTCAACTCGGTTCTGACACCAACTCAATGAAGTATTATTACTCCCCAAACACAAAGACACTGGATCTGGAGCGTTGAAGCCCTGGCAGCTGGCAAGTAGCAGAGCCAGCGGGGATGGGGATGGGAACCGAGGGAGTCTCACTGCAGAGTCAGGTCTTCCAAATACCCAGTCATGATCCCACATGCCGCCCCCTCCTCGTGCCAGCGCACAGGCGACCCCTCTCTCCTGCAAAGGCCGTCATACCCCTTTAGTTCTCCGGATCTGTTTGTGGACTTTCAGCCCAGTAGGGCGGGCACTTTGTCTCACGCCACGTTGCCCACATCGTGGATCCTCCCTCCGTCTCCCATTTCTCTTCCTCCCTTCCTCCCTCCCATTAAATATTGAGTTCCTACTCTGTGCCAGGCTTTGTGCTCGTTCACATGCAAAGTATCACCAATGAAAAAATAAGGGGAGGATGGACTTTTATGTCATTTATCTCGTTCTTCTTTATGGCTTTCTGTTTGGCTGATGGGTTCCCCTGGGTGCCCCCCACCCCCTGGGAGCACGCAGGCCAGGCTCCTAGAACCCAGTTCCAATGCTTCTTTGCTAAGTAGCTTTGGTCGGAGGAAGGCCCTGTCCCCTTAACTCCCAGCCCCCACGCCTCCTTCTCCGGCCCTCAAATCCAGGCCGCCCTGCCCCCTCCGGAAGGGGGAGTTGGGGGCGAATGCCGAAATCTGAGTGGCTCTTTCAAGCCTCCGTTGCTGTAGCAACCGGCTGCACGGGCCGTGGCGGTCCATTACACCATCCTCCGGCGACGCAGCCAATGGGCTCCGAGCTCCATCCCCGGCGCCCCCACCCCGAAGCTGCCCGGCAGCCCACCAATGGGTAGGTCCCTTGGCATAGAGCCCTGCCCTCGGCCCAGGCACACCACCAATGAGCTTCGACCCCGCTCTCCCTCTAGCTTCAATGTAGCAACAAGAGTCGATTAAAAAAAAAAAAAAGGAATTCTCTAAATTAGAAGGAACTAGTAGTAACGCCTCTGTCAGTTGCAGCCTGAATGATCTTTGGCTGGTATCTTATTTAAGGCGAATAAAACTGTTCCAATTATGCAACGATACATGTCATTCTGTACTAAACAATTTGGGGCAATGAAAAATGCAGGCAATGGGGTTGATATCTGCTCTCTGTGGATTTCTTTCATTATAGGTATTTTGATTTAACTTAAAATCATCAAGGAACCAGTCATCTTTCCTTGTTTGTATTTCAAATCCATACAAATTAAAGATGCTGAGTTTTTGATGCTGAGTTCATGAGATACTGACCTATGTAATTGGTAGTCAACTCTTAATTGGTTTAACTCCTGCCTGAATTCAAATAGTAAAACTGTAGGATAAATGAATGTTTATTTTAATCCATTGAAGAAATAACATTTCCAAGGGATGTTGTATGATGGCTTTGACACTCTAAAGTCTAAAGAAACTAAATGTGTATTTAAAACCTGTGTCATTAAAAAAAATCTTATTTTTTTTTATTTTAATTTTTCAAAGTAGGCTCCATGCCCACCATAGAGCGCAAGGCAGAGCTTGAATTCACGACCCCGACGAGTCCAAGGTTTAATCCACTGAGCCACCCAGGTGCCCCCAAAATAAACTTTATTTCTTTTCTCTCTCTCTTTTTTTTTAAGATTTTATTTATTTATTCATGAGACAGAGAGAGAGAGAGAGGCAGAGACACAGGCAGAGGGAGCAGCAGTCTCCATGCAGGGAGCCCGACGTGGGACTCGATCCAGGGACTCCAGGACCACCACACCCAGGGCCAGAGGTAGGTGCCCAGGGCCAAAAGCAGGCACCAAACCGCTGAGCCACCCAGGGGTCCTAAACTTTATTTCTTAAAACAGTTTTACATTTATAGAAAAATTTTAAGACAATACAAAATTCTTTATCTCCCACCTACCCTGTTTCCTCTGTTAGTAACATTTTATTTTAATATGGTACATTTGTGGGGCACCTGGGTGGCTCAGCGGTTGAGCATCTGCCTTCAGCCCCAGGGCGTGATCCTGGAGTCCTGGGATCAAGTCCCACATTGGGGTCCCTGCAAGGAGTCTGCTTCTCCCTCTGACTATGTCTCTGCCTCTGTGTGTGTGTGTGTCTCCCATGAATAAATGAAATCTTTTTTTAAAATATGGTACAGGAGCTTGTAAATAAACCCTCGTGTGAAAAAAAATAAAAATAAAAAATATGGTACATTTGTTATGATTAATAAACTAATATTGATATATTATTAGTAACTAAAGCTTATAATTTATTCAGATTTCTTTAGTTTTTACCTGATTTTTTTTCTATGCCAGGACCCCATCCAGGATGTCATATTGCATTTATCTCATGACTCCTTGGTTCCTCTGGGCCGCGGCAGTTTCTCTCAGACATGAATATGATTTATCACTGTTGGTACTGACCTTGACCACCTGGCTGAAGAGGAGCTTGTCAGGTTTCTCCACTGGAAAATTACTTTTCATTTACCCTTTTTCATTCTATCTTCTTTGGAAGGAAGTGAATTAATATGCTCAACCCACACCTAAGGATGGCAGTTATGTTAACCTCCTTAAAGGTAGAGTATCTACATAAGTTATTTGGAATTTTTCTGGAGTGAGGATTTGTCTTTTCTACTTATTATTCGGTTATTTATTTATATCAGTATGGACTCATGGATATTTATTTCATATTTTAACTTATAATCCAATACTACTTAATTTTGTTGCTCAAATTGTTCCACCTTTGGCCTTCGGGAGCTCTTTTAGTTAACACCTGTTTTCCTTTGACATACCCCCATCGTTGTATGCCCTTTTGTCTTCTTCTTCTTGATCTTCGGAACCTCCTTCTTTCTGGCATTATATGATACTGCAGGCTTATCTTGCATATTTCCTGCTCAGGTCCTAGAATCAGCTGTTCCTCAAAAACCCTGATTCCTCCCATTGGAGAATGGTATTATAAACTAAGATCTGGATGCTAAGTATGCTCATTGCTACTGAGGTGTCATTTCTTTTAAGCCTTCAAAACTAACAGAACAAAGAAATATATATGTATATACTAACCTGTTTGTAAACACATATCTAAATATTTCTGTATGTAACCATCTGTATCTATATTAAACTAAACATGAGTTTATATTTAGCACATGAGTCATTATAACCTTCTCTCCTTGCTTATCTGTAAATTCCCACTCCAACAGTGAGAAACTTGGCTCCTACTATCCACCATCCATTTACCTAATTGTTCAACTCCAGCGTACATGTGCAGCAGTATCAGGATTGTTGGCCCATATCCCTGTGAGAAACTTTATCAACTAGAATGCAGTACTTCTGTACACTTTCTGTGGCTTTTAGTTTTACAGGATCCACTTATTTCTTTTTTTTTTTTTAAGATTTTATTTATTTATTCATGAGAGAGAGAGAGAGAGAGAGAGAGAGAGGCAGAGACACAGGCAGAGGGAGAAGCAGGCTCCATGCAGGGAGCCCGATATGGGACTTGATCCTGGGACTCCAGGATCATGCCCTGGGCTGAAGGCAGATGCTCAACCACTGAGCCAACCAGGCATCCCTCTCTGGATGCTTGAAATTATTTTTAAAAATTCACCTGCATTAGCATTTACTCTTTAAGTTGTGCACGTCTATGGGGTTTGACAAATGCATAATATACACCATTATAGTATCTTACAGAAGAGTTTTATTACCCTAAAATGTCTTCTGTGCTTCATCTATTCAATTCTCTCTCTCTCTCAAACGTTAATAACTATAGGTATTTTTTTCTAAGATTTCATTTATTTATTTGAGAGAGAGCGTGAGTGAATGAGTGAGTGAGTGAGTGAAAGAGAGAACACAGCAGTGGGGAGAGGCAGAGGGAGAAGGAGACTCCTTGCTGAGCAGGGAACCCGATGCGGGGCTCAATCCCAGGACTCCAGGATCATGACCTGAGCCAAAGGCAGATGCTTAACTGACTGAGCCACCCAGGTGCCTCCATAGGTCTTTTTACTATCTCTATAGTTTTGCTTTTTTGTGCTTAAAAAAAAAAAGATTTATTTATGAGAGAGAGAGAGGGTGTGAGGGACAGACAGAGAGAGAAACTTAAGCAGACTTCCATTCTGAGTGTGGAGCCCAACCTGGCGCTTGATCTCACTACCCTGAGATCACGAGCCAAAATCAAGAGTTGCCTGCCTAACTGACTATGCCACCCAGATACCCCTGTGCTTTTTTTTTTTTAAGAGAAGATATACAGGAGTATATTTGTTGTTGCTTTTGTTATAGCTACCACTCACTGAATCCTTACCATGTCCCATGTCCTGAACTATTATACTCTCCCATTTTGCAGATAAGAAAATTGAAACAAATGAGTTGAAATAACTCCCTAAAGACTATTAATATTGAACAAATTTTTACTTCAAATCCTGGACACATTGATTGTTTAAAACCCCAGTATTTACATGCTTGACTTCTGAATCATCTAAGGGAGTCCACCACATTTAGCCAGTAAGATGAGGATGACCTACTTCCTGCTTTACCCAAGCAGTACCAATTTATTTCTGTTGTTCTAGCATAATTATTAATGCGTCCCCTTCATCATAAGTTATATGGTCACTGCCAAAGGAAAAAGTCTAATGAATTTTAGAGTCAGGTTATAGGGGTAAAAATTATACTCCAGGAGATGAGGGGATGTACCAGTGGTGTGTGATTTCAGAGTCACCAGGCAGGACCTGCTATCCAGATCAAATCCCCTCTGCCATCCAGTCACCTTCTTTTTTCTCCCAATCTGATTAATCCCCATTCCATCAGTCACGCTGGTGCTGTTAGTATTCATGAGAAACATACAGAGAGAGGCAGAGACATAGGCAGAGAGAGAATCAGGCTCCATGCAGGGAGCCTGATGCAGGACCCGATCCTGGACTCCAGGATCACGCTCTGTGGTGAAGGCAGAAGCTCAACTGCTGAACCACCCAGGTGTCCCATGCTGTGCTGTTAAAATGACTCTGCCACTGTCCTTTTCTGCCCATAGACATGTCCCCAGCTATGGTCTCTCTTTTCTGCCTTGTGCTTCTCTGAGTCTCAAAGTACATCTCATGGATTGGCCATCCAGCATTCCAGCAGGATTTTTAAGGCTTTGGCATTTCACAAAGAAGTAAAAATAAAATTCTCCCCACTCAAAAAAAAATAAAACCCACATTTTAAAACTTTGGGGTTAAAAAAAAAACAAAAAACTTTGGGGTAAGCAAAAGATTGTCAACTTTTTATTTTGCTAAAATGAGAAAAACCTCCATCTTCTATATTAGTCTAGTCTTTTGGAAATATAATGTAAGCCTTAAGTGTAATTTAAAATTTTCCAGAAGCCACATTTAAAAAAATTTTAAAAAAGAAAGAAAAAACAGGTGAAAATAAATTTTTAAAGATTTATTTATTTTAGGGCAGACCAGATGGCTCAGCGGTTTAGTGCCGTCTTCAGCCCAGGGTCTGGTCCTGGAAACCTGGGATCGAGTCCCACGTCAGGCTCCCTGCATGGAGCCTGCTTCTCCCTCTGCCTGTGTCTCTGCCTCTCTTTCTCTCTGTGTCTCTCATGAATAAATAAATAAAATCTTTTTTAAAAAAATTATTTATTTTAGAGAGGGAAGCACTGTGGGGGGAGGGGCAGAGTGAGAGGGAGAGAGAGAATCCTCAAGCAGACACCCCACTGAGCCCAGAGCTGGATGCGCAGCTCCATCCCAGGACCCTGAGATCATGACCTAAGCTGGAATCCAGAAGCAGCTGCTCACCAACTGAGCCACCCAGGTGCTCCAAGTTAAATTAATTTTAACATATTTTATTTAACCCAATATATCCAAAATATTATAATCTCAACATACAACCAACAGAAAATGTATTAATGTAATATTTTACACTTTTTATGCTAAGTCTTTGAAAACGAATGACAGTTTTGCACTCTAGCATTTTTCAATTTGGACTAGCCGTTTTTTAGTGCTCAAGAGCCTCATGTGTAGTTCTAAACTATTATTTGGTAAAAGAAAGATCCATTGTACACACACACACACACACACACTTTCATGATCTCTGGTGTTTTTTTTTCTTTTAAGATTGATTTATTTATTCATGAGAGACAGAGAAAGAGAGGCAGAGACACAGGCAGAGGCAGAAGCAGGCTCCATGCAGGAAGTCTGATGTGGGACTTGATCCTGGACCCCAGGATCAAATGCTGAGCCACCCAGGCATCCCCATAATTTCTAAATTTTAAAGAAGACATTTAGATAAATCAAAAAATGAATTACCTTGTTCTTACTGTTCTCTTTCTGCATTAAGAAAGTCCTTGATGCCAGTTCACAGACTGATGTTTTATTTTTTTTTTAATATTTTATGTATTTATTTATTTATGATAGTCACAGAGAGAGAGAGAGAGAGAGAGAGAGAGGCAGAGACACAGGCAGAGGGAGAAGCAGGCTCCATGCACCGGGAGCCTGACGAGGGATTCGATTCCGGGTCTCCAGGATTGCGCCCTGGGCCAAAGGCAGGCGCCAAACCGCTGCGCCACCCAGGGATCCCCCAGACTGATGTTTTAGAGTAAGACACAGTTGGGATGGGTGGAGTTGCAAGATGGTATATGGGTTCGTTCCTTCTTCCCTTTGAACTCCTATTGAGAGTCTGTGTTGTGTGAAGATCTGCTAGATGCGGGATGCCTGGGTGGCTCAGTGGTTGAGCATCTGCCTTCCGCTTGGGTCATGATCCTGGGGTCCTGGGGTTGAGTCCCATGTTGGGTTCCCTGCAGGGAGCCTGCCTCTCCCTCTGCCTGTGTCTCTGCTTCTCTCCCTGCGTCTCTCATGAATAAATAAATAAAATCTTAAAAAAAAAAAATCTGCTAGGTGCTGGGGATACAATAGTGAGAGTGGAAGTTAGGTGGGTCCCCTGATCTCACAAAGCTTCTGCTCTGCCGTAGTGTACCAAGTGAGGCTATGCAGGCAATGAGAGGGTGTATTGCCCGCAGAAAATTTAAAAACAATAATAAACCTGATTAAAAGTCAGCCTGCATTTTATTCTCTCCATGTGCCCACAATTCTAAACCTTGTCAGTGATAAAATACTCCTCCCTGAAGATCAAGCTTTTGGTCTAACTTGAATCTTCTTCTTCTTCTTTTTTTTTTTTTTTTTTTTAAGATTTTATTTATTTATTCATGAAAGACAGAGAGAGGGAGAGACAGAGACACAGGCAGAGAGAGAAGCAGGCTCCATGCAGGGAGCCCGATGTGGGACTCGATCCCAGGTCTCCAGGATCACCCCCTGGGCCGAAGGCAGGCGCTAAACCACTGAGCCACCCAGGGATTCCTGGTCTAACTTGAATCTTAATAATATATTTGTAAGCTTCAAAACATTCTATTTTAATTACTCATGCACTAATAAACATTATATTCTACAAGGAAGCTAACTCAGAGCACTCCCAGCTTAGTTGGCCCCTAACACATGTCAAGTCAGATGCAGCTACAAACGTTAGTTTTGAAAATAAGTTCACAACAGTCCAGAATTGTTCCAGTTAGCTTCCTGAGCACTGTGTCTCCAGACCCTTGGGTACAACATATGTCTCTGTTTAAACAATAAATTCAAAATAAGCAATGATAGCATAGATTATGAGGCTGAAGATTCAGAATTTGATTTGTTTCAACTCTGTCATTCAATATGACCAGGTGAAGCTTTTGTATTTAAGTTAAAATAGTGAAACAAACAGCGAACTACAGTGTGGTAACTGCAAATTTTATTATTTAGTAAAATTGTATTATTATACTATATTGTATTACATTTTATTACAATTTTCATTTGATAAAAATTATGTGTTTTTTGTTTTTAAGTAGATTCCATGCACACTGTGGGGCTTGAACTCACAACCCTAAGATCAAGAGTCACTTGTTCTACTAACTGAGCCAGCCAGGCCCCCCTGATAAAATTTTGTTTTACAGAATTTGAATTATTTATTTATTTATTTATTTATTTATTTATTTATTTATTTATAAGAGACACAGAAAGAGAGAGAGAGAGAGGCAGAGACCTAGGCAGAGGGAGAAGCAGGCTGTATGCAAGGAGCCCGATGTGGGACTCAATCCCACATCCTGGGATCACGCCCTGAGCCAAAGGCAGACAGATGCTCAACCGCTGAGTCACCCAGGTGTCCCTGAATAATGTATTTAATCTTAAAATCAATTCTTAGGGCACCTGGGTGGCTCAGTGGTTGAGGGTCTGCCTTTGGCTCAGGTCGTGACCCTGGGATCCTGGGATTGAGTCCTGAATCAGGCTCACCACAGGAACCCTGCTTCTCCCTCTGTCTCTGCCTCTCTCTCTGTGTTTCTCATGAATAAATAAATAAAAATCTTTTTTTTAATTGATTTTTTAAAAAAATTTTACTATTTTATTTATTAATTCATGATAGACATAAAGAGAAAGGCAGAGACACAGGCAGAGGGAGAAGCAGGCTCCATGCAGGGAGTCCGACTCGGGGACTCAATCCCGGGACTCCAGGACCACGCCCCAGGCCAAAGGCAGGCACTGAATGGCTGAGCCACCCAGGGATCCCCTGATTCTAATTTTTAAAGTGTTTTCTTGGAGGGGGGCACCTGGGTGGCTCGTTGGTTAAGCATCTGCCTTTGGCTCAGGTCATGATCCCAGGGTCCTAGGATGGAGCCCTGCTCAGTGGGGAACCTGCTTCTCCCTCTCCTGCTCCCACTGCTTGTGCACTCTCTCTCTCTTTCTCCCTGGCAAATAAATAAATAATTTTTTAAAAAGTGTTTTTCATGTTTTTAAACCATAATGTGACATAATTATCATTGCTCACTATGTATGCTTATTTTATTTTTTAAAGAATATATTAATGTAATTGAAAACTATTGATTTGATACTCTTCCTTTTTTTGTATTGTAATGTTTATTTTTGCTGACATGATTACATATAAAAAGTTCAAAAAAAGAATATTTTAACCATCTACATTTCTTTTCTGGCCATTATCCTTAGTATTGTTTCTTGCATTTTATGACCGTTCTTGAAGATATTGTCATTTAGAGGATGTGGGTGTTAAAAGTTATCTGTCCTGGGATGCCTGGGTGGCAATGTGGGTGTTAAAAAGTTATGTCCTGGGATGCCTGGGTGGCTCAGTCATTTAAGCATCTTGATTTTTTTCTTCTTCTTCTTTTTTTTTTTTTTTAAGATTTTATTTATTTATTCATTTAAGAGAGAAGCAGAGACACAGGCAGAGGGAGAAGCAGGCTCCATGCAGGGAGCCTGATGTGGGACTCGATCCCAGGTCTCCAGGATCATGCCCTGGGCCGAAGGTGGCGCTAAACTGCTGAGCCACCTGTGATGCCCTCTTGATTTTTTTCTTAAGTCATTATCTTGGGGTTGTGGGTTTGAGCCCATCAGGCTCTGGGAGGGGTCTGCTTAAGATTCTCTCTCTCCCACTCCCCCTCCCTCTCCCCCTCTATCCCCACACCATCTCCAAAAAAAGGAAAAAAAAAAAAGTTATATGTCCTGAGTGTCACATGAACCAGGTAGGCCACTGGTGCACTGAAGGAAAGGGACTTAGGGCTAGAAAAGCTACAAGGAGAGAGAAAGAGGTGGGAGTGCTGGAAAGGGTGGGGGAATGAACTTCACAACATCCTGTGCGGAGAGGCAGCAGAGCTTGTCCCACAAACTGAAGAGGCCAATGTGGCTGGAAGTTGTCTAAAGACAAAGAAAGTGAGAGAGGAGGTCAGGTTGTGAGTAGGGGTCAGACCAAGCTTGGCCTGGTGGGCCCCATTGAAAGCCTGGTGTTCATCTGGAGAGTAATGGTGAAACCACTGAAGGCTTTAAGAAGAGAAGACACACAATCAAATTCGTGCCTGGAAAATACCATCACTCAGGCTTCAGGGAGGGGAATGAAATGGAAGGACACCTGGTGGGTGCAGGGACCAGAAAGGAGGCTAGCAGGTGACCAGATGAAAGGTGATGGTGGCCTGTCTTGTTGGGTAACGGTGGTCAGCATCTCTTCAAGAATTTCCTGGTCTTCCTACTGCAGTCTACATTGAACAGCTCAGTGGTGAGCTCAGCCTTGAAAACCTATGGCCTATAAGATTTAGACTCTGGGACCCCCGTTTGAAAGGATTCAGGGTAGTCAGTGTACACTGATAATCATCACATCTCAGTGGCAGACTGGAGTTTTAGGTTTTGTTTTCCAAAATTTTATTTTCTTCTCTGGGTTCTCATAGGAATTTGAGTACACTCCTGATAGAACATTGCCTTTGATTCACTCAGTAAATATTTAATGAGCCCCTATTTTGTGTTTGGCACTCGCTTAGGGATAGAGCCATAAAATAAAACAAACATATCTGCCCTCTTGGAACTTACATTCTAGTGGAGAGAATATGGGCAAAAGACAATTGAACAAAATAATTCCAGAATGTGAAAACTGCCACGAAGGGGCACCTGAGTGGCTCAGCGGTTGAGCATCTGCCTTCAGCTCAGCTTGTGATCCTGGGTTCCTGGGATTGAGTCCCACATTAGGCTCCCCGCTGGGAGCCTGCTTCTCCCTCTGCCTATGTCTCTGCCTCTTTGTGTGTGTCTTTCATGAATAAATGAATAAAATCTTAAAAAAAAAAAAGAAAGAAAGAAAGAAAGAAAGAAAGGGGCAGCCCCAGTGGCGCAGCGGTTTAATGTTGCCTGCAGCCCAGGGCGTGGTCCTGGAGACTTGGAATCGAGTCCCACATCAGGCTCCTACACGGAGCCTGCTTCCCCCTCCTCCTGTGTCTCTGCCTCTCTCTCTCTCTCTCTATGTCTATCATAAGTAAATAAATAAATAAATCTTAAAAAAAAAAAGAAAGAAAGAAAGAAAAGTGCCATGAAGCAAGTAGAAATGATGCTGAGAATAATATGGGCAAAAATGAAGACGTCTGACAACACCAATCTTTGGACAAGATGTGGCTGAAAAGGATCTCTTCTGGGGCACCTGTGGGGCTTGTTGGTTAAGCATCAGACTGTTGGTTTTGGCTCAGGTTATGATCTCAGAGTCCTGAGATCAAGCCCCTCCATGGGGAGCATGGAGCCTGCCCGGGATTCTCTCTCTCTCTCCCTCCCTCTCTCTCTACTCCTCCACCCTCCCACACAAGTATGCACAATGTGCTCTGACTCTCTCTCTCTCTCAAAAAAAAAAAAAAAAAAAAAAAAAAAAAAGACTGAAATAATGAAAAGGATCTCTTCTATGCTGGTGGTGAAAAAGTAAATTAGTACAACTTGGAAGTTTGACGTTAACTTGTAAAAGTTAGCCACAAGTTCTCAGATGTAGCCATCACAATTTCCAGGATATACTCTGGAGACCCTGCATTTGAGCTCCAGGGGCACATCTAGGATTGTTAACAGTAACAGTCTTCATATGAGCAAAAACTTGGCAATAATCCAATTGTATGTGGATGGGACAACAAATAGGAAAACTGTAGTATATTCCTGCAGCGGAAAATGAACCAACCTCACAGTGGTGCAATATTTTAGGTGAATCTTAGCCTTGTAATACTGAGTGAGAAAGTAAATACCAGACTATTACGTACAACATGATGCCTTTTTGACAAAGCTAAAGGGAAGAGAGTATCTTTTTAAGAAGCTGTACTTTCAAAAGTAAGAAGAGAAAAGAGAAACTGCAACCCTCATACACTGCTGGTAGCAATGTAAAATGGTTCAGCCAATCCACTGAGACAGAGTAGATAAATGGTTGCTTATAGCTGAGGGTTGGAGCAGAGGTAGAGGAGATGGAGGAGAAATGGATAACAAGCACAGAGTTTCTTTGGGGGCTGATGAAAATAGTCTAAAATTGATTGTGGTGATGGTTGCACAACTCTGTGAACATACCATTGCATTGCACACTTTAAATGACTGAACAGGGATCCCTGGGTGGCGCAGTGGTTTGGCGCCTGCCTTTGGCCCAGGGCGCGATCCTTGGAGACCCAGGATTGAATCCCACGTCAGTCTCCCGGTGCATGGAGCCTGCTTCTCCCTCTGCCTATGTCTCTGCCTCTCTCTCTGTGTGTGTGTGACTATCATTAAAAAAAAAAGAAAGAAAATTAAAAAAAAAATAAATGAATGAACATTGTGGTCTATGAATTGTATCTCAATAAAGTTGAGCAAGGAGCCTGAACCAGGGGTCTGTCTTGGGACCCTGAGACCATGACCTGAGCTGAAAGTAGACGCTTACCGACTGAGCCACCCAGGTACCCTGGTTAACTGGTTTTTATTATATTATGTATAAATATAAGCAAACAGAAAGTGAGTCAATTATGGATAATGCCAAAATGTGCCACAGACAACCAATTCTGAGATGTAGGGGAATGGGTGGGCTACATCAGAGAGTGAGCAGGGCAGACCTCTCCAGAGAATCAACTTAAGCTGAGGCTAGAATAAAATGAGTCAACCATGTGGGGATGGGGGTGAAAAAATTTCCAGGCAAAGCTGATAGCATGTACCAAGGCCGTAAGGTGGACCCAAGCCTTCTGGGTTTGAGGATCATCCAGGAGGCCAATCCTTTGAAGCCCTAAGAATAATAGCAGTAGCCACCAGAGTGAGACCTTCAAAGTTCTTAAGCACTGAAAAGATGTACATGCCCTCATAGAGGTCATTTAAAAGAAAACGCATTCTTAAATGGGAAAAATGTGAAAGTGTTAGAAAAATTCTTTTAAAAAGCTTTAATTTTCCCATGATTTGAAATATATACATCCTTTTTTGAAATAAATACATCCCCACTCCGCCAATTTTATTTTCATGTTGATGTCTCTACGTTGTTGGTGCCCACAGTCCCAGACAACAAATATTTATTGAGCATTTACTAGGTGTCAGGGATTTGTTCACAGCCATTTTCCCACTTAACTTGTAAAACCACCATAGGAGGGAGAAACTGCTCTTTCTCATTTCAAGGGGAAAGAAAAGGAGGCACTGGGATGCCAATACAGTAATTCTGACTCCAACGGAGGATTGAACTGGCCAAGCTCCCGTTCTGAAGGCTCAAACCTGGGGTATCTCCAATTCTCAGGGCCCAATAAATCTTGGAAGAGCCCTTCGGTCAGAAGCAGGGCCTTCTCCTTCCCAGAGCCCTGTGCCTTTAAGAGTCTCCCCCTCCCGCCGGCCACGCTCCAATTTCCCTCCCGGGCACCCAGAGCATCACCCCGCCCCCCGCGTCTGCGGAGCCGCACCTCAGTCCTTCCTCTCCGCCCCACACTCTCCGGCTGTGCTCTGGGTCCCCACCCACCGGTGATGGGTGAGGTCTGCCCCCGGGCTCTCACCCTCCGCCCTCCGATAGGATACTGCCCACTGCGCCCCAGCCGAATGCCACTTTAGAGACCCTGATCCCGACCCCCCCAGCTCCTGAATCCGAGGAGCGAGGCCCCAGCGCCCCTTCCCATCGCTCAGGCCCGTGGCGCCGTGAAGGTGACCTCCCCCGGGGGAGCACAGGGCCCGCGGTGCCGGAGCGGGCTCACACGTGGTGAGCGGGGAGCGCGCAACCCCTCCCCGCCACGCGCCTCGAGCATGCGTCGCGGACACGCCTCTTGGCCTGGCTCCGCCCCCGGGCCCGCGCACGCTTCTCCGGGCTCGGGAGGGACGTCGCGCCCCCGTCCCGCAAACTGCGCGTTGCGGTGTAGGGTGGGACCCGGGATGGGACACTCCCGCATCCTCGAACCTCGCCTGAAGACTGTAAGAAGCGAAGCGGACAGTCAGTCCTGCCCAGGACCCTTGACTGGTAGGCAAAATGCCCCAGCGAGATGCGCTGAGCTGGGACCACGAGCCTAGGATTCGAGCCCTAGTCGGCTTGTCTTCCTTGTTCCGAATCCGGAAAATGGGCGTCATACTCTCTTCTTTCTCAGGACTCTTGTGGCGCCTCAAACGAGAGTCAAAAAGAAAATGTGAAAGAGCTTTGTTCATTGCGTTCAAAAGCATTTGTCCAGCCCCTGTGTGGCTGGACCCTGTGTGTCCTAGGCAGGGGCTACATCTGTGAAACAATGAGTCTGGCCCCTTGAAGAGCTCTCCCGAGCCTGAGTGCCCCCCCCCCCCCACATTCTGTTCTGGGATGGTTCAGAAAGACGCCTCCAAAAGAGGAGGGGGCGGAGGTCCCACCTGGCGGCAGGTGTCACTGAATAAGCTAAAATTTCAAAGGCAACGTGGGGCGGGACGAGCTCTCAGAGGCAGATGGGAAGCACGCTCCGCGTTCCCCACCCTCCTTCCAGGCCCCAGCCTAAGAAAAGAAACCGACCTCATCCGACACCCTCCAACCCAGCCGCGAGACCGCCCAGCCCCGCAGCCCGAGCCCCGCCCCGCCCCGGCAGCCAGCGATTGGGAGATGCAAATACCAGCTTCTCTGCCCAGCAACGGGTGACGCGCCGCCCGAGCGCGAGGCGTGGCCCGGCCGCAGCCCAAGCGGGCACCTCGGTGTTTACACGGGGCGGCCCCGCGCGCGCCGCAGCGGCCCGCAGACGGCGAGGGGGAGGGGTGGAGCGCGCGCCGGCGGGGCCGCGCGGGGAGAAAGACACTGGAAGGCGGCGGGGCGGGGAGCTGCGCGCGCGGGCCGCGGCTGAGCAGGAGGCTGCGAGGAGAGCCCGCGGGGGCCGGAGGGTGCGATTCCTCCGCCCCCGCAAAACAATGTGCAGCGTGCGGCAGGGCGCAACTTGCCGGAGGCGGCGGGGGCGCGCCGAGCCCGCCTGAGACCGCGCCGCTGACCTTCTCCCCCCGCCGTCCGTTGGGCCCGAGCGCCCAGCTCCTCGCTCCTCAGCTCGCGGGGGCCGGGCCGAGCTGCGGGGCGGGGCCGCCCCTCCGTCGCTGCTGCCTCCTCCCCCACCCCCAGCCGCGGAGGATGCGGACGGCCCCCGGCGGCGTCTAGCGGCCCCGGGCCCAGGCGCGATGGTGCAGCAGCGGGGCGCGAGGGCCAAGCGGGACGGCGGCCCGCCGCCCCCGGGGCCCGGGCCGGCCGAGGAGGGGGCGCGTGAGCCCGGCTGGTGCAAGACGCCGAGCGGCCACATTAAGAGACCGATGAACGCATTCATGGTGTGGTCGCAGCACGAGCGCCGGAAGATCATGGACCAGTGGCCCGACATGCACAACGCCGAGATCTCCAAGCGCCTGGGCCGCCGCTGGCAGCTGCTGCAGGACTCGGAGAAGATCCCGTTTGTGCGGGAGGCGGAGCGGCTGCGCCTCAAGCACATGGCGGATTACCCGGACTACAAGTACCGGCCGCGCAAAAAGAGCAAGGGGGCGCCCGCCAAGGCGCGGCCCCGCCCCCCCGGCGGTGGCGGCGGCGGCGGCGGCGGTGGCGGCGGTGGCGGCGGCGGCAGCCGGCTCAAGCCCGGGCCGCAGCTGCCGGGCCGCGGGGGCCGCCGAGCAGCGGGCGGGCCTTTGGGGGTCGGCGCGGCGGCGCCGGAGGACGACGACGAGGACGACGACGAGGAGCTGCTGGAAGTGCGCCTGGTCGAGACCCCCGGGAGGGAGCTGTGGAGGATGGTCCCGGCGGGGCGGGCTGCCCGGGGACCCGCGGAGCGCGCCCAGGGGCCGTCGGGCGAGGGGGCGGCTGTCACCGCCTCCTCCCCCACTCCGTCGGAGGACGAGGAGCCGGAGGAAGAGGAGGAGGAGGCGGCGGCGGCGGAGGAAGGCGAAGAGGAGACGGTGGCGTCGGGGGAGGAGCCGCTGGGCTTTCTGTCCAGACTGCCCCCCGGCCCCGCCGGCCTGGACTGCAGCGCCCTGGACCGCGACCCGGACCTGCCGCCCCCCTCGGGCACGTCGCATTTCGAGTTCCCGGACTACTGCACCCCCGAGGTTACCGAGATGATCGCGGGGGATTGGCGCCCGTCTAGCATCGCCGACCTGGTTTTCACCTACTGAGCCCACCGTCAGCGGGGCGCGCACGCCCCCAAACCAGCTGTTTACATACAGGAATCAGGTATTGGGGCCCCTCGGAGGCCGAGGCTGGCACCCCATCTCCCGCGCAGCCTCCCCCCTCCTAGACGTGCCCATCCCCCTCGAATCCAGACATGCCCCTCCCCCGCAGACACACCCCAAGGCAGCCCAACCCCCACTCTTTCCCTGACATCCAAGCCCCGCCCCGTCTTGCCCCCTCCCGCACAGCCACCAGCAGCCAGCCCCCCTCCTTTACACCTCCCGTCCACTCCTACAGACCTGCACCCCTCCCCCACCTCGCACACGCCCCTCCTCGTGGCCGGAGGACACGCCCCTGCCCTTGCTCCCGAATCCCTCCGCCTAGCCCGCCTCTTCTCTTGTTTAGGGGGGCGCTGCGGCTGGGCGGCACCGCGCGCTCCTCCCAGGCCCCTCTCCCCCTCCCCCTCCCTCTCCCCCTCCCCCTCCCGGAGCGCTGGGGCACGCCCCCTTCTCGCGCATGCTTAATGCTCCTTGGGAGGAGGGGGCCGGTCTCAGTCGGACCGCACGCCTCTGTGGCCCGCTCCGGGAAGAAGTGGGGAGGGTGTTGAGCGATCCTGAGAAATCTATTATCCGGGAGCCGCGGCTTCCTTTCAACCCGACGGGGCGTCGCTGCCTTAATGGGAGGAGCACTAGGAAGGGGGAGAAGGAGACTAGCTGGCCCGGAAGGGTTTGGTTTGGAGCTTGGAACTCTCCCTGGTGGCAAAGCCCCTTTTCCTTGCGGGGTTGCCTAGATTGACGTGCATCTCCTTCTCCCACCGCCACCCCACCCCCATCCCCGCCCCACCCCCACCCCCCACCCAGCCTACCTACACGCACCCCTAGACTGCCTCCACAGTCTACCTTGGTCCCAGAAACCTCCCTTTTCTTTCCCCCACCTGGGAACTGAGAATAGGGTCTTCATCTGGAACTGCACCACGAGAGGACTGCCCAAGGAAACTCCGCACCAAGGCATTTATGGGAGTCTGTCTGGGGACAGGGTTCTTGCTGCTCTGTCCACCCCTCCCCAGCCGAGTGCCCCATCACGACAAGGCACACTCCCAGCCTGGGCTTCTCCCTACGCCCGCCACTCCCTCCTATCACTCGAGTCCTGTGCCCACAGTGACAGTATTCAGTGGGAGAAACTGAGGCACGGTGGTACTGGGTGGGGGGTGTTGAGACTGAGCCACGATAGCAGCCGGAGTGGCAAGAAGAGCCCCGCTTTTAAACAGCTGGCTTGAGAGAGACTATCGACTGGGCCAGTGAGACTGGAGGGAGGGTCAGAGTAGCGGAGGTGTGTCGTTTGCGCCTGTTTTTCCACGTGAAAACTTGGTACAGGGCTGCTGTCTGAGGAGGTTGTGTTCAGTTCGGGGTGCCCTCGGGGACCCTGCCCTCTCACTCCCCAACTCTCCGATCAAGTTCCGCCCCTCCGGCCTCCCCACACCCCTTCCTGCCCTCACTACCTGTATCTCACCGGCGTGTGTTCACCCTCCCGGGTGTGCACACACTCTCATTCACACACACAAATCTCAGGAACAAACGGTCCCAGAGTCCTCCTGGACCCCTGCCCAGGGTCTCCGCAGGTCTCTGCCCCACGCGTTCCCGTCGCTGACAAAGCCACCAGCTGCCTCCTTTAAGCTTGGTGCTCCGGCTCTGGGCCTTTCTCGCTCTCTTTCTCTCTCTCTTTCTTGCTCTCTTTCTCTCTTTCTCTTTTTTTTTTAAAGAAAAACAACAACAAAAAGACAATGAAAAAACCCAGAAAACGTCATGTGAGTGAAGAGATGTCACTGTCTGTGGTCTTGGAGAACTAGTCTAGTAGATGAGGGGAGGGGTCCCTCTGGTCTGGGGCACTGGCACCCACAGCAGGACTTCCGCCAGTCTGATGCCAGGACTGAATAAAGTGTATTTGCCCCGACCTCGCCCTGTGGTTCTACATGTCTCTGCCTTTCCTCAGCGGTCCTTCAGACAGTTGGCCAGAGTGAAGTCCATGTGACTTAGCACCGTCCAGGAAGAGTGGGGTCCATGGGCAAGGCACCTGGCCCCTTTAGGCCTCTGTCTCCTGCTCTCTCAGGACTCCCTGGTCTTCATTAAGGGTGACAAACTCATCCATCCTCAAGGCCAGGCGTGTGACATAAATGAGAGAGGCTGGGTAGACACTGGCTTTCTGACCGACTTCACTGGGGGCAGCAGCTCACCTCAGGCAGTTGTGACCTTGTGAGAATGCAGCCCACAGTGGCCAGATTTTCCAAGAGAAGGTAGATACCTGGATGTTTCTATGAGCATCTCAGTTGCAAAATGAAAGCTGGTTCAAAAATGTTTAAATCCTTGTGCTCAAATGAACCCAAGTGTGCAGGCATCCCTGGTCCAAGGGGCCCAGTTTGACCCTGACCTTAACGTGAATTAGAAGGGTCAGGCCACATTGTCTGGGCCCCAAAGCCCCAGTACCACCACCCCCACCCAGCACCTGTGTGACCTTGGGAAAGTTGACTTCACCCTGATTCTTTTCATAGGAGTAACGTGAGGATGATAACAGTGCCTGCTGCAGGGTGAGATGAAGTTTGAGGTGAGAAGCATTTAATAAGATGCTCCCCAAAATGTACTACTACACTGTCCAGAGGAGGAAACAGAGTCAGGATGGCAATGCAGTGTGTAGGAGGGCCTGCGAGCAGCCAAGGTCAGAGTCAGGGCCCCACGCTTGGGTTCTCTCTCCCTGTGGAGTGTTAGGTCAGGGTGCTACCTGTTTGCCTCTGCAGGTGGTGGTAGGCTGTCCCCTCAGGGCTTCTAGTGGGGTAGCATTGGTCCCAGCACCTGGCGCATCATTGGCCCACAGTGTAGATTTATTGAATGAGCAAGGAAGAGCCACGGGAGCCACAGCAATACTTGTCCTTGAAATTCTTACCAGTGGGTTCAGGATGCAGAGGAAAGCCTTTTCAAAATTCTTTGTCCTCCTGACACCCTTCCCCCAAATTCCTCTACTGCCAGATCCAGTGAATTCCTAGGGTTGAACAGAGCCTGTGTGCCTGGGAAGTACCACGGCCAAGTGTGCAGACCTCATTCAGAGAGGGTATTTGGGACTGGGATACCCAAAGGCAATTTCAGAGAAGAGTGTGGCAGGCTCTGGAGGGCTAGGTCCCTATGGAAAGGGGGTCTGGGTGGGGGAGGTGCAAGAATTAGTGACCGTGGTCTCTGAAAGCAAGATGGCAATCAATTAGTCCTCTAGGAAAGAATTGATAAGGCGAGAAATACAGAGATAGGTGCCACCTGAAACGCCCTTGAAAGAAGGACTTCCCCGGCCATGAGAAGTAAGGTCAGTGGATGGCCTCCAGCTGCCAGAGCCAATCCACCCAGGGCAGCCTGCACCCAGCGTCCCAGGGAGATGGGGTATAAACAAACGCCTGGCCTGGCCTTTTGGGTTCAGCGTGGGGGACAGACCTGACAGGCAGCGCAAGTACACCAACTCCCCCTGCCGACACTCACCCCGGACCCCTCCAGGGTGGCCTGAGCTTTGCCAGGCCTGCAGCACAGTTTGACCTCCCATACTCAATCCCGCGTGCTCCCTCTTCTTTTCACAGGTGTCTTTATGCCTAATAAATATCTTGCACCCTAGACTCTGTCTCCGCGTCTGCTTTGGGGGGGGGGGGGACAGTGGAGTGCAGTGGAGAGGGTGAGGGGCCCGGACAGAGGGAATTGGGTTGCTGGCCCTACCTGCACCTGGGTTCCTCTGGTGTCCCCTGACCTCAGGAGAGGGTCTCTTCCTTCCCCCTCGCACCTCACGCCAGCAGCCCTAGCCTCAGGGCCGCACCCTTTCCAGGCGGCATCAGTTAAAAACTGCAGCCTCAGCCCTCCAGTGACTGCAGATCCCTCTTCTGGTCAAAGCTGGAGAGAGGGAGGTTGTAGGTCTTTTTGCCCTTCAGTATGCTGCCGCCACCGCTGTTGTCAGGCAGTTCCTGGCTGGGATAGTCCTAGATCGCTGTGGCACTTTGGGCAGGGTACTTTTGCAGGCCTCAGGTCCCCATATATAATGCTGGGGAGGGGAAAGTAAGAACAGAAGGGAAACCATTTATTGTTACTTGCTTCTTTCCATTTCAGAAGGAAATGGATTCTGACCTGGAAAAGGTGGGGAGAGACCTGCTTGTGTGGACTCTGGGGACACCTAGAGGCTGAAAGGAATAGGAAGCGTTTGAGGATGGGGCTGGGGTGTGTCCCACTCCAATCTCACTTGGTTCATGTAGTCACTCATCCATGGCTTCCCAGACCTGGGCTATTTAAACCATCTTGGTTCCAAGGCTTTAAGTACACCTGTACACCAAGGTGTTGGTTATTTTTGCTGGGTAACAAATTTCCCCAAACTTACCAGCCTAAAACAACAGGCATTTATTGTTCCAGTCTCTGCCGACCAGGTATCCAGGCGTGCCTTAGCTGAGTTCTCTGCTCAGACTCTCACAGAGCCGCATCAAGGTGTTGGCTGGACTGCCTTGCTTTCTGGAGCTCAGCGTCCTCTTCCAAATACATGGTTGTGGGGGCAGAATTCAGTTCCTTGGGGTCAAGGTCACTCTCTGGGTTCTTCCCTGCTGTCAGCTGGTGCCACTCCTGAATCCAGAGGGCTACTCCCAGTGTCTGTCTTCCCAGTGTTCTCACAGAATGGCACCTTATTTTGCCACGGCCAGGAAGAATATTCCTGCAGCTTCCAGTTGCTTGCCTCAGGGAAGGCTTACGTTAATTGATTGATTCATTGATTCATTGATTCATTCATTTTTTAAAGTAGTCTCTATGCCCAACATGGGGCTACAACTCATGACCCCAAGGTCAAGAGTCACATGCTCTACTGACTAAGCCAGCCAGGTGTCCCAGGGAATGCTCTCTTTTAAAGGGCTCAATTGATTAGATTGAGCCCACCCAGGAAAGTCTCCCATCTGATTGACTAAAAATCAACTAATTTGGGACCTTATCACATCTGCAAAATCCCTTCACCTTGGCCATATAATGTAGCCAAATCACAGGAATGACCTCCATCATACTCACTGGTCTCACCCCCACGGAGGGTAGCAGGTTATGTTGGGCATGTACCAGCGGGCGGGAATCTTGGGGCCATCTTCGAATGATGCTTAATATAGCTGTATATATGCTATATATGCTCAAGTCCGTATCTCCATCCTGATGTTGCCAGACTTGTGTCTAGTTGTCTCCTTGTCATGTCCACTGGGATGTCTAATTGTCACCTCAAACTTGGCATGCCTAAACATGAATTCTTGTTTCCACGGTGCTTCCTTTCCCCACCCCACATCTTCACATCTCATGTGACTAAAAGACCAGCAACCTGTTGGTCATCCTTAGCTCCTCTTTTTCCCGATAGCTTCATATCCCTTGTTCATGTTGGCTCTACTTTCAAAATGTATCCTGTGTCCAATCACTTCTCATGGTCCCCCCCCCGCCCACCTGCCACCCATCTCTTGCCTGGTATCCTGAGTCAGCCTCCTCACTGAACTCCTTGCTTTCTCCTTTGCTCCAATCACAGTAAGACTGTCCAAATAGCAGCCAGAGGGATAGGCTATAAATCAGACTATGTCCCACCTCTGCTCAAAACCCTCCACTGGCACCCATCTCATTCAGACTAAAAGCCAAAGTCCTCAGCATGACCGGCAAAATCCTATATAATTTGGTTTGTAGCCCACTATGAGATTCACCTCTATTGCTCTTTCCCTTCTTTGCCATACTGTAGCCACACTGGCTTCCTTGATGTTCCTTAAAACTACCAAACACATGTCCACTTCAGCCCTTTTGAACAGCCCTTTGCTGTTCACTCTGCTGGAAATGCTTTTTTTTTTTTTTTTTTTTTAGATTTTATTTATTTGAGAGAGAGAGAGGGTGAGAGAGCATGAGCAGGGGGCCAGAGGAAGAGGAACAAGCCAACTCCCCACTGAGTGGGCAGCCTGATGCGGGGCTCAATCACAGGACCCTGAGATCACAACCAGAGTGGAAGGCAGACACTCAACCAACTGCACTACTTGGGAACCTCTGTTTGAAATGATTACTACCCCCGAATTGGCCCTCAGGATTCAAGAGTGGCACCAGTTGACAGTGGGGAAGAACACAGGGAGGGACCTTGACCCCAAGGAACTGAATTCTGCCCCCACCACCATGTATTTGGAAGAGGACGCTGAGCTTCAGAAAGGAAGGCAGTCCAGTCTTTGGATCTTGGTTCCAATGTCACTACCTCAAAAAGGTCTTCCCTGATCATTCTTAAAAAGTAACACACACACACACACAAAAAAAAAAGTAACACACATCCTTACACTATCCTCTTATTTGCTTTCTTTGTCTTTTATTTATTTATGATAGTCACACACAGAGAGAGAGGCAGAGACACAGGCAGAGGGAGAAGCAGGCTCCATGCACTGGGAGCCCGACGTGGGACTCGATCCCCGGTCTCCAGGATCGCGCCCTGGGCCAAAGGCAGGTGCTAAACCCCTGCGCCACCCAGGGATCCCCTGCTTTCTTTTTCTTAATAGCATTTATCATTGTGGTATTTGTCATATGCAGTTTTTAATTTTGTAATTCTCTCTAATTAGTATGTCAGCTTCTCAAGGGAGGAATGGCTTCTACATGGGATTCCTTGCCTTGGGTCATTCAGTCACTCATTTACTCACCTATTCAACAAACGTTTATAAAGGGCCTGCTTTTGCCAGGCTCTGTGCTGGGTGCTGGTGTACAAAGGTGAAAAAGACAGACATGGCCTGTCCTCACTGAACTCATAGTCCTGAGGAGGAGAAAGACATAACCAGAGGGATGGAAATACATTGATGGAGATGGATGTGGGACTGGGGGAACACAGAGAGGTACTTAATGTGGACATGGAGGAGGGCATGGTTAGATCACTTCATGGAGACAGTGATGTTTAAGCTGTGACCGAGACCCTCAGTAGGTTGTTGTGGTTTTATTTATTTTATTTTTTTAAAAGATTTTATTTATTTATTCATGAGCGAAAGACACACACACAGAGGCAGAATCAGGCTCCGTACAAGGAGCGCCATGTGGGACTCGATCCCAGATCCCGGGATCATGCCCTGAGCCACCCAGGCATCCCAGTTGTTGTGGTTTTAGAACACAGCTACAAGTTCTCTGACATCCTTCCCATAAATTTACTTCTTCCTGAGACTGGGCTGGCCTTCGTGATCCACTTGTAACCAGTAGAATGTAGCAGAAAGATGCTGTAGGTTTCTGCATGAAAATACCAAATAAGAAGTCCACGTCCTTAAGATCATCATGCAATGAAGAAGCCCAAAACATGGGGGGAGCTCTGTATCTGTGCTCCAGGTGATGCAGGCACCTCACCATGTATCTGCCCATGCCATGAGCAAAGGAGAGTCCAGGTGATTCAAGCCCCCAATCATTCAAGCCACTCCCAGGTGAAACAGCTTGAGGGGTCTTTTGAGAACAAACATGACCAGGATGCCTTGATGGCTCAGTGGGTTAAGGCTGTGACTCTTGGTTTCTATTCAGGTCATGATCTCAGGGCTGTGAGACTGTGACCCATGTCCGGCTCTGCTCTTAGAGGGGAGTCTGCTTGGGATTCCCTCTTCCTCTCTCTCTGCCCTTCCCCTCACTTTCTCTCTAAAAATAAATAAATAAGGGGCACCTGGGTGGCTCAGTGGTTGAGCATCTGTGTCCGACTCAGGGTGTGATCCTGGGTCCCTGGGATCGAGTCTGCATCAGGCTCTTCGTAGAGAGCCTGCTTCTCCCTCTGCCTATGTCTCTGCCTCTCTCTGTGTCTCTCATGAATAAATAAATAAAACCTTTTAAAAATAAATAAGGGGATCCCTGAGTATCTCAGGCCTGCCTCTGGCCCAGGGCATGATCCTGGAGTCTGGGATCAAGTCCCGCATTGGGCTCCCTGCATGGAGCCTGCTTCTCGCTCTGCCTGTGTCTCTGCCTTTCTCTCTGTGTGTGTCTCTCATGAATGAATAAATAAAATCTTAAAAAAAATAAATCTTAAAAAAAAAAAAAAGAAATGTGACAAACTCTGAAACCTTTCAGTGGTTCCCCATTACCCTCAGGATGAATGCTAAGATTCTTGGCATTCAAGGCCTTTTACAGTTGCAGCTGTACCCTAAAACTCTGCCTCAGCCATGCCAGTTCACTCCCCATAACAATACCCTCCTAGCCATTTGTCTTTGCTCTTGTCGAGAAATTACAGGGAATTTGGGCTAATCATCTTGCCTTTTGAGGTCTTACTTTCCCCATCTAGGCAGTTAGGTGGTTGGACCAGAAATATTTAAGACCATATCCAGTCTGGCATTCAGGGAGCCTATGAAAAGGAGGGAGAAAGCTGCTTACAGCCAAACCTGCCTATCTAGCTTCTTTTAGGTTGCCTAGCAATGGATGCCAAACATCTCCCCATTCTAGGAGGTTTCTTAGCAACCCAATTTCTCACCCTCAGTTGTTTTCAGGGTTTTCTGTTAACTAAATGAATCTTAAGTTCTGTTCTTTCCCTTCCAAGAAAATCTGCCGCCAAGGAACTCTTTGGAGACCTGGATCTCATTGGCCAGAACTAATCACATGTTTTTTTCTGACTTCAAGGGAACTAGGAAATGTATGTGATGCACATGGAAATTTGGTGAGCAGTCTATGTCTCTACCACAGGATTGAAATAAAGCTTCCTTGACAAGCTGACATACGAGCAGAGATCTGAATAAAGCCAGAAGCTAGCCATGCAGATATCTGGAGAAGGATCAGTAAAAGCAGAGAAACAAGTACAAAGGCTCTGACACCTTAAGATGGGAGTTCGCCTGATGCACTTCGTTCATTCAAGGATGCCGGTGTGGCCAGGGGTGGTGAGTGGTGAGTGAGGAGATGGAAGAAGAGGAGATCACTAGGTAAGTAAGGTTGTGGGGGAGGGGCAATTGCGGGTCCTAGTAAGACTAGTTTGGGGTAGTCATTGCTGTGAAACAAATCATCTTTCAACTTACTAGCTTAACACTGTTTTATTATCTCCTGAGATACTGTGGGTTTATAGGATTTAGTGGGATATTTTGCTCATGTGACATCATCCGAGGGCCCAAGTGGACTGACATGTCTGAGATGACTCACTCACACCATGCTGTCCAATACAGTGTTTTGTGCTAGCTGTGGGCTGGAGGTTTGTCCGGGGCTGTCAAACCCCAGCTGGAGGGATCCCTGGGTGGCGCAGCGGTTTGGCGCCTGCCTTTGGCCCAGGGCGCGATCCTGGAGACCCGGGATCGAATCCCACATCGGGCTCCCGGTGCATGGAGCCTGCTTCTCCCTCTGCCTGTATCTCTGCCTCTCTCTCTCTCTCTGTGACTATCATAAATAAATAAAAATTTAAAAAAAAATTTATAAAACCCCAGCTGGAGCTGGAGCACCTGCATGTGGCCTCTCTGTGTGGCTTGGGCTTCTTTAAAGGCACGGGGACTGGGCTTCAAGAGGGAGCTTTCCAGAAGGGAGTGTTCCAAGAGGCAGGGAAGAAGAAACTGGTCTTCTTGAGAGCTAAGTCCAGAACAAGCACGAGCTAAGTCCAGAACAAGCACAACGTTGTTTTTGCCACCTTTGGTTGGTTGAAGCAACCACCGTGCCAGCTCAGATTGAGGAGAAATAAACTCCATCTCTTGAAGGGCAGAGTGACGAAGAGTTTGTGGCCATATTTAATCTACCACAGTTTTCTCCTTTTATCCTGAGTAAGATGACATGTCATTAGAGGGTTTTGAGCAGGCAGTGAGACTCCCCTGTGAGAATCTGACTCATGCATTAAAGCTCACTGTGGCACAATGTAGAGAAGAGAACACTAGGGGGCAGGGCAAAAGCCCTAGATGAAAAAGAATGGTTGGTGGGGATCTAAGATGATGGTTATGTTCCAAGTGGGGCCCTGGCTGACCCACTGACACTTGACTGTCCAATATGATGGCACTAGCCATTTGTGGCTATTGAAACTTAAAGTAATTAAGGTTAGGAAGTGCCTAGCGGCTCAGAGGGTAGACCATGTGACTCTTGATGTTGGGCCGTGAGTTCAAGCCCCACATTGGGTATAGATAGACCTACTTAAAAATAAATAAGTAAATAAAGTAATTAGGTCAAATGAAATTTAGAATTCAGTTCATCAGTCTTACTAGCCACACTTCAAATGCTTAATAGGCAAATATGGCCAGTGGTTCCTGTTTAGGCAGCACACACAGATCTAGACCATTCCCATTGTTGGAGAAATTTCTATTGGATAGCACTGGCTTGGTAAACCTTCTCATCTCTTACAGGGTTCTACATCTAAAATCTTTAACTACAGAGTCCCACTCTCTGACCTCAGGCTCCCTTCCTTCCCATCTACCTATTTTTGGACTTCATTGAGTTCCTCCGTCTGGAATTTCTGCATCTTCTACAGATCCATCTGCTCTCCTCCTGAGCTGCATTGGCATCCTTCCTTACTGAGCCAGGATCCATCCTGAGGTTCATTATCAGGTCTATTTTCTCCTCTGCTCTCTGCATCCACATTCACCCCCCTCTTTCTGCCCCACCTGTCCAGGAACTGGGGTTCCAGTGGCCTCCTTCATTCCCATTTCTCCTGACACTGCCAAAGAAAGTCACAACCATACATGCTATTGTCTCTACAGATCCTGGCCTCAAAGCCATCGGGCAAATTCAGATTCTGCCACATTGTGTCTGAATGACAGGTTGGTAACCTCAGGCAAGTGACCTCATAAGGTCATTGAGAAGATAAATTATGCTGGCACACAGGAGATGCTCAGTATGTGACATCTGTCACCACCACCGCCACTATCAGTATTGATTATTCCAAATCTTTACTACCCTTTGAAAAGATTGTAGTAAACTATACATAACTTAAAATTTATCATTAGCACATTCACAATGTTGTGCATCCAGCACCATTATCTAGTTCTAGATTATTTCTATCACTCTAAAAGGAAAACCACGAAGCAATAACTCACTATTCCTTCCTTCTCCCAGCCCCTAGGAACCACTAACCTGTTTTCTGTCTCTGTGGATTTTCTGACTCTGGCTATTTCATATATGTGAAAACATACAATATGTGGCCTTTTATGTCTGATCCACCACCCTTTTTAAGCCTCCTTTTGAACTAAAAACTTCCTCTTTCTTTCTTTCTTTTTTTTTTTTTTTTTTTTAATAATTTACATTCTAAGTCAGTGCTACACCCGACATGGGGCTTAAACTCACAAACCCAAGATCAGGACTTGCATGCTCCACTGACTGAGCCAGCCAGGCACCCTTAAAACCTTCCTCTTTCTTAATAGATGATGCTTCTTATTTTTCTCCAGAGCATTCAATTTATCAGATGTCTTGTCACTCAATTCCCTACCCTCCTCACCTATAAACTAATGTAACAATAATAGTAGTGACAACAATCATTTGTTGTGGTCTTACTCTGTGCCAGGTGCTTCAGTAGGGGTTTTATATGCATATCTCATTTCACTCTTATAACCTTCCTAAGAAGCAATCACTAATGTATCTATTTTATGGTCAGGGAAACGGAGGCTTAGAGCAGTTAAATCATGTAAGCAGTGAGTGGCAGAACCAAGATTCAAACATGGATCTGTTACATGCAGAGTTCAACTCATAACCACCACACTGTATCTCTTCTTGGTGGCCACCCTCCTTCTTCCCCCAGCTCTCAGAGGACACTGGATCTTTCCTGTGCTGGCCCAAAGCCCATCCTTCCTGTACACCTGACCTCATCCCTTCCCATTGCCTCTAGAACCTCATCCATCCCCTCTCCCATATCATCAGAGCTGAAACTTATTCAAACCATTGTGGACTGGAATCATCTGGTTGCTTCTTCACTCATCTGATGCCTAAAGTGGGATGACTCAAAGGCCAGGCTCAGCTGGGACTGGTAACTTCATGTGGACCTCTCCATGTGGTTTCTGCTTCTTCACAGCACGGTGGCCTCAAGGTAGATAGACTTCCTGCATGGCTCCTCGGGTCACCAAGAGCCAGAGTTCCAGGGGAGATGCATGTCCTCTTATGTCCTAGCCTTAGATGTCAGAGCATCACTTGCCCCATGCAGCCATCAGCTTATGCAAGATACAAAGAGAGGGTATGTAGATTCCTCCCTCTCCTTTGGAGAAGTGCTAAAGAATTTGTGGACATTTTTAAAACCAGCACAGGTTGTTCCCAATCTTTTCTTATTCCTGTAGTTCATTTTACCCCCTACCATCTCTTGGAGCCATTCATTTCTCTGCAAGGTCCACTAGGCTGACATAATTATCTCTGATGTGGAGATTCCTCACTGGTCTCTCTGCTGCCACCCTGGAGCATTCTATCCTGCAGCCAGAGGGATCTTTTCAGTGTGCAGTTCAGATCACATCCCTCCTTCAAATGCTTCCATGGTTCCCCATAACTCTTGGGTTGAACTGCAAACTCTTTTCCTTGGCTTGTCAGGCCCTGAAGGGTGTCGTGTATGCCTGCTTATCCAGCTTCATGTCCTGTCACCACTTGAGGCCTTTAGTTTTGGGCACCAGGACTTCCTCTTTCTGTCTCTGTCTGTCTCACACACAGTTAAATGAGTAATTAATACATGGAAAGCACTTAGACAAGCCCTTTGCACATAATGAACATCATATATTTGTTATTATTATGAGTCTATGTTCAGTAAATATTTATTGAGTGGCCTACTCAATGCCAAGCATGACATGACGCTTCGGGACACAACAGTGAATAGAAAAAGATATGGCCTCATCTTGCAGTTTTTTGGTCTCTGTATCTCCAGCCCCAGCACATGGAGAGGCAGAATGGATGTTCAAGGCATGAAGGTATGTTTGTGCAATGCTGTTTGATGAAGTTCAGAGCAGTGCAGTGACTTTCCCAAGACCACACAGCAAGTGTGGGACAAAACCAAGGCTGTGGGCACAGGACAAGAAATGAAGTAGACACAATTATCTGGCAAGGGCTGGCTCTGCACACGCTGCCTAGGGCAGACCTGAGGGTAGGTTAGAGAGACCAAGGGAGGCTATCTCCTTTGTTCCTTCCAGAGAGGAAAGGAAGCTACTCTCCCAACCCCTCCTCCCTAACCTCAACTCCCTTCTCAAGATAAGAGGGGCTGACCCTTAGCCAGGTCAGGGGGTCAAAGAGGGAAAGAGAATGGAGAGAGGATAGGGGACTCAGTAAGAGGTAGGGGGCTCCCGAGGGAGAGGGGGCTCAGCCATGGGTGAGAGACCAGAATCTGTGGAGCAGGTGGCGGCTCAGCAAATGAGCGTTTGTGTACTGGGTTAGGGACTCCGTGGAGGGAATGGAAACCCATAGAGGGGGCCGAGGATGCAATGAGGAAGTGACGGCTCAGTGAAGGCAAGGGTCTTGGGTCTGAGGGGTGAGAGACTGAGGGAGCAATGGAATGTCGGATGAGGAGTTTGAGGGACCGAAGGAGGGGGTGCGTTCCGGGGAGGCCGTGGGGTTTCCGCGAGCGGTCTGGGGCCTCAGAGTGAGAAGGAAACTCTGGAAGGAGACAGGGGCTATCCATCCTGCAGGGGTCCGCAATCTGCAGAGCCAGCCCTTGGGGCGGGCGGGTGCCCCCCTCCCACCCCCGTATCACCCCCGCCCCCGGGCTGCGGCGCAGGCGCCGACAAAAGCAGCTTCTGCTCGGCTCTCGCTCTGGCTCCCGCTCGGCGGAGACAGCAGGCGGAGAGGTGAGCTCGGCCCTGCTCCACGCGCGCCCTGACCCCCACCCCGCCTTCTCCCGGGTTCCGGGGAGCCCCACCTCAGCCCGCATCCCCAGCCCGGCCGCGTCCAGCCTCGGACGGGGCGGCGGCGCCCGAGCCTTGGTGTGCCCTGGGCTTTGGGAGGTGAGGTCCCAGAGAAGTGGCAGGGGGCAGAGATCTCACCAGCCCCATCTCCGGGAGACACCTCAGTGCCGAGTGGATGCGCAGAGGCTTCAGAGGACGAGACGCTACCCACCTCTTTGCTAAAAACCTATTCCCACCCTCCGTGCCTCAGTTTCCTCCTGGGGGAAAGGCGGCTGTTGATCTCGACCAGGGAACTGGTGGGCCGGTCAGAAGCAGTGGTGCGGTGTAGAGCGGGAGGAACTGGCCCCCCAACAGGGCGCCCCTTCACCGAGCCAGGGCAGCGCCGGCCACCGGAGTGGGAGGGCCTGGGGTCTGGGAAGGAGAACTGAGGCGGCGCAGGCAGCAGATTCCACCCGTCTTCAGGCCTCGCGCCTGTCACCTTCGCGTACTCCTCCCTCCCCTCGCCTCCGCCGCAGTCTCCCCCCTCGGACCCTGCGGCCCCCTCCTCTTCCCGCTCCTTTCACACCGAGCTCCTCCCTCCTCCTGCCCAGGGACACCTCCCCAGCTGTTCCTATGGCAACCGGCGTCCCGGGTACCCGCAGCGGGGTCCGGAGCCTCCTCTGTCCCCCTCCCCCTGATCGCCGGACCCGCTCCCTGCAACCTCAACTCGGGAGGAGGAGGGGCCAGGCCGAGGGGGAGGCGGCGTCAAGGTCACCTTCCTTCTCCAGTCCCAGCAAGATCCAGTGACTAGGTATAGTTAGGGGGAGAGGGGCCGTGAGCTGCAGGGGCAGGAGCTGGCCCACACCAACAATTCCCGACCTCTCTTCCCTGCTCCCTCTCCCCTCCTAGGGTGCTTAACGAATAGTCGCTGCTTTGACGCCGACGGCCCCCCGCCCGCACTCACCCTCCCGACCCCCGGGAGCCTCGCGGGCGCCGGGCCGGGGCGGGTCCCGCACTGGCCACACCCCTCGGGGCCCCGCCCACCGGCCTCCGGGCCGATCCCCGCTCCCTCCCGGGACCGCCCGTCGGCTTCTTCTCTTTCGTTTTTGGTCTCTGCCTTTTCCCATTCACTGTCCAAAAATATGTATTTTTTGTCTTTTCCTTTTCTTTTCTTTTTCCCCCGAGTTGTGGGTGAGGGTTGTGAAGAGCCGCGATTTATTTATAGACAGGCTTTTAAGAGTCAAAGGTACAAACTCCAGTTATAAAATAAATAAGTTACAAGGATATAATGTATAGCATGGTGACTATGCTTAATAATACTGTATGGCATATTTTAAAGTTGCTAAGAGAGTAGATCTTAAAAGTTCTCTCATAGGGAAAGAAATATATTGGTAACTAGGTACAGTGACAGATGTTAACTAGGTTTCTTATGGTTTCTTATGGTGATCATCACAAATACCAAATCATTATGTTTTACACCTGAAACTAATATGCTTTTTGTCAAGTATACCTCAATAAACAATGTATTCTTTAAAAAGGAGGGGTTCTTAGATAGGTTTCCCTAGAAAGCTAAAAACCCCTGAACCTAAGAGGGCCCCTGACTTTCACCTCCTCTGGAGTCAAGATGACTTGGGGTTTGGAGGCTGTGGCCTTGTGAGGGGCAGCCCTGGGGAGGGATTTTTTAGAACCTTGCACCTGGGGAAGTTGTCCTGATTGGGCAAGTGTCAGCCATGATGACAGTTATCCCCAAGAATACCAAAAGAGGGGAAGATTTTGAGAGGAGATGGGGGATGAGAACCTCTTACTCCAGATATGGGACCCAAAAAGTTTAGGATAAAAGTAATAATGAAGAGAGGGACCTGGGTGGCCCAGTCGGTTAAGCATCTACCTTCAGCTCAGGTCATGGTCCTGGAGTCCTGGGATTGAGTCCCACATCGGGCTCCCTGCTCAGCAGAGAGTCTGCTTCTCCCTCTCCCTCTGCCTGTTCCCTCTGCTTGTGCTCCCCTCCCCCTCTCTCTGTCAAATAAATAAAATCTTTAAAAATAATAATATTAAGAAATTATAGTAATAGTAATGACAACTGGTACTATTTCTTGGCCTCACATATGGTAACTGTGTGAAGCAGGTGTGATTATTAGCTGCTTTACAGATGAGGAAACCAATTTTTGGAAAGGGGAAGGCACTCGCCTAAGGCCACACAGCCAAGAAGTTGTGGATCTGGGATTTCATCCTGACAGTCAGACCCCAAAACTCACAGTCTTAGCCACTGGGTGGCCTCCAGACTAAACAAGCTTATTTATTGGCATCTACAAATGTCAAGCACTGGCCTTAAGAGATCCTGTGCACTGACTCATTCACAGTGTATGTGTAGAAGACCAGGCTGTATTATGAGTGTGGGTTACCTAAAATGGGAGGAAAAGTAGATGACACACAAAGATTCAGGGGCCTGGGAGGGTCTCACGGATCGCTCCCTCTGTCCACTGCACCTTACTTCTCCCACAGAGATCCACGATGCCAGACTGTGACCGTTCCTGCAGCTGTAGCCGCGGCCCCAATGTGGAAGATGGCAAATGGTATGGGGTCCGCTCCTACCTGCATCTCTTCTATGAAGACTGTGCAGGTACAGCCCTCAGCGATGACCCTGAGGGGCCTCCTATTCTGTGTCCCCGCCGACCCTGGCCCTCACTGTGCTGGAAGGTAAGGCCAGAGGAAGAACAACTTTTGTGATTTCCTGTGGCTGCAGGGAGGAAATGGGATCAGTGGATAGAAAAAAATGGGAAGGTATAGCAGGTAGGAGTCTTGCACATGCAAGCAACCACAACAGCAACAAAAACCCAGTTAGGGGGCACCTGGCTGGCTCAGCTGGTAGAGCATATGACTCTGGATCTCAAGGTCGTGAGTTCAAGCCCCACATTGGGCGTGGAGCCTACTTAAAAAAAACTGGCAAATGGCTACTGTTAAGTCACTCAAAACCTTACAAATTTGGGGCACCTGGCTGGCTCAGTTGGTAGAACGTACAACTCTTGATCTCAGAGTTACAGGTTTGAGCCCCACACCGGGTACAGAGATTACCTAAAAATAAAATATTTTTTAAAAAAATTCAAGAGGGTTTAAACAATAAAGGGAAAATGTAGGTCATTTTATTGAAAAAACCAGAGGTTGAGCAACTTCAGACAAAGGTCAATCCAGCGGTTCAAGATTTCTCTTAGTCTTCAGCCCCCCACCCCACCATGGTGCCCCTCCTCTGTGACTCATTTAGCTTTAGGATCTACCCACATGTTCCCCAGGTAGTTACTACCATGCTGATCCTCAGTGTTTCACTCCACACCATCTACAGGAAATCAGAATTTCCTCCAGTATTTCCTTCAGAAAAGAAGTAATGCTTTCCATTTCCAGTCCTGTCGAGCATTGCATTGGCTCTGATTGGATCACATGCCTTTCTCTGAACTAATTACGGTGGCCAGGGGGCTAGTAAACACTGACTGGCAGGAAGTGGGCTTCATCTCAGTTAAATCTTACTGTGGCTTCACAATGATATATTGAGGTTCCATTGCCAGGGCAGTTGAAGACTTGAGAGAAACAGTGTCTATAACTGCCAGGGAGAGTGGTCAGTGAGGGCTCACAGTGTAGGGAAAGGTGGCAGTAAGCTGAATCCCTACAATGGGCACAGCTCTTTGCAAATACTGTAAGGGGACTGAAGCAGAGGGGGGGTCCTTCCTCTCTGCTTTCAAAGGGCTTCATTCTAGAGGGGAGGCAAAGTGCCAAGATACGTAGAGTGAATGCACAACCTCAGGACAAATGATCAGAGAGGAAACGCTCTCAGTACCTGGGGTGATCAGGGAAGATTCTCCGGAGAGGGTGAGTATGTATTTTTAAATTTTGAGCATCTTCTAATTGCTAGGCACTGTGCTAGGCTCTTGAGGACAGAGAATTTAAGATGTGGTTGGTCCCTGTTCTCTAGGAGCTCCTCGCTGTGATTCATTTAGTCATTCTGCAAACATTCACTCAGCTGTGGCTCTGTGCCAGTGCCATGGGGATCCAGACTGTGTCTGTTCTCATGGCTCTCCAGGCTCTCATTCCAGCAGGGCAGGCCGACCTCAGTCCCATAGTAATGAGAGTACATGTTCAAGTGTGCACCAGGGTGAGTGCACTGAAGAACAAATGTACACAGGTTTGTACAAATGCAAAGCAGGGGACCCTGACCCAGTCCCAGGGGCATCCTGAGAGGCTTCCCTGAGGAGATGAGGTTTGAGATGAGGTCTGAAGGATGTGTAGGAGTTATCTTGACTGAGAAATAAGTAGATGGGACAGAGAGATGAGACGGGACCCAAATAACAATGGAGGAAAACTCAAGGTAGACAGAAAAACCCACTAAGTGGGAGCTAGAAAGGACATTCATTGACCAAGGGGCCTCAAAATTCCAAATAGAACCTGACAGCTTGTGCCCTTCATCAGTTAGATCTTAGAAGATGTGTTCTGTGAATCCCCTGTGATTCCTATCTCTTAAAGTTAGACCAAGGTGTTACCTTTAAGTCCAGTTGGGATCACCTGGGCCCCCGCCCCACCGGCCGGCTCTGGCTACCTCCAAATCTGTCTGCCTGTCTCCAGATCAGTCTGTCTTCGGGGACCCTGCTTCTGCTGCTGGGTGTGGCAGCCCTGACCACCGGCTATGCCGTACCACCCAAGCTGGAGGGCATCGGAGAGGGGGAGTTCCTGGTGTTGGATCAGCGGGCAGCCGATTACAACCAGGCTCTGGGCACCTGCCGCTTGGCAGGCACAGCACTCTGTGTGGCGGCTGGGATCCTGCTGGCCATTTGCCTCTTCTGGGCCGTGACTGGCTGGCTGAGCCAGGACATGAAGGCAGAACCCTTGGACCCCGACGCTGATGGCCACATGGAGATCTTCGGGGATGAGCCAGAACAGCAGCTGTCGCCCATCTTCCGAGACGCCAATGGCCAGTGTTGGTTCTCACCACCTGCGAGCCCCTTTGGGCAATCATCTGTGCAGACCATCCAGCCCAAGCGGGACTCTTGAGCTGCCCACAAGGCCAGAGGAGGAGCCAGACCTGGATCTGGACCATTCCTCTGTCCCACCACACCCTGCCCTCTGATTGTCTTCCTAACTTCTCACTTTCAGTGGGGCTCCTTCCACTTATGCCCCCAGAACCCTAGGTCAAGAGAGTCTGGAGCTCAAATCCCAGTGCCCCTTCCCAAGGATTGGGCCCCAACTCATCCAAGATGCCAACTTTTCCCAAGTCCTCCCAAAACTTCCCACCTAACCCTCCTCCCCAAGACCCTTTAGGAGCAGAAAACATCCTCCTTGATCTATCCCCATCGTACTCTGTGTGACCCCGGGCAAGCCACTTATCCTTTCAGACCATCAGTTCCTGTCTCCATACTATGAGGGGTTTGGGTCAGGTTCTAGAGTTCCATGACTTTCCTCTTCTCCCCAGCTATGAGCATTACTCTCCATAGACAAAGTTGGGGGGAGGGGTAGTGGAGTCTTTCTCATCCCCTGACCCCTTCCTATGTCAGCTGCTCCAGGATGCCCGAGGATGGGTCAGAAACATTCACTTAGACTTCACCTCCAGGATGGTGCAAATAGTCACCTCCCACAGAAGGTTTTCTATGTGTGTTTTGGCATCAGAGCCCCTCTGTCCCACCCATCATGGGCTATGATTAGCCTCAGTTTACAGATGAGGTGGCTGAGGGAGGCTAGCCGTCTGCAGGAATTTGGACCCACATCTTCCGTCCCCTCTTGGGCCAACTCTTGTTCTACAGCTGGAACAGGGGGCCTGCTGGACACTTTCCTGGCTTCCAGGGAACCTCCAGGAGTGGAAGATGGTTGATCCAGAGAGCCTAGTTGGAGGCCTGATGGTCCTACATGGCTCAGAAGATAATTTGAACATGCATTTAAATGGTCTCTAAGAGCCAGGGGTAGGAGAGCTGGGATGTCTTTGTCCCTCAATATTCATTCCCCTAGAAACCATCATCCACAAGTCCTGAACTTACCTTGTAACAAATGTGTCCTACTGGGGGTACCAGCACCTCCATCCAGCAGGCTCCGCAGCCAGACACATCATCTCCATTCATTCCACGAGGGGGAGCTCCAAGATAGCTGGAGAGAGGCGCCGCTGCACCCGGCCCAGGTCCCACCTCCCGCCTGGAGGGGTCTCCGTTCCCCTACCAGGCAGGCACTACTGCCCCTTTGCCCCATGCCCCTTCCCTATCCTGCACACCTTCAGTCTTACCTTCCCTTTCAATAAACAGCTGGGATGGATACTGACTTTGCTTCTTTTCTCCCTACGTGCCACGGGTGGAGAGGAAAAAGACTACTGGGAGCTCCTACCGTGTGCTGGGCACTTAAATCCACTATTTCTCATTAGCTCCTCATGATCACTCTTTGAGAAAGGGGACTATTATCTTCATTTTACAGATGAGTTAACTAGTGGTCAGAGAAATGACCCAAGGGTGGATTTATTTTTTTTTTTAAAGATTTTATTTATTTATCTGAGAGAGAGAGAGAGAGAGAGCACACAAGCAGGGGAAGCCGCAGAGGGAGAGGGAGAAGCAGGCTCACCACCCAGCAGGGAGCCTGATCTGGGGGCTCAATGTTGGGGCTCCATGCTGTGGGGCTGATGCAGGACTCCATCCCAGAATCCTAGGATCATGACCTGAGCAGAAGGCAGACCCTAAATCGACTGACCCACCCAGGCGCCCCTCAAGGATGGATTTATTTATTTTTTTATTTTTTAAACTTTAAAAACAATTTTTTTATTTATTTATGACAGTCACAGAGAGAGAGAGAGAGAGAGAAATAGGCAGAGGGAGAAGTAGGCTCCATGCACCGGGAGCGCGATGTGGGATTCAATCCCGGATCTCCAGGATCGCGCCCTGGGCCAAAGGCAGGCGCCAAACTGCTACGCCACCCAGGGATCCCTCAAGGATGGATTTAAACACTAACTTACTGGAAAGGAAATTTCTCCACCATCTTGACAACCTACTGTCCCATCCCCAGGGAGATGTGAAGCCTGGAGTTCTGGAAGAGGGAGTCAGAGCCAAAGCTGGGATTTCTTCCAGAGCAACAAGAACACCTAACCCCCATGAGCACTTACCAGAGGCCAGGCCCTCTTCTCAGTGCCTTACAGACACAAATTCATTCATTTACCCTCCTAACAACTTATGAGGTGAGGACTATCATTCCCAAACCTGGCTCCCAGATGGTAGGTTTGTATTTCCAGCCGTGTTCACCTGCATGTTGAATCCCAGTTCAACTATCCCAAAATGCTCCCGTCAACCCTCCCCTCCCGCCCCACCCCTGCTATGTCACTCACCCCTGAGAAGGTGGTAGCTCCAGCTCCCTGCTGGCTCTAAGCCAAACCCTCAGAGCGATCCTGTCTTTCCTCACCTTCCGAATCCAACCCAGCGCCTAGCCAACCTTGCAAATGCGGCCTGACCTGGCCACTTCTCTCCATCATCACAGCTTCTCCTTGGCCTGAGCCACCATCGCCTCTCACTGAGATTATTACACCAGCTTCTCCCTAGTCTCCCGGCTTTCCCCTTCGTGCTCCCTCCACCCCCGAATCTAATCTTTGCAGTGCTCTAATTAGGCAGATCCATGTATAACCAAAGTTAGGTCATGCCCTTCTCTGCTCGGCACCTCCCATGGCTCTCACCTCACACAGTAAAACCAAAATGCTCGGTGGCTGTAAGGCCTTACCTGATTTGCTGACACTATTTTCTCCTTTTCTTCGCCTGTGACCTTGACTCCCTTCCTGTCTCCTTTCCCACGGGACCAGCCTCCTTGCTGTTTCTCCCACATCAAGGCCAGCTCCTGCCTCAGGCCTCTGCCTAGCTGTTCCCTCTGCTGGTACACTTTCCCCAGCTCACAACCTGGCGGCCCCCCTCACCCCCTTCAAGTCTGCACAAATGGCCTGCTTCTCAGCAAGTCCTTCCCTAGCAGCCTGTTTTAAAATGGGACCCTGCCCCAATATCCCATTCCCTGTGCACTTTGGAGTCTGGTTTTTGCTTTCCTACAGCATTTATCAACCTTTCAGTACACTCTATAACTTACCTATTTGTTATACTATTGTTACCTGTCTACCCCTGCCACAGTATGATCTCCACAAGAACAAGGATCTTTGTTCACTTTGTTTATATCCCAAGTGCCTAAAAAATGCCTGGCACAGAGTAGATGCTCAAGAAAAATGGGTTAAATAAATCAACCATAGTTTTATAGATAAGGCCAGTGAGGCTCAGGAACACTGAGTAGCTTGCCCAAGGATGCACAGGTAGCAAGGGGCAGAGCCGGGATTCAAATGCAGGCAGTCAAACAGCCTGCGCCTATGCATTGCATCTTGGTTCGAAGGCCCAGAGCTGGGGAGACAATATCAAATGCCAGTAGTGGTACTTAGGAGTGTTTGTTGCCCTGTGGAAATGCAAGCACAGTGTTAACAGATATATTTTTTTTCCCCAGAGAAGTTAGAATCCAAATCTGTATATGAGATGTATCCATTTTTAAACATTAGTATCTGTTTCAAAACTTGACTAAGCACTGAGCAAGATGAAACAGTTCCAGGGGCAGCTTCAACTCATGAGCTCAGGTGCACGACCTCTGACCTGGACACTAAGTTAGTGCCCAGGGCTGAGCAGGACCAGGGACAGAATTTCACACCGACAAAATGGCTCCAAAAGTGGAGGTAGACCTCCACCTCAGAGTATCTATGTTGCATTAGCTCTCCTTTCCAGCTGCCTAGTAGGTAACCAGCCCTGATCTATAACCCCAATAAATGCCAGGGCCCACAAAGCCCCATCCCCACAGAATATCTCTTTTCGAAGAAGCAGAATCCAATAACCAAAGTTAATTCCCACCATCGCCAACTGTCACATGAACCCTTGAAGAATGGTAAAGGGGGCTGTTTCATGTCACACTTTGCTAGTAGAGATGTGTACTGGGTTGAATACTGTTTCCCCAAATTTCATGTCCACTTGGAGTCTATGAGTGTGACTTTATTTGGAAATAGGGTCTTTGCTGATATAATAAAGTTAAAATGAGCTGCTACTGGATTAAGATGGGCCCTAATCCAATAACTGGTGCCCTAATAAGAAAGGGAGATTTGGCCATGACACACACACACACAGAGGGCAGATGGCCACGTGAGACAGAGACAGAGTCTGGAGTGACGTGTCTATAAGCCCAAGAATGCCAACGGTTGCCTGTAACCACCAGAAGCTAAAAGAAGCATAAAAGTCTTCCTCCCGGGGCACTTAGGTGGCTCAGTGAGTGAAGTGTCTGCCTTTAACTCAAGTCATGATCTCAGGGTCCTGGGATCTTACTCCCTATTGGGCTCCCTGCTCAGTAAGGAGCCTGCTTCTCTCTCTCCCTCTGCCGCTCCCCCTGTGTTCTATCTCTCTCTCTCTCTCTCTGTGTGTGTCAAATACACAAATTTAAAAATCTTAAAAAAAAAATTAAAAAGCCATCTTCCTTAAAGACTTCAGAGGGAGGGTGGCCTTGCCAACAACTTGATTTCAGACTTCCAGCCTCCTAAACTGGGACACAGTACATTTTTGTTGTTTGAAGCCACGTGGTTTGCAGTACCTTGTAGAGAAGCCCCAGGAACCTAGCACAGGGCGTAAATTGGTGCAGATTCCAAGAAAGGCAGTTTGGCAATATCAAAATGGAAAATACACATGCCCTTTGATCCCTCCCTCTTGTGCAGGTATATTGGTAGGTTAAATTCCACATGTAGGAGCACCGCAGAATTGTTTGTAAGAGAAAACATTTGGTAACAACCTAAATGTTCATTGGCAGAGGACTAGTTAATAAAGTATGGCACATTTATACAGTGGAACAGAATGTCAAAATGAGAATATCTTTACGTACTGATCTGGACTGACCTTCAAGTTATATTGTTAGATGAAAAGGTGTAGGGTAGGGGCACCTGGGTGGCTCAGTCAATTAAGCATCTGTCTTGGGTCAGGTCATGATCTCAGGGTCCTGGAACCCATCAGGCTCCCTGCTCAGCAGGGAGCCTACTTCTCTCTCTCTCCCTCTGCCCCTCCCCCTGGTAGTGCCCCCCCCCAAATAAATAAAATCTTTTTAAAAAACGTGTAGAGTGCAAAACAGTATGAATACTTTTAAACCATTTGTGGAAAAAGAAGAATATTTATGGACATTGCTTGTAGATGCCTAAAATCTCTACTAACTTTGGTCACCTCTGGGGAGGAGCCTGCAGAAAGGGTGGTGGGGAGAGGACGGGAAGAGAGACTAGCACTGAAGTGGGAGAGCTTGGTTCTTGTCTCACAGATTTGAAGAATGAATCTTATGGACCAAGGAGAGTGAGGACAGTAATAGTTTATTAAGTAAGGATACAGAGAAAGCTCTCAGAAGTGAGAGGGGTCCTGACAAGGTTGCTGCTGAAGGCTTTCTGGCTGGCCTTTTATTGAGAACCTAACCAGGGAGCCCACAGCCATGAGGTCTCTTTGTGCTGTCTGGAGAGAATGACATATGGCTGTTTTGGGGTCTGAGCAGTTTCTGTGGTTGCTTGGTAACCATCAAAGGAAGATACTCACTCCTTAACACTTTGGAGTGAGGGGCCAGATTTACATTTTTGTCTCTGTTTCTGCTGCCTTATCTCTGTTTACTTGGGAGAGTAGGAGCCTGCCTCTGGGCCTTTCAGTGTCCTTGGGATTTATGGGAGCCCAGAGATTTATGGGAGCCTGACTCTGGGCCTTTCCCTTATCTTTCCCTGCCTAGCCCCATCTGTCCCTAACTCATCCCTCCCCCTGGAATAATAACCTTAACTGCAGTTAGGGATTGGGACAACAACCTCTCTGGCTGCTTCAGGCTGAAAAAGGGACAGCATAAGGGGTCAGCAGTCAGAGCATTCCCAGGGGTTGGTCAAGAAGTCCATAGTATGGCTCCCAAGCGATGTTGGAAGGCATGAAGTGCCACAGGCACTGACAAACACAGAAATACAAAATCCAAAAATATTTCCAAGAGTAAAATAGCATCTCTGAAATATTGACACCAGTTTCCAAGCCAATCAAACAATCCTGGAGAGACTCTGATTTTTGTCCAGTTGAGTTTGAATGTCATTTATTAATTAATTGTGAGCCCTTATAAGAATTGTCAATTATATTAAAACAGCACATGTGTGGAAACTCTTTACCACCTAAGTGATGTTGAAGAAGCAAGCAATTGGGATGCCTGGGTGGCTCAGCAGTTAAGCGCTTGCCTTTGTTTTGTTTTTTTTTTTAAGATTTTATTTATTTATTCATGAGAGACACAGAGAGAGAGACAGAGACAGAGACACAGGCAGAGGGAGAAGCAGGCTCCACACAGGGAGCCCAACATGGGACTGGATCGTGGGTCTCCAGGATCATGCCCTGGGCTGAAGACGGAGCTAAACCACTGAGCCACCCAGGCTGCCGGAGAGCTTGTCTTTGGCTTAGGGCGTGATCCTGGAATTCCGGGATCGAATCCCACGTCAGGCTCCCTGCATGGAGCCTGCTTCTCTCTCTGCCTCTCTCTGTGTGTCTCTCATGAATAAATAAATAAATTCTAAAAAAATAAGAAGCAAGTAGTCAATAGTTGCCAGATTTTTTAGAAATCCTGCCCTAACTTTACTTAGTTCTTGTTTTAGAGCATCTAATGCTTGGGATGTGTGGTTTCTGGTTCTGCTGAGCAAACAGTTTGTTTTATCTCACGATGTAAGACTTTTCCTAGTGCTGGGAGACCCACCAAAGAGAGGGCTAAGGCTTCTGCTTCCACAGAACTGATATGATATAAGATATCATATCATATAATATGGTATGGTCTGATATGAGAACCACATTGTCATCGCAATCAGGAGATAGATGAGGCAGTTCTTGCTGGAACAGGCTGCTGGGAGTGGGAAGAGTAACAATCCTAGTTTGCCTACAGTACATAACCCCAAGAATTGTTTAGGAATGGTGTAATAGGCCATATCAGCGCAAAATAAGGCCCATCCTCTTGGTAGATGTAAGTCACTAGTTGGGGATGGGAAGTGTAAAGTTGCATTGATTAGTAGGTTTATTGCAGGCTATGCATATACAATTGGCTTGAACTATATGTTTTTAGATGTATTGGAGGCCTGTATTACAGAGAGCTTGAAGCTGAGTAGTAAGACTCTTGTTGAGTAATAAGACTCTTGTTGAGTCATAAAATTTTGGCCTGGGTGGCCCCCCACATCCACTAGACTATTGAAAAGCAAGCTTTGGGGATCCCTGGGTGGCTCAGCGGTGTAGAGCCTGCCTTTAGCCCAGGGCCTGATCCTGGAGACCCGGGATGGAGTCCCATGTCAGGGTCCCAGCATGGATCCTGCTTCTCCCTCTGCCTGTGTCTCTGCCTCTCTCTCTCTCTCTCTCTCTCTCTCTCTCTCTCTCTCTGTGTGTGTCTCTCATGAAGAAATAAATTTAAAAAAAAAATTTTTTTTAAAGTAAGCTTTATGGGGAATAGTTGGCAATACAAAACTGAGGTTGATTCATGACATTGAGAGCCATATGTACCCCAAAATTAGATGTAGCCAACAGTTTCATGGGGTTAGGGTTTATAGTGACCTTAGTGGGAAAAGAACTTCTGTAGTCAATACCGGAAGATCCTGTTTTCATTTTACACAGGTGTATTTTCCAGCATCCATTAATGTGCCGCTAGCGGCCAATTGTGTGGTATAATTCTTGTTTTGTTTATAGGATTGATTTGTTAAGTTGGTAAAACGAGAGGTACTGGCCATTTTCTGTTCGTAAATAGCAGTGTCTTCTCCCCCCCCCCGCCCCCATACTATGGGGCTGGCAGGCAAAGAACAGTTGGACCAGTACTAGAGTGTTAAGGATTCCCCCACAGTTATATTAATGGCCTGGGATGTTAAAATAGAACATTCTGTCATGGCCCCCAAATACATATTATTCCATAGTAAAAGTAACCCTCAAATCATGGCTCTTAGGTTTACTTGCTTTGTCTTTTGAACAATAAATGAAGGTCTTCTATAGGCCCATAGGAATAGGTTGGAGGATCACTTGCAGGATTATCAAGGCCTGATGTCCACTTCTTAATATGAATGATGAATCCAGGATTCAAGACCTGAAACTTTAACAGCAGTTGCAGTAGAGAGAATGACAGGATATGGTCCTTCCCATATTTTATTCACTGACGGGGATTTAGTGGGTAAAGTTTTAACCAACACCAGATCCCCCGGTTGATATATAGAGGGTCCCTTTTCCTGTGGCTGCTCTTTGGATAGTTGTTGTAGTTGTTATTGGAATTGAGCTAAAGATGTTCTGTGTTTAATCTGGGCATCTGTCTCTGGATCAAATAGAAAATCATTGGTTAGGAAAGCAAGTCCATATAACTGTTCATATGGACTAAGTCCTTGGATTTTTGGAGTATTCCTTATTCTAATTAACACTATGGGAAGGGCTGACGTCCAGGAGAGCTGGGGCTCCAAAATTATTCTGAAATAATTTCCTTAGGTGCCTTTTTAGGATCTCATTTATTTTTCCCACCTTTCCTGAGGACTGAGGTTTCCAAGTACAATGTAAGTGATAGTCTATGCCCAGGCCTTTGATCTTCCCTGGGTGATAGTGGCCTTAAAAGAGGGACCATTGTCATTTTACAAACTTTAGGCAAGCCAGATCTAGGTATTATTTCATAAAGCAAAACCCTGATAACTTCCTGTGCCTTTTCAGTCACATGGAAAGGCCTCTACCCAGTTGATAAAAAGTATCAACCCATACTAACAAATACTGGAAACTTTTTGACTTTGGCATATGGGTAAAGCAAAAGCATTGCCCATAGTTGCTTGGTCGGTCCCTTTTGCATGTCCCCTGCAATGTATAATTGCTACCTCTAGGAGCAGAAAAACAGATTTTAAGGGACACCTGGGTGGCTCAGTGGTTCAGCATCTGCCTTTGGCTCAGGGCGTGATCCCAGGATCCAGGACCGGACCTGAGTCTCACAAGGACTTCTTGCAGGGGACCTGCTTCTCCCTCTGCCTGTGTCTCTGCCTCTCTCTCTCTCTCTGTGTCTCTCATGAATGAATAAATAAAATCTTAAAAAGAAAAAAGCCCAGATTTTAAAAGGGTATCTATTTCCTGGTGATATTTTATAGGGAACCCATTTACTATCAGGAAATGTCACTCCTTCCTGCATGGGCATGTAAGACTAAGAAGGCATATCTAAGCCTGTGTAGATATTATCCTGCTTATTTTTGCTTAGTTCTAACATTCAGGTCAAGGCTATTAATTCAGCTAGCAGAGCTCTAGAGCCAGGAGAAAGGGGTTTGCTTTCAATTACCTTGGAAGGTAATTACTTTTCAATTATCTACAGCATATCTGGCCTTCCTTATTCCCTGTTCTGTAAAGGAGCTGCCATCAGTATATAGGATCCAATCTGGATTGTCTAGTGGAGTTTCTTGCAGATCCTGTCTGGCAGCATAATTTTGCATTACAATTTGGGGATTCTTGGGTGGCTCAGCGGTTGAGGTTGAGCATCTGCCTTCAGCCCAGAGTGTGGTCCTGGAGTCCTGAGATCCAATCCCACATCAGGGTCCCTGATTCTCTCTCTGCCTATGTCTCTCTCTCTCTCTGTGTCTCTCATGAGAAAACAAATAAAATCTTTAAAAAAAAAGAAAGAAAGAAAACTGCATTATAATTTGTTCATAATCATGTTTGAGTTTATCCTCCTCCTCCGGTAGGAAAGTTGCAGGATTTAAAGATGTATAAGTTTTTTGTTTTTAAAGATTTATTTATTTATTTATTTATTTATTTATTTATTTATTTATTTATTTATGAAAGGCACAGAGAGAGAGAGAGAGAGAGGCAGAAACACAGGCAGAGGGAGAAGCAGGCTTCTTGCAGGGAGCCTGATACAGGACTGGAATCCCGGGTCTCCAGGATCATGCCCTGGGCTGAAGGCAGGCGCTCAACCACTGAGCCACCCAGAGTTCCCAAGATGTACAAGTCTTAATGCAAATAGCAGGTCCTTCTAGGAGTAAGGCTTGATATCGTAAGAGGTGACTATCAGCCAGAAGCCTCCTTTTGATTCCAATAGTCCTGTTATATTATGAGGGGCATAAACAGTTATATCTGCCTTCAAGCTTATCTTAACGACTTCAGGCATCAGGAGGGCAACAGCTGCTACAGCCCATAAACATGCCAGCCACTCTCTTGCCACTATGTCTAATTCCTTGTTTAAGTATCCTATCAGTTGTTGAGTTGATCCCCTAGTCTGGGTCACAACTCCAAGAACTATTCTGTTCCTTTCCGTGACACACAAGTTAAAATCCTTTCCCACAGAAAGACTTAGAGCTGGAACTTTTAATAAAGCTTATTTAAGTTTGCAAAAGGCCTGTCAGGCCTTTAGCTCCCATTGTAGGATATAGGTTCCATTAGATTAAGTTTCCTTTATTTAGTGATATAGTGGGTGGGCTATTTCTCCAAACCCTGGTATTCATAACCTGCAGTATCCTATAATTTCCAAAAAACCTTGCAGCTGTTTAAGGGTGCAAGCGAGAGGGAGAGACAAGAGAGGCTTAATCTGGGCAGCCTGGGTTGGCTCAGCAGTTTAGCGCCACCTTCGGCCCAGGGCGTGATCCTGGAGACCCGGGATAGTGGGGCTCCCTGCATGGGGCCTCCTTCTCCCTCTGCCTGTGTCTCTGCCTCTCTCTCTCTCTATGTGGGTCTCTCACGAATAAATAATTTTTTTTTTTTTTAAGATAAGCTTAGTCCTTTCTTCTCCTAGAGCCCTCATGCCTTCTGATGGTATTAGGCCTAAGTATTTTATAGAAGTCTGGGATAGTTGGGCCTTTTTCCTTGACATCTTATATCCTCAAGAGGCTAAAAAGTTAAGTAAATAAAGCAGTTGTTCCCTCTTGAGAAATCAGGTTGGTGGGAGCACAAATAAGAATGTCATCCACATACTGCAAAAACCTTAACCTGAGGATAATTAAACTCCAAAAGATCCTTTGCTAGGGCCTGACCAAATAAATGTGGACTGTCCCGAAATCCCAGGGGCAAAACAGTCTAAGTAAGCTGTGTATTTTGTACTGTCGGATCTTCGAAAGAAAAGAGATATTGAGAGTCAGGGTGGACAGGGATACAAAAAAGGTATCCTTAAGATCTAGTATTGAGGGCAGCCCTGGTGGCGCAGAGGTTTGGCGCCGCCTGCAGCCTGGGGTGTGATCCTGGAGACCCGGGATCGAGTCCCACATCGGGCTCTCTGCATGGAGCCTGCTTCTCCCTCTCCCTCTCCCTCTGCCTGTGTCTCTGCCTCTCTCTGTGTGTCTATGAATAAATAAGTAAAATCTTAAGAAAAAAAAAAGATCTAGTATTGAAACCCATGTAGTGTCACTGGATATCTGTGCCAGCAGAGTATAAGGGTGGGGACCACAGGGTGGAGTGGGATAACTGCTTTGTTAATCAGGCGGAGGTCTTGAACTAACCTCCATTCACCATTAGGCTTGTATATTCCCCAAATGGGAGAGTTACAGGGGTGTTGTAGGGCTTTAAACGTCCCTGTGTCTTTAAGTTATTTATGATGCTTTCTAATCCCTTTTTAGTCCCAGATTTTAGAGGAAATTGCTTTTGGTGGAGAAAGGAGGAAGGATCCTTCAGGCGGATCACAACTGGGGAGGCAGTTTTAGCCTGTCCTGTTTTTCCTCCAGAGGGTTGACCTTCATGTCTGTTAGAGGGAGACATAAAAGTTGTCCTGGGCCCACTAATCCTGTGGTTGTTATTTGAGCTAAGATGTCTCTTCCTAACAAAGGAGTTGGGCTTTCAGGCATGACTAGAAAGGAACGAGTGAACATTATTTCTCCCCAGACACAGCAGAGGGGCTCTGAAAAGTACTTGGTCAGATTTCTCCCGAGACACCCCTTACAGTAACCTTACGACCAGGACCGGAAAGGAGGACAGAATAAGAGGCCCCGTATCCAGAAGGAAATTGATTTTATTTCCCTCTATGTCCAGGATAACCCGAGGCTCCTGTGTCAAGTGACAGGGGCAGAGACATAGAGCCCCCGGGGCCCCATCAATCCTCCTAGATCCCTCGAGAAAGGGACGGGCCTGCAGACTCCGTGAGGGCGGTCAACCTTCCAGTGGTCTCCTTTGCATCTAGGAGAGGGCCGTGGTGGCTTTCCGGGGCATTCCTGTTTGAAGTGCCCAATCTGCCCACATTTATAACAGGCACCAGGAGCTTCTCAGGTAGACTGAAAGTCTTGTCCTTTTAGGGCCGCCACTAGAAAAACAGCTTTCTTTTGATCTTTCCTTTCTTTTTCTCAGGCCTCCTGCTGATCTCTATTGAAAAAGATGGAATTAGCCATCTTCAGGGGGGTGTTTAGGGAGTTGTCCCAACCTATAGCCATCTTTTGTAACTTTCTCTGAATATCAGGAGCTGATTGAGTTATAAACTTATCTTTTAGTATTATTTCCCCTTCTGGAGTATCCGGGGTCAGAGAGGTATGCTGTATAAAGCCTCTCTTAGTCTCTCTAAGAAGGTAGAAGGGGGCTCTAAAGCGTCCCTGAATTACTCTGGCCAGCGTGGAATAGTTTAAAGCCTTTTTCCTAGTTCTCCTCAATCCTTCCAGAATACATGCCTGAAAATGTTTCTGTTTCCAGACTCCCACAGAACTATCATAGTCCCATTGGGGGTTGCCTAGAGGAACCGCCTGTTTACCCGTGGGGAAAGCCTCTTCCCCAATCTGTACTCCTTCCCCAAAGGCCACATATATTCGTCCCCAAAGGTTTCAGCAGCCTGCAAGGCAGCCTGCCTTTCTACAGAGGTCAAAGTCTGGTAAGAATCAACATTACATTTCTCCAATCTAATTCAAACAATTCAAATTTGGGTTATATTTTGCAAGACTTCAATATATTGGTCAGGGTTATCTGTGAACTTGCCCAAGTCATTCTTGATCTGTTTAAAGTCTTGGGGAGAAAATGGCACATGTACCTTACTGGGGCCAAATTCACTAGGCATTTCAGGTATCGGGTATAGCCAGTGCGCCTTTTTCTTACTGGGAGGGTTCTCAGTTTGAGGCAACCCCAGATTAGGCGGGCAGGAGGGTTTAAGGGGCAGGTTTTTCCTGGGAAGGAGCCTCAGGGGGCAGATTATTATGCATTCCCTTCTCCTGATATTTTTCAGAGGCCAGGGGGGAGGTGTTTGCCTTACTAGATTTACATAAGTCTATCTGCTCTCCTAAGGTAAAGAAAGCTTGCACAAAAGGAACTTCCGACCATTTACCCTCCCTTTTACAATATAGATCTAACTGTAAGATAGTATTGTATTCAATACTTCCCTCAGGAGGCCAGGTCTCTCCATCCTCCAGGCGATAACTGAGGCCAAGCCTGGGAACAAAAAAGCTTCATACACTTTCTTTTAAGCCTCAGTGGGTCAAATTTCCCCCAATTCTTCAGAATGCAATCCAGAGGTGTCTCCACCAAGGATGGTTTGTTTCCCATCTCGTGATCTTGGTAGGAGTCTCTTACCGCGTACCTGTTATAGAGAGGTGACTATGAAGGCCTCCCTACAAATCAGCTCTCAACTAAACCAAGGCGTCCCTTGGTTCACCTACCCAAGGTGAAAGAGTAGCCTAACATCTTGGGATGAGGTGGAATCAGGCTGGTGGGAGTAGCCACTCTTACCGATCCTTCACCTAATCTTCCTGGTCTCCTGGGGATCTCCCCGAAAAAGTTTGGCCTAATCATAGAGTTTAGAGAGGTTAATAGGTTTTTTTTAAAAATTTTTTTTAGGTTAATAGTTTAAACTATGATATTCCTTTTAGAAGGTTGAGGAAGCAAGCGAAACACATATAGGGTCTCTCAGTGGGAGGCGTATGCTACTTGTGGATAAGGCTTCCCTGGAGGTGTGACCCCCAGGGCCAGTCTCCATTCTTGTATGTGTCTTGGAGACCCCAAGGCCACCAATGGTAACCGAGGGCAGGCTCAGAGCGCTGGATTGCCAGTGCGCCCTGCAATGAACCTTAGACTAGCCTGGAATCCTACAAATGACTTATTCTTCAGAGCTCTCTTGCATGAGCCCTCATTGTCTAGTCATGTAAATTTGCTTGCATTCTTAGCCCCATGATGAGTCAGGCCAATTATAAGCCAATTCCAAATAAGTTTCCTTACCTCACACTTGGTACTTTTCTGTTCATATACATGAGGTCCCATTTGCAAGCATGACCCCACAATAAGCAAAGTCTCTGAGGCAGGGAAAAGCCAATTAAGAAAGCCAGAAGACTGAAAGCAGAACTAGTTAGGGGTAGGCCAACATGCCCTTCCTTTGGGGAAGGGAGATCGACCAAAACTTTCCCCAGAAGCTTGTCCACTGAGTCTTCAGACCGGCAGTCATGCTACTCACCTTTAACTGGCTGACACGTGTCCGGTTTTGCTGTTTGTTATGAGAAGAGGTTATCCAAGGGAGAGACGTCTCCCAGGAAAGAAAAGGAAAGAGTCTGCATTTACTCACCCTTCCGTGGGACGGATCCCGGGTGTCAGCACCAAAATGAAGCCGGAGAGCTTGTTCTCATCTCACGGCGTCGAAGAATGAACCCCGAGGACCAAGGAGAGAGAGGATAGCAAAGGAAGTTTATTAAGTAAGGATACAGAGAAAGCTCTCAGAAGTGAGAGGGGTCCTGACAAGGTTGCTGCTGAAGGCTTTCTGGCTGGCCTTTTATTGAGAACCTAACCAGGGAGCCCACAGCCATGAGGTCTCTTTGTGCTGTCTGGAGAGAATGACATATGGCTGTTTTGGGGTCTGAGCAGTTTCTGTGGTTGCTTGGTAACCATCAAAGAAGATACTCACTCCTTAACACTTTGGAGTGAGGGGCCAGATTTACATTTTTGTCTCTGTTTCTGCTGCCTTATCTCTGTTTACTTGGGAGAGTAGGAGCCTGCCTCTGGGCCTTTCAGTGTCCTTGGGATTTATGGGAGCCCAGAGATTTATGGGAGCCTGACTCTGGGCCTTTCCCTTATCTTTCCCTGCCTAGCCCCATCTGTCCCTAACTCAACACCACATAGTCTTTCACCCTTTTTGAATTTTGAACCATGTAAAATGTATTACGCTTTTAACAATAATTCACTTTATTTGAGAGAGAGGATGCATGCACGCATGAGGCCAGAGGGGGAGAGGGAGAGGGAGAGAGAAAAATGTCAAGCAGACTTCTCCACTAAGCCTGGAACCCAACAGGAGGCTCCTATCTCATGACCCTGAGATCATGACCTGATCTGAAATCAAGAGTAGGACACTCAACTGACTGAGCTACCCAGACACCGGCAGGTGAAATTAATTTTAATAATATATTCTATCTAATCCAATATATCTAACATATTATCACTTCAACAAATAACAAAAAAATTGTTAATGAGAAGATTTAATTTTTTTTTCAAACTAATGTATTCAAAATCTGGTAGGGGGAGAAGGGACAAATCCTCCTTACAGAAGAATTCCAGTTAATAGATACAGTATTGACAGGATTAGAACAATCCCCCCTAGCACACCACAGTAGTAATTGCTGTAGGCCAAATCCACCTATAAACATTCAAATTAGTGGGTGAAACTTTAAGGTGAAAAAGGACATTTGCAACTACCTCCCCTTCAAATAGGTATCATTTCTGTGGTGGCTTTAACATGTGTCCACACGTTCTCTGATGCCCTCCTCCCCAGGCTGTGAAGCTTGGTTCCCCTCCCCTGGAGTGTGAGTTGGACTTAGCTTCCAACAGATAGAATGTGGAAAGGGGAAAAATAAAGACTTGACAGTGGAGAAATCTGTCAGGTGCCGCCTGAACCAAACAGTCAGATTAGCATCCCCAGTAACAAGTCTTGAGATAGCATGACGCCCTAAAATGATGTGATGAGAAGCGTACTTCATCCTGTGGCATTCTTCTTCCCAACTTCCATAACTGCAGCCTGACCTTGGGAAAGCTAGCTGAAGGACACGCTGCAAAATATCTGACCAGCACTCTTCAAAAGTGCCAAGGTCACAAAAGACAAGGAAAGACCAGGAACTGTCACTGAGTGGAGGACAGTGAGCAGACATGGCTGAAGGGTATTAGAAACCCCCTCTATTATGTTTGCAACTCTTCTACAAATCTCTCATTACTTTTGCGCTCTTTGGTCTGGAGCACAGAAGCGAGATGACAAAGGGGATGTCATCATTTGGAAGGCGTCGCAGTAAGATGCACAAATCATGCTGCCGCTGTGGCTCTCAGGCCTACCACCTTCAGAAGTCTACCTGTGGCTTGGCTACCCTGCCAAGCGGAAGAGAAAGTATAACTGGAGTGCCAAGGCTAAGAGGTGAACCACCACTGAGACTGGTTGAATGAGGCACCTAAAAATTGTCTACCACAGATTCAGGCCTGGATTCTGTGAAGGAACGACAACTCAGCCCAGGAGGGCACCCAGTCCATCTGAAGGATCTCAATGATTAGTCACACAATAAATGTTCTGGTTTAAAATAAAATAAGGGGTGCCTGGGTGGCTCAGAGGTTGAGCGTCTGCCTTTGGCTCAGGTCGTGATTCCAGGGTCCTGGGGCTCCTACAGGGAGCCTGCTTCTGCCTCTGCCTGTGTCTCTGCCTCTCTCTCTGGGTCTCTCATAAATAAATAAATAAATAAAATCTTTTTTTAAAAAAAGATAATAATACAACTGTTTTGGTCAAGATGGAGTAAAAGGAATCAGGTTCCCCCTCCCAACTGAAGAAAAACAAAGGATCAACCAGGAACCTGGTGAGTGAGAGGAGCCCCACAGTGGCCCCAACTGACTTCTCTGGGAGCTTCCAGGCTGTTGTGGAGATTTTAATACTCTCAATAAACGAGGAAACAAGTAGACAGAAAATCAGTTAAGGTATCAGTACGGGGAGGTTCAGCCGACACCATCATCCAACCTAACTGACATGTACAGGGCGCTGCACCCTGCAACAGCAGAATGCACAAGGCCTTGGGCCCAGGTGGCTCCCGGAGACCCGAGGGGCACCTGGAGGCTCTGAACTCACTAGACAGCGAGCCTCGGGCGCCCTCTGGTGTTCCTGCAAGGTGGTGGCAGCTCAGCCGGCTGCCCTCTTCACCTCCGGGGGCCGCTGTTTCCTTTAGCCGGAGATCCCACCTCTCAGAGGTGGGGGGAGGTCGGGGAGAGTGGGAAGGGCTGACGGGCTTGGGGGGCGGGGTGGGGCGAGGTTCCCCCTCGGCTCCACCCCTTCCTTTCCCCGAGCCTGAGCACCCAACCCAGGGGCTGCCCCTCCCTGCTGTGGAGTCGTGTGTACCCTCCCCATCCCTACTGACCCAAGGGGCCAGGTGATTTCTCAAGCCAGCTTCGGAGGGGCCCCTTCGCCTCACTCCCAACTGGGTCAAGGAAGACGAGACCCGAGGCCACTGCCTGGGCTCTCGGAGCGCTGTGCCGGGGCGGGGAGCGGAGATGCCTCCAGGGTGAGACCGAGGAGCAGAGCAATATCGGTAGGGACGGGGAAGGCATCAGTGGGAGGTATGGGGTGAGAGCGCCAGCCCTGGGGAGACGACCAGCAACATTCATGCCCCAACTCTTCGTCCCAAATCTTGTATAGAGAGCAGGCTGTGAGGGGAGCAATCCAGGGTGCAAGTCACTGTGTGAGTCTGGTGATCCCTAACCTCTCTGTGGCCTGTTTTTTTTTTTTTCCGTCTGAAATAGGGCCAACGAGGGCACCTGGGTTGAGCATCTGCCTTTGGCTCAGGGCGTGATCCCAGGTCCGAGGAATTGAGTTGGCATGGGGCTCCCCACAGGGAGCCTGCTTCTCCCTCTGCCTATGTCTCTGTCTCTCTGTGTCTCTCATGAATAATAAATAAAATCTTTTAAAAAAATAACAAAAATAGGGTCAATGAGAATGCCAGTCTCTTGAGACAGTTTGAAGACCTGTGGGCTACACACAGTGTTTGGCATGTAGGAGTGCTCCATAAATGCCAGCTCGTCCTCGTGCCAGAGGAGACATCTGGGGTTCAAATTAGCAGGCCGCACACAAGTTATAATTATGGATGACTCAGACGTGGTCCTGCCCTTGGACCCTGCGGGCCAACAGTGGCAATATAACAGAGTCAGGGCTGCAGCTGAAGGACGAGGTAATGTCCTATCACAGAGGACAAGTGCCAGGACATTCAGAGGGTAACACACACAGTGCTGTCTGTGCCATGCTGTGTACTCAGTACTTTGCATAAACGCACTTTTTGTCCTCATCCCACCATAATGTGGTAATCATTTCTTCAAATCACAATAAAGGAACCTGAGCACAGTGTATAAGCCTCTTGCCCAAGGCTACAGAGGTGACATCTGAGCCCAAATGGTCCAGGTCCAGAGTGCCCCATAACTCTGGCACTGACAGATGCAGCAGAAATGACCAGATTCTGCCAACTGATCAACCTTAGAGGGAATGAGGTCATACTTGTAGCCGCCCACGAGGGTCTACACAGACACAGGCAAGCACCAAAGTATACGGTAGGTACCCAGGCATCATGTTTCCACAGACAAACACACTGGTTTATCCTGCCTATGACAAGTGCTCAGAAAATCCTCTGGAAAACCACTCTGACAATGGTGTATATTGTTGGGAAAATGTAATCAGTGCAAATGAACTCACAGACACACACTTCCATCTATGAATCGGTGAGCCCCTTGAATAAACCTGTTACACGTTTGGTGTGTGAATTATTAGAATGGTATGTGTGTGGGCATGCCGATGCACTCAGTATGTATTTGCACTTACACTGATTGTTTTTTTTTTGCAGTTACATTTATTGAGCATCTACTATGTGTAAGTAAAGCTAAGGCTCAGAGAAGTGAAGTGGCTGGCCCAAGCTCAAACAGCTAGGAAATGGCTGGGATTCAAACCCTGGTCCTGCAATATTGGGCAGTGGTGTCTATCTCCACTACCGGGTATGTTCAAAAGCGAACAGCACCAGAGTTGGATGTTCCCATTGACATTCCATGTAAACTTGGACCATTGTGTCCTGTTACAGGCCACATCCCCGCGTGCTTGTTCACAGGTGTGCTCCCTTGCTCAGAGTGGTGGTGGGGCTGGTGACCCTGGCCCCCCTCCCAGTCTCAGGCTGGGCTGGCATCACCAAGGGCTGTGAGCTTCCTGTCCCAGCCTTGCCAAGCCCTAAAGCACACAACTCAAAGCCAGGCCCTGGGCACCAGGCCATCAGGAGCCTGGTGATGGATTTCATAGGAAATCCTCGTAGGATTTCATAAGCATCTGGCTCCGGACCTGCGGTCAAGGCAGGGAGAGGGAGGGAGGAAAACAGGATGTCCACCGGGTGTATGTGGCTCCGGGTAGGCCCCCTGGCCGGGTTTGGCTGGCGGGGCGGGGCGGGGGGGTGTTGGCTGCCAGGCTGTGGCATCTAATGCACACTCAGCAGGATGCTTGCTGTGTGAGGGATGTGGAGGGTGCACTGGGAGGGGTCAGGGCCACACTGTTGCCAGATCCCAGAGGCCCTGGGGGAGGGAGGAGAGAAACAGGAGGGAGGGGGTAAGTAATAGAACACGGAAAGAGGAAAGGGGTGAATTCATCTTCTCTACAGATCTTGAGTGCCTGTCCTGGGCTGGGCACTGTGGGTGTGCGGTGGGCAGGGGGCACTGAGTCCTGCTGTTGCAGAGCTCAGAGAGCTCAAATGGCACCCATCGGACCGGGGAACTGGGAGGACCCAGCCAGTGGGAGGAGTCATCAATGTGTCCGTAGGGAGAAGAGTATGCAAGAGTGTGCAATAGTGTATGTATACACACACAAGCACCTGTACAGCCTGCTGTCCACGTATGTCCTGTGAGCACAAGCATGGCCTCATTCCTCCCCCTCCTAGGTCTCCCCCTGACCCCATCCAGTCCCTTCCAATCATAGGACAAAAGTTCCCCCTCAGCCCAGACTCTGGAGCTCAGGGGTAAAGGCCTCCCAGCAAATAGACCCCTGGTGTCCCTCACATAGACCTCTCTACCAGGAGCCCTGAGTAGTGAGGCACATGAGCAGCCCCGGGCCACTGCCTGGGTGCCCAGGCATGTGGGATGTGCCCAGGTACGTGTCCTGCGTTGAAGGTATCAGAAGTGCCTCTGGGGAGTCCCACAGAGGTGTGATGTCCTTGGCCACTGAGTCCCCACTGTGGGCATAGGCACTGTGCTCAGTGCTTCAGACAGGGTGAGTGACCTTAGGCATGTCGGCCTGTCAGAGCCCTGGCTTCTAATCTAAAAAATGGAGTAGCGATACTCACTTCCAGTCTTGTTAGAGTAATGCAGTGAGCCATGATCCCAACAGTCTTATTATTTTCCCCAAGTCTTGGTCTTCCCAGTGATCCCATGTCCTCCTTAACAGCAAGCCCTGGGCTTCATATTCCTGTTTCTCTCATGACTCATCATCACATAGGATCAAATAAATACTTGCTGTAAGAATTGTTGAGCAGAGGTGCCTGGGTGGCTCAGTGGTTGAGCATCTGCCTTCTGTTCAAGTCATGATCCCAGGGTCCTGGGATCAAGTCCCACATCGGGCTCCCCACAGAGGGCTTGCTTCTCCCATTGCCTGTGTCTCTGCCTCTCTTTGTGTTTCTCTCATGAATAAATAAAGTCTTAAAAAAAAGAAAAGAACTGTTGAGCAGAGCTGTTCATTCCCTACAGGTAATGACAGCCATTTGTACCTACTTAATAAAAATACCCAGCTGGGCAGCCCTGGGTGGCTCAGCGGCTTAGCGCCGCCTTCAACCCAGGGCCTGAGCCTGGGGACCAGGAATCAAGTCCCATGTCAGGCTCCCTGCGTAGAGCCTGCTTCTCCCTCTGCCTGTGTCTCTGCCTCTCTTTCTCTCTGTGTCTCTCATGAATAAATAAATAAAATCTTAAAAAATAATACTCAGCAATTCTGAGCTTTTATTATATGTGGGGCATTGTGCTGAGCACTTTAGATTCATTCTTTTGACAATTCATTGACTACCCAGAAGGAGCTGGCTCTGTGTTAGACGTAAGAATGTGGCATTGCTGCCCTCTAGGTTCTTTCTAGTGGGTTTGGGAGGGACAGATGATAAATAATTTAATACACAAGTGAGATCATTTCAAACTTTGCAAGTACTGTGAGTAAATTAAGACAGGGCTAGGACCAGGGGCCCAAGGCAGGACGAATTTGGTTTGTACAAGGACTAGAAAAAAAGGAGCACGTTTGGAGCTGACTGAACAAGGTGGGGGTGGAGGAGGCAGGCCAGGCTGGCCTGGGCCAGCTCCTCAATGGTCATTCCAACTTTACAGACAGGGAGCTGCTGCTGGTAGAGGGCAAGCGACTGGCCTGACGTCCCAGTACTGGTTAGAGCCTAAGCAAAGATTCAAACCTAGGTCCAACCTGGCTCTAGATCCAAGCATTTTTTTCCTTCACTGTGAACTGCTGCAGAGACACACATCTGTGCACTACCCAGTAATATACGCTTGTTGGCACACACGTGCACACTACACACACTCTGCACGCTGGCCCACAGTGAGGGGCTGCAGGCTCAACTGTCACTAAGTGTCAGAGGAGCAGAGAGCCTAGGAGCCAAATATTTCTGATATTTTTCCCTGTCTTGTGGAGCCAAGTAGGAGGGCTAGATGTCACCTTTGGCCAGCATTCCAGAAGTTCTGGGCCAAAGGAGGATCAAATGACAGGAAGACAGAGTGAGTGGGAACTTTGGGGAAGGATGCAGACATGGGGGGAGATGATAGAGAAGTGACAGCCCAGCCTATGGGCACTTCTGGGCAGGGAAAGGAGGTGAGAATGGAGGCGAGAATGGAGGCAGCAGAGGGAGTTGAAACGTTCTTGGAAGCATAGTCCCTGCCAGGCCAACACCTGGCTTCCTCTTACCTTTGCTGGGTCACCTCCCCAGATAGGGTGCTCACTGCTCACCGAGGTAGCCTGGGAGGGGCTGACTTTGATAACTTCCTCTTCCCCATCTGCCTTTGTGGCTGTAAAATGTGAAAAGACTCATCTGTTAGAATGAGAAACATACGGAAGCTGCATGAAGGCACTTCAGTTTTTCTGAATCGGATTGGTAGAGATGGAAAACTTTGATAAGGCACTGTTCCGTCGAAGTTGTGGGGTAATAGCAGTCATAGGCTCTGCTAGGAGGAATTGGCACAATCTCAATGGACGGTCCATCCAGAAATTTCCCTTATAAGTGCAGGTGCCCAGGGGCTCCTGAGTGGCTCAGTCGGCTATGCATCTGACTTGATCTCAGCTCAGGTCCTGCTTGATCTCAGGGTTGTGAGTTCAAGTTCCACACTGGGCTCCATGCTGGGCATGGAACCTGCTTAAAAAAAAAAAAAAAGTGCAAATGCCCAAACTTTTGACTTAGCCATTCTATTTCTAGGAAATTAGCTCAGAGTTGCTCTCTACTCCTCCACGTACAAATACTGCAGCATTGTTTGTACTAGTCAGACTGGAAATAACGAAGTGTTCATTGACAAGGGATGATTTCAATACACCAGTACATCCCTACAGTGGAATACTACAAAGCTGTAAAAAATCAGGAAGTTCTTTTTGAAGGGATGTAGAATGATCCCCAAGACAAATCGTTAAGTAGGAAGAAAAAAAGCAATCTGAAGGACTGTGTATATGCTCCCACCTGTGTGTAAAGTGAATGATAGTCATCACTATGTCTTTAAGGAAACGTAAGAAAATTGGTTGCCCCCAGAAAGAGGAACTAGGGGGCTGGAAACAGGAAAGAAAGGGAAACTTCAAGTATTACCCATTGTACCTTTTGAATTTTGAGTCAAAATTTGAATAAATACGAATATTTAAAAATCTATCCTCCTGAAAGTGCCACATTCCTGCACACTCCTTGCCCTCAGCAAACTCCTTGTCTCCTTGGACAAAACATCCTGGAAGAGAAAAAAAAGACAAGAGACCTGAGTGTAAACTCTACTTCCACCACTGACCCACAATGCGACCTTGGGCAAAATGCTTTCCCTCTCCGGTTCGTATTATACAACACCCAAACGATGCCCCCAGCTCTGGCATTCTATGTCCTCCTGGTAGACCAAGCACAATGGCTAGAGCCAGAGGGTGGGCACAATGGCTCCTTGCTTCTTGATTCATCCGATTTACCTAAACTGAGTACCTCCCATGTGCCAGGTTCGTCTCCATTTCTTGCCCTACAAGCCCCCAACCCTGGTGCCTGGCATGGGAGTTAGTACACCACAGGAATTTAGGATGGACTTCTTAGCTTACAAATGAGGAATGGCTATTCAGGCGATGCAAGGTGAATATGGATGGACAGGTAGACAGTAGAAGGCAGCTAAACAGATTCATGGGTGGATGGATCTTTAAGACCATGGACTTTGCTCAATCCTACAGCCCTCCTCATGGCTACCGCCTATTTTTTTGGTTGTTTTTGTACTCCCTTTTTTTTGCAGCAAAGGTCTTTGAAAGAGTGTCTATACTCACTGTCTCTAATTCCTCTTCTCTCTTAAATCTACTCCAATCACACTTCTACCTGCACCCCCCCATCCCACACCCCCTGAAACTGCCGTTGTCAAGGGCATCTTGTCTCAAAATTCAACACTCAATTCTCGGTCTTCATCTATCAACTGATTAGTAGACTTTGCCAAAGTTGGCCCCTCTCTGCTCCTTGTTACACCTTCTCTCTTCATCTGGCATCCGGAACTCCACACTCTGCTGGCTGTCCTTGCTCCTTCCTGCTCAAGTGGCCCAGGACCCAGTCCCCCACATCTCAGCCAGTCTCATGCCCATGGCACCAGATCTACATCTTCGAAGCGGTAGGTGGTGGGGAATGGGTTATAAGTGAACAGTAGATGGATGGATGAGGGATGACTATATTGATGGAGGGATTTAACCCATTCAGCTGCTATTTACCGAGCACTTACCATACACTGGTGAGCCAAACCAGCAAGTGCCTGTCCTAAAGGAGCTTATGGTTTCATGGGAGAGACATATGTAGATATGTAATATATATGCAATTATATAGAATTAATATATTTAATATTAATATATGATTACATATAATTAAATACATACATAATTCCAAATTATAATGTGTGTTATGAAGGGAAAAAAGGATGCTCTGAGAGAATGAAATGGATGAGGGATGGAAAAAGACAATAAATGAGTAGATGGAGGTAGACAAGACTTGGGCTGGGCTGCTTTACTTCAATGGTCCTGGCTGGCCCCATGCACCATCCATTTCCAGACCCAGGATTCTCCCCACACCCCACCTGTAGCTCTAACCTCAGGGAGACTGTCCTCTCTTCCTGTACTGACACTGCACCTGCCCCAGCCCATCCCCAGTGGCCCTGCCTGACTCCATGTCCTGCCCCACCCTGCTGAGTCATAGTCTTGGGCCACTCTGAGGATAGCTCCATGGGGTTTCCAGCTCCATCCAGCCCTTTGGCCATCTGCAACCCGGGACAGGGTAAGATTGCCAGGGGGGAGACCAGCAAGTGCCAAGCAATGATATCTATGCCTCAGGACGACTCTCTCGATCCTTGAGAGACCAGGCCTAGGGCTCCAGTTGGAGTCGCTCTGGGGGCTGGGGTCAGGAATAAAGGATTAGAGCCAAGTCTGTCTGCAGGATTGTAACTTAATCATGAGCTGGAATTGGAATTTAGGTCAAGGGTCAGAATGGGAAAAGGTGGGTGCCTAGTCAGTGACCAAGGCTGGGGTCAGGATTTAGCTCCAGCTATGAGCAGTGGTTATGTTATGTCCAAATTTTCAGCTTAAGAGCCCAAAGTCTGGAATAAGGCTCAGTCTATGACCAGAGTTAAGGATCAGGGCTCAGTCAATGTCCAGGGCACTGGTCTAGTCTTCTTTTTCTCCAGGGATGGACAGGGTGGGTGGGTTGGCTCTGGACCCCTTTTAGCCTAAAGTTCCATCATCCACACAGACAAGTAGCACCTATGCCAAACCCTCTCCTCCTTCCCCTCACCCTCCCTGGGTCAGACCCTGAGGCCCAGGCCTGGCTCAGTGTCCCCTACAAAGCCTAGCAGTCCTTGTTCTGACACCCAGGGGACCAGAGTGGGGGTAGGGGCTCTGGGGCAGGACTCTGTGCCTGACTCAAGAGGGCACCTTGCGTAAGGCTTTCTGATGCAACTAGCTGCTGGCTGAACACCTCAGTACCCCCTCCTACTCTTCACCCCACTCCTCAAGCTTTTCCCAGAAACAGAAGGGCTGGGCAGTGGCCTGAATCAAACACACATAATCCCTCTCCTTCCGGGGCCCTGATGGCTTTGGGAGCAGCAGGAGCCAGGCTGACAGACAGGCAGGCAGAGCAGGGATCCAGTGACTCAGCAACAGCTCCATTATTGGAGCAGGCCGATCTAGGGCTTCCTCCTCCTCCCAGCGGGAAGGCAAGGGAGAGAATCAGAATCCCTGGAAGCTTGCAGAGCCCCACCTTCAACACACACAAACCAGTAATTATGAGGACTGGTGGCTGCCCAAGGTCACCCAGTTGTGAGCCAGCAAAGCAGGTGAGAACTGAAATCAGCTCTCCTCCAGTGGTCCCTGGGTCCTCCCACCACAGGCTGGGGAGAGGACCCTTCATCCTTGAGGAGGGTGTGGGACTTCCAGGAACTTCCAATCCATCTAGTGGAGGATTCTGAAACAGCCAATGACATAGGCTTTGGAAACACACAGACCTGGGTTCAAAGCCCTCTGGCTTGCTGTGTGATTCTGGGCAGGTTACTTCTCCTCTCTGACATCTGGTTTTTTTACTTATTGAGAAAGAGCCTAAATTCACTCTTTAATTCACTGGTCAGGGTTGCAGTTGAAAGCAACTGAAAAGGACACGGCCCAGCCTGCCACATGGGGGATGCCCAGGAAATGTGCCCCTACCTCTCCACCCTCTCAGCAAGCAAGGGTACATGTTGCAGTGGGAATGGGTGGAGCGGTGACACCCTCAGCTTTATGGAAACTGTCAGCCACTTACCATCAAGTGCTTATCCTATGCCAGGAACTCCTCTGAGCACTTTGTATTAACTCAGTTAACCCTCCATTTACTCCAGTAACAGTTCCCAGTAGGGATGTGCCATATTCAATACTCCTATCCTGTCTGGAGGATACTATGTCAATTCCATTTTATACATGAGGGTTCTGGGTCTCAGACTAGCTAAGTGACATACACACACCCCACCCCGGGGTCAGACAACTGGTACAGGCCAAGGAGGTGGCACAGAGCAGTAGATAAAGACCACCTGGACTTTGAGCCAGACTGCCTGGTTCCTAATCTCACTGTTCCCATTTACTCCTTAAGCCAGTGATGCCATTGTCCGAGGCTGTTCCCTCATCTGCCTCCAAGCATGAGAACAGGGACTAGGGGAAGTTTGAGGATGCAGTATGATGAAGTAAAGGAAGCACCCACACAGGGCCATGCTCCATCCATGGGCAAAGAATCACATTCCCACACTCAGAGGACAGAGCTGGGTCACCCAGCAAGGCTGCGACTGCCACTGGGCCACCCCTGGGCTATGTTGTCCCCAGACACTGGCCTTCCTGTCTCTCCTGGGGCCCAGCCTGAGCCAGATTCAGATGATGAAGGATTTCTGCAAAGCTCTTGGAAGGCCCCAGAGAAGAAGGAGGTGCCCAGTTGCCTAATAAGGGCTCCCCAAGAGGAGCCGGAGCCGAGGGCTGTAACTCTTGAATCATCCACTATCATTCCCAGATCCATTGGCCCAAATCTGTTTACCCAATTGTCCTATTAGTTCTGTAGTGTTTTTCTTTCAATCAGCTCATTTTTAAAAAAAAGATTTTATTTATTTATTTATGAGAGACACAGAGAGACAGAGATAGAGAGGCAGAGACATAGGCAGAGGGAGAAGCAGGCTCCATCCAGGGAGCCCGACGTGGGACTCGATCCCTGGTCTCCAGGATCACACCCTGGGCTGAAGGCAGGCGTTAAACCACTGAGCCACCCAGGGATCCCTCAATCATTTCATTTTTTTTAAATTAGGGAAATTTGGGGATCCCTGGGTGGCTCAGCGGTTTGGCGCCTGCCTTTGGCTCAGGGCCTGATCCTGGAGACCCGGGATCGAGTCCCATGTCGGGCTCCCTGCATGGAGCCTGCTTCTCCCTCTGCCTGTGTCTCTGCCTCTCTCTCTGTCTCTCTGTGTTACTCATAAATAAATAAATAAATAAAATCTTTTTTAAAAAAATTAGGGAAATTTGGGGCGCCTAGGTGGCTTAGTGTTTAAGCATCTGCCTTCAGCTCAGGTCATGATTCCCTTGTCTTGGGATCAAGCCCCGCTGTTCAGTGGGGAGTCAAGTCATTGAATACAATGAGAGCAAACAAGATTCTTAGATTCTAGCTAAATCCTATCTCTTGCTGAAGGCACTGGGCTGAGTCTGCTCTCTCCTCTTTATCAAGTGAGGTGTTAAAGACATAGAAGCTAGGGCACTTGAGTGGCACAATCGTTAAGCACCCCTTGGTTTCAGCTCGGGTGGTGATCTCTGGGTTCTGACCTCAGGGTTATGAGGTCTAGTCCGGTGTCAGGCTCTGGGTTCGCTGAAGAGTTTTCTTAGAGCTCTCTCCCTCTCCCTCTGCCTTTCCTCCCTCCTCCTGGCCCACCTCTCTCTCAAATAATAAATAATCTTTTGAAAAAAAGACATAGAAGCTATTAAATGAGATTTTCTTACTAGTAATTGGAGGAATAGGATCTGATTCAATATTATTTAATAATCTTGAGACCTTCAAACCACCTGGCATCCTACCATTGGTGTACATTTTATATTTAGGAAAACACTGACCTAATCCAACTCTCTCTTCCTATTTTACAGGGAAGAACAGTAGGGCTCCCAAAGGGGAGGTGACTTGCCGACCATCTCACAGGACTGATGGCTTTTTTTTTTTTTAAGTTATTTATTTATGACAGTCACACAGAGAGAGAGAGAGAGTGAGGCAGAGACACAGGCAGAGGGAGAAGCAGGCTCCATGCACCGGGAGCCTGACGTGGGACTCAATCCCGGGTCTCCAGGATCGCGCCCTGGGCCAAAGGCAGGCACCAAACCCGCTGCGCCACCCAGGGATACCAGGACTGATGGCCTTAACCAGACCTGGAATCCAACCAGAATTCTTTCCAAGGCATGGTTCGACTTCTGTGGGGGAGTACATAGAAAGATGAAGGACACCAGTAGTGGAAACTCAGGCGTGTGGCAGGACCAGTGAGGCCAGGGAGAAAGGAAGGAGACAAGCAGCTGCTGTCATCGGTCCTCGGACCCTCGTGCCTCTCCTTCCTGGGAGCACAGCCTGAGTTCCTCCCCTAGTGCTGAGGGCCAGCAGAACCACAGCAAATAGAAACATAGCCTGCTTGGCTCAGAAACCAAGTTAGTGGAATGTTCTAAGCCTGGAGAGAAGGAAATTCATGAAAACCAAATTCTCTCTCTAGGAAAAGTGCACATTTTTATGTTTAATTGGAGAGGGGAGTTGGTCATCATTTATTTTTTTACTTTTTAACAAATATTTATATAGCATTTATATTCCAGGTACTTCACAAATATTAAGCCATTGGATCCTCAGGACAAACCAATGAAGTAGGCACTATGATTATTTCCATTGTACAGATGAGGAAACTGAGGCACAGAGAGCTTAAGGGATATTCCTAAAATCTCATCACTTGGAAGCGGTAAGATTTGAACCCAAGAAAAGTGATCTGACTCAAGGATGCCTTTTTTTTTTTTAAGATTTTATTTATTTATTCATAGAGACAGAGAGAGAGGCAGAGACACAGGCAGAGGGAGAAGCAGGCTCCATGCAGGGAGCTCGACATGGGACTCGATCCAGGGTCTCCAGGATCACGCCCTGGGCTGCAGGCGGCGCTAAACCGCTGCGCCACCGGTCCTGACCTCAAGGATGCCTTGATGCATTTAATCCTTAGGACTAAAGTGCAAGGAAGGGTATAATTAATCCCATTTTATGGATTCATAAACCGAGGCTCAAGGCTATTTAGCATCTATGCTGTAAACCCAACAGGCTTTTCACTTCTGTGCTATACATCCTGGATCACATGCCAGGAATTCTTGGTCTAGGGTTGTGCTACTCGATTTAGTAACCATTTAATACATGAAGCTATGGAGCATTTAAAATATGGCTAGTATGACTGGAAACTGAATTTTTTCATGCAATTGAACTTGAATTTTTAAGCAGGTAAAATATTTTATCCATTAAACACAATTTAATTGTTTTGATAGAACAACATTTCACTTTAAGCGTAGACAACTTAGCTCCCATGCTGATTTCTTTACAAACTAAGTATAAAATACCAGAGTTTGAATACATTAGTTTGAAAAAAATTAAATCCTCTCATTAACAATTTTTTGTTATTTGTTGAAGTGATAATATGTTAGATATATTGGATTAGATAGAATATATTATTAAAATTAATTTCACCTGCTGGTGCCTGGTAGCTCAGTCAGTTGAGTGTCCGACTCTTGATTTCGGATCGGGTCATGACCTCAGGGTCATGAGATAGGAGCCCCCTGTTGGGCTCCAGGCTCAGTGGGGAAGTCTGCTTGACATTTTTCTCTCTCCCTCTCCCTCTCCCTTTCCCCCTCCCGCCTCATGCGTGCATGCATTCTCTCTTTCAAATAAAGAAATCTTTTTAAAAATTAATTTTTTTGTTTTTCTTTAATGCATGACTAGAAAATTTGAAGCTACATGTGCAGCTTATATTTTATGTTCTGTTGGTCTAGAGAACTGGAATTTGACATCCTCAGCTGCAACAATGCCCCTCCCAAACCTGGAGGGTCCTGCCCTGGGTGCAGTTCCTTCCAGAAGTCATATCCACTCATCTGGGTGAAGGCTGCTGGGTTGCAAAGGTTGTAAAATGTTCCTGGACAGTGCAGCTGCTGGAGTTAGCTGCCCCAACAAATCTCAGATCTGCTTCATACTACAAGCTGGGTGTTTTGGGGTAAGCCCCTTCCATTCACTCATCTGTAGAATAGAGGTCATAGTGCCTATCTCATTGTTCTTTAAGTGCCTCAGGGCCTTTGCACTTATTTTTTCTCTGTCCCCTCAGATCTTTGCACTTTTCACCCATCTCTTCCTTAAGATTTAAGTTTAAACATCACCTCTCTGATGAACCCTCATGAAAACAGACACTCCTCAGTCATATCTGAGAGAGGGCAAATCTATCCTATTCAAACCTGTCCTATTTCTTTATTCAAGAAACTACATGACATCAATTTTAAGTGATCTGGGTTATTCATTTTGTTTTCTTCATAATGGTCTGTCTTCCCACTGATTTATAAGATCTGTGAGGGCTAAGGGATGCCTGGGTGGTTCAGTGGTTGAGGGTCTGCCTTCAGCTCAGAGCTTGATCCCGGGGTCCCGAATCTGGTCCTGCATCAGACTCCCTGTGAGGAGTCTGCCTCTCCCTCTGCCTATGTCTCTGCCTCTCTCTCTCTGTGTGTGTCTCTCATGAATAAATAAATAAAATCTAAAAAAAAAAAAAATCTGTGAGGGCAGGGATGGGCCAATCTTGTCACTGCATTTAGAGTCCCCAGCATTTAGAACAGGGTCTGACACAGCATGAACAAAGTTATGAATGCATGAGCAAACCCGGTACAGTGCTGGCTTCATAGAGAAGCTCAAAAAATAACCAACTCCACCTTTCTTTGTCCCTTTCTGCTGTGGGATTTTCCACTTAACTCTAGGTGTCCTGGCATAGAAAATGATTTCATTAGTCCCTCCCTGGCAGGGGAGTCTCCAGGGTTAAATGAGATCCCAGAACACCCTGGTGCACCTTGAAGGTCCTTAGACACAGGTGAGCTGATCCCTGGGGTTCTGGAACCTGAGAAACAAAGGTAACTCCACCCACCATTCATCCAGTCTCTGCCTGGAGGAGTATTTTTTTACACTGGTACATTCAGACATCAAGACCTAAAAGGGATTTCCAAGAAAGGTGCTGGACTCTGGGGCTGCACAAGAAAGGTGCTGGATTCTGGCTTGCCAAACAGTAAGTGGCCCCAGCGCCTCCTTGGCTTAGGGTGCAAATCCTGTTATGGGTGCCTTCCCCTCTGAGCCTCATTCTATTCATTGAGCACTTAGGACGTGCCTACCACATAGTTCTAAGCATTTTCTCCCAGTGAAAACCTTATGAAGTGAATACTCCTATAAACCCATTTTACAGAGGAGGAACTTCAGCTCCAACAGGGTTTGAAGTAGCTTTCCTGAGGTTGCACAGTGCATCTGTGGAAAGCTAGGGGTGCACTCTTAGGCAGGCTGGTTCTAGGGCACTGGCTCTTAACCATGAGGCTGCACCGCCTCTCTCCAAAGAACGCTGTGAGGCCTGCCCCAGCTCAGGTCTTCTCCCCAAGGGACCACACTAGTTCTTCTGAGTCCTGAGTCAGCTCCTAAGTCTGCAGTCTTTGCAAAGCTCCAGGGCTGCTTTCCCAGCGCTGGGCCTCACTGTAGGATGGGGGGAGCAGAGCTTCCTGCCTGCCCAGGGTCCTCCTAAAGGTTAATCAAGCAAAGGTTCTTTATAAACAGGAAAGCACCCGGGAACTGTCACAGTTTGCTCTTTTTCTCCTCTGCATCCTGAGATGGAAGGATGTCCTCCCTCATTTCATATACGGGTAAACTGAGGCTCAGATAAGCTCTTTCCAAAGTGATAAGGAGAGGCGGGGGGGTGGCGGGGGGCGGGTGGTCTGCGCGGGGCCGGTGGGGGAGGAGGCGGAGCCCAGGCACCCCTGGAGTCCGGGTGAGGCGAGAGGGGCGGGGCGGGGCGGGGCGCGCGGGGGCGGGGCTCCCGGGGATGGTGCAATCCCCGGCCTGAGCGCATCAGGCGGCGGCCGATTAGCCCAGGTTTGCATCACCCGGGCCGGGGCCGGGGCCGTGGCCGTCGCGGGCGCCGGGAGACACTCGCAGCGGAAGCGCGGGCGGCTCCGCACGTGTCCGGCTGCCGGGGGCCGGGGTCCCGAGCTCAGTCGCGTCGCAGCGGGCCCCCGGCCACGTGGGAGAGCCCGGGCGACCCCGGACCCGCCGCACGCCCGGTAGAGGTACCCAGCGGGGCCCGAGAGGGGCCGGGAGCGGGCGGGCGGGAGGGGCGCACCCGCGAAGGTGGCGGCGGCGGTCTCCCGGGGGCTGAGGGTGGCGGGCGGAGATGTGGGAGTGTCGCCCCGAAAGGTGAGTGTGGGGCGGGGGAAGGCGTGTGTGAGGGGCCCGTGGGCGTCGCTGGGGACTCTGCACGGTCTGTGTCACTGTAGAGTGAGCCTGCGGGGTTGGGGGGATGTGTCTCGGCGGCCGGTGCGGCCGGTGGGGAGGGCTGCGCACCTGGTGGCAGGTGTCCGCTCAGCGGGGGACACGCTGGGGCCGCGCTGGGGTGTCCTGGGGGTGGGTGCAGGGCGAGTGGAGCGAGGACGCCGCGCGCGGGTGCGGGACCCCAGAGCGCACGGAGCGTCGGCCGCAGGTGCGCACCTGGCGCTGCGGCCGCGGGGTGCGGGTTGTACTGCGCGCGTGTGCGGTTCGCCCCTGCGGACCCCGGTGTGAGGGGCTGGGGCCCAGGTCCGCCCCTTCTCGCAGCCCTGGGCCGGCCTCCCTCCGTAGCCTCTCCGCCTCTCGCCGCTCCGTTTCCGCTGAATCCTTGGCCTCAGGACACCCGCTGCCCGCCGCTTCCGCTCCCACGGGAGGAGCCGGGCTGGGGAGGGCGGGGCGAGGGCCCGTGGGGGGATGGGGCACGTGTCAGACCTTGCCTGTGACCTTACTGCTGTCCGCCGTGCGCGGCGAGTGTGTGTGTATGCCTGCACGCTTGTCCACAGAGGACGAGATGCGTGTCACTTAACGATGTCACTTAACTCCCCTCTGCCCTTTTTTTTTTTTTTAATTTTTTTTATTTATTTATGATAGGAACACAGTGAGAGAGAGAGGCAGAGACACAGGCAGAGGGAGAAGCAGGCTCCATGCACCGGGAGCCTGACGTGGGATTCGATCCCGGATCTCCAGGATCGCGCCCTGGGCCAAAGGCAGGTGCCAAACCGCTGCGCCACCCAGGGATCCCCCCCTCTGCCCTTAATGTGGTGTCTCAGCTGGCTGGCTTGGACAACCTGTGCGTTTGAGAGGTGTGTGTACACCTGTCTGCTCTGGGTTCTGTGAGTGTGTGCTTGGTATGACCTGCCCTGGTTCCCCTAGAGGTGTCAGGGAACAGCAAGAGGTAGATATTGGGGGCTGCTCCATCCTACAGTGGAGATTCTAGTCCTGCAGTGTGGTCTGCAAAGTCCCTTGCTCAGTTACAGTAACTCCACCTGCCCCATGGAGCTTATCCCAAGCCCCACCCACCTCTGAGGCATGGATATGGCCAAGCAGCCTGGTGTGCTGATGTGGCCACAGGAGAGCCGCCCCAGCCACAGTCTCAAGGAGAGCACTGAAGGACCTCCGGCTATGAATAGTAGTAGCAATGGGCTGACAGTGGTGATCATTTACTGACACCCACCCTGCAACAGGGTCACTAAATTATTTGTGCTTTTATTTCATCATCGCAAAAAATCATATGGACTTTGCATCCTGCTCCCTCTTTACAGATGAGGGCACTGAGGCTGGGGAAGACTGCAGGACTTGCCCAGAGCTACCCAGCTGGGAAAAGTCTGAGCCAGGATTAGGAATATCTGAAAACAGCCACCTGCTGTTTCATTCTTACCACATTGGGATTATGGCCTTTCACTCAATGTGGAGTGTCCTTCCCAAGGCATCCCATGCTTTTGGGAGTACGTGGCCCTCAGTTTGAGAATGGTCTCTGAGAGATGTTTTCTGCCCCCGACCTTTGGGAAAGTCTTTAACTGGGCTGAAGTCTATATCCTGCTAATGTCTTATACCTGGGCTCCTTGTCCCTCATCTGGATCCTGAATGGGTAGGCAGATGGGTCCTAGAGAGAACTTCTCTGCCCTGACTGCCATTGCAGTCTCCTCCATCCACCGCATACACAGTTATACAGCTGCCCTGCTGATGGCTTCCGCCGTAGTTGAATGAATTGGGGCCTTTGAGAGGCCTCCCCTGCTTGCCTTACTTCTTACCTGATGGTGAAACCTAGCTGTCTATGGACTAACTCTGCACATTGACCTGTGATTCTGATCACTCTTGGGCCATCAGGCAATAGTAAAATTCACATTTGAAAAAAAAATACACTCTTTTTTGAAATACTCAGCAATAAATTAATGCAGAATCTTTATTTTAAACTACTGAAACTGAAAATTCTCTTGCCTCCCTACCAAATCCCTTCCTCTGTTGGAGTCCTCCCAAAAGGCCAGGAGCTACTGTGGCCATTTTAGTCTGGGTCATTCCAGAATTTGTCCTGTACATTTACATATCTACATATATGCAAATATGAAGTTTTTTTTTTAATGCTGGTGGGTTTTTTTTTTTTTTTTACAAGAATAAGATCATCTCCAGGTATATTGTTTAGCAGTTTGCTTTGTTCTTTGGATAATATATTCATTCTAGAGCTTACATTTATATATACATTCAGTACATACGTCATTCATTCATCATCCCTCTCTCCCTCCCAGTCACAGGTCCTAGCTCCTTGCACTGTGTGACACTTTTTTTTTTTTAACAGAAACAGAGAGAGGAAACAGAGAGAGGAAAAGAGAGAGACAGAGAGAGGAAACAGAGAAAGGAAACAGAAGAGGAAGAAACAGAGAGAGGAAAAGAGAGAGACAGAGAGACACAGGCTCCATATAGGGACTTGATCCCGGGCCTCTAGGATCACACCCTGGACTGAAGGTGGCGCCAAACCACTAAGCCGCCAAGCCACCGGGCCTGCCTTTGTGTGACACTTTGCTGGAGTGCAAAGTCCCTCTTCTTCCCTCTCACTACCACTAAGTCCATCTCTCCACTTTGTTTCTTCTTTTTTGTTGTTTTTGTTTTCATTTAACAGTTCACTTAGGACATCTTTCCAGTTAGCACATAAAGAGTTTTTCTTTTTCTCTCTTTTTTTAAGTATACCCAGCATGGGGCTTGAACTCCCAGCCCTGGGATCAAGAATCCTATGCTCAAGCCAGAGAGGTGCTCCCGAAGAGTTGTCTCAATTTTGGAGTGCCTAGCTGGCTCAGTTGGAGGAGCACGTGACTTGATCTTGGGGTCGTGAGTTCGAGCCCCATGTTGAGTATAAAGATTATTAAATAAATAAATAAAAGTTTTCTCAATCTTAAATGGTACAATTGTTTCATATAATGGATGAAACATGTAATTTATTTAACCAGTTCCCTAATGATGGATGTTCAGTTGTTTGTATCACGTGGGTCCGGGGTGACTATGCCTGCATCATTACATGGGTGTGTACAGAGCTTCCTGTCCCCTTCCAGAGCTGTATAGTAGTCTGTCGTGTGGCTATACCATATTTAACCAGCCCCCTACTGCTGGCCACTTGGGGGTGTTTCCCACCTTTTGCTATAAGATATAAGACTCTCCTGAACAGCCTTTTGGGTGTTTAATTTTTTGGTGAGCATTTTAATTGGAGGATAAATTCCCAGACCTGGGAAACTCAGTCAAGGAGTGCATTTGTTGGTTTAATGCACACTGCCTAGTCACCCCCCATGACAGCGAGGGAAGAGTAGGGCCACCAAACGGCTTCCCTTCAGTGCTTTTTCCCCTTTTTTGTAGATGCGAGCCACCCCCCTGGCTGCTGCTGCGGGTGCCCCCTCCAGGAGAAAGCGGTTCAAGTTGGACAATGAGCTAGACACTGAGTGTCCCACCCGGAAACCAGCTGGAAGTGGGCCCCAGTCCAAGCTGCCCCCCTGCCCACCACCCCTGAGCCCTCCACCTGCTCCGGCCCGGGCCCTCCCCGTGACCACTGCCTCCCGACTTGGGCCCTATATCCTCCTGGAACCCGAGGAAGGTGGCCGTGCCTACCGGGCCTTGCACTGCCCCACAGGCACTGAGTACACCTGCAAGGTAAGTCCCCTGCGGTCGCTCTCTCCTAGTATCCCAGCGGCCTGGAATGGGCCGTGGCTCCAGAGGATTGTCAAGGCCGAGGGGTCCGTAAGTTACTTTTTTCCTGTGTTTATTGAGGAAGCAGCCAGTGAGCCCCCAGCTCTCTGCCAGGCCCTGGGCTAGGCTGAGACCAGAGAGGTAAACCCAACATTACCAGCCCTGGAGGAGTTCACAGCTTAGGCCCTAGAGTATGACACGTGCCCCAGGGGTGGTGCTTAGGGGCCAGGGGAGCACAGAACAGGAGCCTCCAATGTATTCAAGGGGGATGTTAGAAAAGGATGAGCAGAAGTTAGCCAGGGAGAAGTAGGGGAATGGAGGTCCGGGCAGGGGAGGCAGCCTGGAGGAGCGAGAGTATGGGGCATCAGAGGATTCAAAGGACTTCACCATGGCCAGAGCAGAGAGGGGCAGGAGATGAGGGCTGGCAGCCACTGGTTGTGAAAGCATGAGAGAGGAGCTCACACTGGGCTGCGGGGAGCCCCTGAAGATATTCACACTAGGTAAGGGTGAGGTGGAGTAGACATCAGAATGCCTGGGACCCTGGAGGTCATTGGGCCTACCCTGTGACCATCTGGCAGATGGAAAGACTGAGGTCAAGAGGGGAGAGCCAAGCACCAAATCACTTAGTATCGGGCTTGGCTTCTAGGGCAAAGTGCAGGGTTCCTGTCAGAAATCAGGAGATGGGCAGGGTCAGGCCCATAGGACGTTGGCAGGTCATAGCCTAAAAAGACAGAGGTAAAGAACTATAATAACAGGTATTTACTAAAAAAACAAAACAAAACAAAAACAAACAAACAAAAAAACAAAAAAAACCCAGGTATTTACTGTGCACCAGGTACTATGTTGATGGTTTAGTGTTCATAATCTCTTCTCATCTTCACACAGGCTCCACGGTAGTTACTATTATTAGGCCCATTTTGTAGATAGAGGACACTGAGGCTCAGAAAACTGTGGTCCTAGAGCTAGGGGGTGTCAGAGGTGAGACAGCTCAGGGCTGTGGCCCCGTGCTAGGGCATGTGTTTCAGACACAAGCAGGACAGCTTGGCTTCTGGTGGGCAGGGCAAGGAAGATACAGAAGACCCAGGTACACTAGGGAAGGGAAGGAGGAGGCCTGGGTCCCCTTGGGAATGGCAGAGAAGGAAGTAGACCTAAGCTTCCACCTAGGGAGCAGTGGCAGCTGGTTCCTGCTGGATGGGGGTTGCAGTGGGCAAGGTGATAGAGGCAGACGTATGGTCCAGCCATCAGCTTTACCTGGGCTCTGGGCTGCCTGATGCAGGTCCCCAGGGCTCTGCCCCAAGTGCTCTAAGGAACCCCTGCAACATTACAGGTTTTCTTCTGTTCCTATTGGGAGAGGCATCTGTGCTGAATGGCGTGACCAAAGCAGGCTCAAACCAGAAGCGCCATGCTTTCTCATAGCCCCAGTTATTCAGAAACATTTAGGGAGATCTGGAATGTGCTTGTCCCCATGGTAGTGTGAGCTGTGGGGCTGACCTGCCATTTCCACATCACCTTTTCTGGTCAGTGTGTAGAAGGATCATTTTCCTGTCTGTAGATTACCACCCATTCATTCATTCAACGAACCTTCATTGAGCACCCTATGTGCCATCCACCATGCCGTGGTTCCAAAATAGAGTTCTGCTCTCATCAAGCTGATGTGCTAGTGGAGGACATGGACAGTAACCACAGGAATAAGTAAAATATTGCACAAAGGAAGGGTGATCCTGTGCCAGGTGGCCATAAGTGCTTTGGAGAGAAAGCTAGGAGCTGGGAGAGAGGGGGACAGGGACCGTGGGAGAGCAGGTGATTTTAGTGCAGGAAGAACTCTCCAAGGAGGTGACATTTGAGCAGTGACTTGTGTGAGCTGGGGGAGCCAGCCCCCTGGGTACCTAGGGAAGAGCACCCAGGAAGCAGGACGGGCAAGGGCAAATATACAGAGCAGGAATGTGCTTGCCTTGACTTAAAAAAGAAAGTAGTCTCTGACCAATAAAAAATAAATTTATTATTTAAAAAAAAAAGGAAAGTCTCTATATTTTGGATTCTTTTTCCCATGCCACCCAACTATTTGGGTTTTTTTAAATTTTTATTTATTATTTATGACAGTCACACAGAGAGAGAGAGAGGCAGAGACACAGGCAGAGGGAGAAGCAGGCTCCATACACTGGGAGCCTGACGTGGGATTCGATCTCAGGTCTCCAGGATCACGCCCTGGGCCAAAGGCAGGCGCCAAACCACTGCACCACCCAGGGATCCCCTATTTGTTTTTTTTAAGACATGCTTACATTTTTTTTCATGTATTAAAGATGTATATGCCTTATTTATTTGTTTTCTGTGTGGCATAGCCAGAATAACATGGGAAGGGTTTAAAAACAGACAAACTGAGTATCCCAGCTCTGCCTCTGATCCCCTGTATGGCTTCCAACAAAGGACCGTCCTCTCAACATCAGTTTCACCACCAGTAAAACAGAACACACCTTTCAGGGGCTGTGATGAGTTTTCTATCTGATGTCCATAAAGGCCCTAGCACATTTTCCAACAACCTCACCCTACTCACCACTGCCCCTCTTCCCACCTTTACCCTACTCTAGCTGAAATGATCTTGGGCTGGTCTTCTAGAACAGCTGAAGCTCTTTTTTGCTTCAGGGTCTTTGCACTGCCCAGGTCTCCCACCTGGAAAGCTTATCCCATGGCATCATTTAGGTCACTTTCCCAGAATCCCTTTTAGACCACACCTTTTCTTTTTTTTTCTTTTCTTTCTTTTCTTTTTTTTTTTTTTAAGATTTAATTTATTTATTATGAGAGATATGGAGAGAGAGAGAGAGAGGCAGAGAAGCAGGCTCCATGCAGGGAGCCTGATGTGGGACTCGATCCCAGGACTTCAGGATTACGCTGTGGGCGGAAGGCAGGTGCTAAACCGCTGAGCCACCCAGGGATCCCCTAGACCACTCCTTTTCAAATATGTGCATGCCCCTTTCAACATATTCTCTGTTCCATCATCCTTCTTGCTTCCTTTGCAATGTTTATCAGAATTTGTGAATATTTAGTCTTTGGCCTGTTTCCTATCTCCTGTATGGGACTCTGGACATCAGGAGGGCAGGGTCCATGGCTGGCAGTCCAGTTGGATCCCTGGCACTGGCCCAGGCCGCCGTGCAGTGCCTGCGTGTACAGTGAATGAGAGGACGGGCAGGCAGTGAATCCCAGAGAATGGGAGCTGTGAGGACCGTGATAAAGTGACTTGTGCGCTCTCTGCTCTCCTGGATTGCCCTGGCCTTGGGGGTTATTTTCGTTTGGGTTGCCTCCTATTTCCCAGTTACCTGAAGTTCAAGGCCATATAAGGTTGCAGGGGAGAGCGCAGACAATGGAGCATGGAGTGGGGTGTCAGCCTGCCACTCCCTGGCTGCCTGGCCTCTCAGCCGGGTTGGGGTGGAGTGGCTGGCTGCTGGAGGGCCCCGCACGCAGTAGGGCCTAAGCCAGGGCCTAAGCCGTTGGCTGCGACTGGTTCCCAGGCCAGCCCGGCCTCCACCTGTCACCTGCCACCTGTCAGCACCTGCGCTCACGCCGTGCCCCGCCCACAGGTGTACCCGGTCGGCGAGGCCCTGGCCGTGCTGGAGCCCTACTCCCGACTGCCCCCGCAAGGACACGTGGCCCGGCCCGCCGACGTCGTGGCGGGTCCCCGCCACCTCTACACCTTTTTCCCGCGGCCCCACGGGGACATGCACAGCCTGGTGCGCCGCCGCCGCCGCCTCCCGGAGCCCGAAGCCGCCGCGCTCTTCCGCCAGATGGCCGCGGCCCTGGCGCACTGCCACCAGCACGGGCTGGTCCTGCGCGATCTCAAGCTGCGGCGCTTTGTCTTCACCGACCACCAGAGGTGAGTGTGGTCCCAGAGACCCTCATCACAGACATCCTGAGGAGATGGGCCATGATGGGGAAACTGAGGCCCACGAAGGCAAAGTGACTTAGATACACACAGAACGGAGAAGCCGGGACTAGCACCTCTGCCTGGTACCCAGGGACAGGTTGGCTCCCGCCTAATGAAAGCCCCTGGGCTGGAGCATGGCCTCTGTGACAGTCATAGTAGCTGACAGTGATGAAGAGCTTGGCTACAGTGTCTGACTCTGCCAGGATCCTTACAAATATAAGGGAGGCACTATTATTGTTCCCATAGGCCAGGTGAGGAAACAGGCCCAGAACATCAAGCAACACCCAAGATTCCACAGCTAAATAAATAGCAGAGCCCAGATGTGACTCCAGAGAGGTCCTGATCCACCCTAAGAAGTGGGAGGCCTGGCAGGACTTACCTGCTGACTCTGGGTGACCTAGGGTCTCTGGACCTGTTTCCCCACTGGTAAGGGCAAGGGCTGCATTGTCAAGATGTTTTCAGGATGTCATGGTCACAGACAACAAGCCACCACAGGCCCTAAGGTTCCTCACCTGGGAACTTTTTCTGTGAAACAGAATCAGTGATTTTTGGAGGGAGAGAGCAGAAGGAGAGCTGGTGTTCTTTCCCCTCCCCCACACCCTGGGGGTGTGCAGGGGGCATCAGGGAGCACAGCTAGCCTATCAGGTCCACATGAATGTCCATCAGGAGCATGGGTTGCATTTCAAGATTTTTTGTGTGAGGGAAGGAGGGCAACCCCATTGCAAATTTTTTTAATGGATTTTTTTTAAGTAATCTCTACCCCCAATATCGGGCTCAAACTTAGGACCTCGGGATCAAGAGTCGCATGCTCTTCCAACTGAGCCAGCCAGGCACCACCCCCCATTGCACATTTTAAACTTTTTGAAATACTTTTAGACTTTCAGAAAAGTTTCAAAAATAGTGCAAAGAGTTTCCATATCTCCTTCACCTGCTTCCCTTAATGTTACCTTCTCACATAGCCACAGAACAACTATCAAAACTAAGAAATTGGGACACCTGGGTAGCTCAGTTGGTTAGGCATCCAACTCTTGGTTTCAGCTCAGGTCATGATCTCAGGGTCATGAGATCGAGTCCTGCATGGAGCCCTATGTGGGGCTCTGTCCTCAGGGCTGAGTCTGCTTGAGATTCTGTCCCTCTCCCTGCCCCCGCTCACACGTGTGCTCTCTCTCTCAAATAAATAAAATCTTAAGAAAAAAAAAAAAAAGAAGAGTACTACAAGAGTGATAGGCCCCTTTCAGCATGTCTTGTCAGGAGACACGTGGTGATACATAGTACTATGATGTTAACCTCAGTCATTTGGTTAAGGTGGTTTCTGCCATGTTTCTCTACTGTAACATTCCTAATTTACCCTTTGTAATTTTTTAAAAAAGATTTTATTTGGGCAGCCTGGGTGGCTCAGCAGTTTAGTGCCTCCTTCAGCCCAGGGCATGATCTTGGAGACCCTGAATCGAGTCATTGATCATTTAATATTTTAATATTAATTAAATTAATTAATTTCAATTAATTTTAATAAATAAAAAATAATTAAATATTTAGTATTTAAAAATTTTAAAGATTTTATTTATTTATTCAATGAGAGACACACACACACAGAGAGAGAGAGAGGCAGAGACACAGGCAGAGGAAGAAGCAGGCTCCACGTAGGAACCTGATGTGGGACTCGATCCCTGATCCCAGGACCATGCCCTGAGCCAAAGGCAGGCACTCAACCGCCTTTGTAATTAAAAGGTATTGGGACATTTGGGTGGCTCAGTGGTTGAGCGTCTGCCCTTGGCTCAGAATGTGATCACCCCATCCTGGGGTCGAGTCCCACATTGGGCTCCCTGCAATGGGGCCTGCTTCTCCCTCTGCCTATGTCTCTGCCTCTCTCTGTGTGTCTTTCGTGAATAAATAAATAAAATCTTTAATAAATAAATAAAAAGTATTTACCTTTTGGGGCACCTGAGTGGCTCAGTCAGTTAAGCATCTGCCTAAGGCTCTGGTCATGATCACAGGGTCCTAGGATTAAGCCCCACATCTGGCTCCCTGTTCAGGGGGGAGACTGCTTCTCCCTCTCCCTCTGCCTGCTACTCCCCCTGCTTGTGGTCTCTCTATCTCTCTAACTAAATAAAATCTTTTTTAAAAATTTTAAAAATACATACATACACACATACATACCTTGGACAGGTACTTCGAGGCCATGAGTATAAATACTGTTTCTCCTCAAACTTACCCACGGATTTCACAGGGCATCCACCTTGCCTGTAGCAGTTACTACTGTAATGCTTACCTAAAGGTGATTTTCTATTTCCTTCTACATTTTATTCATAAGGCACATCCTTTAGTAAGAAGTAGAATGTAAATTTTGTAATGATTTTTAAGCTAATACACAGCTTCAAATAATTTTGAACTTAGGGCAAGTTTCATCACCCACAGGCCTGCCAAGGTGAAAAAGTGCTTCTTTGTCTTTTTAAGGCAATAGTTTGGGAAGCACTGTTTATAGAAGAGGGCTGGTGGAGTCAGACCTGGCTTTGAATCTTGGTTCTACATTTTTATCTGCTCTTTGGTCTTGAACAATGGCTTCACCTGCCTGAGCCTTGATTTTTTTCATCTGTAAAATGGGCCAAGCACCACCCAGAGCTATGATTCACAAGATTGGTCAATGTTTGTGAAATGCCAGCGGACACCCAGGAAATGGTGTCATAGAATAATCTTAATAGCAGTGGTAATTTTTTAAAAAATGACATTGGTAACAATGTTTATTATTAAAGTAACCCAGAGTGCTCTGTGGAAATTGTTTAAAGTGGAAGTTGCAAATGGGTTACACACACTTTTTTTTTGCCTCATTTACATGTTCATTTGTTGTTGGTGGGTTTTTTTAAAGATTTTATTCATTTATTCATGAGAGAGAGCAAGAGAGGCAGAAATACAGGCAGAGGGAGAAGCAGGCTCCATGCAGGGAGCCCGACGCAGGACCCGATCCCAGGTCCCCAGGATCACACCTTGGGCTGTAGGTGACGCTAAACCGCTGAGGCACCTCGGCTGCCCTGTTCATTTGTTTCTGATTGAAATTGGCTGCCAACGTTTGAAAACTGGGATTTTTCATTAAAATCTGATTTCTGGCTTCTCTTGGGGAAAAATGGGAACATGGGGCCACCTTGGGAATGGTGAGAGGTTCACAGCCATGGCACTTAGTAGGTGAGAGCTGGGGCTGTGAGATGGACTGTGAGGACGAAATGAGACACACCAGGTAATGAGTCTGGCTCTGGGTCAGGTACCCAGGGGACACGCCATAATATCCACTGTAATGTTGTGAGCCGTGCCCTTTCAGGCAGGGTTTGTGTTGAGGTGTTTGGCATGGTCTGCACTTCTATTTCTCTCACTTTATTACCTGCTTGGATCCTGTTTGCCTCTGGTTAAGGAGAGGCTTAGTGTTCTTGGCCCCCTCGGCCCCCTCCCCAAGGGACTATTGGAAATGGGCTCCTCTCAGAGTCCTAGTTCAAACTGAATTGCTCTGTGGCCTTGAGAAATGACTTAAAATGGTAAAATGGGTAAAATGTGATTTTTAAAATTTATGATAGTCACACACAGAGAGAGAGAGAGAGGGGCAGAGACACAGGCAGAGGGAGAAGCAGGCTCCATGCACCAGGAGCCTGACGTGGGATTCGATCCCGGGTCTTCAGGATTGTGCCCTGGGCCAAAGGCAGGCACCAAACCGCTGCACCACCCAGGGATCTGGGTAAAATGTGATTAATCAACCATTCAGTTCTGCCAAATGCCAGCCAGAGCTCAGAAACTGGGTGCCATTAAGGGTGATAGTGTGGGGACACCGGGTGTCTCTGGTTGAGCACCTGCCTTCGGCTCAGGCCGTGATCTCAGGGTCCCGGAATGGAGTCCTGCATCGGGTTCCCCGCCGGGAGCCTGCTTCTCCCTCTGCCTGTGTCTCCGCCTCTCTCTGTGTCTCTCATGAATAAATAAATAAAAAATATTTTTTAAAGGGGGTGATAGGGGTGGCGGCATGGGAGTCCCCATGAGAGCTGACCCTTCTGTCTCCACCTGCCACAGGACAAAGCTGGTGCTGGAGAACCTGGAGGACGCCTGTGTGCTGACCGGGCCCGACGACTCCCTGTGGGACAAGCACGCGTGCCCAGCCTACGTGGGGCCCGAGATCCTCAGCTCCAGGGCCTCGTACTCGGGCAAGGCCGCCGATGTCTGGAGCCTGGGCGTGGCGCTCTTCACCATGCTGGCGGGCCACTACCCCTTCCAGGACTCAGAGCCTGCCCTGCTCTTTGGCAAGATCCGCCGCGGTGCCTTTGCCCTGCCTGAGGGCCTCTCGGCTCCCGCGCGCTGCCTGGTCCGCTGCCTCCTCCGACGGGAGCCAGCTGAGCGGCTCACAGCCGCGGGCATCCTGCTGCACCCTTGGCTGCGAGAGGACCCGATCCCCTCAGCTCCACCCCGATCCCACCTGTGGGAGGCTGACCAGGTGGTCCCCGAAGGGCCAGGGTTAGAGGAGGCCGAGGAAGAGGAGGGAGAAGGAGAAGCGGGTCTATATGGCTAGGTAGGCCTAGACTCTCGGCCGCAAACAGTGGATGGAGTTTGGGGTATCTCCAAGCTCTCTCCTGCCTTTTTTTGTTTTTTGCACTGAGCCAAACCTTAGTGCCTTCTAGAAGGAAGAAAGGAAGAAGCATGTGTGGAGTGTGCTGCATGCACACCTGTGTGGTTCCTCACACCTGTATACACAGGCTTCTGCATTTAACAAACCCCTTCTAGGGAGCTCATTGGGTGCCAAACTGTGTTCTAGGTACTGAGAACACAGTGAACGGAAGAGAAAACTGCTCACAGAGTTCACAACACTTTTCCATGCATCCCAGGTCATGACTTCTGACCTGGGACGGTCCCTCTCACAATCCTTGTGCCAAAGGCTCCAGGCCTCCCCCTTGCAACTCAGGTCAGTTCTCCAGAGCCCAGGTCTAGGAATCGTGCTCCCAGCAGCTCTGTCTTCTCTGTTCAGGCCCAAGCCAAGGATTCAGGCTGGCAGCTCACCAGTTCAAACTATGAGGCTGGTCCTCATCTAACTCAAGGAGTGATTTGGAAGGAGGCTCCATGGCTCTCCACCTCTAGCCTGAGCACCAGAGTTGGGGGACAGAGGAGGCAGGGTCTTCTCCCTGACCTCCTGGAAAGTCCCAAGCTCTATTCTGGGTTTTGGATCAACACTATAGGTTTTTTTTTTGCCATAAGAATATATTTTTACCTTGTGCCTAATAAAGGAATTATGAGATATTTTAATGTCTCTTGGACATTTCTTCTAGTCTCTCCTCCCCATCTCTTCTTAGTTTTCCCTGCCCCGTGGTGAGGCCAGAGGCTTATGTCTCCACCTCCGCTGAGTAGTTCGCGAGAACAGATTCCCTGCAGCCCGGGGGGTCTTGCGTGCTCCCTCTGTTCCTTCTGGAGGCAGTAGTGTTTCTGTTAGGGTCCTTTTTGGCTGCAAGTAACCGAAACCCTAATTAGCCATGCCAACCCTCCAGCCGCAGGTGGGTGTGGCCCTCCTGAGGCTCATGCTCCATGTGGAAGGGGCAGTCACCTAAGCAAAGTCAAATTCTGGGAGGAGGCAGTGGTAGAAAGCCCAAGAAGAACTGAAGTGTCCTGATCAATAGCCTGCTGGCTGCAGACACATGAGGGAGACCATGCTAGACCATCCAGCCACCAGTCTGCAAATGCACAGATCAGTCAGGCTGGCCACAACCAGAAGACTTGACACAGGACCATGAGCTAAGTAAAGTGATCTTGTTTTAAGCCAGCGAGTTTTGGGGTGTTTTGTTACACAGCAAAAGCTAACTGATAGACAGGGACAAGACAGCCTTCTCTCTATGCACCCAAGATTGCCGGGGACAGGGCCTCAAGTTTTCTTCTTTTCCCTCTCAGCTTCCAACAGACAGTTGGAACCACACAAATTAACAGGTCCCATTCCTCACAAGCTGAGTGTCCTCCCCAGTACCAGCAGAGTACAGGGAAGGGAGACAAACTCATATAAAATGGGGGTGCCGGGCAGCCCAAGTGGCTCAGCGGTTTAGCACCGCCTTCAGCCCAGGGTGTGATCCTGGAGACCCGGGATCGAGTCCCACGTCGGGCTCTCTGCATGGAGCCTGCTTCTCCCTCTGCCTGTGTCTCTGCCTCTCTCTCTCTCTGTTTCTCTCATGAATAAATAAATAAAATCTTAAAAAATGGGGGTGCCAAGTGGCAGGTACTGTGCCAACCTTTTATCTACATTACACAGAGGAACGCATTTAATTCTGACACTAACCCTATGAATTCGGTTGTCATTTTACAGGTAAGAAAAATGTGGTTTAGAGAGAAGGCTCATCCAAGACCACACAACAGAGAAAAAGACTCACCTGGTTTTGCCTTGAAGTGGGGACTTTTGATAGGGCTGCTCAGAGGCTGCCTCATGAAAACTGGCACATAAGGGGCACCTGGGTGGCTCAGTCTGATAAGTTGCTGCCTTTGGCTCAGGTTATGATCCCAGGGTCCTGGGATGGAGTCCCGAATTGGGTTCCCTGCCCGGCAAGGAATCTGCTTCTCCCTCTCCCTCTGCCACTCACTCTGCTTGCGCTTGGAAATAAATCAATAAATAATAAATAAAATCTTTAAAAAGATGAAAACTGGCACATAAAAATGTAAAATCCACTCTGGACCAAGTAATGCCTGTGGCCACATCCCTGATGCAATTAGTGGGACCTTTCATGTTCTCTTTATATTCATATAATGATCATCATAAAAGTTTTACAATATTAAATGTAAAACATATTACTGCAAGTGAGGGACTATAGGAGATTTAATTGGCGGTTTTCTGTATAACTGGGACCTAAACACAAAAGATAATATTGTGGCCTGCCCAATTATTTACTTATTTTAGCAATTCTACTCCTTTTATGAATGACGGCTGCGGGCTGGGCATCGTGCCAGATGGACACAGACATGATGCCTCTGCTCAAGGTCTCAGTCCAATGCTGAGCACAGACGTTGAACAGGTAACCACACAATTGAAGAAACTAATTACATCTGTGGTAGGTTCTTCAAGGCTAAAGTGGGCGTCATCAAATATTCCAGGTCCTCCCCTACCTGCTCGGCCCTCCTGTACAGTCACAGGAGTAGTTCTGACCAATGGAGTGTGTGCAGGAGTGTCCTCTGCGGGAGATCCCTTCTGGGCTGGGGCCTTGGAGACCTGGGGACCCTCCACCCCTCTCAGCCCTAACACAGCCACCTTGAGGCCCTGGTTCCTTTAGCTAGGAGCCTTAGCTATGAGATAGAGGAGGACCGACAGATTCACACTGTTTTTTTTTTTTTTTTAAGATTTTATTTATTTATTCATGAGAGACACACAGAGAGAGGCAGAGACATAGGCAGAGGGAGAAGCAGGCTTTCTGCGGGGAGCCTGATGCGAGACTCGATCCCAGGACCCCGGGATCACACCCTGAGCCAAAGGGAGATGATCAACTACGGAGCCACCCAGGTGCCCTCCACACTGGATTTTACTGAGCAAGACGTGAAGCTCCCTGGGTGAGGTTTTTGCAATTTGGAGTTTGTCCTGTTGGGCAGGTAGTGTTAATTACCACGACTTAGGAAAATTTGCCCCAAGTGAGAGGAGGAAACTTCTCTCTTCTGGTGACGAGGCTGTAGCAGTCTTTGCTGCATGACAAACACCAAAACTTCATGGTCCCTGATTCTTGGGGTGGGCCAAGTGGGCTGGGTGCCGTGGGCTCACTCCCAGGGTCGCGGGCAGCCGCAGCTAGGTCGGTGCCCAGGCTTGCTGCCGGCTGTGTGTCGTCTGTCTGTCAGGCAGCAGGCTCTAAGGATGGGCTCAGGGCCTCAGCTCTGTTCCAAAAGGTCTCGGCCTCCAAGAGGCTTAACTCCTACCCCTTCACATGGTGGTCTTGGGTGGTCTTGGGTCTTGGTCTTTTTTTTTTCAAAAAGCCACAAGAGAGGACAGATGCCAATGTGCGAGCTGTGCTGGTGTTACACCACCAAATGTCCCATTGGCCAAAGCATGTCACACAGCCAGATTCAGGGGGTGGGAAAACTGATTCTCCCTCTTGATGGAAGGAGCTGAAAATGATTTATGACTTTTTATTTACTTATTTATTTTAATAGACAACACGAGATATACTTGATTAAAGAAGTTGACCACTGTGTACATAAAACTGACCCTGTAGGTTGTGTTCCTGGACAAATTGCTTGGTGTCTCTGGGCCCCAGCCTGTTCCTCTCCTCTCCATGTAACTAAGCCTTGCCTTGCCTTTGAGACTGGACTTGGAGCCTTTGTAAGAGTGGGCCAGCCCTCCCCTGTACCTCTGAAGCCTGCAGAACAGAGTCTCAGATGGGGTTGGCCAGTTTGCAAGGCTTGGGGTGCTTGTTTACAAGGCAGATCTCTAAACTCTCCTGACCTGTGAGTCAGGCCACCTTGGGTTGTGTATTTTAACAAGCTCCCTGGGTGATGCTACTGAGCATCTGATTTGGAGAACTTCTGTATTTGGAGAAATCGTGACTCCTTGGGGACTCAGAGCTCATTTCAGCTTGTTTGACCCCCACCCAGGAATAAAATGGGTCTAAGTTCCACCTGCCTATGATGCCAGGATGGGCTCACAGGTATGAGAGGGCTCTATCAGGGGTCACATCTGAGTCACCAAGGAGTGACATTCTATCTCTGTTGTTTGTGTGAGTTACATAAGGCCAGGGGCTATACTTTGTTCGTAACTGTCTCTCCAGCTCCTAGAACAGTGCTTGGCACACTGAGCTCCTCAATTAAATATCTGTCAAATGATTAAATGAAAGTGGTTGCTATGCAGATCCTACATGGCTAGAACAAAGCAGGACACTTGTTAGGGATGGTTAATGTTTACTGAGGATACATCACATGCCAGGCATGGTTCTGAGTACTTTATATGCCCTATCTCATTTCACATGTGATAGCCAGCCTCTAAGATGACCCCCTCCCCCCCACCTATCCTTGACATGAGGCATTCATGGCCTTGTGTAGTTCCTCTCATCCTGAGCTGGGTTGATGCGTAAGACAAATAGGATATTGTGAAAATGAAAGAATATGACTTTTTTTTTTTTGCAGTCCGTAAGAAGTGTATTATGTCTTTAAGACACAATAATATTGACTCTTGTCCCAGAGAAGGATCTTTCAGACCCAGGGAGCCATTACCCAGATGAGTGGCTCATTTGTTATTTTCATAAGTAGCTGGATTCTTCCTCTTGGATTTCTTGAACCCCTAGGCCCTCCATGTATAGATAAGATAAAACACTGCAATTGTGGCACAATGCCAAAGATGCACACCCCAGTGTGGCACTGTACACTGGGGATGCCCTTGCTGTAGTGTGCAGGAAGGTGCGATGCTCGAAGGACCACAAAGCTGTATGTGGTCCCATGTTGCATCCATGTTAGATTCTGAAGCTCGTGGCCCAGGGTTGTGGTAGTGCCTCCCTCCCATACAGGGGTCACCTTGCCCTCCACAGTCATGGGAACTGCTGCCCATTGGAAGGAGTAAGACTTGGCCATAAAATAGATCATGGCTCCTGCCTTGCTCACCTGGATCATCTGCTCTTGGGAAAGCTAGCTGCCATGTTTCAAGGACACTCAAGTAGACCTATGGACAGATACATGTGACAAGGAACTTAGACATCCTGCAAACCAGCACCAACGATGTGTATGAGCAGCTTTCTTTTTTTTTTTTTTAAAGATTTTATTTATTCATGAGAGACACACACAGAGAGAGAGCGGCAGAGACATAGGCAGAGGGAGAAGCAGGCTCCATGCAGAGAGCCTGATGTGGGACTCGACCCCGGGTCTCCAGGATCACACCCTGGGCTGCAGGCGGCGCTAAACCGCTGCGCCACCGGGGCCGCCCTGAGCAGCTTTCTTGAAAGTGGATCCTCCACCCCAGTCAAGCCTTCAGATGACTGAAGCCTCAGCCAACATCTTCACCACAACCTCTGAGACTTTGAGCCAAAACCACTTCAGAAACTGCTCCCAAATTCCTAACCCCCAGAAACTGTGTGAGATCTACATGTTTATTGTTCTAAGCCGTTAAATTTTAAGGTAACTCAGTAGATATCAATAAGCAATAACTGACACAGATCCTCAAAAGAGCCCCAGGAGGGAGGGACCATCATGATTACCATTGTACAGAAGGGGAAGCTAACGTCCAGAGAAGGGGAATCTTGTCCAGGGCACACAGATAGTGAACAGTGGGACTGAACCTGGGTTTGGATGCCTGAAGAGTCTACCCACTGGGATGAAGGATGTCCGAAGTGAGTGCCAGCTCTGCCCTTGAAGGGCTAAGGACAGAACCAGAACACCTGAAAAAAAAAATCTGCCCTCAATACACATTTGTGCAGGTAACCTCAAGGCTGACGGGACCATGACCATCATAAACTGGCAGGGCCACCAGAGGAAAACAAGGCAACAGAAGAGAAAACCAGCAGAAACACTCAGCGTTCAGATGGCAATATTATCAGACACAGATTATAAAAGAAAAATGTGTACTGCCCTGAAATAAATAACAAGCTTGAAACTGTGGCCAAAGTATAGGAACTTATATCAAGTGACAACAGATTTGAAAACCCAACAGAACTTCTAAAACAAAAAATACAATAACAAAAATTTAAAATTCAAAAGCTAAGGGGTGCCTGGGTGGCTCAGTTGGTTGTCTGCCTTCTGCTTGGGTGGTGGTCTTGGGGTCCTGGGATGGAGCCCTGCATCAGGCTCTCTGCTCATTGGGGAGTCTTCTTCTCCCTTTCCCTCTGTGATCTCTCTTGTTCTCACTCTCTCAAATACATAAATAAAATCTCTTTAAAAATAAACATTAAAACAGATTCAAAAGCTGGCTTAAACTACAGACTAGATGTGACAAAAGACAGAATAGTGAGCTAGAAATCTAACATCAGGGACGCCTGGGTGGCTCAGCGGTGGAGCATCTGCCTTGGGCTCAGGGCGTGATTCCAGGTCCAGGGATCGAGTCCCGCATAGGGCTCCCTGCGAGGAGTCTGCTTCTCCCTCTGCCTGTCTCTTATAAGAGACAGAGAGAGAGAGGCAGAGACACAGGCAGAGGGAGAAGCAGGCTCCACACAGAAGCCCGACATGGGACTCGATCCTGGGACTCCAGGATCATGCTCTGGGCCAAAGGCAGGCACTAAGCCACTGAGCCACCCAGGGATTCCCAAATAAATAAAAATCTTAAAAAAAAAAAAAGAAATTTAACATCAACCACACATCCAACAGACTCTCTAGGGGTGCCTGGCTGGCTCAGTTGATAGAGCATGCAACTCTTGATATCAGAGTCATGAGTTTGAGCCCCACATTGGGCATAGAGATTACTTAGAGAGAGAAAGACTCTATAAATTTTCACACATAAACATATCGTAGTGAAAATGCAAAAAGACAAAAAAAAAATCTTAGAAGTACTCAGAGGAAAAAAAAAAACCAGATTACTTTCTAAAGAATAGTAGTACATGGATGAAGCTCAAAAACATAATGCCACATCAAAGAAGCCAGTTACTAAGGACCACACATTGTAAGATTTAATTAATATAGGAATAGGAAAACCTACAGAGATCAAAAGTAGATTAATGCTGAGGGGTTGGAGGATACCAGGTGGCAGGGTGTCTGCTAATGGGTACAAGGTTTCTCTAGGGGTGATTAAAATGTTCTAAAATTAGATTGTGGCCATGGTTGTATATAGAAGTCTGTAAATGTACTAAAAACCATTAAAGTGAAAAAAAAAAACCATTAAAGTGTACACTTTAAATAGGTGGCTCTTATAGCATATCAAGTGTATGTCAATAAGGCTGTTGAAAGAAAGAACAGCTGTTAGAATGACAGGTGGTGACGTTTCAGTAGCAGCCATGGAAGCCAGAAGACAATGGAGGGCTATTGTCAAGGTGCTGAGATGCCAGCTGGAATTCTCCCAGTGAAAATGTCTATCAATGGGACACCTTTGGCTCAGGGCATGATCCCAGGGTCTTAGGATCGAGTCCCACATCGGGCTTCATGCATGGAGCCTGCTTCTCCCACTGCCTGTGTCTCTGCCTGTGTCTCTGTGTCTCTCATGAATAAATAAATAAAATATTTTTAAAAAAGAAAATATCTATCAAGACTGAGGTCTAATTAAGACTTCAAACAGGGCCTGGGTGGCTCAGTGCTGGAGCATCTGCCTTAGGCTCAGGGTGTGATCTGGGGCTCCTGGGATGGAGTGCCACATCAGGCTCCCCACAGGGAGCCTGCTTCTCCTTCTGCCTGTGTCTCTACCTCTCTCTGTGAGTCTCTCATGAATAAATAAATAAAATCTTTTTTTTTTAAAGACTTCAAACAAAGACTAAGAAAACTCCTATAGGGAATGTTAAAATAGTGGCTCTCAAACTTGACTTCTTAGAAGGGTAGAGAGTGTTGTAAGTTCCTGATGCCTGGGCCTGGCCCAAGATTCTGAATCAGCTGATCTAAGATGTGGCCTGGACAGCACTATTTTTAAAAGCTCTGCAGGCGATTTGAAAGCATAGCCCAGATTGAGAACCTCTGTGTTAAGGGATGCATTTCGGACAAATATAAGTGATCCTAGATGAAGTCAGAAATGCCTTCATCCATTTTAAGATGTAATCCTTGAGCACCTATTATACAGTTAGCAAAATAGACCAGAGTCCTGGCCTCTGGAAAAGGGAAACAGACAAAAAACCCAAAATAAATAATTAAAATATGCCATTAGATAGTAATACATTCTTTAGAAGGAAAAAAAAATGGGATCCCTGGGTGGCTCAGCGGTTTAGTGCCTGCCTTCAACCCAGGGCGTGATCCTGGGATTGAATTCCACATCGGGCTTCTTGCATGGAGCCTGCTTCTCCCTCTGCCTGTATCTCTGCTACTCTCTCTCTCTCTCTCTCTCTCTCTCTGTGTCTCTTATGAATAAATAAAATCTTTTTTTTTTAAAGATTTTATTTATTTATTCATGAGAGAGAGAGAGAGAGAGAGAGAGAGAGAGAGAGGCAGAGACACAGGCAGAGGGAGAAGCAGGCTCCATGCAGGGAGCCGACGTGGGACTCAATCCCGGGTCTCCAGGATCAGGCCCTGGGCTGAAGGCAGCACTAAACCACTGAGCCACCCAGGCTGCCCTGAATAAATAAAAATCTTAAAAAAAAAAAAAAGAAGAAGAAGAAGAAGAAGAAGCCAGGAAGGAGAACATGAAATGTTGGCTGTATGTGGGTGTGTGAAATTTCAGATAGAGTGGACCGGGAAGACTTTTGGGTAAAGACCAAACTAAAGGGAGAGAGCAAGCCATAAAAATATTTGGGTTATGGCAATTGCAAAGACACTGAGGGGGAGTGTGTCCGCCTTGTTCCAAGACCTAGGACGCCAATGGGCTTGAGTGGGGGTGAGCCAAGTAACCAAGGGAGGCCTCACTAAAATTGAATGGGGAGGCCAGGAAGGGGAGCTCCGACAGGTACCACTGGAGCTCTGACAGGTACAGGAAGACTTGTCCATTACACACCCCAACAAAGAGTCCTCAAGGGGAAGGAATCAACTATGGGCCCCAACAGGGAAAGATGTGCATTGCATCTCCTACAAGAAATCCACTACCTCTGTAAATCCACCAATGAGAAACTGTTATCACCCTGAACTCTTGCTTTTCTGCAATGGACTTTTGCTCAAAACACCCCTCCCAATTTCCTCCTTAGTAAAATTTTGTTCCTTTCCTTTGTTTGTTAGTCTTGCCCGTGGTTTTTCAGAGCTCGAATGTCCCAAATTCCAATTCTTGGCTATTTCTGAATGAACCCATTTTGCTGAAAAAATAACTGGCCGTTTTATTTTTTAGTTTTAACAGTAGTCCGAGAAGGAGGGGAGGCAGTTTTCAGGGCGTGGGGAGGACCAAGGCTTTTACTTTGCCGTGAGAGTGTTGGGAAGTCGGGAGTGTTTTAAGGATTGACATGATTTGATTTACATTCTAGGGACCCTCTGGTAGCAGGTGGAAAATGGGACTGTCCGGGCCAAAAGGAGAAGCAAGGAGCCGAGGGAGGACAGAACCTCCGTTAGTCTGCCGCAAACCGAGCCGAGGATGGGGCTGACCCTCAGGCGTGGGAGTGGGTCTGCGGAGGCGGAGCGGGGAAACTGCGCCCCACTCCAATTCCGCCCGGGCCCCGCCCCCTCTCCCGGCCCCGCCCCTCCCCGCGCCCCGCCCCTCCCGCCCGGGCCCCGCCCCCTCTCCCGCGCCCCGCCCCTCCGGGCCCCGCCCCCACCCCTTCCCGCGGCGCTGAGGGCGCGGCTGGGCGGGTGAGTGAGGGTCGGGGAGACCCGGGCCAGCCCCACAGGGGCCACTCCGGCCAAGGTCATTGCGCACCCGGGCCGCCGGGATCCGGAGCGGGGCGGGGACCGCCGGGGACCGCGCAGGCGGTGGGGGGGCGGCGTCCGGATGTCCCGACGCTCTGCTGCCCTACTTCCGGGGCCTCCACTTTCACTTTCCGTTCCGCTGTAGCGGCTCTCCTCCCCACCTCGGTCTGGGGCCGCCCGGGAGGGAGTGTGGCTGCCGTCCCGGACGCCGGGGGGCGCTCCCTGCACCGAGAAGAGGGCCCTCCCCGGGGACCAGCAGCGCCTGGCGGTCGGCGTCACTCTCCTCCCCGCACCAGGCCCGTCTCGCTTCCTCTGTCGCCCATCGAGGGCTTGGCTCGGTGCCGCCTGCCCTTTCACCCCCCGCCCCCCCGCGGGGTCCCAGCTCCTTCCTACAGCCGGTGCCCGGGGCTGGTGATGTTACCCGATTGCCGCTGGGGACACCAAGGCACAAAGAGGGCGCGGGCCGCGCCTGAGGCCGCCTCTGGCCGGGGCTGAGTTGCTGTGGCCGTCCGCCCTCTGCCAGGTGACCCAGGGATAGCGTTTCTCCGGAGCTGCTGCCCCCGCCTGGGGGGATGGGCGCAACCCCGCCGGATGGACGAGAAGACCAAGAAAGGTGGGCACCCCCTGGAGGCGCCGGGAGACTTCCGTTAGGAGGTGGGCCCAGGCAGGACCCGGCCTCCCCTAACCCGAGGTCCTGGACGAGGGAGCTTGACCGGTCCTCCCTCTACCCACCTGCCCAGCAGTTTCCTTCCTTGGGGCCTGGTTGCTTCCAGAGGCTTGTCATTCAACTATGGGATACCTCTGAGGCCACCGCAAGCCAGCTCTGCTGCCAAGGGCGTGGGGAGCTCCCAGGCTGGTGGGGGGACATGGATCTTGACCTGAATACCAGGGGTCCATGCCTCCCCTCTTCCTCTTTCCCCCAGCATTATACAGCATGCCAAGTCCTGTCATCACTCTGCTTAAAGACCCTCCTGTGCTCCTCTGTGTTCTTAAAGGCCAGAGTCCTTACTTAGCCCACAAGGCCCTTCGGGCATCATTGACCTCATAGTCTTACCCCATTCACCCCCTTGTGCATTCCAGTGACACTCCACTGGCTTCTTTCTGTTCTCACCCAACCATTTCTTGCTCAAGGCCAACCCCTTACATTTCTCTCCACCTGGAATACTCTTCCCTAACTGGGTCTGGGCTTATGTAACTTCTTCTGGTCTCAGCTTCAGCACCACCTCCTCCTGGAGGTCTTCCCTGATCTCCTTACCCTGTTTATTTCCTTGCCAGCATGGATCACGATCTCAATTTTTTTTCTATTGTTTGGCTCCTTACTGGGCTGGGAGGTCCATGAGGAGAGGGACAATGTTTATCTTATTCACTGCTGAATCCCAGTTTCTGGAACAGTGTTTGGTGCGCGGTAGGAGCTCAGTATATGCTTGTCAGATAAATGAATGGAAGTAAGGGGGCCTGGGAGTATGAAGGAAAAATAGAACCAAATGAACAGGGAGGGGGAATAGGGAGCATCAGAGACCCTTCAGAGAAAGGGACTTTTAAGCCGAGTACTGAAGGATATGTAGGAGTTCACCAGGAAGACAGAGGAAACAGCATGTACAAGGGATCACCACCTCCCTTACCCCTAGCTCCTGAAAAACAAACAAACAAACAAACAAAACCCTGTGCTAACCTGCTTCCACCTTGCTGGATTTCAGCCGAGGAGATGGCCCTGAAGCTCACCCGAGCAGTGGCAGGCGGGGATGAACAGGTGGCAGTGCAGTGTGCCATCTGGCTGGCAGAGCAACGGGTGCCCCTGAATGTGCAACTAAAGCCTGAGGTCTCCCCAACACAGGACATCAGGTGAGGAGCGCGTGATTGGCTAAAGACTTAGTGTTTCCTGAACCCCAGTGGACCACAATATAATCTTGCCTATAGAACAGTTACGCTTAATGGCAGGTTCTGGTGTCAGGAGACCTAGTTTCGAACCTGAGCTCTGTCACTAATCAACTGTGAGATATATGACAAGTCACTTCACTTCTTAGTTTCAGGTTTTTTTTTTGTTTGTTTTTTTTTAATTTAAAAAATGGGGCAATAATAGTAAGCTATCTCATAGGGTTGTTAGAAGGCATATGAGAAAGTTAGTCCTCACATGACAGGAAAAAAACATAACTGTGGCATAAACAAGTTTGGTGGCCAGTAGTCTACATGTGGAGGCTGTGCTTCCTGCAGTCCTCAGAGACTCCTGCTTCTGTCTTGTTATTCTGCTGTTCATGGACTCCATTCTGAGGTTTGCTTCTTGGTCAAAAGTGGCTGTTCCAGCTCCAGCCATCACATCAGCATTCTTGTCAGCTGGAAGGAGAAAGATGTGTCTCTCCCAATCAAATGGGGGTGAGGGGCAAATGTGGGGACACCCTAGCTGGTGGCCCCAGGTGGTGAAAGAATTCACCCAAAAGTTTATTGAATACATGGCAAGGGAGCAAGACTGTCTGCGGTGAGGTGGGGGACTGTAGTTAAAGGGCACAGTGGAATGGATAGAATTTCCCTTTCTTTGGTAACTGTGCTTGGTGTAAGTAACCCATTGGCCAGCTGGGGCTTTGGGTATTCTGAGGTGGGTCACTTAATGTTTGCATTCAGCTTTGATGGTCACTGTGGGTCCTTTTGCCTTGATCTCAGCTCCTCTGCTCAAGCTTGCTGCCCAGGAGCAGCCTCTACAAAAGGGAAGGGGACACCCCCTCCCACACTTAGGAGCACACAGCCCAGAAATTTGCACACCTCTTCCACGGAATTCCTGTGGACCAGAGCTCAGTTTGAAGGGAGGCTGTGGAATGTGACCAGACATCCAAGTAGAATTCAGGGGCTCTGTTAGCCAGAAAAGCAAGGGAGAATGGATACTGGTTAGTCTTTCCCAAGAGACTTAAACTTGACGTTGTGATGCTTAGCACAGTGCCTCACACATGTTAATCACTCAATAAACGGTGGTGTTGATCTGTTTTTTTTTTTTTTTCCTGCTGCATAGTAAAACTGTACTTTCAGTTTGATTTTTCTTTTCTTTCTTTCTTTCTTTTTTTTTTTTTATAAAGTGTGGGGCCCTTTTTTTAATTTTTATTTATTTATGATAGTCACAGAGAGAGAGAGAGGCAGAGACAAAGGCGGAGGGAGAAGCAGGCTCCATGCACCGGGAGCCTGATATGGGATTCGATCCCGGGTCTCCAGGATCGCGCCCTGGGCCAAAGGCAGGCGCCAAACCGCTGCGCCACCCAGGGATCCCTTTTTTTTTTTTTTTTTAAGATTTTATTTATTAGAGACACAGAGAGAGGCAGACACACAGGCAAAGGGAGAAGCAGGCTCCATGCAGGGAGCCTGACATGGGACTCGATTCCAGGTCTCCAGGATCACGCCCTGGCCTGAAGGCAGTGCTAAACCGCTGAGCCACCAGGGCTGCCCTGATTTTTCAATGATCCTGGTGGATTCCATTTGATTTTTTAAATGGTTTTATTGAGATATAGTTGACATACCATACAACTCAACAATTTAAAGTGTATGGCTCAAGGCTTTTAGTATATTCAGGGCTATGCAACCATCATCACCATCAATTATAGAATGTTTTTATCGCTTTGTACAAAACCCTGGTCTGCGCTTACTAGTAGTCACTACTCATCTCCTTGCCTTTGCTTAACACCAGCCTTGGGCAGCCACTAATCGTTATCTCCAGGGATGTGCCTGGTCTGGACATTCCATTTAAATGGACTCGTACAATATGCGGTTTTTTGTATCTGGCTTCTTTCACCTAGCATCATGTTTTCTCGATTCATCCGTTAAGTAGTGTGTATCAGAACTGTATTCCTTTTATTTTTTATTTATTATTATTATTTTTAAGTAGGCTTCCCTAAGCATGGAGTGCAGTGTGGGGCTTGAACTCATGACCCTGAGATCAAGACCTGAGCTGAGGAGCACCTGGGTGACTCAGTGGTTGAGCATCTGCCTCTGGCTCAGGTTGTAATCTCAAGGTCCTGGGATCGAGTCCCGCAGCAGGCTTCCCGAAGCAGGAAGCCTGCTTCTCCCTCTGCCTATGTCTCTGCCCCTCTCTCTGTTTCTCATGAGTAAATAAATAAAATGTTAAAAAAAAAAAAAAAAGACTTGAGCTGAGATCAAAAGTTGGATGCTTAACGAACTGAGCCACCCAGGCACCCCAGAACTCTATTCTTTTTTGTTGCTGAATAATAATCCATTGTATGAAAATACCATTTTCCCTATCTGTTAATCATTTGATGAACATGGAGTTTTTTCCACTTTTTGGCTAATGTGAATATTGCTGCTATGAACATTTGTGTCCAGCTTTTCTTTTTTTTTTTTTTTTAAGATTTTATTTATTCATGAGAGACACAGAGAGAGAGAGACAGAGACACAGGCAGAGGGAGAAGCAGGCTCCATGCAGGGAGCCTGATGTGGGACTTGATCCCGGGATCTGGGATCATGCCCTGAGCCAAAGGCAGACCCTCAACCGCTGAGCCACCCAGGCGTCCCTATGTGCCCAGCTTTTCATATGGACATATCTTTTCTCCCAGTTTTACTGAGGGATCATTGACATATAACATTGTATTAGTTTGAGTGATATGATAGTGTGATTTATAATAAGGAATATATATTTGGTCTTTGTCCTTCCCTGCCACAGAGCTCCTTGGAACTTCTTAAGTGACGAGAGTGGTAAAGGTGTCTTTTGCTAGGCGAATGAGGTGACTTCTGGAATGTCCCTAGATGACCTAAGTATAGCGGCTGGCCACCACCAGAGGAACCATCCCTGTGATTAGAGGGTTGGAGCTTTCCAGTGCCATCTACTTGACCTCCTGGGAGGGGACAGGGGCTGGAGGTTGAGTGAGTCCCCAGTGTTGGTGGTTTAATCAGCCATGCCTACATCATGAAATCTTCACAACAACTGAAAAGGACAGGGTTCAAGAGAGCTTCTGGGTTGGTGACCACATGGAGATTTGGGGAGAATGGTAGAGTCCAAGAGGGCATGGAAGCTCCTCACCCCTTCCCCATACCTTGCTCTATGCATTGCTTTCATCTGGATTTTCCTGAATTATATCCTTTTATAATAAACCAGTGATCTAGTTAGTAAAATGTTTGTGAACTGCTCTAGCAAATTAATTGAACCCAAGGAATGGGCTCTTGGATTCCCCCAGTTCTTTTTTTTTTTTTTTTTTTTTTAAGATTTTATTCATGAGAGAGAGAGAGAGAGAGAGAGAGAGAGAGGCAGAGTCACAGGCAGAGGGAGAAGCAGGACCCCCACAAAGAGCCTGATATGGGACTCAATCCTGGACCCAAGGATCATGCCCTGAGCCAAAGGCAGACACTCAACCACTGAGCCACCCAGGCGTCCCCGGAACCCCTAGTTCTATAGCCAATGAGTCAGCACAGGTGACAGCCCGGGCTTGTGATGGGCACTGGGGGGGTGGGCAGTCTGGGTCTAAGCCCTCGACCTGCAGACGCTGCTGCTATCTCTGGTTGCAATATAGGATGCCTTGCTGGTGCCCGAGAATTGTTGGGGGTTAGGTGAGGAGCCCCCCTCTTCCTGTCCACAGGTTGAAAATGGAGTCTCAGAATCCTTTTAAATGTACAACATAATGATTTAGTAGATGTGTGTATTGTGCAGCGATGGCCACAATAAGTTAATATCCATTGCCTCATGTATTTACATATTATTATTATTTTTAAGTAATCTCTACACTCAACATGGGACTCAAACTCACCACCCTGAGATCAAGGGTCTCATGCTCTACTGACTTAGCCAGCCAGGCACCCCTATTTTTTCTTGCAATCAGAGCTTTTAAAATTCATTCTCAGCAACATTCAAATATATAACATAGTATCGTTAACTGTAGTCACCATGCTGTACATTACCTCTCCATGGTTTGTTTATGAACCTCAGTACTGTTATCACACCTAATAATTATTAATAATTCCTTAAAATCCTCTAATACTGTTTGTTAAAATTTCCCTTATTATCTAATTAACAGTTTTTATAGTGAGTTTGTTCCTGTCAAAGCCAAAGGCGATCTACACATAGCATTTCTTAATATATATATTTTTTAATCCTTTCTCTTTTTCTGCTATTAATTTAAGGAAACTGGTCTCCGACCTCCAGGATTTTCCCACATTCTGGATTTATTAATTGCTGTCTTGGGATGTCATTTAGGACCTCCAGGTTTTCTTGGTAGTTGAATATGAAGGTTAGATTAGTCAGAAGCATCTTTTTACGTTACCAGGAGCTCATCCTCATTTATTGATTACTGCTTTCCATTCTTGTTATCTACTCGGATTTTTCTGTTTCTGTTGGGATCAGTTCTGTTTTTTGTTTTTGTTTTTTTAATCTTAGCCCTTCCTTTTCATGCTTTTGATCTTCCAGAAATGCTGAAGGGTCCTTGAGGAGGACCCTTTCTCTGATCATTTCTCTGAAATGATACACTGGGTTGAAATCCTGCCTCTCATGGACATTCAGCGCTTGCTGGGTAGAGTCTATTTAGTCTGTGTGACCTGGCTGTGCCTCGTGGTTTCATCTGTATAATAGTGGTGACAACACAATCTGCCTCATGCATTTGTGGAGAGGATTAAATGAACTAAAACATAAGTGCTTTGAAGTGTCTTGGCATATAATAAATAGTAAGTGTTGGTGGCGAGGCTAAGGAGCAAAGGACAGGATGATAGAGGAGGCTGGAGAATGGGCAGGGATTTGATTCTCAGAGCAGTGTGGGGCCACTGCAGGGGCTTAAGCATCAGGTTCTGATCAAGAAGGAAGCATGAGCCTGTGGGAATCCAGGAAAGGCCCCTAACCCAGACTGGGGGGCTGTGGGCATGTGCCCGTGTGTCCGTAGACATGCATGTGCAACCACAGTGTGCAGACCTATATGAGCTGATAGCTGGTGCTGAGGTTGGACCTGTGACCTTCTCCACAGGCTATGGGTAAGCGTGGAGGATGCTCAGATGCACACAGTCACCATCTGGCTCACAGTGCGCCCTGACATGACAGTGGCTTCCCTCAAGGATATGGTGAGTTGGCCGGGGGAAGGGGGTGGTTGCTTCCCATTTTGCTCCTGCCTCTCTTTCCTCTACTGTTCCCTTTGCACTCTGCCTCTCTCTGTGTCAGGTGTTCCTGGACTACGGCTTTCCGCCTGTGCTGCAGCAGTGGGTGATCGGGCAGCGGCTGGCCCGGGACCAGGAGACCCTGCACTCCCACGGGGTGCGGCGGAATGGGGACAGTGCCTACCTCTACTTGCTGTCAGCCTGCAACACCTCGCTCAACCCTCAGGAGCTGCAGCGGGAGAGGCAGTTGCGGATGCTGGAAGGTGAGGCTCTGCCTCTGAGTGACTTGGGACTCACCTGAGGTCACAGGGCAAGAGGGAGCAGAGCCCTTGGGCTTTCCATCAGGAGCTCTCGCCAGGGAGGATGACATTCTTCCTAGTGGGCAAAAGAGGACAGCCCCCCACCCCCTAGGGAGCCATTTCCAAGCCACTGAGAGCAGGTGGTCTGGGGGAGGAGGGGGGGCTGAGTTCAGTCCTGGCTCCAGCATTTATCTGGACCTCATGCAAGTCCCTTCGTCTCTGGTCCTCTGTTTCTAAATCTGTAAATTGGCTGTGATGATAATAATAGTGTCTACATTTTTGGCTTATTATCTGGAAATATTTCAGACTTACAGAAAAGTTGCAAAATCGTACAAAAAATTGTATAACAAATTCCAAGTACCTTTTACATGGATTCCCTAACATTTCATCACAATTGTTTTGCTTTGTCATTCTCTATATAAAATTATTTATTTTTGTCTAAATACTTTTTCCTGAACCGTTGTGAAGGTGCAGACATGACATCCCTTCTCACCTAAATATTTCAGTGTCCATTTTCTTTAAAAAGGTGTCATTTTCTTAACATGTCCACATGCAACTACCAAACTTAGGAAATCAACAATGATTATTTAATCCACAGATTTTACCCAAATTTTACCAGTTGTCACATGCATATCCTTTACAGCAAGAGAGACCTGGCAGTGACATCATGTCTCTCAGGGTCCTTTGGTATTTGGTATCCACAGTCTTCCTTTGACGTTCCTGATATTCGAAGAGTCCAGCCAGTTTTGTTTTTGCTTTTCTGCCCCATGTGCCCTCATGAATGGATGCACATTCAGTATTTGGCACGAGCATCTCAGAAGTGATTGTGCCTCTAGGTGCAGGACTTCGGGAGCATAGGAAGCCGGTTTTTAGGTCGGGAAGCAGGAGCATTCACGGGTGGAGGAGGAACTCTGACCCTGTGGGAGCCGGACACTCGGCCAGGCCTCTGCTCACCTGGGGACCCGAGCCGGAGACTCCCCGAGGGAGGAGGAACCGGTGCGGGGCGCAGGGCGCCTGGCTGGCGCGGCGCGTGCACGAAGTGCGCTGCATGGCTCTGCCACCCCGAAACCCTCCTCCCTAGATCTGGGCTTCAAGGACCTCACGCTGCAGCCCCGGGGCCCCCTGGAGCCAGCTCTCACGAGGCCGGGAGTCCCCCAGGAGCCCGGGCGGGGCCAGCCCGACGCCGCGCCCGAACCCCCGCCGGTAAGCCGCTCCCCCCCTCCGCGTGCCGGGGACCGCAGCCCCGCCCTCGACCCCGCCCCGCGCTCCCGGGCCCCGCCCCCTGACTCCCCGCGCGGGGACCCCCGCCGCCTCGCGCCGTGTTCCAGTCCCCGCCCCCCGACTCTGCCCCCAGGTGGGCTGGCAGTGCCCCGGCTGCACCTTCATTAACAAGCCCACGAGGCCCGGCTGCGAGATGTGTTGCCGGGCGCGGCCGGAGGCCTACCAGGTCCCCGCCTCCTACCAGCCGGACGAGGAGGAGAGAGCGCGCCTGGCGGGCGAGGAGGAGGCGCTGCGCCAGTACCAGCAGGTGGGCACGGAAGTGCCGGGGCAGACACCCTCGGGGCGGGGGGGGGGGGGGCGTAGGACGGAAATGGAGGCGCCTCTGCATTGCCGCTCCTCCCCCGTTGCTGCTTTGCCCGCTCCTGACCCCACTGCTGGTGGTGACCCTGCACTAGACTGTGACTCGCCCTCCCCTGGAGGCCTCAGGTGCTGAGACTCTGCTCCCTGGCTGTGGTCACATGCCCCGCCCCAACTTGGGCTGTGGCTCCCCACTCGGCTTTGACTTACACACCCACTGTTCATACAACCGCCCCAGGCTATGACTCCACTACCCTAGCTCCGACCGTGCTTTTGGCCACCTCCTCATACCTCCTCCTTATCTGCCTATGACTTAGCTCTTGCTCCACTTAGACATCGCCTCATCCTGGGCCCTAAAATTCCTGACCTCCCTCCCCGTTGTGATTCACCCCGGACTTTCTAAGAGGCTGGACCCCGCCCCTCAACCCTCCCTGCGAAATTGACCCCGCCCTCTGTCCTGCCCCTCCCATAGCTCTGCCCCCGATTCTGACACAAGCCCTGATTACACAGATACCAGATCCTGAGTGTTCCCCATTCTGATCGGATGCCCCCCACCCCCCACCTGCATTCCCCTTGGATCCAGTGCTATCCTTGCCCCATCCCAGCCATGACCTCATTCGTGGTCTTACCTCCAGCCTTGGCCCATACCCCGTCCTCTTTCCCGTCCCGCATTGCTCCCTAGCTTTATCACCGTCTCCATACCCCTGACCCACTCTGTGACCTTGACCGGCTCCGACCCCACCCCCTGCCCAACCCCGCCCTGCTTCTTGACAGAGACGTGAGCCCTGTTACCCTAGACTTCACCTCCTTCCTTTCCCTGCCGCCATCACTCCCTCGCGTGGCTTGCCCCCGGTTGCAGCCCCAGCCTGGCCCGCCTCCTGCCCAGGGCTACCCCGCCTCCCCCCCTGGCCCCACTCTGGCCCCCACGCTTCTCGCCATCTCGTCTCCTGCCCACCGCCAGGCCACCCCCACCCCCACCCAGGGATCCTGACTCTCCCCCCCCCTCTGCCCCGCCTCCGGAGTCCGCCCCGGTCCCCTGGTCCTGCCCTCCTCCCGGTCGGCCCCTCCCCTGAGACCCTGACCTGCCCCGCGGCCCCGCCCCGTGTGCCCAGCGGAAGCAGCAGCAGCAGGAGGGGAACTACCTGCAGCACGTCCAGCTGGATCAGAGGAGCCTGGTGCTGAACACCGAGCCCACCGAGTGCCCCGTGTGCTACTTGGTGCTGGCGCCCGGCGATGCCGTGGTGCTGCGTGAGTGTCTGCACACCTTCTGCAGGTGCGGCCCCCACCCCCACCCCCAGCAATGCCCCGATTCTCGCAGCCGCCAATTACCGGAGGGCTGAGAGTGGGTGGGCCCGTGCTCTTACATCTCATTGGATGCCCGCAAAAACCTGCGAGGTAGGCGCTGTCGCCCCGTTTTTGTCCAGGAGTGTGAGGTGCCAGAGGCCAGCGACTCGCTCAGGCGTTCAGGTTGCAGCGCCTGCGCCCCTTGCCGCTACCTGCGCAGGGGCGTCCAAGCCTATGGAGACCCCATCCCTGGCGGACTGAGCCAAGCCTGCTCTAGCTGGCTGGCGGGCCGGCGGCCAGTCCTGGGCTGTGGAGACCGTGTCCTCCTTTCCCACGGCAGACATTGGTTGAGTGGCCCCTGGGTGCCAGGAGGCTGTGCTGGTCTTGGAGATCCAGGAGTGAGCAGAGCAGCTCAGTTCCTGCCTCCCGGACCTTACATTCCAGTGGAGAGGCTGATGTTAATCAAATAATTACTGGCGTCACTGTAAATTGTGTCAAATGCTAAGTTCCAGTGAATTGTGAGGGAAAACAACAAACCAGGAGCCCTGCCTCAGGAGGGGGTGGTCAGGGAAGCCCCTAGGGAGGTAGCACAGGAACAGGGACCAGAAGGTCTGGTGCAGGTGTCAGTGTGGCCAGAGCAGAAGGGTGGACAGAGGTCTTAGCGAGGATGGGCCACCGGGGTTCTCGGGAGCCGTAGTGAGGGCTGCAGGTTTGTTCTGGGTAGGTCCGGAGGGGAGGCTGCTGGGGAGGAGCAGCCACTGTGTTGAGAGTGGACTCTAGGAGCAAAGTGGATGCAGGGACCCCAGTGAAGATGTGTTGTGGTCCTCCAGGGGAGGGGTGACGGGGGCCTGGACCAGAGCAGTGGAGGTGGCAGTGGGGTGGATAGAAGTGGAGGCCTTGGTGATGGGTTTGTGGGAGGGACAGGAGGGAAGAAAGGGGGGTGTTGAAGAAAAGCCTGCCTGGGGTCAGGCCCCACCATGTGAAAGGGGTAGTCTGGGTGGATGGGGTTCAGGTGGCGCTAACCTCCAGCCTCCGTCCCTCTCCCCCTCCAGGGAGTGCCTGCAGGGCACCATCCGCAACAGCCAGGAGGCCGAGGTCTCCTGCCCCTTCATTGACAACACCTACTCATGCTCGGGCAAGCTGCTGGAGAGGGAGATCCGGGCGGTAAGGCCTGGGGGAGGGAGGGGCCACCCTGCACCAGCAGGTGGGCATGGGCTTGGGACTGGGTCTCAGCACACATTTATCTGGAGCCTTCTGCGGGGAATGCTGGGGGCCAAGCAGTGAAGAGGATGGGACTCGGGGGAAGTAGCTGGTATAGAAACCACTGTTGTGAAGGAAAGATAGCAGAGCCCTTAAGAGTGGGGGCAACTCTGAGGCCACTGGCCTCGGTGACCCCAAGTCAGATATTCAACCCGTGCCTTGCTTTTCTCACATCAGTTAGGGTTGAAGTTAGTTTTTTGAAAGGTTGTGAAGAATATCGTAGAGGGCGTGTGTAAAGATTTTAGAGTAGTGGGTGATGCATGGTGGGTAAGCCCTTGTGCCAGTTTGCTTATGCTGCGTAACAAAGTAGTCTGGACACGGTGTCTTCAAACAACCACTGTTTGTTTAGCTCATGAATCTGCAAGTTAGTCATTGGGGTTGAGCTTAGCCAGATGATTCTCGTAGCTCCTGATTCTTCTAGCTCTTGCTGGGTCTGGCTGCTCCCAGGTGGGTTTAGCTGGTGGGTCGGCTGGCCCAGACTATGACACCGGCCTTAGTTGCAGCTGGCAGCTGGGCCTCTTTCCACTTTGCTCGCCAGCCCCGGGGCAGGCTGGCCAGGCCTGCTCACCTGCCGTGGTCCCTAGATTCCAGGAGCAGCCAGCGGGGAGCTGCAGCGCAAGAGAGCTTGCCCAGTCTCTGCTCTTCTGTCACTTGCTGCCCTGCCCGTGTTGCCCAAGCCAAGTCCCTGGGAGAGGGGACCACTCACAGATGGAGGCAGGGAGATGTGAAGAAATCGGGGCCATCGCTCCAGCAGTCCTCCAGGGCTGTATGGGTCTGCATGCGTGTTCGCTGTTACTGTTATTAACATCGTTACCAAGTTCTCCTCTTCCCTGAGTCTCCATTCCCCCACCTGGAAAATTGACCGTTGGGCTTGATTCATGGTTTTTAAACTGCTGGGGAAGGGCCTTCTCACAATTGGGCATCTTGGGATTGCCAGGCCAAAACATGAGGCAGTGTCACAGGTGGCTGAGGTCCAAGTGGGAGGACCCCCACAGGCACACCCCCAAGACCTCTGTTCCCCCTGCCTCTCCCTTAGGATCCTGCTTCTGTGAACCTGCCTGACTGCACCTAGGATTTCCAGAGCCCTGGGGGTCTACTTCAGCTGAGAAGGGGGAGGCAGGAAGGGTAGAGCTTGGCAACTCCCTCCTACACCGGAGGAGCGGCTCTGGGCGGCTGCAGAGGCCTTCTTGCTGTGGCCTGGAAAGTCCCCAGACATAGTCACTCATTCCATATGCCCTGGCTCTCATGGTCATCACCCACAGGTTTTCCCTTGAGGCTCACCCCTGCCAAGGGCACTGATGGGACCAGAGTTCCTGCTAAGGGGCCACAGGGCCCATGCTTCCTCAGAGCCCCCAGGAATTGCCCCAAGACCCTGAGAAAGTCAGGTGTGGCAGAGGGAGAAAGGGGCAGGGATCAGTGGAGTAGTGCCCTGGAGGTTATCTTTACAAAACACACGCCTAAACCACGTAGAACTAGAAGAGAAATCAAAAAGACAAGTCACCCACACAACCCTGCCATCCCAGGGGATCCCTGACTGCATTTTCTCCTGTTCCCTTGGGTCTGCGGGCAGACATGATTTTACTCCTTTTTAAATCAAGTTTACTAAGGCAAACTTGGCACGCGATAGGATGCACCCATTGTAAGCATGCAGTTGGGTGAGTTTTGATAAAACTCATTCTTGTAACCACCACCGTTTAGATTTTAGGATTTTAGCCTTGATTTTAAGAATTATCATAAGTCTCTGTAGATGGCATCTATGCTGCTTATACCTCTTCTCATAATAATTCCAGTTTCTCAGTTTGTAACAAATGCTTCAAGGAACTTTTTGCGTGGTGTCTCTTCTTACATATTATTTGTTTAGGGTAGACTTGTAGAAGTGGAGTGAGTCCCAAAGGGTCAGAGAAGTTTTGTTGAAACAACTGTCACGTTGCCTTCTCAGAGTGTGAAATACCAGTTACTAGTTATTCACCAGTATTGCCAGTTATCACTTTTGTTCATATTTTCTCTTTTTTAAAAAAAATTGTAGACTATACATAACAAAACTTACAATTTTTACCATTTTTCTTTTTTTTGTTTTTTACTATTTTTAAGTATACAGCTCTGTAGCATTAAGTATACTCATGTTGTTTTGAGAGCAGCACCACCACCCATCTCTAGAAGTTTTAATACACTTTTTTTTTTTAAGATTTTATTTATTGGGATCCCTGGGTGGCGCAACGGTTTGGCGCCTGCCTTTGGCCCAGGGCGTGATCCTGGAGACCCGGGATCGAATCCCACGTCAGGCTCCCGGTGCATGGAGCCTGCTTCTTCCTCAGCCTGTGTCTCTGCCTCTCTCTCTCTCTCTCTCTGTGACTATCATAAATAAATTAAAAAAAAAAAAAAAGAATGTTTAAAAAAAAAAAAAAGATTTTATTTATTTATGAGAGACCCAGAGAGAGGCAGAGACACAGGCAGAGGGAGAAGCAGGCTCCCTGTGGGGAACCCAATGCAGGACTCAATTCCAGGATTCCGGGATCACTTCCTGAGCTGAAGGCAGACGCTCAACTGCTGAGCCACCCAGGTGTCCCTTAATCTACTTTCTGAATGGAGTTTTTTTTTTTTTTTTAAGATTTTATTTATTTATTCATGAGAGACAGAGAATGAGAGAGAGAGAGAAGCAGAGACACAGGCAGAGGGAGAAGCAGGCTCCATGCAGGGAGCCCGATGTGGGACTCGATCCTGGGACCCCAGGATCACACCCTGAGCCAATGTCAGGTGCTAAACCGCCTAGCCACCCAGGGATCCCCTTGAATGGAGTTTTTAAACACTGAGGATGATGGTGTGAAGCAAAGAGCCGGGGCTAGGTTGGACTTCATGGGTTGGGGGCTTCCTGGAGGATATTTGGTGGCAAGGAGAGCCCTTGTCAGCTGTTCTGAACCCCAAGAAAACCAGATTGTGAGTTGTGGCCTCTTGGCAGCTGCTGCCTCCCGAGGATTACCAGCGATTTCTGGACCTGGGCGTCTCTATCGCGGAAAACCGCAGTGCCTTCAGCTACCACTGCAAGACCCCAGACTGCAAGGGATGGTGTTTCTTTGAGGATGATGTCAATGAGTTCACCTGCCCGGTGTGCTTCCACGTCAACTGCCTGCTCTGTAAGGTGGGGACAGGGACCCATGCTGCCCAGTTCCCCTAGTCCTGCCAGCAACTCACTGCCATCCGGTGCTTGTTCCCCTGGGATGGGAGCTGTGACACTAGCCTGTCATGCCAGACAGCTGCATGTCAGTGACAGTGTCTGGCCCAGGCCCCAATCTGAGCCTAAGCCTTGGACCAAGCCCTGGCCCTCGATGGAACCTCAACCTAGACTGAGCCTCAGCCCAGTACCGAGCCCTGACCCTGGCCTCTCACAGAACCCCGATCCCAGTCACAAACTGACCCCAACGCTGGCCCCAGACTGAGTCTCAACCCCTGTCCCTGACCCCAAACCTAGACGGAGGCTTGCCGGGCCCTGACCTCAGGCCACTCCCTCCTCTCATCATCTCAGCACTGAAGAGATTGGTCTCGAGGAGACAGGTCTGAGCCTCGTCACAGCCCAAGCAAGCTCAGTCTCTGAGAACCGGGGCTGTGATCAGGGCAGAGCCTAGCCAGGGATGGGGGGGTGGGGATAGCCATGGGGAAGAGGTGGTGTGGGGATTTTTCTGCCCTTAGGACTTAGCATACATGGCTATTATTATCATATGTGACCACCCCGGCCTCAGTGTCCCCTTCCATAAAGTGGGTACTTGGTTTATAAAGCCATGCCCTGCCCATGACATCATCTAGAAGCAGTAAGTGTCCCTCATGCTTCTTAACCCCTTGAGGAACTCACCTTGAGCCCCTCGCCCCTCTGCAGGCCATCCACGAGCAGATGAACTGCAAGGAGTACCAGGATGACCTGGCCCTGAGGGCTCAGAATGATGTGGCCGCCCGACAGACAACCGAGATGCTCAGGGTGAGGCAGGGTGGGGACTGAGGGCCTGGGGATTGGAGATCTGGGAACTGTCCGCGGGTGGGGGCTTCTCGGAAAGGGCTGTGATTCACATAGCCATGAAGGCTCTCACCCCCTTCTGGCATCCTTGCCATCCAGAAACAGCACTTAGGTAGGACAAGTGGTCGGGTGGCGAGCAGCAGGGAGAGTGTCCACAAAGATGAGGCTGGACACAGCCTGGCCTGGGTGGAGCAGCGTAGGGGAGTGACCCCCAGGACTCCCCCATGAACTCCGCGGGGACCAGGGAGAGGTTGCCTGGTGGAGCTGCCCCAGCTTGGCTGAAGGCCGGCTTCTGCTCTGTCCCCAGTCCATGCTGCAGCAGGGTGAGGCCATGCACTGCCCGCAGTGCCGGATCGTGGTGCAGAAGAAGGACGGCTGTGACTGGATCCGCTGCACCGTCTGCCACACCGAGATCTGCTGGGTGACCAAGGGGCCACGCTGGGGACCCGGGGTGAGTCCTCTGGAGAGCAGAGGCCTGCGGGAGCTGGGGGAACTGCCCGGGGGCCTTGCCCGAGAGTGGGGGACAGCCCCTGGGGCGAGGCCAACCACTGCCCGTATTCATCCAGCTTGTAAAAGTAAGAACACTTTTTTACATTTCTTATAAATGGTTGAAAAGTACCAAGAAAAGAATATTTTGTGACCTGTGAAAATTCTATGCAATCCAAGCATCCTGTCCATAAGTAGCGTGTTCTGGGAGCACAACCCCGTACACTCGTCGTGTACCGTCTCTGGCTGCTTTTGCGCCGTGTGGGCAGAGACCAGATGAGCCCAGAACCCTAAAGTGACTGGCCCTTTACAGGAGAAGCTTGCCGACCCCCACCCTAGAGGCAGCCAGGGATTCGCGCTGGGGTCAGAGGCAGAGGGCTCTGGGACTGGCGCCCCCTGGCCGCGTGGTCGGGCTGTTGGGAGCCGCGGAGCCTCCATGTGTAAGGTGGAGATGGTAGCCTGGCCTCTGGCAGCCTTCTCCCCAGAGTCACGTGAAAACGTGACTGCTCAGCAGTGCTCAGTGGGGGCCTTTCAGTGGGCGCTGCACAGAGGTAGCTGTCTTCATTAGGAGCGTGTTCCTGGAGACGGGGGCTCATCGTTCATCCAGGTAGACACCAGGACAGACAGAGGCAGAGGGAGCTGCCCTCTCGGTGCCAGGATGGCACATCCTTTGCCAGCTCTGGGTCTAGCGGGAGCGTAGGCAGACCATGTAGTTGAGGGTGCCGTGGGAGTCCAGAAGGTCTTACTGACTGCCTCCATCAGGTAGCTGAGGCCACGAAGGCCGTTCATAGCAGGAGGAGCTGCCCGAGGCTCGCCCGGAGTGGGGCGTGCAGCCCTTTGAGGGTGTGATGGAGCAGCACGGGGAGGGCACTGTCTTCACTGCCGTGACCTTCTCTTCTCTCCATCCTCTAGGGTCCAGGAGACACCACTGGGGGCTGCCGTTGCCGGGTGAATGGGATTCCTTGTCACCCTAGCTGTCAGAACTGCCACTAGCTGAGGATGGCCCGGTCCCCAGGCTGACTCAGCCCCACATCCCCATGTTGCTGTGGGACAGGGCTGGTGCTTTGGCTTGGATTTCTGGCCTGGGGGGATGCCTTTGCGCTTGGCTGATACAGGCCTTGTAGAGACCAAGGCCCCTGAACTGTGTGGATGGCTTTGTTTGCAAGGGGTGTTGCAGGGGCCTTGCCTAAGCTTGCGGTGGGTGTTGTCCATGGCTCTGTCTGCCCCAGGGCCTTTGCCCCTCCTCTGGGGCTCTCAGCTTTTCTCTGTGGCTCTTTCCTCTGCCTGACCCAGACTTAAACACAGCCCTGCTGGATGGAGCCTCAGAGAGCCCTGTGTGAGTCCACACTCACTCCTTCCACCACCCTCGTCCGCTTAACGTTGAGCACCCATAACCCACGACTTCCCCATCAGCTTTCTGGGGCTGACTGTCCTCTGTCTTTGCTGTCGGAGGCCTGGGGCCTCTTAGAGAGCTGCTGCTAATCCTGTTGGGATCCAGGAGAAGGGAGACCTGGCAGTGTCTGAAGCACAGCCCATCAGGTCAGCTTCCATGTCTCCCTCTTTGCTGCCTGTGTAAGCTAATTAAAATGGCTTTCCAGGAAGGGATGAGTGTGATGTCATGAGAGGGAGTGCAAGCGTCGTGGGCTAGGACCATGCATGCAGGCAGGATAGCAAGCCTCCTCTGGGAACAGTGGAGCAAGGGTGTGCCTGACCCCTGGGATCCTTGGCTGGGCCTAGACACCTCTGTGCCCATCTGAGGGGCAGCAGTCACCTGGACAGGCAGTTCGCAGTATGTCAAGGGTCTAGGAAGCAGGTTCTGCAGATCGGCCTGGGCCACAGGGGGAGGGCGGGGCCAAGGCAGCAGCTACAGACCACTAGGCCAGCCTTGCTGCACACTTGTGGCCCCTCGGTGGCCATCGGGGGTGGAAGGACAGAGATCCTTCAGGAACACATGAAGCTGCTGCAGCTGAATGGCATTGACTGTCCTCGTTTTAACATCTCAGGCAAGATGGCACAGTACTGGTGCGTCAGTATTAGTCATCACTCTGTGCTGGTCAGAGATGAATAAAATGTGGTTCTGGGTGTCCATTCTGGAAGTTTTGCTGCCTTCTCAGACCAGCACCCCCTTGTTGAGATCTGGTATTTGATGGTGAACACATCATCTGAGCTTCGATGTGGATGATCATCCCAATAGGTGGAGGGTATCTCTGTTCTTTAAGGCCTGGCTGGATTCTAGACTCTAGGAGGTGGGGCATGTGGCTTTGGCTGGGGGTGAGGGATGGGGCAGGGCTTGTTCTGGTCCCTGGATAGGCATTGCCATCCTCTCTCTGAATGACAAGACTCAAGAGCTGCCCCCTGGCACTGGGAGCAGAGATGTCTGAGAACATGAGTGCCCTGCCAGCCTCCCTGCCCTGGGAGAATGGGTCAGAACAGCCCCTGCCGGGGAGGAAACGGAACAAGCTAAGGAGAGCGAGGCTGCAGGAGAGTGAGATGGAGCTGGGTGGCTATGCTCACTTGGCCAGTCTAGCCACAAGGACAGGCAGAGAGTTTGAGTGTGTGGCGGCCAGGCAGAGGGTCCAGAGTACAAATGGAGGGGTGCGGGGCAGTCCCACCGTCTGGCCTCCAGCACCATGCTCACATGCCAGCTGGTGAAGGATCCATGATGGGTGGGCCTCAAGTGCTCCCTACTGTGGGTCAAGTGGAGGTGCTTCCGCTTCCCAAGGGGTCAGCCCATTTCCGGGGGCCCAGACCACTGAGACCCCAGTTCCAATTCACCGGGGCAGACTTGAAACCAAACCCCACTGGCTTTGAACTCAAGCCACCTACCTGAGGAAAAAGCGAGATGTCCCCATGTGTGACAGCCTTTTTCTCCTGGGGCAGGGGGTACCAGTGGGAGCCCACTGCTCAGATCAGAGCAGCTGCTGCCAGTGTGGGCAGGAAGCGGAGGATAGGCTGGCTTCCCAGCCCCTGCCGAAGCTGGCCTTCATCCTCTAGTGTCTGGGACTGGCACGAAAGCCGCTCACTTAAAAAGCAGGAAGTTGGAGACAAGCCCGCAGCCTTGCTGGCTCACAAAGGCTCTGGGCAAATTCCAACCATCTGTAAATCTGGGGAAGACGACTAGCAAGTAGAGGGCATTCGCCAGAACAGGAAAAAAGCAGGGACACAGCAGAAGACACAGCAGAAGATAGGAGGGGGTGAGGGGTTGAGGGGATGCAGGGCAGGGGAAGGAAGATAGAGCTGAGTCTTGGGCCCCAACACCTCTTGGTTGCCTTTGGCAAAAAGCCTCTGGCCTGTTCTTCCCTGCAATCCCCACTCAATCCCTGCAGGAGCAGGGGGAGCCTGGCGCAGGACTGGCTAGAGGCACTTACTCATCAATAAACTGTTCACCGAAATGGAAATAAAGCACTTGCACCACCTCACGGTTGTAGGGCACTCCCACAAACATCTCATTAAGCTGCCCACATGGGAGGGGACGAGCCTGATCTCACTGTTCCTCACACCCAGTCTGCAGTCTCAGAGCTGACACCCCGGGAAGTGACACATCCATACTCCCCAAACCGCCTCCAGAGTCCCATCTCCTTTCTCCAGGGCTCCAGGCTGTCCCTGGCCTGAACTTGGGCACCCTTGTGCTGGCATGACCCACTCTATTTTCTACAAAACACATACATTTTATTCAGCTGCTTTCACATGATTTCCCCTCCACCTGGCATATCATGTGGCGTTTCCTGTCCCCACGGCTCCAACTCTACAACGCCAACCTGCCCAATCATTCAGTTCCATTCCAACACTAACTACCTGGAAGTAGCATCAAATCCCACAGGTGAAAGGGCTCAATTCCATGAGACTGCCCCACTTCAGGTGCTAGCTGCAGACGGGGTGCCCATGCTGCCCACATTTCTGCCCGGCCAACTACAAATTTAGGGATTTACACCACATGCCCGTCAGGTTCAATATTTTGCTAGAAGGGCTTGCAGAACTCAAAACACTTAAGGATACAACCCCACAAACAGTAAAATGGAAGAGATGCATAGGACGAGGCATGGGGGAGGGAGGTGCGGTGCCCCCCCAGCCCTCTGTAGGTGCATTGCCCTCCTAGCACCTTGTGGTGTTCACTCAGCTTTCGGAGAAGCTGAATCCTTAGTTTCTGTTGTGTAGGGACGGGCCCTTAGCAGCTCCCCCCTCTCCCCTGGGGGGCCCTAACTGTCACTTCATTAGCATAATCTCACAGGGAATCAAAAGGGAATCCTTGTGAACAACAAAAGACACTCCTATCGGGATCCCTGGGAGGCTCAGCGGTTTAGTGCCTGCTTTTGACCAAAGGCGTGATCCTGGGGTTCCAGGATTGAGAGCCCCACATCGTGGAGCCTGCTTCTCCCTCTGCCTGTGTCTCTGCCTCTCTCTCTCAGTCTGTCTCTCTCATGAATAAATAAATAAAATCTTAAAAAAAAAAAAAAAAAAAAGACACTATCAGGAAATTCCAAAGCTTTTAGAGGAACTGGGGACAAAACCCAAGTATTTATCTTAGCACACATTCACTTCCTTCAACGTTCTAATTACCAAAATTCTACTCTTCATATTCAACCATCTGACAAAGCTCATTCAGTGCAACTCTGGCGTGTGAGCTCCCAGAGTCAGGGGAGTGCCCTGGCCAGCCCTGTAGACTCCAGGAGTGTCAGGCCAAGGGGCAGCAGGGGCAGCTGGCCAAGAGCTGAATGATGCCTGTTTCAGCTTATGTGCCATCACACCTCCCCTCTGGGCCAAGGAAACATTAGTAAACATCCCAGACAACACTGATTCTTGCCTCCAAGATGGCACCATCCTCAAGGTGGAGGCAACTGGGCACTGCTCTAGGCTCCCGCTAACCAACAGCTGGAAGTGTTGAGAGGTATCAGAAGAGCTTGGCAAGAACTGCTCTCGACAGCTCCTCTGTGGATGGAAATTACATGTGGAGATAAAGCTGCATTCACATCAGACTGTGATTAGGTTCCCAAACCAAATGTCCACTTTTAGAGCTGAAGGCATCTAGAAGTATATGGAAAAGAGGCAAGATCACTTGGACGAATGTCCCACATCACCTACACTGTGGCTAGTGCCTCTGGGCAGCACCTGGAGTATGTAGGTCATACCTCTTGCAAGCGAAACAGAAACAGGACTGCAGGTGTTCCCCAAGCTCTTGGGGTAAGTCAAGGCCAGAGGTCCATGGCCAGAGTCCACCCCTCAGAATTGGTGCACAAGGACAGAGTGTCAGGAGTGATTAGTAACCACATAAGGCTATTTATTTTATACAGGGCTCTGTACAAAATATTTACATGTATTCTTTACAGAATAGTAAACCACCGGAAGGTAAAAGGATAATGCTTTCTTCTCACTGGCAGGGAGAATCTTGACATCAGCAAAGCTACAAAACAAGTGAACCCCCTCTTTAGGCCACAACAGACGCATGTGCCACTTGCTTTCTGGGATCCAAAGGCTGTGGCCCCGGGACCCTGATCCCATGCCCCTCCTTCCCTCTTCCCCATCAATTCCTTCAGTATTTATAGACAGGCCCCAGTGCTGTGGCAGGAGGCACCAAAGCTGCTATCTACCTGTAGAGGTGACAAGGGGGCAAACTTGCCAGGGGAGAAGACTGGGACCATCTGTCATATCACCACCTCTGGGTCCTGGAAGAATTTCCTTGGTCTTTACGAATCCACCACTATCCAGATTAATCCATCCACATTACACTTACCCCAAGTGGGACTCCTGCTGTGGAGAATAACCCACCACTCTAACCTTCTGGTTTAAAGTGCTTAGTGTCACGTCAAGTGACTCGGTGAAGCCGCCTCTCTGATCTCACTGCTCAGGGCCTGCGGCTGCCTGGCACACTAAATGCCCTCCACTATGTGGTCTGGGTGTGCTACGGGAGAGGACTTCTGGCATGTTCACTTTAAGAAAACACCTGCCAAGAGAACAGTGCCCAAGAGACCAAGAAAATGAGAGCATGTGGCTGCTTCATACTATACACATCAATTCTTTAAAAGCAGCAAAAGGCACTTTTTTTCAAGCCAGAGTTAATCTCAAACAAACTTGGTTTCGCTTACAGGAAAGCTATCCAGAAGGACTGAACGGGTCGGTCTTGTCCCCTGAGGCCTGGAGAGCCCCCAAGAAGCCCGGGGCAGGAGCTGGCTGTTCTAGGTTTCCACCACACCCTTCAGACTGCAGTGTGTCCCTTCTGGTTGCCAACAAGGTCCAATGATGTTTTCAACCAGGAAGGAGAGACCAGCAGTTGAGATAAACTGGTTCCCAAAAATGAAGCCAAGGTAGTGAGTGGGTACCTACTTGGGAGGAGAAAAGTGGTCAGAAGGAAACAGAAGGGAAGGAGAGTTCTGGAAGTGTGGGGCTGTGAACACACAGCAGCTCTAGCTCAAGTGAGATGTTAAACAGCTAAGAAGAAAGGAGACTTCAGGGTCTCAGAAGCCTATCTTGGTGATGAGGACTATTTTTCCCGTAAAGGAACTATTGTTTTCAAGTGAGGGTACTTTACATGTTGGGTATATGTGATTCTAAAAATAGTAATAAAAGTGTCCTTTAAAAGCAACATAATGTGGCTTATGGAAGAGAATAGGGAGGAAAAAGAAAGAAGACAGGCAAAACCAGTTCACACCTGGGCCCTATAGCCTTCCTGTTTGACTGGAAATGCCCAAGTGATTTCTAGGCTGAAAATAGGTAGGATTTACCCAGTAACCTAGTTCACATCTGTCTGATTTCTGACCAGCTAACAGAGCTGCTCTCGAGAGGGGCCCATCTTGTTCCTGGCTAGCAGCCTGTATCCCTCACCTTTGGCCCGACTTCCTTGGCGGCAGCTCCCTCCTTCTTGGACCAGCGGCAACAGATGGAACAGGAGGAGCCGCCAGGAGGGCACTTGGTGGCCCAGCTGACTTACTACTGGGCAGCCAAGATGGTCCCCAGTAACCAAGCCCAGCAGATACCTGCGGCCACTGACAGGTCAAGAAGCCCATTCTGTCTGCTGAGTGAGGCAGCAGTGGCGTGCGCTGGGAAGCCTGCTGGGACGGAGCCGAGGCTGGGCCTTCAAGCACCAGCGGCAGACTCTGCTCAGCGGCAGGCTCTGCTCAGCGGCCTCTGCTCGCCACTGCCTCTGAAGCAAAGGCAAACCCTGGGCGGGCGGGGCTGGCAGGAATAGAAAACCCTTGACAGAAACCCTTTTAATAAAGGAAATTCCACCCCCTCCCAATCCTTCCATGGAAGGGTGAGACCTCAACGTACTGGAAGAGGAAGCTTCCTCTCTGGCATTTAGGGGAAGAGCTGCAGTTGAAACTTAGGAGCCCACTCCAGGGCACTTTTCACCACAGCCAGGGCAGCCGCTCCAAGTGCCACTGTAAGCCCCATCACCGCCAGTTTCACAAAGCGGTTGGTCCTTGGTTTGGTCAGGACATCTTTCGTTCGCTCCTCAGAGCGCAGGAGCCCCCGAAACCGCTGTCGCAGCACCATGTCAGGCCTCTGCTGGGCTGATGCCAGCTCAAAGTCTTTGAAGGTAGAGGCGGCCGTCCTGCAGCAGGGAAGGAGACAGAAGAAGGAAAAAATATGAAAGAAGAGAAGGAAATTAAAACTGGATTATTACAGAGGCTGAGGGCAGAGCCATCCACTGCTCAGAAGGCTCTTCTTGATCAAAACCCAGGAAAGCTGAAGGAGGGAGTCTGCTGGCCTGAGCTCAGATCTCTGCAAACATCCCCCAGCCCTGTCCCCAGCAGACACAATCTTCCACCATTTCTGCTCACTTACAGACACCCAGTTCAACCAGAGCCTTGGCCTCACTCACTTCTCAGCCTGCTGTTGGGCAGCTGCCTTCCGGGCAAGTTCTGATGGGGGAAACTGAACAAACAGGTCTCCGGCTCTACTGATCAGTGTCTCATAGGGCAGGTCCTGAGGGATCTGGGACAAGAGGTGGTGGACCGAGGCCATGTCACAGTCACAATCCAGGACTTCCTGCTCTCGATACAACACGATCTGTGGAGAGCAAGGCCTTGTATCAGAGACCAGGACACACACGGCCTTCACTGCTTGCATGTCATTCTCCTTAGAGATGAATTTAAATTGGTAGCAGACAGCAAACTCTTGTATCCATCCGGGAAGGGATAATGTACATGAGTGCTTTTCCCAGGGGGCTGGCCCTTCCTGCTACAGGCAAACTTCCACCCCAGGATGTGGAAGGCCAATCAACGAAATGAAGGAGGTTCTTTTAGGAGGAAGAAAAGGAAAGGGATCGAGGACAGACTCTTGGAGCTCCAGTACAGAAGAAATGGTTCAAAGCAGTCGAAGAACAGTCTTGCTCCCCTTTCAAGAGCAGTGAAGGGTGTCCTTGTGCTCCCATCTCCACCCTGACCTCCACAATTCAGGCCCTCCTAAGATATGGAGCCCCACCAAACCCCGTTAGTATTCCCCTGAAATACCACACTTCTTCCCTCTCCAGCCTGGAGATGGCAGTCTGTACTAGTTCCAAAACATGTCAATAGGAACACAGACAATTCATAACACATACGAGCATTTTAAAGGTTCAGAAGACTCATGCAGTAAACAGATCTCTTTATAACCTGGTTTAACCAAGCATTTCCCAAACCTATTTTTTACACGGAACTTTTCTTTCCCTATGACACTCCCATTAACACTACACAGAACGGTGTCCAGGGGCATCAGTTTGGGAAATGCTTTTTCTCATCTTTCCATAATCACCAGGTTTCCCTGGAGGGAAAATGATAACGATGGAGTGGGTGATGGTGAACTTAATTATTGCCTTGAGGCCTATACCTACCACAGCTGCAAAGTAAATGGGCATCAGTGGGTGGCAGGCCAGGAAGAAGTCATATAACCGCACAACGTGCCTGAAGTCAGACAGGACGTGCCCAAACCAGGTGATGAGCCAGCTGAGGGCAAAGATGGTTCCTACCTCAGCGCTAGGAGCAAAGAAATCCACATGTTAGGTTTTTCCCTGATGGGCTGTCCCTTCCTGCTCTCTGGGGCATCCTTGTCCTCAGTGCTTATGAGAAGGAAGAATTTGGGAAATATATTCTCTGGAAAATTCAGCCACCTTGGAATTCAGCATCTTCTCACAGAATACAAAGTCCTTAAAACATACCCACCATCGTGACACTAATACTACGATGGGGTCCTGGTTGCCTTATTTCGCTGGCTGCTTTCCTAATGGTTAACCAGTATCAATTACAGGAGGAAGAGTAGCTCTGTTCACAGAATTATACTATCATTTTCTTTTTTTCTTTTTTTTTTTTAAAGATTATTTATTTATTCATAGAGAGGCAGAGACACAGGCAGAGGGGGAGAAGCAGGCTCCATGTCGGGAGCCTGACGTGGGACTCAATCCAGGGTCTCCAGGATCACGCCCTGGGCTGCAGGCGGCGCTAAACCACTGTGCCACTGGGGCTGCCCTATACTATCATTTTCTTTCTGAGAAAGTCCTATACATTTTTGGTGGACACAGGCACATATTCTTAGGCTTAAACACACAACTGTATTAATTGTTCAGTTAACATAAGATGATCGAAACATCTTAAGACATAGCCATTATTAAAAGAAAAGAAAAAAGACTGAGGCATTGGCCAAGGACACATTTCCAATTACAGGGAAGAGAAAAAAAAAAAATCATGAGATTTGTAAAGCAATGTTTCTTCTCCTTGGAACCTGGTGAATAAAACCCATGGATGGCCGTGTCCTTCTCAACTTGTGACCCTACAGTAGTGTGTATATGTACTTTTCTTGTAGCAATAACCTCAAAGTCCACCTCAGCATACTCACCTTCCCCACCACTCCCCACCAGATGTAACCTCAAGGCATGCACGGTGATACATCTTGTATCCCCACAAGAGCACAGTATCTAAAAAGTGCTCCCAGACTGTACAGAACTAAATTATCCAGATTGCTGACAAACAGAAAGGACAACCTGGAAGAACTCAACGCTAATCAACATATGATGGTGGTGAGATTGAGCTGGACTTGTGAGGAAGAGACGAGGGCCAGGAGAAAGACAAAGGGGGGTGTATTAGCGTGCACATATGTGTACATAAGTGGAGATGCATATATACCTCTGCATGAAGTCATGGAGCTCTGGATTCACCTGGTCAATGATGGGCATCAGATAGTTTAATATATGCTTGGTGTTGTCCATTGTTGGATCCATGAAATCCCTGGATGGAGATAATTCAATGAGCTTGGTCAGACTAAACACTCAGATGAGGGCCGAAGGGGTTTTAACCACTCAAACCACACAAGGGCCAGTGGGGTTCAAACCACTGGAAACACTGACTAGAAAATGGGCCAAGGAGTTATCCCCGGGGGGGCTTGGGGAATGATACCCATCCTCTTATATTCCTCTGCACTGGTACCTGAGGTGGTGGGTAGACAATTTTTCTACCAGGGATGTTGTCAGCCTCTCGCCTACCACCAGCAGAAATGTGACCACAATGTCATGGTACCCCTGGTAGTAGTGCAGCTGAGGGTTGCGCTCCAAGATGAGGAGGATGATGTCGATCAGCTCTTCCTGGAGGCCCTCTCTCTGCTTCTCTGGCATGCCTGGGGAGGGGAAAAGGGGATGCACCAGAATACACTGAGCAGCCTGGTAATGAGGAGAGGAAGACAGCAAAGGACTTGCAAAATGTTTAATAAAAAAATGAATCATGAGCAATTTGGCAACGCATATTAAAATCCACATACCGTCGATACTATTTGGCACATAGGAAAGAGCCACGGAATAGCAACTTTACAGTGGGGGAGACTGCAGATGTCATCTTAACCAGGCCGTCACAGCTGACCCTGCCAGGGCCATGACTACCCAATGGCATGAGCCTCCTGCTGTGGCACCCGGGAAGGAACTCAGGATTGCTTCTCTGGAATGCCTATAGGAGCACATCCACCTTAGTCTAAACACTAGACAACCCAAACTGAGGGAGATTTTATAAAAATAGCTGAGTCATAAAATACAAAGGAACTACTCCAGGGTCAAGGAGGCTAAGGATAGGATGACTGAATGGGAAATGCCTGCACTGTTTGTGTTTCCTTTTCCTTTAAAGGACATGACTGCAGAAAAGGGTTAGACCTGAATAACATCTATACATTAGCAGCAGTATTTTTCAGTGTATTGCTGACTTTAATAAGTGCAGTATGGTTATGCAAGAGCCTTATTTTAGGAACCACACCCTGAAATATTTAGGGGTAAGGGGACACCATGTCTGTAATTGATTCTTAAATAGTTCAGGAAAAAAAAGGGTGTGTTTGTATGTGTAGGAGAGAGACAAAGCAATACTAAAGCAAATACAGTAAAATGTAAGGAAATCTGCAAAAAAGGCATCTGAGGAATTCTTTGTCCCATTTTGCAACTTTTCTATAGCCATGAAATTATATAAAAATAAACAATTTAAGAGTTGCATGTTCTCCTCTAAACCCAACTAAGTATCACAGGAATATATCTTGATCCAAGATGTATCTAGAAACCCCTTCTCAAAAACGCATTCTCTAAAAGACCCAATAAAAAGAAAATGGAGGGGATCCCTGGGTGGCGCAGCGGTTTGGTGCCTGCCTTTGGCCCAGGGCGCGATCCTGGAGATCCGGGATCGAATCCCACATCGGGCTCCCGGTGCATGGAGCCTGCTTCTCCCTCTGCCTGTGTCTCTGCCTCTCTCTCTATCTCTCTGTGACTATCATAAATAAATAAAAATTTGAAAAAAAAAAAAAAAGAAAATGGAGTAACTACTATGGTTAGGGAACGTAATCAAAGTGGTGAGAGAATAAGATTAACTCTGAATTTTCAGAGTAAGACAGGTCAGCTGAGCTCAGAAGGACTTGGAGAAACCACATGGAAAGTGCAGCCCACACAAAGAGCCTCACAGAGCGACATTCCCTAAGTGGAAGAGGCAGAAAGGGTTCAGAGGAGAAGCAGGCTGCCTAGGGAGAAACAAGGGCACCTGCCTGTGTGGTCTCATCCAAACCAGCAGGACAGGGAAGGGGACTGGGCAGACATTTTTGTCAAAAGCAAGGGGGCAGGCTACCGGCTATACCAGAATCATAAGTGTCTCCAGGGAGCAAGGGCATAAGCAAGATTTAAGAGGCAAAAATCCAAGCCGGGGCATGGTTTTGGAAGAGCGAAGCAATGGGTTTAGAAGCAATTCTCCCTTCTTCGTGGATCTAAACAAGGGCAAGGCTGTCAAAGGAAGAGAAATGGATCATTAACACGAGGTTTATTGCCCAGCTTCCTTCGTTGTGAATACAGAGACCATAGTTGGTCCTTCCTCTCCGGTTTTCTGGAATGGGAAACAATTTTTCTAACAGACCATTTAAACATGCAGGGAACGGCTTCCATTCCATTCCAGGGACCAACAGAGGCCTACATAAAATATCTCCATAAATCTAATCAAATGAAAACACGAAAATTCCTGTTAGTGTGCACTTGCAAAGCCATCTGCTTTTTAAAGCCAGGTGATGGCTCTAGCTGTTCCCACAAAATCTCTTCTGTGGCTCTGAAGGTTTTTGGGAAAAGCCTCTTGGTTTTTCATTCACCACCTCTAGGCCAAGAGAAATTACTCTGGGCTCAGGCTTTCCCAGTGGGAGTCTGAACGTGGCCGAGTCGGTAAAAGAACGTCCCAGCAGCCTGAGAGTACAAGGGGTCCCTGAGGGGGGCAGGGTCCTGTGCCAAGTCACAGCAGGTGTTGGGACAGAGGCACTAGCATGGGAAGGCAAGCGCAGCTGGGACAGGAACTCCCAAGGGACAGGGCCAGGGAAGCGTCTCACCAGGTGGGAACCGCCTTAAAGATCGCCTGACATCCAGCAGCACTTGCTGGTAGTCCTTGCTCACCTGCCGCAGGTTCTCCTCTGTGGGACAAAAAGGCACGTGTTATTGCAGGAACACCTGGGAAGCCAGACTGGGGCAAAAACATTCTGGTTTGACACCACAGGCCCAGAGGACCTACTTCAGCTTTTTTCTGAAGAGGACATGACACAAGAAAACCTTTGGAGAGGAGTCCCCATTTAGTTCCAAACATGCTGCTTCATTTGAGTTACAGTGACCATGAGAGGAGGGATACATGCTGTTGAGGCAGAAGCTGTAGCAGAGAAATTGGGAATCCAGGGCCTACTGAAGGCCACTCCTATGTGCCTCTGGGGGCACTGCTCTGAATTTCAAGGTCCACATTGGTAAAACGTGGATGTTTCCTTCCATGTGTACCTGTTGGGTCACCACATGGATCAACTGAGATCATGGAGGTGGAGACTACAGACCACTGGAAAAACCTGAACATCTGTGCAGCCTAGGGAATACTGATGTATAGGGAAAGGAGTATTAGGATAAACTCATACAAAGAGCCTCAGCTCTCTTGACCCTGACATCTTAAAGCTAAGACACTGCAAACAGGAGTTTGCATTCATCTGGTAAGTCCAGCACAGTGTGAAAGTACGGAGGCAGTCTCTAGCTGCTGGATATGAAAAGGCATACATTTCCCTCAACCCACACCGGCTGTAATAGAACGAGTACACACTTCCATCACAACCCAAATCCAAAGCTCCCAGAGGAGCATGTGTAATATTTCACCACACATACACTTCATCTGACAAAGAGCTGGGAAGTTTGGAATCTACAGAACATCATCTCAGGGTTTAGAGTGTGAAAATGGCGATATCTTTTCCTTCCAATCGAAAGTTGACTGCTCTGAGGCAGCCAGTTTCAGAGATAATAACAAGTGGCAACTTAACACCTACTCAGCTGTGCCATGGCACTGTGAGCTTTATAACAGCAGAGGTGGTATGAATGGCCTCCAGCCCCTGGCACACAACAGGAGCACAACTAATACCTACCAAATGAATAAAAGAATCTCTAGCACCTGGACTTTTGCCATATGTAGCAAGAAAGCAACCAATGTTTGTTGAGCAAATGAATGACAAAGTGGATTCATTGTTCCGCAGTACTTTCTTTGTATTTTGTATTACATTCCAAGGAATTCCTTTTGCTGCACGGGCCTTCCAAATTAGTTAAGTAGCAGATTTTCTTTTCTCTTTAAAATTTATTTATTTTAGAGAGAGAGCGAGCATGTGCACGCACAAGTGCATGGGGAAGAGGGGTAGGGGGGAGGAGGGAGGGAGGGAGGGAGGGAGGGAGGGAGAGAGAGAGGGAGAGAGAGAGAGAGAGAGAGAGAGAGAGAGAATCTCGAGCATACTCTCCACTGAGCGTGGGGTCCCATATGGAGCTTGGCTTGATCCCATAACCTCAAGATCAGGACTTGAGCCAAAATCAAGAATCAGATGCCCAAGCCACTCAGGTGCCCCAGTAAGTGCTTTTCATATAGTTATAGAACTTTATTTATTTTTTTAAGATTTTATTTATTTATTCATGAGCCACCCAGGGATCCCCAGTTATAGAACTTTAGAATTCAAAACTATCTTAAACTATCTGAGTATTTTCCAATAAAAAAAAAGTTTTGTTTTGTTTTGCTTAAGGACCAGAGAGGTATTCTCTCCCCATGGCCTAGTGTTTCTCAAAATGTAGTTCATCTGCACCAGAATTAGCTGAGATGATTGTTAAAACACATCTCTAAGTGAATAAAGAAACTGGAATACTAAACTGCCCTACCTAGCCAGTAAAAGCTACCTATTAACCTAATACAGCTCCTTCCAGTTTTTTTTTTCCTTCCAATTTTTGAAGAAAATTCTACTTATCAGTTTCAGAGTGGGTCCAAACATGTCCTAAAATGCTTTAGATTTACTCATCTTCTTCTTCTTTTTTTTTTTTTTTTTAAAGACTTTATTTACTTACTTGAGAGATGGCAAGAGACCATCAGCAGGGGCAGGGGAAGTAGGCTCCCTACTAAGCAGGGAACCTGACATAGGGCTGGATCCCAGGACTCCAGGACTCCAGGATCATGACCCAAGCCGAAGGCAGACACCTAACGGACCGAGCCACCCAAGTGCCCCTAGATTTACTACTGGTTTAAAATAAGTATAAAAATCATAGATCCTGGGATCCCTGGGTGGCGCAGCAGTTTAGCGCCTGCCTTTGGCCCAGGGCGCGATCCTGGAGACCCGGGATTGAATCCCACGTCAGGCTCCCAGTGCATGGAGCCTGCTTCTCCCTCTGCCTATGTCTTTGCCTCTCTCTCTCTCTCTCTCTCTCTGTGTGACTATCATAAAAAAAGAAAAAAAAAATCATAGATCCTGGAGTTCTTCTGTTCTTGTATCCTAGACTAATTTCCCTCTAGAACCACCCCCCAACTGTTACCTGATACAGGAGGTGGGTCATTGGTGTTCACATTGAGGAGCTTAGGCCACACTTCCTGCCTGATCTCATCAGTCAGGAGCCCTCCTTCGCTGATAGCCATGCGTCTAAGGGCTGCCACATCAGTGGGGTCACTGTTCAGAGCCTGGTATATCTCTGCCACTTTCTTTTTCTTTTTGGCGTTAAAGTCTGCAAAACAAAGGGGAAAAGGTATTAGGCACATATTCAGCATGTATGCATTTTCTGTGCAGGGCTCAATCTCCTTATTTGGTTTGAGGTACAGGTAGGCATTTTTTTTTTCCAGGTAGGCATTTTTAAAGCTGACCTACAGATATGTAATTAGTGCATAATGTGCCAAATACTAGGGAGATGTACCATGTAAGCAACAAGCAAGGAATTACGATTATAATACATGCTCAGTGAGTTCAGGCATATCTAACACTTCATGCTTGAGAACAGAATCGAATGCTTGTTCTTTCTTAACACCAAACTTCAAAGAATATACATATGTCTTCATATAATAATTTTTTTCTGTTGTTTATATGCATGTTACCAAAAGTCAGTAAGTCTTAAAACCACATGAGAAAAAATTCTCCAGTTACACGCTAAATACAACTGGTAACATATCAGAATAACAGATATTTTTTTCTTTCTTTCTCTCTTTTTTTAAAGTAGGCTTCATGCCCAACATGGGGCTGGAACTCATGACCCAGAGATCATGAGTTGCGCGCTCTCTCAACTGAGCCAGCCAGGCATCCCTATACAGACATATTTTCAAAAGCAGAATATCAAAGACTATACCTGGGTCTCCAGTGTGGTTGGTGGTAAGAGAGGCATGAGAGTGTACACAAAGCAATTGTTTCATGACAACTACATTAATTACAGGGGATCAGAAGGTAATACTTTAAGCATCTTACATCCTTACATGATAGTTTGTGATTTATAACACTGGCATTTTACTGTGTTTAAATGTTTAAATTCCTTTTTAGGAAATTGGCTGAGAGTCTGTGGTTGATGTGTATTATACTGTAATTTTTCTATGGAAAAAAACAGTAATATGCTTTTACAGTTTAATGTGGAATAGCTAATTTTAGGAATAGCAAACACAAGAAAAGTTAAACAAGACAATACCAAAGAGATGTTATCAAACAGTGTAGTACAAGTGCCCCCAAAAAAGGTCAGGTGAGGCTAACTTGAGAAGGTCTTTCTGAAGAGTGCAATTTCAAAAGGAAGGGGGGATTTCAAGAGATGGGGTGGGGTATAGAGAAGAAAGGCTTGGAGACAAGAAACAAGGCCCTTTCATCTAACAGTACACAGACTCATTTAAGAAATATTTATGTAGTATATACTAGGTGCAAGACACTACAGTTAACATCAGTGGAAGGAAGGTTAAGCTTCAGAAGGGTCACTAAGCAGCTTTCCTCAGTAATATTCTGAGTCTACAAATTGTTTCCATGACAAAGACACACATTATTAACACCATGACAGTTGGGACTAATGGTCCTGGTTACCTACCCATGAGACAACTGTGACATACAAACCATACAAACAAGGGATCACTGGCTTGGAGTCCTGCGCACCTGGAGGTGCAGGTAGGAACAGCACACAGGTGACTCTTCACCCAGGTAAACCTGTTCTCCTGGCTAAACTGTTATTTTCCCTGGTAGCCTAGTAGGATGATCATCTGTTCCAGTTTGTCTGAGAGATTCCTGGTTTATGTCTATAGTCCTGGCATAATTATCCACAGAACCCCCTCCTGCTAACTGCATTCTCAGAAATGTCCAAGTTTGGATACTAAATTAAATGGTAACTCTATCTAGAAATCATGAAAAATCAAGACTCAACTTCCTCTGTTAGCACAGTACCTAAGAAGTCTAACATTTGTTTATAAGGTGCTTCAAGTTGTTTTTTTTTAATACTTTATTTATTCATGAGAGACACAGAGAGAGAGAGAGGCAGGGACACAGGCAGAGGGAGAAGCAGGCTCCGTGCAGGGAGCCCGACGCAGGACTCGATCGGGGTCTCCATGATCAGGCCCCGGACCAAAGGCGGAGCCAAACCACCGAGCTACCCAAGCTACCCAAGCTACCCGGGCTGCCCTGGTGCTTCAACTTCTTATTGATTCAGAGCACGTGCATGAGTGGGGTGGGGGGTGGCTCCCAGAGGGAGAGAATCCCAAGTCAACTCCTCACTGGGCACGGAGCCCAATGTGGGGCTCATTCTCACAACCCTGAGATCACGATCAGCATATCGAGTTGGTTGCTTAACTGACTGAGCCACCCAGGTGCCCCAAGATGCTTCAAGCTCTTGGCTGGAGTGTGTTTGTCCCTCCCTTCCTTCCCTCCCTCCCTTCCTTCTTTCCTCCCTTCCTTCCTCCCTCTTTCCCTCCCACCCACCTGCTCATTAGCCTACCCATTCACTTATCAATCCACCATTTAATGAGTCTCTACTTGTAGTAAGTGCTACACTGGGGACAGAAAGATGAATATGGCATCTCAGCCTTTGAGAGATTCACAGTAGGGAGGGACATAATTATTATATGACAGAATCATAAAGAATTATGAAAATCTAAAGGAAAGAAAGACTACTTCTGGAGCAACTGGGACAGGCTTCAATGAAAATATATTCCGCCACCTTCTTTTTAAATTTTATTTATTAGAGAGAGAAAGGGAAGGAGAGGCAGAGGGAGAAGCAGGCCCCTCCCCCAAGAGGCTCTGTCCCAGGACCCTGGGACCATTACCTGATCTGAAGGCAGACACTTTAGCTCACTGAGCCCCTGGGCGCCCCCACTCTGTCACTTTCTTTTTATTTATTTATTTTTTTAAGATTTTTATTTTTTAAAGATTTATTTATTCATTATAGACACACAGAGAGAGAGAAGCAGAGACACAGGCAGAGGGAGAAGCAGGCTCCATGCACCGGGAGCCTGACGTGGGATTCGATCCCGGGTCTCCAGGATTGCGCCCTAGGCCAAAGGCAGGTGCCAAACCTCTGAGCCACCCAGGGATCCCCTACTCTGCCACTTTCTTAAAGCTAACTTTGCACAAGGAAGATTGTGCTGAAGGAAGAGCATTCCAGGCAGAGGAGAGAGTGTGTGCAAAGCCTTGTCACGTGAAAGAAACATTGCATCCAGAAGCAGAGAGAAATCCTGTGAGGCTGGGAGGGTTATATAAAGAGAGAAAACAGAACCTGGAAGGACTGCAGGAAACATGGGTAATAAGAGTCTAGGTTTTGGGATCCCTGGGTGGCGCAGCGGTTTGGCGCCTGTCTTTGGCCCGGGGCGCGATCCTGGAGACCCGGGATCGAATCCCACTTCGGGCTCCCGGTGCGTGGAGCCTGCTTCTCCCTCTGCCTGTGTCTCTGCCCCGCCCCCCTCCCTGTGTGACTATCATAAATAAATTTAAAAAATAAAAAAAAAATAAGAGTCTAGGTTTTATCCTGCACTCAAAGGGAAGACAAGGAAGGAGGCTGGCTGGCTCAGTCAGCCAGAGTGGAACCCATGATTCTTGATCTCCGGGTTGTGGGTTCAAGCTTCACGATGGGTGCTGAGATGACTTAAAAATAAAATATGAAAAAAAGAAAGGAAGACAAGGAAAGAATTTCAAACTTTGGATCGGGGCTCAGCCAGTTAGTTAAGTATCTGCCTTTGGCTCAGCTGAGATCAACATTGTTGGGCTCCCTGCTCAATGGGGAGTCTGTTTCTCTCTCCCTCTGCCCCTCCCCCATTCGTGTGCACAGGTGCATGTGCTAATAAATAAAATCTTAAAAAAAAAAAACAAAAACTTTGGATCCAAGAGTCATCCTTTAGAGGAGAAGGCTGTATGTGTTCAGAGAGAGACTGTAGACATGTAGAAGAAAATAAGTTGTTGGTTTTTTTTTAAAGATTTTATTTATTCATGAGAGACACAGAGAGAGACAGAGACATAGGCAGAGGGAGAAACAGGTTCCCTGTGGGGAGCCCAATGCGGGACTCGATCCCGGGACCCCCGGGACCACAACCCGAGCCAAGCCACAGGCTCAACCACTGAGCCACCCAGGTGCCCCAAAAACATTTTTTATATAATGACATAGGCTAAGATAATATATGGCAGGAATTGGATTAATTTCCAACAAAGAAAGAAAAAGCAAAAGATTTTATATATTTTTTTATTTTTAAATTCAGAATGTCCTTGCACTTTCTACACATGACAAATTAAGAACACTTAGAATGATAATATTGAATATTGCTTGAGGTAAGCTGACATTTAGAAATATTGTTGGGATGCCTGGGTGGCTCAGCGGTTGAGCACCTGCCTTTGGCCCAGGGCATGATCTTGGAGTCCCGGGATCGAGTCCCACATCGGGCTCCCTGCATGGAGCCTGCTTCTCTCTTTCTGCCTGCGTCTCTGTGTCTTTCATGAATAAATAAATAAAATCTTAAAAAAAAAAAAAAGAAAAAAAAGAAAAAGAAATCTTGTTAACCTAGTTGCTAAGAGTGTGGAAATATTTCCTCAATTTGTTTAGACATATATCCACCCACCCCATATATCCACCCCTTCTTCCCAAGTAAGCTATTCAGCAATCTGGGGGAAAGGAAAGCTATTGCTAGTATCTTGGAGGAAATAACACTATTTGCAATCAGCTGGATTTCCATTATGCTTTGGCAAATAATCTGCCAGAATTTTTAACTAATTCTGAACTCAAACCACAGCTCCCATACTTATTTCTCCTAACACTCTGCTCCTACTGTTTTTAATTCTGCATTTCAAAATTTACTACTATCTTGTTTTTGGTACTCTGTGGGAACTCAACAAATATGTGCAAAATAAAATAAATAATTTAGCTTAGCTATCGTTCCTGGGAAAAAAAAGTGGCCTATAGTAAATGACATTATCTTCCCCCATACCACTGTTAGGGATAGGCTCAGTCACAACTCTAAATATACATGTAGACACTCTGGCCTTTTTCTAAAACTACTGGTATTTCACAAAGTAGGATATGGCTCAAATGTGGACTTTAGCTGCTGTCTGTTTAGGTTCCACTATCAACCCCACAATCGAGTAATTAATTGGTAGTGACACATGAGGAAGGCATGCGTATATGTGCCACTTGCCCCTTCAACAAAAAATTAATTGCCTCTAATATATAGGCTCTCATTGTGACGTTAAAAAGGAGGAGAAAACAGAAAACTCAAAATAAGCTGGAGATGTATAAATTATAGAGTGATAAGGACAACTGCTAGGCTACAGAACAAGGAAGAAAAGCTTAGCAGAGTCTCAGCTAAACAACTAGTTTCATCTCAGAAAGAGAAAAATCATAGACCTATTCATGGGATGCTCAGGAAAACATTAAAATTAATGTCCACTATTTATTTTACTTTAAGATAAATTTTATGGGGGATCCCTGGTGGGCTCAGCGGTTTGGCTCCTGCCTTTGGCCCAGGGTGTGATCCTGTCCCACATCAGGCTTGAGTCCCACATCAGGCTCCCTGCATGGATCCTGCTTCTCCTCCCTCTTCCTATGTCTCTGCCTTTCTATGTGTCTCATGAATAAATAAATAAAATCTTTAAGAAAAAAAAAAGAATGCTATATTTGGGCTTAGGATAAAAGCTCATATTTCTTTTGGTGTAGCATCTATGTAATCCAAATCTCCCTGAATCCTTTCTTCTCCAGTTTCTATTTGCCCCACTTAAAACACAGATATAGGGCAGCCCGTGGCTCAGCAGTTTAGTGCCACCTTCAGCCCAGGGTGTGATCCTGGAGACCTGGGATCAAGTCCCGCGTCAGGTTCCCCGCATGGAGCCTGCTTCTCCCTCTGCCTGTGTCTCTGCCTTTCTCTCTCTCTTCTCTGTGTTTCTCATAAATAAATAAATAAAATCTTAAAAAAAAAACCAACACAGATGTATTATACCCTGCCTGGGTGGCTCAGTCAGTTAAGTGATTGATTCTTGATTTCAGCTCAGGTCAGGTTGTGATCTTGGGGTCATGAAATTGAGTCAGGCTCCATGCTCACTGGGGAGTCTGCTTGACATTCTCTGTCTCCCTCTCCCTCTGCCCCACCCCAATCTCTCTCAAACAAATAAATAAATCTTAAAAAAAAAAAAAAAGATTTCTCTCCGCCCTCTGCCCTTCCCCCCTGCTTGTATGCGTACCCTATCTCTCTAAAAAAAAAAAAAGAAAAGAGATGTATTAAATATTCCAAAGCTGATACTTTCTAAACTCCAGTATAGTAGAGGTGCTGGCTATCATAATCACGACAGAATAAAGTGACTATCCTATAGGTGGCTGCAAAATAGAAGACACTGCTATTAAAAAGGAAAAAAAAAAAAAGCCTGATGGCCTGATGTCTGAAAAGTAATTCTCAACAAAGAAAAAAAATAATATAGGTACTACTTGGCCTGTTCTCCATTAAAACGATCAATTTATTAAAAGAACTGAAGCAGTGGTCCTTAACAGTTCAGATAAGGAAGGCTGAGCCCATTACTGTCTCACACCTCTCCCAACTCTGTCTATAGAACCCAGATAAAGATCTTCCCAGCAAGAGGTTTCTCCAAAAAACATCTGGGTTGGGGAACTTAACATACAGGGAAAGGACAACGAGAAAAGATAAGCACTAGCTATGCTTCCGTTAAAAGTTTTTCAGGGGTGAGAGTTTTTGCCTGGGTGGTGCAGTTAACTGTCCAACCCTTGGTTTTGGTTCAGTCATGATCTCAGGGTTGTGAGATCGAGCCCTGCATCTGGCTCCATGCTTAGTGGAGAGTCTGCTTGAAGAGTCTCTCCCTCTGCTCCCCGCTAAAATAAATAAATAAATAAATAAATAAATAATTAAGAAAGCTTTCCATATCAACAAAATACATATTAGTGACTTAGATATACACATTAATGAAATCTTGTGTGAGAGTACCAGATTCCATACTATTATTTGGTTTAAGCTTGCATATCAAGAAAGCTTTACAGTCTTTTATTATTATCATTGTTATTTTATTTTTAAGTAAATTCTACCCCTTCGAATTTACAACCCTGAAATCAAGAGTTGCATGCTCTACCAACTGAGCCAGCCAGGTGCCCGGAGAAAGCTGTATAGTCTTTCAAAAGAAGTTAAACTCAAACCAAGCAATATTAGCCTAAATCAAAACAACAGAAGACCCAGCCAGAGGGGAGACAGATTCCCCCAAATAAACACTCTCTCCCATCCCTTGAACTCCTAATGTGGACACTGGAGATTAACTTTAAATTTTATGTTTGAACTTCATACCTGTACCAGATAAATACAGTGGGAAAAACCTTACCTTACTTGGAGTAAGGTTCCTATTAAAAACAAAATAAAACAAAGTAACCTCTGTTTCTGGAAGTCCTAATTAGTTTCAACAAACAGTATCCAAATTAGAGATCCATTAACTACCTGAAACATGAAGACAAGCATGTATTAAGAAAAACTGCTTGGGGCTCCTGGGTGGCTCAGTCAGTTAAGCATCCGACTCTTGATTATCAGTTCAGGTCTTGATCTCAGGGTGGTGAGTTCGAGCCCCCAGTTGGGCTCCGGGGAGCCTACTTAAAAAAAAACAAAACAAAACAAAACAAAACAACTGCTTTATCCCAACAATAAAAATACTCTAGAGAGTAAACCGATCTGATCATAAAGTCTACGAAGAAAGGCTTCCAGTATTAGTAACTTTACTAACAAGTCTCCAATATGATTAAAAGCAGAACAAAAACTCTCACCTCTAAATTCTTCCCAGAGAAGCAAAACCGGGGAAACTGGGTTAAATTCTCACAACCTAGGCCAGCCACACTACAACAGGTCACAAAACTCATACTACTCAGGGCACTATTAGGCCATGAGGACAGATGTCATACAAAAACACCAGCAAAGTGTTATAAGGCCAAAGGGCCGACAGAAGTAATATGAGGAGTGAATAGGAGGAAAGGAAGATAACAGAAGATGAGCCCAGAGACACAAGATGTGGACACCAGGTGCTTCACCAAAAATGTGGGTTGAATGTGTGGTTGGTTCTATTATGGGCAGCACTCATCAGAGGATGGAAAACTGGGAAAGCTACCTTCATCTGAGAGGAAAAAAGAGATTATTCTCCGTGGTACAGGGTACACAACAACTTTAAGTGCCGTGTTTTAATCGTATGTAAAACATATTCCAAAACAGTGCACAACGAAACCATGATTTCATAGAAATTACTGCTTAACATGAAACTATAAAAATCTGGGATCTTTTATACAATTAAGTAACGTTAAATTAGGCGGCACAGGATGGAGACAGAAAGTAGATTAGTGGTTGCCGGGAGCTTCGGGGAGTGATGGGGGTTTCTTTTTGGAATTAGAAATATTCTGGAATCAGACAGTGGCTGTGACTGCACACAACACTGTAAATGTGCTAAGAACCGGTGAACCGTACATTTTTAAAAAGGCTGGATTTTTATGGCAATTAAGTCTGTAGTACGCGTACACCGCATAAATCAAGCCGGCGAGAGATGAATGAAGTTTGGGAAACGCGCCTTACAACTAGGGAGGAGGCGCCGGGAGTGTGCGGACGTGGCGGGGCGGCCGCGGGCCGGGGATGGAGGCTCCGTTCTCCCAGGCGAGACGGAGCCGGACCAGATCCCCGGCCCGTCCTTCGCACTGGGGACGCGAGTCGGCCAGCAGGGTTCCTCCGGTCTCCGCAAACGCTGACTCCCCAACTCCAGGGTCGCTTTCCTTTCAGACGTGACCGGGCCCAGCACCCTTCTCCTCTCCCGCCGTCCGGACCCCGACCCGCGGCGCTGCGCGCACCTCGCGCGGCCCCTCGGGCCCCCCCAGCCGCGGCCCCCCCGGACGCCGCCTGCGCTCGGGGCCGCTCCTCCGACAGCTGTCCCCGGTCTACTCCCCGCAGGGCCGCGCCTGCCCCGAGGGCCGTCGCCGAAGGTCGCTCTTCGGCGCCCCCGCCGGCTTCCGTACCTGTCTTCTCCGCGCCACAGTCCCAGCGGCTGGAGGTGGGGCCGTCGCCCTGCGCACTCCGGAGGGCCATGTCCCGGGGGCCCGGGCCCGGGCCCGAGCCCCGGCTGGTGGCAAAGCTAAGAGGAGACGCGGCTATGGCCGCGGGACCCACGGTCGGCTACGCCGGACAGGGTAGAATCGGTCAGCCCGCGGCGCGCAGGCGCGCAGGCGTCCCCGCGCGGGCCCCGCCCCCGCGCCGGCACGTGACCGGCCGCTACGCCGGGCGGACGGCGGTCGCGGGGACAGGCGCGCAGGCGCCCTAAGCGGCGAGAGGGAGCGCTCGGGGAGCGCGCTGGTTGTATTACAGAGCGTGGCACCCTTGAGGAAGTGTGTTCAGGACCAGATTTTGCCGTTCCTTTTGCCCCTCTGTAAAACGATAAAGTACTGAACTCATGGAACTATTGGGAAGGTGCTTAGAAGCATATTGTAACTGCCCCACAATTAGGAGCTTTTATTTTTTTATTTACCAAGGATTTTACCTCCCTCTGCCATCCCCACACGGGCTCCTTTCGTCATACTTGGCGACTGCAGGGTTCAGTAGAACCATCGCATGCAGGTCCGCGGTGGTGCACTGCTCAAGGCCAGAAAGTGCTGTTCATACAGACGGTGATGTGAAACGTACTTCGATTGGTACAAAACTGGCCACATCCAAAATGAGCACCTATCTTATCAGGTCTTTGAGCCTGGAAAAGCCCGGAAACAGATTCATGCTGGAGTGTGGAGCACAGGGACACACAGCTCCATTCTTGCTTGCGGTACCGATGAGACAGTGACCCACTCCCCTCCCCGCCTCGCTCCATCACAACTCTAGGGCTAGAGTGTGGTCCTTGTAAGGGTTGGGCTCTCACCCTCTGTAAAATAAGGGAATGGCTGACTTGCAGGGAAAGGGGAAAGGGAAAAAGTTACTGTCAAATGCTCAGCAACTTGGAACAAGGTGTCCCAGTGGAGATAACCAGTTCTTGTCCTAGGCTGGTACCCATCTCTGAATGGCATATTGTCTAACTACAGTTCATCACCATGAAGCTCTAAGTGACAGCATGCCCAGGAATGCCAGTCATTTTGCCTAACACTCTCTTTTAAAGAAGCACTAGGTGGCAGATGAGAATTTTTAAAAAGCCTCCCCAGGCCAATAGAAATCAGCGTATCATTTTTTGAAAAAGATTTTATTTTTTCATGAGAGAGAGAGAGAGACAGAAACACAGGCAGAGAGAGAAGCAGGCTCCATGCAGGAAGCCCGATGTGGGACTCAATCCCAGGATCCCAGGATCACGCCCTGGGCTGAAGGAAGACGCTCAACCGCTGAGCCACCCAGGCGTCCCCAAATCAGCCTGTCATTTGAACATTGTGATGACCAATACCTGTTGCCCTGTGGCCTTGGGCTTGGGGCCTATAGGTGAGCTAGGGCCTACTAGGCTGGCCTACCATGGGGCCCAGGACACCAGGAAGCATGAATCTCTTGAAAGACCCCCAAATCACAGAACAGAGATTATTGAACCCATTTGTTTGTTCAACAACTATTCAGGGTTCTTACCCAGGGCAGGTCAGTGCTAGAGGACCCAATATAATGAACCCCTCCAGGACAGTTCAGGTTGGTAGGGAAGATGGACTCAATTTACAAGAGGTGACAAGTTCTAGGAGAGGGAGAAGAAGCTTAGAGGATTGGAGAAGTCCAAGAAGGGGCACAGACCACATACAGAAGCAGGGGAGGGTGATGAAGAAAAAATTCCTGGGGTAGTGATTTCTAAGCTTATATAAATGTGTAGCAGCATTAAGTCAGTTGATATAGGAAAAGGCCTTCTAGGCCAAGGAAATGACACTGTTGTGCAACTAAGAAAGCAAACCATAGTCTAGATATGAAGTGTTTCAGTGTTCTTTCTTATAGCACAGTATGAAAGAAAAAGTGGGAGGGGTGCCTGAGTGGCTCAATCTGCCTTTGGCTCAGGTCATGATCTGGGGGTTCTGGGATTGAGTCCCATATCCAGCTCTCCGCAGCAGGGAGTCTGCTTCTCCCTCTCCCCGTGTCTCTGCATCTCTCATGAATAAATAAAATCTTTTTGAAAAAGATTTTATTTATTCATGAGAGACAGAGAGACAGGCAGAGACACAGGCAGAGGGAGAAGCAGGCTCCATGCAGAGAGCCCAATGTGGGACTCGATCCCGGGGCTCCAGGATCACGCCGAGCTGAAGGCAGACACTCAACCCCTGAGCTATCCAGGGGTCCTGAATTAAAAAAAAAAAAAAAATCTTAAAAAAAAAAAAGACGACTTTGTAGTGATGGCAGCAAAGTGTGTGTGGAGGTCAGGTAGGGCCTCTTAAATCATACTCAAGTTTGGACCGGATGCAGTCAGCAAGGTGGAATTAAAGAATGTTCACAATCAATGTCGTCTTTGAAGTCATCTAGATTCCTCATCACCAACTAAGAATCAGCTCCACTTATTCATACAACGAACATTTGTGGAGTGCCAAACCTGTGCCAGGTTGTGAGCTGGGATAGAGATGACAAATATTTATCCAGGTGTCAGCTTCTAAGAGCAACAGCAACCAGGCAATTGTAAAGCCAAGTGACAAGTCAGACCACCTTGAAGTCTAGAACATGGAAAATTCCAGAAACTGATTCATGACTGAGTGTAAGGCAAAGGGCATCAGGTCTCTGTGGTAGGCAGAATTCTAAAAAGGATCCCCAAGATTTCTACTCCCTGGTGTACTTGGCTGTATAATCCCTTTGAGTGCAGGCAGAATTTGTGAAGATAAGATTTCACTCGCATGATTACAATACATGGCAAACGTAAGGGGGTTATGCAGACATGATGAATTTCCCATTATCAGTTGACTTTTGAAGTAGCCAAAAGGGAAATTGGCCTTGGGTGGACTTAATCAGGGAGGTCCTTTAAAGGAAGCGCATTCTCCTGTCTACCTTTAAGAAGTAAAGCTCCAGGGGATCCCTGGGTGGTGCAGCGGTTTGGCGCCTGCCTTTGGCCCAGGGCACGATCCTGGAGACCCGGGATCGAATCCCACGTCAGGCTCCCGGTGCATGGAGCCTGCTTCTCCCTCTGCCTGTGTCTCTGGCTCTGTCTCCCCTTCTATCTCTCAAGAATAAATAAATAAATAAATAAAAATCTTAAAAAAAAAAAAAAAAGAAGTAAAGCTCCACGTTGTGGAGAGGGCTGTAGGGCAGGGAATGTGAAGCAACCTCCAGGTGTGGAGGGCCTCAGTCCCACACAAGGAACTGAATTTGGCCAACAGCTTTATTTTAGACTGGTGAGACTGAGGGCAAAGCTAACTTACACTTGGATGCCTGAGCCAGGGAAAGCTAAATTTGTGGTATTTTGTTACACAGCAAGTGACTGAAAATCACACAAGCCCAAACAAGCTTTATTGGCTCACATAACTGATAAATTCTTGCCCTTCTGCATCCTCTCTCCCATCTCTCGACTGCCCATCTCTTCCTGTTGACTGTGTTCACCTACAGGTCTTGGGTCATAACAGGACTCTGGCTGTGACAGGTCTCAAAGTACTTTTTACATCTGACTCTGAAATACAGCTGAATTGTCTTTGTCCTGGCATTTCCAAGAAGTCTTGACATGTCCCACTGGTTCTGTCACCTGCCTCAGCCTGAACCAGTCATTGTGGCCACTTCCAGCTGATTGGTTTGGCTTGAATCTCATGTCCACCATTTAGCCAGGGGTAGAACCCTGTACAAAACTTGGGCTGAGAGTGGGAAAGAGGTGGAGAGCCTAATTTTAGGGATTCTCTCAGGACTCACAACACACCTCTTTAACCAGTTTGCCTTCAAAGAACATCCTGCTTCATGTACAGTATAAAGACCTTACAATAAAAGATTCCCCATTTCCTCTCTTGTTCTTCATGCTCGTCATATTTTTAAAATTACTTTATTAAGTCCTTTCCTTCTCTTCCCCTTCTCCCACCCTGCACTTGTAGAAAACCACTGAACTACATTCCATCACTGGAGATTAGTTTGCATTTTCTAGAACTTTATATGGATGGACTCAAACAGTATGCAATCTTTCGTCTGGCTTTCACTCAACATATTTATTTTAAAATTAATCCACATTAATGCATATACAAGTGTATTCCTTTTATTGCTCAATATTTCATTGTAGATATACCACCATTCATGTATATATTATTTTTTATTTTTACGTACGCTATAAACACACAATCTAAGGGATGGCTCAAAGGCCAAGAATGGCTTTAAGAGATTTAAATGATGGGGGGAAAGGACCAAAAGAAAAAAAAAATTGTGAAATTCAAGTGTAGAGTCCATAAAGTTTTATTGAAACATAGTCATGCTGATTTTACCTATTGCCGGTGGCTGATTCCGTGCCACAGCAGTGGAGTGCTTACAATAGAGATCATACAACATGCAATCTTAAAATACTTATCTGCTCCCTTTACAGGTTTGCTCTCCTCTGTAGACATAAGGAAATTAAAAAATTTTTAATTTTAATTCCATTTATTCCATTTCCAGCATTCTTAAATTTCATCATAGACCCATGTTTTTGTCTGGCTTCATGTTTCTTCTGCCTGAAGAACTTACTTTAGTATTTCTAGTTGAAACAGGTCTTCTGACAATGTATTCCCTCAGTTTTTCTTTTCCTTACGCTTTATTTCTCCTTCATTTTCAAAGACATTTTCACTGGGTGTGGGATTCTGGGTTGACAAGTTTTCTTCTTTCAGTGCTGGTTACTCCACTGTTTTCTGGCTTGCATCATTTGATAATTTTAAGCTTCCTCTGTATGTCAGATATCATTTTTTTCTCTGGGCCAATTGGTCTTAGCTTTTTTTCATTGTTTTAGCTTTTTTGATATGCCTAACATGTGTATACATTTTTTTGGTGTTTGAGCTTCTTGGATCAGTGGCTTAATGTCTGTCCTTAATTTTAGAAAATTCCCAACCTTTACTTCTCCAAATATTTCTTTGCTTATGTGATTTCATTTGGCTTCTTGTGTTCCAACCCATCATAAGTGTATAACCTGGGGAGCTGCTCCAACTTTAGCATGGTCCCAGAAGGAACCATATGGAACAAACAGGAATCCAAGCAACACAGGACCCCAGCCCAGCCTCAACCTAAAGCAGAGCTGTTTGGCTGAATCCAGGTTAGGCAGCTGAACTAGTTATATTTGACCTAGATCTGTGTGAGGCATAAAGTGTTTTTGGTGAAAGGACCAGAGAGCCAAAGAGAGGAAGAAAACATTTATCTATAATGACTGACTAGAAATCTGGACAGATTCTTGGTAGCACAGTTCTGCAAAGGCAGTCCAGGAAGCAGAACAGAGCCAGGAGACATGGATTCTGATCCCAGGTACAGGGCCTGATGTGCTCAGGCTGGGCCTCTTCCCTAACCAGCTCCAGCAGCCCTTCCCTTGGAAAGGCTTCTTTGACCATTCTCTCCACGCCAAGAGCTCAGGATTCCACTCTGCAGATGGACATTCTGCAAATGTCTTTCTGTGACATTTATCTTAACCTCACCTCCTAGAGGCAACTACAGCTAATAGGTTTTTTTTTTTTTTTTATAAGACTTTATTTGCTCATGAGAGAGAGAGAGAGAGGGAGAGAGAGAGAGAGGGAAAGAGACACAGGCAGAGGGAGAAGTAGGCTCCCTGCAGGGAGCCCAATGCGGGACTCGATCCTAGGTCTCCAGGATCAGGCCCTAGGCTGAAGGCGGCACTAAACCTGAGCCACTCGGGCTGCCCTAATAGTTTTTTTCCACTCTTTTTTTTTTTTCCCTGGAGGTAGCATATTTCAGTTTCTACCCTGAAAGGTCTTAAGGCTGTTTCTTATCTCTCTGGGACATTCAAACCCTAACCCCCAGCCTCTGTAGGCCCATCTATATCCATGCCCGGTGTTTGGGGGAGTCACTGTGACTTTGATAAATCCACTTACCTTCAGAATGAATTCAGTCTTTTGCCACCTGGGAACTTCCATTTCTTTCTTTGAAATTGGCTATTTAAATAACTGTTATTTTAGCCAGCATCCTCATGTTTTAGAGCAGGAGGTAGGTGGCTATCTGAGCTGGCTAAATATACCATGTTGACTGGCAATCCGATTTCTCTTGGAAACTTTTTTTTTTAAAGACAGTTGCCCACATACATAGTTTTGTTTCCCACTTTTCTATTTGACAAGAACAAATTTCCCCTTCAGCTTAGGTCTCCTCTCTTCCAATCTCCATTGTTTAGCATGGGGCCAGGTTCATGAATACCAATTAATGTTTGCTGAAGGGCACCTGATATAAACAAACTCTGGAAAGACTAGTCAATAAGGTGAGTGTGTGAGGAACCCTCAGTTGGAGGGGGATGGAGCTGAGTGGGTGAGTGGGGAATAGAAGAGAAGGTATGCATCAGATTCTGGAAAGCTGTAGGTATGTAAGCTTCTTCATAGGAAATTCACTGTGGAGTTCCCACATAGAAAGAAACTAGGTCCTCCTCCTCCCTTTCTAGGTAAGTCTACAAATGTTTAGAGGCTGAGTCTGACTTATAGGGTGAGACCAGCAAACCACTTACCAGCTGCTGCTGCTGCTGCTTTTCCTTTTTCTCATTAGAGAAGGCAAGAAAACTCTGTCAAAGCAGGTGATGCAAGAATGAAGCTGACTCAGAAATACCCAATCCCCTCAGGAACTTCTCTAAGAAACGGATTGGCCATTTTATAAACTCCCATCTGGAGGCATTACATTGAGACCACTAAGAATCCCTGGTGATTATGGCCACAGGGAGGCAAATCCACAATGTAATTTGCTACAGTGCAAGAATATTTAGGTTTCAGTAGATGAATTAAAAATTCAAAGGAGACAGAGTAATAACAATCTTGGAATGAGTGAGATGGGGTGGGAACAGAAAAGGCAAGGCCAGCCTTCGTGCAAGTTACAAATTTGACTTACATCATTGAAAATTTGTCACATTAAATGCAAGTTTTTTTTTTTTTTTTAAAGACAACACCTTACCACCATCTGTGAAATTGTAGGAATGAAGGCACCAACCTATGGCATCCCTATACATGTGACATCCTCTTTCTGCACATGAATATGCACAACTGTGAAATTCAGAGTGGAAATGAGCATTTAGTCCAACTGTAGTGTTTGCCAGGCACCTTCTAAACACTTATTTTCGAACAGAACCACCACCTAATGAAACATAGGTATTTAGACCCTGATTTTACAGATGAAGAAAATATTAGGACCTCGGGGGCAGGGATAAGACAGAGGATATGATCAGGAAATAAAGGGCAAAGGGCGGGGGGTCATCTAACACAGACTTAACCTGAGCAGTAGGCTCACAGGTGTGTTATAGCTTCTTTAAAAAGGGCATGTCTAAAATGTTTACAATAAATCACCTGTAAAGATTCAGAGAGGTTAAGTAACCCCAAACCACACATCCAGACAGACTCTCTTTAGAACCAGGACATTTGAAGTTCTACTAGGTTACTTCTCTGAAGTGGTTCAATTTAGTGCAGAATGATAGTAAGGTATAAAATCCAAAGTACTAAATACATTAAGATTAACTCCAGAGCCAGACTATCTTGTGACACCCTCTATACATCTCTCTATGCATCTATTTTACTTGGAGAATAGTCTGAATTTCCTATTATTATATACTAGTGGTGGAAAGCAGGGCTGCTAGCATCTTAGTCTACTAAAATTGGTAAGGATCACTGCTTCATCTTCAGCTACTTAGAATTTCACCACAGGTTCATTAAATAAACTTTTTTTTTTAAAAAGATTTTATTTATTCATGAGAGACACAGAGAGAGAAAGAGGCAGAGACACAGGCAGAGGGAGAAGCAGGCTCCATGCAGGGAGCCTGATGTGGGACTGGATCCTTAGTCTCCAGAATCAGGCCCTGGGCTGAAGGCGGCGCTAAACCACTGAGCCACCAGGGCTGCCCAAATAAACGTTTTCTTATGTTAATTCAGCCTGGTCCATGGCTTATAATTACAGTTGCAAACTTAAGGGCAAGTCTTTCTGATCTTGAGATGGTCTTTATGCAGTAATACCTTCCATTACTTACTGTGTGTATGTGTTGGGGTGGGGTGGGGTAGGAAGGTGGAAGTGGGAGCAGAGGATGGAATTCCTATTGACTGAGCATCTGTTATGAGCCTGGTATGGTGCTAAGCATTCTCCTTGTGCTACTCTATCCAATCCTCTACAATCCTGAGGGATATTGGCATACTTTTTTTTTAAAGAAGGTTTTTATGAGAATGCAGATTAGTTAGCAGGGACTTCACATGTAGGTGGGAAGAAACAATAATACAACAAAAGTTCAGGTGTTACAAGACAGAAGGGAAAGGGGGTAGTGAGAGCAGTGGAGAAAGCAGGCCGAGGGGACTTGAGATAGGGTAAACATCTGCTTGCATCAAGGTTTTTAGACTTGTTTTTTCAGGGAACTGGGGACTACTTTAAAGCCTTTTGATGAACTTTTTTCTCAAGCAGGAAAAGGCCCTGGGGAAGACAGCCTCTCTAGCAAGCAAGTCCCATGAGGACAATCAGCCACAGTTCCCAGAGCTGAGGCACAAGGGAGGAGGAGACTGGGGGGTGGGTTGGGGGGTGTGGGGCAAGGGCTGATGGCTGAAGAACTGTTCAACTCAACCCTACTCTTGGGAGAGAATCCGCTGGTTAGAAATCTGTAGGCAATGGTGAAAAACTAGATTTTTCAAGAGATGTTCAAATGGTCAGTTCTAATTATAACCACAGTTGACAACAGGTGAGGCAAGATGAAATTTAAAGATTGAAAGGAAATTAAAATTCCCCAACCAATCTCCAATTTTCTTGACTATTTTAGGACTATGGTAATTAGCCATACCCCCCCACGAAGAGAATTTTACAAAATAGATTCCTCTGTATCTAACAGGCCCACTCTAGCAATTCAGTCTTCCTGTCTAATGTATAAATTGGAAATAAAGTTCACGAAAGGCATTTCAGATACATATTATACAATAGTTCCTCTTAACTTAAACCACCCATCTAAACTTCCAATATTAATAACAAGTGGATGTCATAAAATAGTATGCAGTGAACATTTAAACAAAACTAGAAGTTTGGAATAACAGCATTTCCTGATTTCAATTTTTAAAAATTGTGGTTAAAGAGAAAGATGAAACAGCAACTCAAGTATATAATCTTGCAAAATTTACTCATTTGGCATTGATAAGCAAATAAACCTTTTCACCTCTTTTACCAGCCTTTTGAATTGTTTCTTTTTAAGCTGCCAAATATGTTCCTATAAGCTCTCCAGAACATCTTCATTCCAGGCCCCAAGACACTCCAAGTTGCCTCCGGGCTAAGGTATCTCCAAGGCTGACCTTCCACAGGGCTTACTGCCATTCACTCAACATCAATCTTTTCTGCTGTCTCCATGGACCGTTTTATTTAAGCACCATTCAAACTTCCTAAAATCAGTGCTAGAGCTGAAAAGGAACTCAGAAGACACCTCACCCTAACTGAGCACACAGAGGACAAGGAGGTCCAGAAGATGGATCATATTATGAATTAATTACTTGCAAAGTCAGGACCCAGGACCAATCCTCCATATAAGGGGGGCCAGGGAAGTTAGGTTTATCAAGGGCGCAGCAGGTGCCAGATACTTGACATTTACCCTCATTCAATCACAAGAAAGCAGTGGCCCCATTTTATAGATGATGAAATAGATTCACAAGTAACTTGCCAAGTAGCCAAGTAAGTAGGAGGGCAGGAATGAAACCAATCCTGTTTAGCAACAACACCATGCTCTTTTCACTGAATCTTGAGGTCAAAAAGTTCCAGACTTCAGTGCTCCTCAACCAATCTTAATCCATCCCATTTCACATCTCCATCAACCCAATATTAAATTCAAAGCACATGAGAACTAATCCATCTATCACACACGGTGTCGGTTGGAGAAGCATATTGCTCAGGCTGCAGGGACATTTCATTTGTTTAAATGTTTTTATTTAAAAAAAAAAATTAAAGACCTTCATGGCACAACTTCTTCCCAGCACAGTTATGTTTTAGTTATACCAATTACAATACAATTACATCCAATCAATCAAGGGGGCGAGGGGAAACTTCTGACTTCAAACTTAAAAAGGGGGGAGGGGCCACTTCAAACAAAGTTTAAAAATACTTAAAAAAAAAAAAAAAAACCTTTCAGAGTAATTGCCAACACAACTGTCTTACATTGGCATTCCATTTCCTGCCATCTCATCAATGCAGACACAGGTAGTGCTGAGAAATAAAGTGTCCCAATACAAGGTATACAGATGAGGTAATTTACAACAACACAGAAGTTGTTACTCTGTAAACCCTTGCCCCCCACCCACCCGCCGACTGGGTCTTCTTTTTTTTTTTTTTTTTTTCATGCTTCTGCAGTGACTCCTTAAGTAGCATTTTAAAAACTTCTATTTATTTTAAAAGGCTCTTGGGTGGCATTTCAGAGTCCTCTGCATTCACCTTCCATCTCTTGCAAGGTCTGATGCGTGTTTAGGAGGTCCAGCTGTCTGCAGCTCCCCACATCAGCCTCAGCCACAACTAGATTCTCTGAGCTATAAGGGTGGGATGTGAAGTCTCGATTTACAACCCTCCTCCCCACCTCAAAAGAAAGAGTTCATTAGTCATAAGTGTCCTGTTCAAATCACAATCCAGTGCAAACGTAATCACAAATTGCATCTCTGGCACATCCGGTGCTTTTAGCTTCTGCACAAATTCAACATGGTCACCCCCACAGCATTCTAGGGCATAAAAGGGTCAAGAACAATAAATACCCACTGTAAGTGGCCACAAGAAAGAAAATCACCCTGCCACACAGTCAGAATGTTTTCCCTATGGTTGAGAAGCATTATAAAAGGAGGCTTTAGCTTCCTGTAAAGTTTACCATTATATTCACGAAAGCTACCACCTTGATCAAATTACTAGAGCCAAGATGGGTTATAAAGTTAGATAAGTTCATTAAATTCAACTCGTGAAACAATTATGCTTGTCTATGGCGCCCAGGCGAGAAAGACTTATGATCTATAAAGGTAGGAGAAAGGGGAACTAAGACTTTAGGCCTTCAAATATGTTGGAAGAATTTTTCCTAGTTCCCACAAGCAGCTACTGTAATGAAAGAACAGGAGAAAATACAGAGCTGATGGTTTTGCTATTGTGCTTAAAAAACTAGGCTTCCTCAGTGAAGCACCTGATAAACTTAGGTGGTTGGATTACAGTGGAAAATCCACTTTACACACACACAAACACACAAAAACTGGCAACTTTTCCATCCCCAATCCCTGCACTGCTGAGACACAAAATGAGTTTTATGGCAAAGGATCCTTAATCCCCAGAGACGCTTTGGCTTGTGGTGCTTTTTTAAGGCCTCTCTGCCCTGCCCGGTACCATGGGTTGAATGAGGGGTGTATAAAAATGGGGGCCTTGGGAAGCCTCCACGGTACAGGGCTGCAGGCCCCTCAGATGTGAACGTGAGACACCCACCCAGCGAGACCTTTACACAGGGAACTTAAATCTAACCTTGATAAATAAAACCAAACGTTTATTTACACCAAAGAATTCCAACACTGGATCTTTCACATATGAAGGACAAAGTATTATATATATACACACAGCAAGGGGTGGCAGGGCTGTAACAAGAGTTTATAGTTTTCCCACAATTACAGGTCTACCATTTCAGTTCCACTGGAGATAGTGGCTCTGCTCCTACCTCTCAGATACATTTACAAGACTGAGGGGCAGGTCTTCTCACTGGATGGCATGTGAAGGAAGGGGAAGAAAGGAATAAAAGAAGGTAGAAAGCTTAAGATGAAACTCGGTGTGGCCACATCTTCCATTAGCTCTTAAAGAGTTGCTAGCATGAAACCTATATAGACAATGTTTTTCTTTTGTAAAAAGCAATAAGTTAAGCCCAGTAACTAACTGAATTCAAAATGGCCAAGTCAAAGAAAACGGAAAAAGGTTTTTCCTCCCCCTCCCACCAGCTATAGCGCATGTGGGGAGATGAAAGGGGAGGGGACAGAGATAAGGAGCCTGGGAAGGAAAGTATTAGAATTTTAAACTGAACTGAAACTAAAAGTAGAAGTGAGTTGGATTTAGGGTTAGGTCAGTAAGACATGATTCATACTGAACAGAAGTTTTCAGGAGCTCTCTGCACTTTGGGTAGATTTTCAGCATCTCAATGAAACTAAGACATATTTCCACTAGATTTACCAGGACAACCCCACTGAAGCACTTGAAGTAAAGTGAGAAAAGTGACCAGCAGTACACTGCTCTTATAGGTTGGGTCCTCCCTTCCTCCTTCCTTCCCACTTCCCTTGAAGAAGCTACATTTTTGTAATCTCTGGAGAAGAGCATGAGATATAAACCCCCCAAAGTGTGGGATGGTGGGGGAGCAATGGTGCACATGGGAAGATATCTCCACCCAAATGCAGCAGCCGGGATTGAGGCTGGTTCATCGGTTCATCTTTGTTCTTTAGTGATGAGAAACTGAATTTGAAAGGGGGGGAAAAGTTTTGTCCGTGAAATATTCCACCTGCAGGTAATTTTTCAGGGAATCCCCTGAGTTATGAAAAGTTCGAGTTTAAAAAAAAAAGGAAAAAAAAAAGAAAAAAAAAAAGAAAATCAGCCTATTATAATTTTTTTTTTTATGACTGAACTACTATAAATCCACAAGCAACGGTTCAGACACGGTGCTTCTGAAGTATTTCACCCCTCCCCGCCAGGCGCAAGCTGCATCAAGGAGAGCGTGGACTCCCCCACCTCTGCTTAGGCATCAGGAGACAGAAGGGGCCATTACTGTTGAGCGCCAGCGGCAGCTGGAACGGGCATCCCAAGGGGGTTGGCAGCAGCAATCACTGGTGAGCCTGCCAGAGGTCCAAGGGGTGAAGGGGTTGGCACTGAAGAAATCCCTAAAAGAAAACAGCTAAGAGTGAGCCAGACACCAACCTTGGAAATCTTAGTCACCAGTTTCTCATAGAACCTATTTCAAAAGTGACACAACAGTTCTTTTTTCTTTCTCTTTTTGTAATCTCTACACCAGCATGGGGCTCAAATTTATAATCCCAAGGATTAAGAGCTGCAGGCTCTTCTGATTGAGACAGCCAGGCACCCCAGTAATTCTTTTTCTGAAGGCCTCTATTCAGCCAGAATTTTACAAATTAAATCTAATTTCAAATTAAAATTAAGTTCTAGGGGCACCTGAGTGCCTCAGCTGGTTAAGTATCTGCCTTCAGCTCAGGTCATGATCCCAGGGTCCTGGAATCAAAGCCCTGCATCAGGTTCCCTGCCTCTCCCTCTCCCTCTGCTTCTCTCCCCTCACTCCCAACCCATGTTCACTTGATTTCTCTCTCAAAATAGAGAAATAAAACCTTATATATATATAAAACTAATTTCTAAATAACTTAGGAGACAAGTAAAGAAATCAAAGTCTAGGAAGTTTGTACAAAGCACACAGCTGGTAAGTGGAAACTATGCTTGAATTAAAAATAAGGCCTGTCTAGGGCAGCACTACCCAACCAAACTTTCTGCTCTGTACCCTGTTAATACAGTGGTCACTATCTGCACATGGCTACTGAGAACTTACAATCAGGCTAGTACAATCAAGGAGCTGTATTTTAAAATTTTACTCAATTTTAATTAATTTGTCACACATGACCAGTCACGGCCCTACTGAACAGCACAAGGCCAGAGTCAAAGCTCCTATATCATGCTGCCTAGTTAGCTGGCAGCTTTCAAAATTACCAAGTCATTTTCAGTGAGGAAATGCTAAAACAGTTTTAGAATTTATTTCCATTTGATTTCTTTTATTCATCAGATGACCAGAAATTACCTATTAGATTGCTTTCCTCAGTCATCCAGTTAATTTTCAATTGCTATATATATATATATGTATGTATGTATATGTATGTATGTATATATGTACATATATATATATTTTAAACAGGTAATAGACTCACATGATATAAAATACCAAAGGTTCATAAGAGCATATAGTAAAAAATTTCTCTTGCAAGTCTGCTTGGCCAATTTATGGTACCATTTTGGGGGTATAGCCCTCCAGAAATATTTTATGCATGCATATACATGAATAGAAATGTTTAAGAATGTGCATATAAAAATCATATATATGAATGTTGATTATATATAATTATATATTCTTGTCCACTCCTGGTCTTGGACATGGTTTTGCATCTTGTTCTTTTCATTTCACATTATTATTTTGGAGTTGGAGCTAAAAAAGTACATGAAACACTTACTTATTCTTTTTTCTGGCTATACAGCTTTCTACTGAATGGATATCCCATAATTCATATAACCAGTTCCCCATTAAGAGCTGTTTTCAATGCTTTGCTCTTACAAATAAGGCCATAATTAGCAGCCTTGGATATACATCATTTTGCCCATAGGCAAGATACCTAGAGGATAAGTTCTAGAAGGTAGCTAGTCCTTAAAAAAAAAAAAAAAAAATTGTGACAATTCTCTGAGGGTGTCTAAGTAAATGTCCTTACTACCACAAGTACACCCACATGAATGTTGCCTACATGTACAATTCTTAGGGGAAGAGCATATAGTTTCTTTTACAAAACCATGTACTCTGGGGATGCCTGGGTGGCTCAGAGGTTGAATGTCTGCATCTGCCTTCAGCTCAGGGCGTGATCCCAGGGTCCTAGGATCGAGTCCCACAACAGGCTCTCTGCATGGAGCCTGCTTCTCCCTCTGCCCGTGTCTCTGCCCCCCTCTCTCTCATGAATAAATAAAATCTTAAAAAAAAAAAAAAAACAAACACCATGTACTCTGTACAAAACCTCACTAATTCATGATGACTCAATAATAACAAAGAATAATTTCATACAAGGCTTTACAAGTTACTAGGCACATTATAGATGCTCTGAAGAACCATTCTTATACATGTATATACTTATGTATAAACCCTACCTTTAACCCCACTCCCAATTTCTTAATCTTGTTTATGAGAATCATTTAACTACCGTCACTCTAAACTGTGAGATGAAAATCTTATTTTACTCTTCACGGTTTGTTGGGATATTCAAATCCCTATGAGAAATTTTTGGGACTCTGGCCTAGAAGGAACTGTTGATACAATACTCAGTGTCACTAAAGTATACCAGTTATCAAAAACCATGCTGAAACCTGGTAAGGAGACCACACAGGTCAGTACTGACAAGAAGATAATCATTATAGAAAAGAGAAGGGCCGTAAGAAATCAGGCCACAGAGAGGGGGGAAACTAAGAATAATAACTGACTTCTACTTCTGTCCCCCTAGGAAAGTTAGCAGTGAACTGACCTGACATCATATTGGCGCTGCTGACAGGCGTACTGCCCCCTGGCATGCTAGATGAGCCCATTCGAGCCTGGTCCTTCACAACAGTATCTAGAAAAGACAAAGGGTTAGGTTCTGTTACACTTGAAGGTAACAGTATGGGGCCTTTAAGCAGCCACCCTCATCCTCTGCATTTTACTTAGAGTCTATGTTATTCCCAGAAGAACATAAGGTGCTTAAGAGCCTTCACCATGAATTAGACCAGTAATATAAAATAGGACTATCAGGACACCTGGGTGGCTCAGTGGTTGAGCGCTTGCCTTTGGCTCAGGTTGTGATCCCTGGGTCCTGGGATCAAGCTCCACATCAGGCACCCTGTGGGGAGTTTGCTTCTCCCTATGCCTATGTCTCCACTCTCTCTGTGTGTCTCTCATGAATGAATGAATGAATGAATGAATGAATGAATAAATAAATAAATAAATAAATAATAAATAAAATCTTAAAAAAAAAAATACGACTATCTTTCCTGTCAAACTGTGGTAAAGACTTACTCTTAAACCAAATTGGAGGAAGATATAATCATCTACAGTAGAGCTAATTTTTTTTTAAAGATTTTATTTATTTATTCATGAGAGACACAGAGAGAGAGGCGGAGACACAGGCAGAGGGAGAAGCAGGCTCCATGCAGGGAACCTGATGTGGGACTCAATCCCAGGTCTCCAGGATCATACCCTGGGCTGAAGGCAGCACTAAACCACTGAGCCACGAGGGCTGCCCAGTAGAGGTAATTTAAAACAAAAATAATCTTATTAGGTTTTAATGAGATAATACAATCTAACCTGGCCAAGACAGTAATATATTACCAGAGTGAACTGCTTTTACTGCAGTCCACAGCTCAGCGGGTCAAACATGGAGCCAATGTGGCCAAAGCTACAGGTTTGTGCAGGTTGATGCTATGAGCAGACTTCACTCTCCATTTCAATCAGCCTGTCAGTTTGCTTAAGGTACAGAAGACCTAGCAAGATTATAATCGGTTCACTACAAAACAACCACAGTACTCCCCAAGGAGTGATCTAACACTGAGGCTAACATCACAGTGAGGATGAGGTGGGACTAAGTGGCATTTTCACCCAGGACAGCACAGTGAGCTATGCTCATAAACTTAGGTCAAGGTGTTCATATGATAAGATGTTCAAGCCTCCTTGGCTTTGTCCAATGAATGAGTACCAGACAAAGTCAGTTAAAGAGCTGTTATTCTAATCCAACCACTCCAGGCTTGAGAACCATCACCCACATAGGAAGAAAAGCAGTTTACTCAGGAGTGATCATGTAGTAGATACTCTGTTAGATAACTCGACTCCTCCCAACAATTCTGCAAGACAGCTGCCATCACTATGTCCATGTGAAGAAACCAAGGTTTACTAACTTTCCTGCAAGCTAACTACAGCTGGGATTTCAATTCTGCTGGACCCAGAGCTTTCTTCACAACACATATTCTCCCATGCCTTGTATAGGTGGCTGGGTGGGCCTGCATAGGCTCTGTGGACTGGACAGTTGGACTCACAGAAATAGGGGTGCTCCATGGCCTCTCTTGCCGTAAGCCGTGACTGGTGGTCATATCGCAAAAGCTTGTCTAAGAAATCCAAGGCCTCAGGGCTGACAAGGTGTTGGTTTTCACTGTGGACGAAGCGTTCCCATCGCTTACGGGAGTGTCTGTAGAACCAAAGGGAGAATGAGAAATGGACCAACAGGCATAAAAGCCCAATCAATAACAAAGAAAGATCAAAACTCAAGAGAGTAGATTTTGTACCACTCTGCCACTAGGAAGACAATAAAACTAATTGGAGATTGGAATTAGCAAAGTCGCAGAAAAGAGAAATCTGAGTCCCGAGGATTCTACAAAACATAATTCAGGTTACTTTATAGGATTAAGTGCTCCTGTGTAGCAAAAAGGTCAGGAGGGTTAATCTGACCTCTTTCCCATCCCCACATAAATTCCTGGCATCTCTGCTGCTTGGCCAGCAAAAGCCTTTTCATCAGGCAAGTCCACTTCCTCCAGTTAAGTGGTTTATGAATTCATATTTTGTCTAGTGCCTATTGTCAGAGTCCACCGTCTGCAAATCAGTCTTGAAGCATGCATTTCCTTTTTCTATTATTCTTTTAAAGAAAGAGGGTTTTGTCATTTGGAGAAACAAGCTAAATCAAGAGATTCTGATTTTTGACCAACTATAACCATTCTCCTGGAACCTATAATTCACTTGACAGAATTTGCCAACCATACTCTCCACTTTCAGACTCCTGATAAGTGAATCTGGGAAGTGGACCACTCAGTCCAATACTTTTACTACAGGCCTGCCCATGCAACACCCTGCATCAACCAGATCACTGACACACCTGCAGTGTTGGCAAAGAGAATGTAACCATTTTGAGGATCCAAAGTATCTGTTTACATCCAAGTGCTAAAGCACAGAAGCACAGATTTTGTTTTATGGCTTACCTGCCCAAGATATCATTGAAACGTGGATCTAATTCAATGTTGTATTTGTCAATATAGTCATATAAATCTTCTGTCCCCAGAACCTTGGCTATCCTCACCAACTAGGATTGAAAAGACACAAAAGCCCACACCACAAACATGTTACATAATTAAATCAACCAGCCATAAGTGAATAACAGAAAGGGGTCACTATGGTTAGACGTATGAATGTGAACTCCTCACAACTTATTTAAAATTTCTGTGCACGGCAGGAAAGAATTTCCACACAAAATTCTCTAAATTATTACTCAATATGAAGGTGTCAGGAAAAAAGCAAATAGTCTTGTAACCTGGTTCCTTCCCCCTTAAAAGGTCTCTCTGGTCAAGCATTATTTCCCCCACCTCACAACCCAACTGAAAATGTCATTTCTTTTGGGAAGCTGCTCTTGTACATTCAGACCACTACTATCACTACAACTGACTTTTGTACCTGGTCTACAGCTCTACTCTGACATTTATGACTGTAACTTATTTCCTTATATGTTCTGTTCCCTTACTGAATAGAGTATGAGCTATTTGAGAGAAGGGACTATTCTTTTTTTTTAATTCTGTATTCTTCATTCCTGCATAGTCCTGACTACAGACTTACTGATTTTAACTAAATTCAGGTGGCACTGACTCATAAAAATGGTCATTGTGCTCCACCAAGGCAACAGTACCTTCCACAAGGTCCTAGAATCATTCCAGGTTCTCTTGAATGAAATGGCCCCTTGATCTTCAAGGGGAAGTGGAGCTAGTATAAAAAAACACCAACTATATTTCTACAGACAAACATCAACTTAATCCATAAAAAGAGACAAAATGAATCATAGAAATACCACACACAAACCAGTATGTTGGAGGAAACATTCCCACCATGCTGGGGGAAACAACTCTAAAGAAAGCTCACCACTAGGAGATTCTAAGGTAATGTCCTATTTCTTAAACTATTGTTCCTTTAATTGTATATTGTTTTACAAAGTAATTTACACATGTACCTCACAATAAAGCAAGCACTGCAAACTAAAGACTAGGAGAAATACTCTGATTTCAAAAGGCTGAACTGGTAGATTTCAAAACACCAATAGGAAAATCAGTCAGCTTGGCTGAACAAGGGATAAACTGAAAATTATGCTAGGGCCCTACCCTAAGAGGTTCTGATTCAACAGGTCTCAAGTGGCGGGCTGGTCACCTGTACAATTAGCAAGATCAACAGTAGTTTCTAATGGGTAGCAGACCTGGTCATCACTAAGTTAGACCAATAAGTTCCCTAATGGGAACAATATTTATCACCTGATCATAATTGTCATGTCCATGGAAAAATGGCTCCTTCCGGAAGATCATACTTGCCAGCATACAACCCAAGCTCCACATATCCAAACTATAATCGTACATCTGCATTAAAGTAAAAAAGTCAGTTATCATACATGAAATATGAATATCCTGTCAAAATAAAAAATTGTTCTTTACTATTAAAAAAAATATATATCATTCCATTGACTCAAAATCCAAAAACCATTAACACCTTCATGTATTTTCAGTCTTTTTTTCTATGCTTCCACCCCACTTCTACCCCATTTTTTACTTTCTCCACTTACCTAAGAAGGTCTCAAATTGTTACAGCACATGGAAAACTTTTAATGTGTAGCATTATTTTATTGCATAAATGTTTCAAAATTTAATCTTTAATTCCTCCTATAATAAAACAATGTGTATTGTTTTTCATCATCATTATAAATAATGTGAAAAACATTTTTATGTACAAAATGTTTTTTGAGTTCAGGCTTAAATAGCTTTGGGGTCCCAGAAAAGCAATTTCTAGGACAGAGACCCAATGCTGTAAGGTATCTGGATAATAACACCTGGGAGGACTAGGAATGAAAGGTAATACCAAGGATTTGTTTCTGTAAGGAGAAAGAGGGTTTTTTCCCCCCTTTCTTGGTAAGGAGAAGGTCTTTAGAACACAATTTAAGAAAATCACAAGAGAACATTTTTGAGTTTACATTAATGTTGGTTAAACCTAGCGTAAAATTCTCAAACTAGCTCTGGAATTTCTGATTAGAAAAAGTATCTTTGGTGTACTTTCTCTTCAGTCAGATCAAATGTAGATTTATTCTTATTCTCCCAACATCATGACAATAAAAATAACACAAGTTATGATGAAGTGTTCCATATTTTATACTCCTATGAGAGGGCCAGCCATGTATGTGCATAAATGGCCTACTCAAAAGCACAAACATGACATTTTTCAAGTGTAAAACATAGGACTGAAATTTTATCTGCTCTTCTCTTCTCACCTGATAGTCTACAAGTAGCTCAGGACCTTTGAAGTATCGGGAAGCAACTCTGACATTATATTCTTGGCCAGGATGGTAAAACTCAGCCAAACCCCAGTCTATTAGTCGTAGCTGAAAGAAAAATAGAATCATGAGCAATTTTATCTTTCAAGCTACCCCTCACACTGCCATCAGAATACTCTTAAAAAAAAAAAAAAAGCAGCCATAATGCTCTCTTATGGAAATATTTCCAGTGACTACCTAGTGCATTTAAAATGAAAACCAGACTTCTTAGGGCATCTGGGTGGCTCAGTCAGTTAAACATCTGCCTTTGGCTCAGGTCATAATCCCAGGGTCCTGGGATCCAGCCTCACATCAGGCTACCCGCTGAATGGGGAGAGTTTGCTTCTCCCTCTGCCTCCCCTCGCTTGTGCTCAAGCTTTATCTCTCTCAAATAAATACATAAAATCCTAAAAAAAAAAAAAAAATCAAACTTTTTGGCTTGGCATATAGGGTCTCCATGATTTAGTTCCTGTGCTCTAGTGAGACTTACAGTTACTGAAAAAAACCACCTCAATTTGCGCTTCTGCACAATTTCTTGAACTGCTCCTCTAACTAGAATGTCTTCAATTGTCCAACCTAGACTCCTAAATAAACATATCCCCATCTTTTGAGATATTCAAGTTAGCCCTTCAAGTCTTTTCTAATTATCCAAGTAGAACCAACCCTTGTCTTTAGCCCTGACCCTCAAATATGTTTAACAGAATCACAACTTTTTTTTTTTTTAAGATTTATTCATTCGAGAGAGAGAGAGAGAGAGAGAGAGAGAAAGCAGAGACACAGGCAGAGGGAGAAGCAGGCTCCATGCAGGGAGCCTTCAGGATCAGACCCTGGGCTGAAGGTGGCACTAAACTGCTGAGCCACCCGGGTTGCCCCCAGATTCACAACTCTTTATATTTGTTTTCTTTCTTTCTTTTTTTTTTTTAATTTTTATTTATTTATGATAGGCACACAGTGAGAGAGAGAGAGAGAGAGAGGCAGAGACACAGGCAGAGGGAGAAGCAGGCTCCATGCACCGGGAGCCCGACGTGGGATTCGATCCCGGGTCTCCAGGATCGCGCCCTGGGCCAAAGGCAGGCGCCAAACCGCTGCGCCACCCAGGGATCCCTATATTTGTTTTCTACCTTTCTTTTTAAATTATACACTATAAGTTCCTTGAGGGAAGAATGTATAATTAATTCACTTCTGCAACTTTTACAATTCAGCATGATGCCCAGTACATACAAGGAAAATATTTGTGGGGCACCTGGGTGGCTCAGTTGGCTGGGCATCTGACTCATGATTTTGGCTCGGGTGTTGGTCTCAGGCCCTGCGTCAGGCTCTGTGCTCAGAACAGAGTCTGCATGTCCCTCTCCCTCTGCTCCTCCCCCTAATCTCTCTCTCCCAAAGATAGATAAATAAAAGCTGAAAAAAAAATTTGCTGAGCAAAATGAAGGGAAAAGCCAAACCAAAAGCTCTCATCAAAATGTATCCTCAAAATGGAAAACGAAGTAGACAAGACCAAGAGGCAACCTTATTTGCCCACTGTGCAAAGCATGACCATGATCTGAAGAATGAGCAGTAGGGCTTGAGTAGTGCCTGACCACTCTGACACCATCTCTGTAAGTTCACTGTTAACTAGGTACATGTTTTCCTTGTTTCAGTACAGAAGGGAAATGTAACAAAAGTTACAAAGAAAACATAATCGTTGTATCCTTTTTCTTTTTACCCCTTTAACATTAGTGCTTCAGAGTTCTCTTTGACCTTTTTGTATCAACAGGTACTCCCAGATGACCATTTCTGGTTTGTGGCTTCACAAATAGCATCTCAGCCTTTTTTTTTTTTTTTTTTTTTGGGTAAATATTTTATTTATTTATTAATGAGAGACACACCGGAGAGGTAGAGACACAGGAAGAGGGAGGAGAAGCAGGCTGCACGCAGAGAGTCTGATGCGGGACTCGATCCTACAGCTTTAGGATCCCACCTTGAGGCAAGGACAGAAGCTCAACTGCTGAGCCACTCAGGTGTCCCATCATCTCAGCCTTTTCCACCTATACTCTCTAGCCTGTGCCTCCTGCCAACTGACTCTTGCAATTGTCTAACAGACCAAAACTAAACCTTTTAAAAATTATTTATTTATTTGAGAGAGAAAGAGAAGGAGAAGGAACATGAGCAAGGGAAGGGTGAAGGAGAAGCAGACTCCCCACTAAGCAAGGAAGCCTGACTTGGGGCCCAATGCCAGGACTCCGGGATCATGACCTGGGCTAAAGGCAGATACTCAACCAACTGAGCCACCTGGGTGCCCCAAAACTAAACCTTTGATTATCCCTGCAAACCTACTTTTTACCCAGCCTCTCCCTTCTCAACTAAAGATAATTCTATTCATACTTTCATTCAGGCCAAGAATTTTCACCCTGGATTCTTATTTCTCTTATACTCCACTGCAAATTTGTGAATTTGCCCTACCCTATTCTGACCATAAGCATCACATCCACTGCCATCACCACCTCTTATCTGACTTCCGCAATAGCCTTTTTTCCTAACTGGTCTCTTTGCTTTCACTTCTGCCCTCTACCTGTTCTCTACAAATCAAAAGCTTTTCATTTAAAAATGATTATAAAATCACACTAAGTTGGAGATGTTCTGTGTATCCTTTACCCAATTTCCCCTAATGGTAACATCTTGTATAACTACAGATCTTATTTTCCAGTTTTACGCACATGCATGCATGTAGTTCTTACAACTTTATCAATGCATATATTCCTATAACTCAAGAAGATACAGAACTCTTTCATCACCAGAGATGTCCCTTGTGCTATCCCCTCCCCTCACTTCCTAACCTAACCCCTGGGGCAACCTCTCTGTTTTCAAGCCCCAATTTTGTCATTTTGTTAATTTTTATTTTTTTAAGATTTTATTTATTTACTCATGAGAGACACACACAGAGAGATACAAGTAGAGGCAGAGGGAGAAGCAGGCTCCATGCAGGGAGCCCGACGTGGGACTCGATCCTAGGTCTCCAGGATCACACCCTGGGCTGAAGGCAGTGCTAAACTGCTGAGCCACCAGGGCTGCCCTAATTTTGTCATTTTGAAAATGGACTCATTGGTGGAACTTTTTATCACTGCTTTTTTTCACTCAGCATGAAATCCATCAAGTTGTGCATTATCACTAGCTCTTTCCTTTTTTGTCTCTTTAAAGATTTATGTATTTATTTGAGAGAGAGAGAGAGAGCACACATGCATGCAAGCAGAAGGAGCAGAGGGAAATAATATCCAAGCAGACTGGTGCTGAGTGTGGAGCCTGACACGGGGTTCAATCTCACAACCCTGAGATCAGGACCTGAGCCAAATCAGATGCTTAACTGACTGAGCCACCCAGGGGCCCCAGTTCTTCCTTTTCTTAAAAGATTTTTTTTAAATCTTTAAAAAAATTATGTACTTACTTATTTGGAGGAGAGAGCAAGCAAGAGCACAAGCAGAGGGAGGGGCAGAAGCAGGCTCCTTGTTTTTTTTTTTTAATTTTTTTTTATTAATTTTTATTTATTTATGATAGTCACAGAGGGAGAGAGAGAGAGGTAGACACAGGCAGAGGGGGAAGCAGGCTCCATGCACCGGGAGCCTGATGTGGGACTCGATCCCGGGTCTCCAGGATTGCGCCCTGGGCCAAAGGCAGGCGCCAAACCGCTGCGCCACCCAGGGATCCCGCAGGCTCCTTGTTGAGCTGGAAGCTCTACTCGGGGTTCCAACTCAGGACCCTGGGATCATGACTTGAGCTGAAGGCAGATGCTTAACCAACTGAGCTACCTAGGAGCCCCAAAATATTTTAAGTAATCTCTACATTCAAAACGGGGCTTGAACTTACAACTCCAAGCCCAAGAGTTGCATGCTCTACTGACTGAGCCAGCCAGGCACCCCTAGTTCTTTCCTTTTTAATGCTGAAGAATACTACATAGTAATAAAATGACATGGTATAGCTATACCACAATTCAACCATTTGCTCATTGAAGGACATTTGGGCTTTCCCCAATTTTGACCTATTACAAATAAAGTTGTGTTCATGTATAGATTTTCGTGTGGACCTAAGTTTTAGCTTCTCTGGGATAAATGCCATATTCCTGGGATTGTTTAGTATACATGATAGGGTTTTAAGAAACCTACAAACTAAAAAACAACAGTCTGGCATTTTTTTCTTTAAAAAAGATTTTACTTATTTTTTTGACACAGAAAGAGAGCACACGCAGGTGGAGTGGCGGGCAGAGAAAGGAGGAGAAGCAGGCTCCCCATAGAGTAGGGAGCCCAATGCACGACTCAATCCAGGATCCTGGGATCATGACCTGAGCCAAAGGTAGATGCTTAACTGACTGAGCCACCCAGGTGCCTTTTAAAAAAGAAAAAAAGAAAAAAGAAGAAAAAGATTTGAGGGTAGCCTGGGTGGCTTAGCGCCACCTTCAACCCAGGACCTGATCCTGGAGACCCAGGATTGAGTCCCACGTCAAGCTCCCTGCATAAAGCCTGCTTCTCCCTCTGCCTGTGTCTGTGCCTCTGTCTCTCATGAATAAATAAAATCTTAAAAAGAAATAAATAAAATGAAATGAAAATTAAAAAAAAAAAAAGATCTGAGAAGAGAGAAAGACAGCTTGAGTTCGGGAGGGTCAGAGGGAGAAGATGACTCCCCACTGAGCAGAGAGCCTGATGCAGGGCTTGATTCTAGGACCCTGAGATCATGACTTGAGCTGAAGTCAGACACCCAACTGACTGAGCCACTCAGGCACCCCAATCTGACATTTTTCAAAATGGCTGTGCTGCTTCATGTTCCTGCCGGCAATGCATGAGACTGAGTTTCTCTGCATCCTTGCCAACATGTGGTATTGCCACTATTTTAATTGTTCTAATAAACGTGTAAGGAATTTTTGAAAATAGGAGAATGTCAACCCTCTGTTCAAACCTTGCATAAAAAAGCTCTGCACCTTCGGAAAAAAAGGCCTGGCAATGACCTTTAGGTTTTACATGATCTGGTTCTCTTTACCTTGCAGATCTCATTTCATTCCTCTCCTCCCTGTTGATTTTATTTGTTCCAACATGCCATGCACTTTCTTGCCTTAGGGCCTTTGCACCTGAGATTTCATCTATCTGGGACACATTTGTTTTTGAGATTACATGGCTGGTTCCCTCAAAGTGTCGTTAAAAATGTTACCTTCCCAAAGAAACCTTCCCTTTACAACTTTGCTTAAAACCACAACACCCTCCACCGTTCCCTATTCACGATTTACTTTTCTTCCATATCACTTTTTTTTTTTTAAAGATTTTATTTGACACAGAAAGAGCACAAACTGGGGAGCAGCTGGCAGAGGGAAGAGAAGCAGGCTCCTTGCTCAGTAGGGAGCCCCTTACAGGGCTTGATCCCAGGACCTGAGCTGAAGGCAGATGCTCAACCAACTGAGCCACTCGAACACCCGACTTTTTTTTTTTAATAAGAATCTGAGAGCAAGCACATGTGCGTGCATCAATTGGGGAGAGGCAGAGGGAGAAGAGAAGCAGACTTCCCTCGGAGCAGGGAGCCTGATGTAGAGCTTAATCCCAGGACTCTGAGGTCATGACCTGAGCTGAAGGCAGATGGTTAACAGACTGAGCCATCCAGGAGCCGCTCTTCCACATCACTTAACTTTCTTTTTTTTTTTTTAATTTTTTTTAAATTTATTTATTATAGTCACAGAGAGAGAGAGACAGAGGCAGAGACACAGGCAGAGGGAGAAGCAGGCTCCATGCACCGGGAGCCCGACGCGGGATTCGATCCCGGGTCTCCAGGATCACGCCCCGGGCCAAAGGCAGGCGCCAAACCGCTGCGCCACCCAGGGATCCCTCACTTAACTTTCTATCCCACCAGCCTCCCACAAATACAAGCTTGCTATGGACAAGAATTTTTTTGTCTATTTGTCTCACACATCCATCCCCAGTCTCTTGAACGATACGTATTATATAGTTTGAGTCTAAAAGAATATTAACTGATGAATAAATCAGCTATGTCCCCAAAGTCTATAATGGATAGCCATCACTGCCTATAAAAGGTGGGCTTGGTAACCTTAAAAAATGGACTATAAAGCTATGTGGTCAGTGCAGGTCTATTAAAGCATCTGTAGAGTTTAGGGGCCTCATGACACTTGTTAATAAGCAGCAGCATTTTCTGAGTATCTTATCTACATTACAATTATGTAATAAATTAAATTTTATTTTAATAAAGTATAATTCGGTATACTTAATTCTCACAATAACCTAGTGGTACACAAAGCAATATTATTATACTCATTGTATAAGTAAGAAAAAGGAAGCAAATGAGGAGAAAGCAGTTTCCCCAAGAGACTAGTTATTTAATAAATGAAACCAGAAGCCAGCTTTCCTGCCTGAAGCTAATGTTTTGTCCACTAATTAAGGTTTCCTTCCTTCTTCTTCTTTTTTTTTTTTCTTTAAAGTAATCTCTATGCCCAAGGTGGGGCTTAAAATCACAACCCCGAAATCAAGAATTGCATGGTCTACTGACTGAGCCAGCCAGGTACACCAAATCTGTTTCCTTCTTTATTTTTTTATTTTTTATTTTATTTTTTTTTTTCCTTCTTTATTTTTTTAAAGATTTATTTATTTATTCATGAGAGACAGAGAGGGGGGGGGGGGGCACAGACACAGGCAGAGGGAGAAAGCAGGCTCCATGCAGGGAGCCTGACATGGGACTCGATCCTGGGTCTCCAGGATTACATCCTAGGCCAAAGGCTGCGCTAAACTGCTAAGCCACCCGGGCTGCCCATCTGTTTCCTTCTTGATAGTATTCTTAGCAATAGGAATACTGATTTCAACATTCTGATTTGTTAACGAGTTCATTCACTTAGCAAATATTTATCAAGTGCTTAATAGGTACCAGTGATCATGACAGATGCTAGGAATAAAGTGTTGAAGATGAGGTGATAACTCTATCATACTAATAAAAAACACTTGGCAGTCTATCGCTTTACCTTTCTGTGCTCATGATCAATCATGACATTATGGGGCTTCACATCTCTATGCATAATTCCCATGCTGTGACAATAATCCAGGGCCTGTAGGAGGAACAGGTAAGAAAGAAAGAGTTAGTGTACTGGAGTGATAGTCTTAAAGCTTTCTAACTTTTTCCTCTATAGTTTTCCTAGCCTCACAATACCCATGGGAGTCAGAGTTAGGACAATCACTACCATGTTATTCTTCAGAGACCTGTTCAAGATCCTATAGTCAAGCAAACTCAAGTCTCTGAACTTCACGTTCTGTTCCTACCTGTCGTTTCAACATTGTTTCTGTTAAAAAACACCCAGTGTGCAGCACATCACTGCCAATCTCTCCCACTTACCCAAAGGCTGGATTATTTTCACATAGGACCCTCAGAAGAAAATTGGTCTGTACTACAAACCTTTCATTCAAAGAACAATAATCTTCTACCAGTTAAGAGTCCACAGTAGAGGTTGGCAAACCATAGCCCACTGGCCAACTATGGCCTGCTGCCTATTTTCATGAATACTGTTTTACTGGCGCCCAGCCATACCTATTTGTTTGCATATCGTTTCTGGCTGCTTTTGTGTTACCACAGGAGATATGAGTAGCGTGAGAAAGACCCTATGGCTCACAAAGCCAAAAATTTATCCATGTTACCTAATTTATGACATCAAATCTGATTTGAAAACTATGTCCAATCTCAAACTAAGGTGAACTGAGTAGCATAACCTTTGGGGTTTGCTAATTCCAGCCTTCAAGCCAGCGGATGTCACTAGCCAAGTTTTTTTGTTTGTTTGTTTGTTTGTTTTTACTGGCCAAGTTTTTGTCCTTCCTGAAGGGCAACTTGGGTTCCTATGGTTCCCAGGACTAGACAAGTATATCCCTAACTTTGTGAGGTCCTGCTTGCCACAATATTGCATGAGCCAATGGAAATATCAATTATCTCTTCTAGCATAGTCTCTTTAGGGCACTATTAAGGTTCAAATGCAGGCTTTATAGCCACCCTCATTTGGTAAGAAACTTCAGCCACCTCTTAGCAATTTTCTCATCTATAATGCTGATCTTAATGCTTACCAGGAGCAAGATAGTGATCCCACTTTAGAAGTCAAAGTCCACTCTAAGTAAGCAATCTCTAAGCAGAGATTTACATAATCCTTAGGACAATGACCCTTTGAGGGCTGCATTAGTTTACTGTTTTACTTGTTGAATTTTAAGTAAAATAACATATACCAGAAACTAGCATATCAGAAATTATTTTTGTAAGTTTTGATAATTTAATTGTAACTTTCATAGGAGCACAACAGAAATTACAAATATTTTTTAAAGTATCAGCTCACTTTTAAATGTTTCTAAATCACATTCCTACTAGACTCTATTCCATAAAACCACAAGGGTTCTGATGCTATTAACTTATTAAATCTTATATGGAGAGGCTCCTCCTTTTTTTTTTTTTCCCAAGATTTATTTATTCATGAGAGACACAGAGAGAGACAGAAAGGCGGAGACAACAAGCAGAGGGAAAAGCCAGCCCCATGCAGAAAGACCAATGTGGGACTCGATCCCGGAACTCCAGGATTATGATCACGCCCTGGGCCGAAGGCAGGTGCCACACCACTGAGCCACCCATGGATCCCCCGAGAGGCTCCTTCTTTTAACATACTTTCAAAGGTAATTCACTGGCTTTTCCAGTTAATTGGACTATTTAACAAAAGGAAGATCAAACTAAAGACATTTAGTATTTTCAGGTTCCCTTACCTTCAGAATCTCATACATGTAAAATCGAATATCATAGTCTGTTAACGTCTGGTACAATTGCTGTTAAAGACAAATGCAACATTTGAGCCATGAAATAATGCTAATGGGAAGGCAATTCTCATCTTTGTAGTAATTCAAACTCAGATTTGGCTCATTTGACACTGTTCCAAGGTCTGTCTGTTCACCAGTCTCTGCTTCTCCAACAGAAAATATGCTTTTTAAAAGAGATACTTTGGGTTTTTAATCCTATACGTAAAAGTGAACTTATTTAAACTTGTGTTGCTCAAGCTATAATGCACTGTTGGGAATATACCAATTTATATATGCAACATGCATTAATGTTATACATTTGCAATTTAGTCTGCTTTTCATTTATCTCCAGACCTTTTCATACAAGGCATTTTGGCCTCAGTAAGGTATTAACCCATCTTTGGCTTACATTATAAGCACTGTGGGTCACTAGTGGGTATGCAAGATGGCTTGCTGACAAATCTGTCAATTTAACAGAACTATTCCTGTCCCAATTTGAAAGTTAACTCCAAATGACTATCATGTATCCTTTCCAGGTTCCAAAAAGTTGCAGATCTTTAAATATCTACATATTGTTAAATGTTTAGTGAGAGCCTATGACAGTTTTCCTTGAAGTTATCATTCTGATTCTAAAACAGTTTTTTCCCTTTTTCCTCCTCTCAGCAAGTGATTCACAGGATTCACCCATTTATTGATACATAACGTTCTTAATCCTAGACTGGTACAAAGGCCAAGTCAAATACCTTTACAGCTTGTAAACCAAGAGAGTGCCCACATTCCTCTGCTATACTGGAATTGAGAATGTTTCAAATAAGCAGGCCACTGAATGGGGTGGAAGTCAGAGATCTGTTGTTGTAGAGGTCTGTATTATACCAGAATTTATACTACCCTTTTGCATCTCCCCCCACCCCCTTCTTTTTAAGATCTATAGCCCAGAGTTTCTGAGGAATCCCAAGGAATAAGCAGTCCTTGCTTGTACATACACAATACATTCCTTCTTGAATATAGTTGTTTTAAAGTGAAATGCCTTACAGCCAGAGCCTGACTAAACATGTGTTGTGGCCTTTTATTAAGTTTGACATCTGTATAATCTGTCAAATGAATGGTAAACATGGTGAAAAGTAAATGTATTGGTAATTAAGGAGCCCCAAATGAATGAAAGAGCAAACTACCAAGATGTTAAAAGCAGACACCGCTTGTACAGCAGTTTCTCTACCTGAAAACTTAGCACTGTAAGTATGAAAAGCTCTTTTTAATTAAGTTAGAAGGAAGCTCTTCTAACGGTAACATCACTAAGAGGCTTTCTATGTGGTCTAAAACCCCAACACCTTGAAATGGTTGGTTATATATTATACCTTGAAGTCTGTGTTGTTTACGTGTTCAAAAACCAAGGCAGGGGTTCGTGACTAGGGGAAAGAAAAAGAAAACACACATTAGCAACAGCCCTGGCAGCTTTAGTGGGCGCAATGTTTGCAGATACTACGTGGTGAATTTAGTAGTCCTCGCCTCAGTAGTAGGAAACCCTCTACTGCTACATGCCCTCCCCACTCTGATCACCACCACACTTAGGTCATTTTTGGGATGGATTTCAAACAGAAGACATGGAGCTGAAGTCTCACCAGGCTCTAGGCAGCCCGACAATGCGCCCATCGCCCATCGGCATCGGACCTGAGTTTGCAAAATGGATTAACACATTTCAGTTTCCAGTGCTATCAGTCTCTTAGCCTAGAAGAATAAGAAATAGTCTGTGGGTGGAGGTCTCTTCGAAAGAAAGACCCAAGCTAGTTAAATGGTATAACTGATTAAGCACTTTTAAAGCAGGACTTAACGATAGAGGGGGGAAAATAGAGGCCAGTTGTGCTATGGGTCAAACACCACCTCAGCCCTAGTGGGCCTTGCCAGCGCCTACTATACTCACCACAGGGTCTTTTACAATGTCTGCCAGTGTGATGATATTGGGACCGCCTCGTAAATTCTCCAAAATCTTTATTTCACGCTTGATTTTCTTCTTCTTTACTGGCTAAAAGGGTAAAAGTATTAGTGAAATGATTTCCAAGTATTTCAATATGTAGTATAATTCATAAATGGCTTACTTAGGAGTTCTTTGAAAGAAGGATATGTGTCAGTCTCATCTCTGAACCCCTTCTCCTAGCCCTGTGCCAGGTATTCTGTAGGTACTTAGCAAATGTTGAATTGAAAGAAAAAAAAGACTTTCATCCCAAACACCAGACCTCTGCAGAACCAGCATTTAATTCCAGTTGTTAATCTTAGTATATTAACTTTTTAAAACTATACAAAAACTAGGAATGTGTATGGTAATACTGAGACATATCTTGTAAACATCTCTTTGTCAATTAGGATAAAGCATGAGCTCTTTCCATTCCTTCCTCTAAACACCCTAGGGGAGCCTAGGTGGCTCAATTGGTTAAACGTCCAATACTTGGTTTTGGCTCGGGTCATGATCTTAGTTGGGAGATTGAACCCTGCCTCAGGTTCTGTGTTCACTGCAGTCTGTTAGGATTATCTCCCTCTCCTCTGTGTATACACTCTCTCTCCCCACCTCTAAAAGATAATAATAAAATCTAGAAAAATCAAAAAAAGTCCCCACCCTACAGAGGGGAAAGAAGTCAGGACCAACAGCAGGGATACCCAAACCATCTTTGTGCAGTATAACTTTATGGGTTAAATGTGGCCTTGAAGTCAGACTGCCTAACATGAATTGCACATTTATTACCTGCTGGCTCTGTGCCAATGGGCAAATTAAGTTCTCTAAGGCTTTCATTATGGGTAAAAATAATCAACAAGAATATATATATTCTGAATCGGTTGGGACATAATCCATAATATCTGTCTAGTTTCATCACCAATATTTCTATAAGTGAACCCTATCCTCCATTTAAAAAAGACCACTCTACAGAGTCCCATGAGTAGATCTTCCATGTTCCTTTGTCCACAACCATTATTTCTACATCTCTTCTCATACAGAAATCCTTTTCATTCTTCTGAGGAAGGCTTTGGTCCAACTCTATCTCCTCCACAAAGCCTTCCTTCTAAATAATCTAAAATAGTGTTGGTCCAAAAGAAATGCAATGCAAGCCACGTGTGTATTTTAAATGATCTAGTAACCACATTAAAAAAGTGAAAAGATGGAGATCCCTGGGTGGCTCAGCAGTTTAGCGCCTGCCTTTGGCCCAGGGCATGATCTTGGAGTCCTGGGATCAAGTCCCATATCAGGCTCCCTGCATGGAGCCTGCTTCTCCCTCTGCCTGTGTCTCTGCCTTGCTCGCTCTCTGTGTCTCTCATGAATAAATAAATAAAATCTTTAAAAATAAAAAAGTGAAAAGAAACACACAAAATTAGTATGTTTAACAAAATATATCCCAAACCTTATAGCCACACATGGCCCATGTCTGCTACCCTAGACTATGCAGGTCTTTCCTAGGGTGTCAGTCACCTTAGACTACTGATACACTGCATGTGATTCTTAGAAATTGCTGTAAGTATGTATCATCTCTTCATCTAAAAGATAAGTGGCTACTAAACCTCATGATCAACAGTCACCTTGATTTTTAAACATACAGATTCCCAGGTCCCACCTAGAATTGCTGAATCAGAATCTTGAGAATAGAGCTAGACAGCTATTCTTAGATACTTCCTAGGTTGATAATCCAGGTCAAGGAACTACCAAACCATACCGCAAAATCTTTTAACCTTTCCTTAAGTCCTAAGCACCTGGTACAGAACACAAGCAAGCAGGTCTTGGATACAGACCATCTTCAAAATCTGGCTTTGTAGCTATGCAGTTTTGGGAAAAGCACTTATATGTTTCTGAATTTAAGCTTGCTTTGAAGAACTGTTGTAACATAAATACCCAAGTTAAAATGGAGGCTAGTTGAAAGTGGACAATAAATGGAAACTGGTGCTAATAGAGACTACCACAGTCCACATCTAATTCAATTCACAACTCTTAGCCTTGCTATTAGAACTCAGTACACTTACTGCGAAGCAGGCTGATCAGAAGTTTTCTCTTTTCGCTTCAACTATCAGATCTCTGTGATCTGCTGGAACATCTGGGAGATCTTTCTACCCTCCGGGAACTAACCATCAGTCTATCCCGATTTCTACTAAATCACTATTTCTCAACTGCCGGTTTAAGTAAAAAAAAATTTTTTTTATAGAATCCTTAAAATCTATAAACTTACAAACCGGTTTGTGATAGACTAGGCAAGTGACTTAAATTTAATATGATCAATGCAACTATTCTGTCTTAAATAGGTGGGAGAAATTAAAAAATTTAAAGTTTTTATGAATGGATTTCATCTATACTTATAATCATCTATATAATTACAGTAAAATATACATTACAATTAGGAAAAGACTGAGCTGAAAACAATCTTGTCAGTCCTTAACTCAAAACCATCAATAACTCCCAATAACCTTGAAGAGATATACATTAACTTTTAAGACTGGAAGGAAATGCAGAGATGATCTTTTCCAGGTGACCACCAATTTAATCTCCCTTTCCAAGCTCACCTCCCAAGTATGATCACTCAGTATCTTCCACATGAAACATTTCACTCGTTTCTTCCTATTTCCTTATCTTGTGCATTCTAAATCATACCTCCCCCTTCTCCACTTCCACCTACACCTACTCAAATCCTCCTTCCATTCAGGGCCTGAAAATAGCTCCTGGGAGCTTTTCCTAACTACCACCTTCTTCTGAACTGTGAAACCTTTTTTATGACTCTAGATAACCTATCACTTTAGGAGTGCATGGGTGGCTCAGTTGGTTAAGTGTCTGTCTTTGGCTCAGGTCATGATCTCAGGGTCCTGGGATTAAGCCCTGCATCGGGCTCCCTGCTCAGCGAGAAGATTGCTTCTCCCTCTCCTTCCTACTCATGCTCTCTCTCTCTCTCAAATAAAATCTTTAAAATAAAATAACCTGTTACTTTATCATATCCTTTTCCATATAAATATCCTACAGTTAAACAGAATTTCAGCCTCCAAAGTACATTTCTATATATAATTTATTTGATCCTCACATCAACTCTGAGAAAGTCAGGGAAAGCAGGATTATCTCATTTGTACAGATAAACGAACACCTTAGATTGGTTAAAAGGACTGTTAAGGTTAATTACTTTTAGAGTTTGAATTAGAATCCACATGTTCTGATTTCCAGCCTAATTCTTTTTTCTTTTTAATACTTACTTATTTATTCATGAGAGGCAGAGACCTAGGCAGAGGGGGAAGCAGGCTCCCTCTGGGGAGCCTGATGCGGAACTCGATCCCAGGACCCTGGCATCACTACCCGAGCCAAAGGCAGATGCTCAACCACTAAGCCACCTAGCATCCTCTACATGTGGTAACACAAATATCAATACTTAAACTTTCTGGTTCCCAAAAGGTGTGCCATGGCACCTCAGCAAGTTCATAGACGCTCTATGAAATTTTCAATTTTTGAAGGAAATACCAATCAACACCCGATATCCACCAGAAACAGAGCATACTATTAGCTTGAGGTAGCTCATAGTTTCAACATTAGATTGCACTACATTTTTGTGAAGCTGGGTTTTCAGTCGTTGCTATGATAAAAAGCAAACACTATACAAAAATCAATGTTGAAAAGGAGGGATCCCTGGGTGGCTCAGCAGTTTAAAGCCTGCCTTCGGCCCAGGGAGCCTGCTTCTCCTTCTGCCTGTGTCTCTGCCTCTCTCTCTGTGTGTGTCTCTTGTGAATAAATAAATAAAATCTTAAAAAAAAAAAAAAAAGTTGGGGATCCCTGGGTGGCGCAGCGGTTTAGCGCCTGCCTTTCACCCAGGGTGTGATCCTGGAGACCCCGGGATCGAGTCCCGCGTCGGGCTCCCTGCATGGAGCCTGCTTCTCCCTCTGCCTGTGTCTCTGCCTCTCTCTCTGTGACTATCATGAATAAAAAAAAAAAAAAAAAAGTTGAAAAGGAAATGAAGCTATTGGTGTCCAATTTATGCCAACATTTGAGAAGCTGTGCAGTGATCGACAGGTTACATATCCCAATACTAATCAATTATGGTTATATAAGGATAAAAGTATTACATATTTTTTAAATCTCTAATATATAACATTTTATGTTTGTTTATTTAAGTTTTATTTATTCACAATAAACACACAGACACACAGACTCACAAGAGACACACAAAGAGAGACAGAGACATAGAGGGAGAAGCAGGCTCCTCTCAGGGAGCCCGATGCAGGATTCAATTCCTGGACCAGGATCACACCCTGAGCCAAAGGCAGATGCTCACTGCTGAGCCACCCAGACATCCTTGTATATAACATTTTAAATGGCACCCATGTCAAAACACTTTGTTATCTGGACATAACTACTTAAAAGTTACTGAGACAATATGGGTGGCTATAAATTGAGAAAGCCTGGGAACCTCTGCTTATCAGTGTCAAATATGTATACGTTCCGATGGCAAGGAATTATATGCTAAGTTCCTAACATATGATAGTGCAGAGTACAGTTATAACTAACTTAGAAGTTGCATATTGGTAGCCCATTGGCCAAACCTGGCCTGTAGAGCTTTTAAAGAAACTCTTGAGGGCAGCCCTGGTGACTCAGCGGTTTAGCACTGCCTTCAGCCCAGGGCGTGATCCTGGAGACCCGGGATTGAGTCCCGTGTCAGGCTCCCTGCAAGGAGCCTTCTTCTTCCTCTGCCTGTGTCTCTCTCTGTGTCTCTAATAAATAAATAAAAAATCTTTAAAAAAATAAATAAATAAAAAAACTCTTGAGCTGGGATGCCTCAATGGCTCAGTCGGGATTGAGCTTCACATCAGGCTTCCTGCTCAACAGTCTGCTTCTCCCTCTGCCCCTCCCCTTGCTCGTGCTTGCTCTCATTCTCTGTCAAATAAATACATAATAAATATTACGTATATTTTAAAATAAATAAATTCAACAATCTTGAGCCAACATTCAACTATATATATTTATGTATTATGTGTATATATATATAAATTTCTACTTTCTTTTTTTTTTTAATTTTTATTTATTTATGATAGTCACACAGAGAGAGACAGAGAGAGGCAGAGACACGGGCAGAGGGAGAAGCAGGCTCCATGCACCGGGAGCCCGACGTGGGATTCGATCCCGGGTCTCCAGGATCGCGCCCGGGGACAAAGGCAGGCGCTAAACCGCTGCGCCACCCAGGGATCCCAAATTTCTACTTTCTTTTTGCAAAAGAATATCAAGTAATACTAAAATTGCACTACTGCAAAACAATTATCAGCTAGAGCTAGAGCACAAGCAGAAGTACCCATCACTCACATTCCCGAATCATGAGTACTGACTGCATGGATGGCACCAGCCTGCCACTTAAAGGTCTGCATTTCTGACTCCTCATCCTTACACAGAAGAGGTAACAATTTCTCGAAAACAAAAGGATGGATTATAACTAAAAATCTAGGCAATCAGTATTAGGTAAGACCTAGGAGAGAGAAGATCGAACCTTTACTCCCTTCTTCCTCCACAATCTAGCTATATGGCTTGAATCAAATCACTTCTCTTGCTTCAGTTTCCTATCTGTCAAATAAAGAGAAACTCTTCTATCCACTTCACCAGACAATAAATAAAAGTGTTAAAGCACTCCAAAAACCCTTTCAAATGCTACTTGAAAAAAAAGGTATTAAAAAAAAAAAATTTTAAGTACGATTACTTAAAAAAAAAAATCTAAATTCCAAATACCTCTGAAATGATAATCTTTCTCTTCTTATACTCACCTTGAGAATTTTAACAACAACTTTTTCATTATTTGTGATGTTGATGGCTTCAAATACTTCACTGTATTTACCCCGGCCTAATTTTCGAACCAGCTGGTAGTCATCTTGATTACTGTGAACAAAAAGAGTCAAAGTCACAATGATTTCAAAAGTTCAAAAAGTTCAAACTATAAGGCACTAATTAACTTTAAAAACTCTACTATCAGGAGGAGTAAAAGAAATAAAAGGTATTTCAAATAATACCCAAATTGGTTTCTTTGTATTTTAAAAACTGGGTCATTAATTAAAAATGTATATTCCAAATCCTAGAATTAGAGAAACTTAAGCCTTTTAATTATTCTGTCAAATCCCAAATTATTTTCATTTCTACTGGCATACCACACATAGTTAGCTTATACTAGGGTTTGTTGTGTGTGTTTGTGTCCAAAAACAGATAACTTTCCCCTGGATAATAATTTTTATATATTCCTGTCCTCTTGTGCCTGGCCCAGTGTTGACACCTAGGAGAAGTCAATACGTGTTGTAAGAATATTTCAATTCAGCCACACTTTGGAAGTAGCTGATTTTTAATGGGCCTTTCTGCAGTTAAGTGGCTTTCAAACATATAAGCTTGACCTCACACTTGTCCTCTAAGGCAAGCCCTGAGAATAGTCCATGTAATGGAGTTTACAAATCACATCACATATCATAAACCATAGTTAGGGGTCCCTTCCTTACTTTTGCCCATATTCCTTGACCACTTGCAAGATCAGAGGTAAAAAAAATAGGGGAAATGCCAACATTTTTTCCCTGCCTCTAATTATACCTTACATGACTTTGCTTTAAAGAATGACAAACATGGTCCATTTAATAAAGCCTAAATTCTATCTACTCTTGCTGGAGACAATGAAAATCCAAGTAACAAACTAGCCATCCATTTTCCTCAAGCAGCTAAAAAGAAAGGGAATGAACAGACAAGGCAAAAGGTACTAAGGACAATGGACAATGTATTAAGGCAGATCTAGGGCAAGGAAGCTCTTCGTTTTGGTTCAAGTCTCCTGTGGGATGGGCTCAGAAAACAAATGCAAGCAAGCAAATAATAGCACCATGCCAAAACCTTGAAAGGGTGGTTAATGTTATTTAAGCAGAACTAAGTGTAAAGCACTCAACTTGAAGAGAATGGTTGAAATTTTCTTTTTTTTTTTTTGTTTTTTTTTTGTTTTTTTTTTTTTAATTTTTATTTATTTATGATAGGCACACAGTGAGAGAGAGAGAGAGAGGCAGAGACACAGGCAGAGGGAGAAGCAGGCTCCATGCACCGGGAGCCCGATGTGGGATTCGATCCCGGGTCTCCAGGATCGCGCCCTGGGCCAAAGGCAGGCGCCAAACCGCTGCGCCACCCAGGGATCCCTGGTTGAAATTTTCTTAACAAAACACAGGTATTCCTAGAATCTAAAGCTTGTTATATGGAGGGAATTGTTAGATTATCAATAATGACATTTATTGATACTGCATTGCTGGTTCTTGATGAATCTTTGAAGCACACTGTGCTTCTCTGTGCAGACGTAATGTACTTACTGTTAAACATCATGGCGCCATCAGCATTACACTACACCCTTATGCCAATTTTGAAGACTACCTTTAACCACTTACAAGTTATGTATATCATGTGTGAAGAGATATAAAATGTAACATATGGGAACTGTAGCTTTATGCATTTTCATAATGCTTTCTTTTGCATTTGATGTCAAAATGCTTTTATCACAATAAGTACAACCTGATCAATTAAATATACGCATGCTGGGACAAGAGATGCAAACATCCAAAAGAGAATGCACAGAGAATGAGCAGCAAACACAGCTATTCAGGTAGACTGCAACTGTTCAAAATGAAATTTGGGTGGAATTCCATGCTACACATAGCTAGCCTAATGATCAGGGCAAATGTTGATAAGGGTTTAATTTTGCTTCTATCAGAAAGAGGACATCTTTCTAGAGAGCCGTTTTATCCTTCAGTATCATGGGACAACATTCTCTGACCTCAAAAATACTTTATGTAAGAGTTGGGTGTTTTTCAAGTCTCTCAATTATTAATTCTCACCAAACTGCAAAGCCCTTAGTTGAGATGTTGAGATAAGCTGACAGTAACTCTTTACCAGTCTTTTATCCAGAATATATATAAGTCCAAGGAAAGAATAAGAGATGGAAATAGTTTTTAAATGATAAGCCCATCAGAGCTGTTAATTTGCCAAAGCAATACCTTGCTTCTTCACAGCAGAAGAAAACATAAATCAGGTCTTTTTTTTTTTTTTTAATAAATCAGGTCTTAATCTTGAGGATTATAAATGCACAGCCAGGAAGGATTTATGACACAAATTACTCAACAAATCCACAAGAGTCAGCCCTTTGAGCAAGGACAGTAAAGTAAAAGGAAACAATTACCCCCACTCCACCACGTGTGACTCATAATCCCAGTACTCTCGGGGTCTGTGCGTATTAACATCTGTGTAAACTCTGGCCCTGCTTGGCACGGGTCCCGACATGTCAGACAGGTTGGCGAACGAAGGTGGACTTGATGTTTGGAGATCTGGTGGTCACGGTGTTCAGAAGCAGTTGGGGGTAAGACTTTGTTTCAGACCTGTTTTCTTTAAACTGCAAACACAAAATGCATAAAGGCCATGGAATTATTTTTAAAAACATATGGGAAGAAAAAAATTATAACAACGGCTTCAAATATACCTCTGGCTCTTCTACCTGTTAACCAATAAGTAGATCCCAACTGTGTTAACCACAATGTTTCCTATAACTTGGAAAGAAAATAATAATAAAAAACCCAAGAAACATACTTAAAATTAAACTAGCTCTAATCCTATTCTGCAAAGTAGCTTGTTACCTCCTTATCTAAAGTCTGGATGTTTTTTATAAGATTGCCTGGAAAGGAAAAATGGCATCAAGGATAGACTCAACATTACTACCATTTATACAATCCACAGAAATTACTGGCAAGAAAAGCTTTCTATATAACTCAAGTAGCAAGGTTTAAAGGCTCCAGAATAGTGGCAAAGCCGGGGGTACAAATAATTGAACGGATTCTTACGGTTGATGAAAGCAGGAAGGGAATAAAGACATGTTCTCTCATATATCAAAGTTTAATATTTTTTATACTGATCTAAATCATTTGGAGAACCTTGTACAATAATCAGCAGGTCCTTAATTACCATTTGAAAGACACAATTTCATTATATTTAAAAACAAATAATTTCCTCTTGATTTAATACAGGAGCAAGCTTAATAAAAACTGGTAGAAGACAGTAATACATTTGCCTGAACTAATATGAAATTTGACACAGAAGGGAAAGTGTTGAAATTTTAGAAACATGCTTTCTACCAAATTGGTAAACTAAGTCTATCTAATAGGTAAACTGTGATGTCTTCCCAGACCATTCCAGTCTCTTTATCCCCTTTCAGCGATTCCTACAGCATTTGCTGATTCCCTTTACTCTGCATTTAATTAAAGTTTTACTGAGTCTCAAGGAAGCCTGGGTGGCTCTGTGGTTGAGCATCTGCCTTTGGCTCAGGCATGGTCCTGGAGTCCTGGGACTGAGTCCCACGTTGGGCTCCCCTTGAGGAGCCTGCTTCTCTGCCTATTATGCCTTTCTCTCTCTCTCTCTCTCTCATGAATAAATAAATAAAATCTTAAAAAAAAAAAAAGTATTGAGTCTCCAGATTTCCTAACCTGAAAACAAATCACCTATTCAGTTTTCTGGCCCAGACTGTGTAACCTCAACTTAATTATAAGGAAACATTGGACAAACAGAAAACGAGGATGCTTCAATAAAAAAGGGGGGTATACATTGAACTCAAAAATGTCAATATTATAAAACATAAAAGGAAAGTTAGAAGAGACGGGACTATACATATTGTCCTATACCTAGACTGTATCCCGCACTGGAGTGGGTTAAATGATACAAAAAAATCATACTATCAAAACCTACTACCCCATGGCAGATAGCCTCTTCTCTCCTGCCTGCCATTCCCTTGCAGTGTATCCAATAAATTTTTATCTCTTTAGGGGTGTCTGGGTGGCTCAGTGGGTTAAGAGTCTGCCTTCATTCAGCTCAGGTCATGATCTCAGGGTCCTGAGATTGAGCCCCAGGTTGGGATCCCTGCTCTGCTCCTCCCTCTCCCCCTGCCCCCACCCCCCAATGCATGTGCACACGTTGTGTCTCTGAAATGAAATCTTTAAAAACAAAAACCTATCCCCTTTAAAAAACAAAAAACCCAAAAACCAAAGCAAAAAAACCAAACACACAAAACTATCAGATGAAATGACAAAACATTTAGATGGTAGATTAGATGTACAAAAGTGTACATTCACCTGATAAAACAAATGGGGTAAAAATATAAAACGTCACAATAGGTAGGGGCACTTGGGTGACTTAGCTGGTTAAGTGTCTGCTCAGGTCATAATCTCAGGAGTCCTGGAATCAAGCCCCATATTGGGATCCCTGCTTAGTGGGGAGGGAGTTTGCTTCTCCCTCCCCCAGCTCCTGCTCTCTCAAATTAATGAAATCTTAGGAAAAAAATACAATAGGTGAATCTGAGCAAAGGGGATGCAGAAGTTCTTTGTACCACTCTTATTTTTTCAAAACATGCTATTTATAAAAAGTGTAGTAATACATAAAATTTACCAATTTAACCATATTTTCTTTAAATAAATACAAAATAGGGACACCTGAGCGGCTCAGAGGTTGAGCATCTGCCTTCAGCTCAGAGTGTGATCCCAGGGTCTGGGATCCGGTCCTGCATTGGGCTCCCTGTGAGGAGCCTGCTTCTCCCTCTGCCTATGTCTCTGCCTCTCTCTCTGTCTCTCTCATGAGTAAATAAAATCTTTATAAATAAATACATACATACATACAAAAATAATAGGAACTATAGCTAACTCCCCACCTTGGAGGGCCAAATCATGGGTGGACGTGACATTACAAAACAAGACTTCATTTTTTTAAAAAAGATTTTTATTTATTCATCACACACACAAACACACACACACACACACACACGCACACGCACAGGCAGAGACACAGGCACAGGGAGAAGCAGGCTCCATGCAGGGAGCCCAACGTGGGACTCGATCCCGGGTCTCCAGGATCACACCCTGGGTTGAAGGTGGTGCTAAACTGCTGAGGCACCCGGGCTGCCCAAGACTTCATTTTTTCCTGGAAATCACCTGAGTCACACGGAAAACATTCCCCAACTCCCATTTACTAGTTCATGTACCTATCAGTCGTATCATCCAGTGTTCCTATGCTTTCTTAAGGCCTTGGCATTCTCTGTGAAGAGCAGAGCAAGACTATTCACTAATGAAACTCCTGAGATTTCCAACTATTTGTGACTGACCCTTGCAGTTTTGTGCCTCATCAGCTGGGACCTAATTTATGAACTGGTGGACAATGATTCTCCATTGGGAAGACTACTAGCGGTTTTGCAGCACCCAAAGAGGTGCTTCACTTTACTATCATGCATACCAAATAATGTGTTTATAGGAAGAGTTGTTCATATGAATTTCAAATGGTTGGCCTTCATTAATAACTATACCAGGAGAAGAAATTTGAGAGTTCTTGAACTGTACCTCAGTAGCCTCAGATAAATACAATGGTGCAAAGAAGGATGGGGGAGAGTGATAGGCTGGGGATAAAGGAGGGATGTCAAAGGAGGAAAGGTAAGTCATCAAAGGTAAACATTATTTTATTCAGAAAGAGTATTTCACTTACCACCTCTGTAAATGTGTACAGCCTGACATGAAAGAAAAGGATGGCCTAAATTTCTCAATAATTGGTTGGTTCTTTCATATATTCCTTCCTTTGTCCATCTCTTAAATATATGAACATCTATAAAAATGAACTATGACAGACCTTGGGAATAAAAGTCAGAACAAAGGTGAGACAAACATGCCTTTAAGGTTTTATCTGCAAGACTAAGGATAATGGATACTCACTGAGGAGTTTTAAGCAGAAAAGTGACCCATATGTACATTTTGAAAAGTTCACTTTGGCTGGGTGTGGGACAAGCAGAGGAACAGATTTAGGGAGAAAGAAAGCTGTTAACAGTAGCTTATGCAAGAGCAATGATGAAAGCTTGACCTATGGTGCTAGCAATGGAGAGCAGTGCACAAATCTGAGGAAGAAAATTTATGGTATAAAATCAATAGCTCTGGGTAGACTGGATAATGGGGTTAGAAGTGGGAGGTGACTTTCAGATTTCTGGCTAGAGATGTTTTTAAAAATGTATTTTAGAGAGAGAGAACATGAAAAAGGTGGGGTGGAGGAGTAGAGGGAGGAGAGAAGCAGACTCCCTGCTGAGGGCAGGGCCTGATCCAGGGCTCAATCCCACAACTCTGAGATCATGACTTAGGCCAAAATCAAGAGTCAAAACACTTAAGCCATGGAACCACGCAGGTGCCTCTAGAAAGACTTTTTGATACCATTCATGGAGACAGAAAACATTCTGGAAGAGAGCTCACAGGTCAGGTTTTGGATTTATACTAAAATAGATGAGATATTAAAAAGGATACTGAATAAGCAACCAGATATTGTTAAGTCTGGAGCTAAAAGAGTCTCTCAGCTTTAAATATCTAACCCTCCCAGCAATTCTATGAGGCAGACATTTCTATCCCTTATCTACAAGTAAGAAAACAGCCTAAAGGGCAGCTCCGGTGGCTCAGCAGTTTAGCGCTGCCTTCAGCCCAGGGCATGATCCTGGAGACCTGGGATTGAGTCCCACGTTGGGCTCCCTGCATGGAGCCTGCTTCTCCCTCTGCCTGTGTCTTTGCCTCTCTCTCTCTGTCTCTCATGAGTAAATAAATAAAATCTTAAAAAAAAAAAGAAAACAGCCTAAATAAGTTCAGTAGTTAGGGCAATGAATATCCAGGAGAGATTTGGGATTCAAAGCCAAGGTGGCTGGCCTAAAAATTCAAGTCCTTTCATTCCTATAGAACTTACTACTTTGAATTTCATATAGTATAGTCTTCAAATCTTAATTTCCTTATTAGACACTTAGCTCTCTGAGGTCAAGATTCAGGTCTGATATGCCTTTTGACTTTACAGTTCAAGGCTCTACATCTTATAAAATGTTCACTAAATATTACTTAATGATTAAATCAAGATTGGCTTATTTTCAAAAAATGAAATGAACTTGAAGTCTGCCTCCAAAAGCTAAATTGTGTCCATCTGGTATGCTAGGGGAATGGGAAGACCAACTCAAGGGCTCTGGAGTAGCTGTTCCCTTGGCATACGTGTTCTCTCCTAGAATTATAGCTTCCTCTGTTAAATAACAGGGCCACACTTAATATTTGTCTTTTTCTCCCCACAAGAATTAAAACAGAATACTGGAGAAACTTAATTTTAGCAATTTTTACACACAGCTTGTTTAGAAGCTGGGGCAGGGATGCCTGGGTGGCTCAGCAGTTGAGTGTCGGCCTTCAGCTCAGGGCGTGATCCCCGAGTTCCGGGATCAAGTCCCACATTGGGCTCCCTGCATAGAGCCTGCTTCTCCCTCTGCCTAGGTCTCTGCCTCTCTCTCTGTGTGTCTCTCTCATGAATAAATAAATAAAATCTTTAAAAAATAAAATAGAAGCTGGGGCAAGTGTCTGAGTCCTAAATATCCTGAAGGTCAATTCTCCTATCTAGTGTACACAATACAAGCATATCATGAGAAAATCTGACTTATGGAAAAATATGAACTTTCCCAATAATTTCCATTTTAAATGATCTAACTTCATCCTTACTGTTCTCATGTACTTGCATAAAATGAGGTGTAACTTTATTGGTTAATGATTTCATAGGACTACTTCTACCTAAAAAGCCTTCAGTCTGTCTCTGAAGACATGGCTATATTTTGTTTCTTTAATGCTTAGCCTAACAGAAGCCAATTAATCAACTGAAAAGTTTTCTTGTTAACAAAATTTTCCCAAAAAAACAAAACAAAACAAAATTTTCCCTACTAAAGTCAGACCACACCTACAATCAAAGCCATATGGCTCTGCTCTGTTTGTCCTATTCTTTAATAAAATACAAGGAAATGAAAAATCCATCTAATCATAAGGTTAGGGATGCCTGGGTGGCTCAGTGGTTGAGCCTCTCTCTGCTTTTGGCTCAGAGCATGATCCAGGGGTCACTGAATCAAGTCCCACATCGAGCTCCCAGCAGGGAGCCTGCTTCTGTCTCAGCCTCTCACTCCCTCTGTGTCTCTCATGAATAAATAAATAAAATCTTAAAAAATATATACACAACAATAAGGTTAAAATGTGTATTACCAAAATCATATCTGCTAAAATATGTTTATCTGCCAAAATGTTTATCAATATAAATGGAATACAGAAATAATAAATTGCAATAAAAACTCCTCTTGCCCTCCTCAACGAATCCATCTTTCCCTCTAATCTCTTCTACTCCCTATTTGTTTTTCGACCTGGCAACTGAATAGAAAATTAGAGGTTTAGTAAATGGTCCAATACCAGAAAACTGCATGTCTGATTAATCATTTATGCCAATGTATTTTTTTTTTAATGTTTCAGTAACACTTCATTTACAAAATCAGGTTACATGCTGGATTTGGGCCAGTGAACTATATAGACTGTGCCAAAGTGTGTTTATATAGATGAATTCCCTAGTGGAACTGGAGAAGATTATTCTGGAATTTTAAATTTAAAAAGTTAAGTCTGCTTTTAAATGTTTTTTTTTTTTTTAAATGATAGTCAGAGAGAGAGAGAGAGAGAGAGAGAGAGAGAGGCAGAGAGAGAAGCAGGCTCCATGCACCGGGAGCCCGACGTGGGACCCGGGTCTCCAGGATCGCGCCCTGGGCCAAAGGCAGGCGCTAAACCACTGCGCCACCCAGGGATCCCTGCTTTTAAATGTTAATACAATTTTATTAGTTCTTTTAACTCTAATGTTTATTAGAGTCTCCATCTTAAACACACACACACACTCCTATCCCTAGATCAACCATAGTGAATGAACAAGCTCTCACAATCATCCAGACAGAGGAAAGAAAGATTTCTATGTAAAGAATGAGGAATGTGCTTACTCTGCACTAACCACATGATTTAAGACTGCTTGTTCAGAGGAAAGGCAGTTGTATAAGGAAAATAACACCTTCTCAGCACTGCCGCAGAGAATGAATTCTTCCTAGCAATCAGGCAGCATAAACTGGCAAGAAAAACAGGATTTGTACAATAAACTCAGGGAGAACAGAACTATATACCTGCACCTTATAGAAGCAAAGACAAATTATAGAAATTTGCTCTTTCCCCTTTTTCATTTAAAGATTTTTTTATTTTTAAATAATCTCTATACTCAACATGGGGCTCGACCCCCAAGAGTCACATGCTCCAGAGACTGAGCCAGCCAGGCACCCTACCTTTTCCTCTTTCATAGTGGCATTGCCCAGAAGGCCAAATGAACACAAAAAAGCAGCAGTTAATACTACCTGCATTATTTGTTTCATGTGTTCATAGTTGCCCTTAATTCATCATTCTTCCTTTCAAATCAAGAGCAGAATGTTCACTCAGTAAGCATTTATTAAACAATTACTATGTACCAGGAAATGAGTGCCAATTGCCAGGAAGGGATGCTTTCCTTAGGCCCTGGAGAATAAAGAGAAACCATCTATGCCCTTGACAAAGAAAATAGACCATCACAATATCCAGTGATCAGTGCTTGAAGGAATTAAGTCAGGGTGCTCTGCAGGCACTGAAGGGGATTTAAGTCACCTACCCATTATCATTCATTCAGTAAATATTAATGGAGTACCTGAAACGTTTGGGGAAAGCTGCGGGGGGGGGGGGGGGGGGGGGGGACATTAAGCTTAGTTTTGAAGGATGCATAGGAACTATTCAGATGAAAAACAGTAAAACAAGAAATTGTAAAGCACAAGATTTTAAATAAGAATTGTAAAGACCTGTAACAAACATTATACCCTAAAATAACCAAAGGCTGGCACACCTTTTCATTCCCTGTAAGTACATCAGATCAACAACCCTTTTATAACTGATTTGGAGAATACTAGTACTCTATTCAACAGTTTCCATGTGCCTTAAAAAAAATTAACTCTTAACCATTGCAATTCAGATCTCATCCTCTTCCTTTCTCCACTAATACAATTATGTTCTACCACAGAGGTCACACAGCAAAATGCCTAGAAAGGGCAAAGAGCTAGGGGGTGTAGATCCATGAAATATAACTAGAGAGTCTCAGTTTTCAAAGTAAGAAAAAAAGATTTTTGCAGGTAATTTTCCTGTTTTCAGTAACGGCTGGCTACATTATTTAGGTCAATCTTTCCACTGAGAACAGCTTTAAGAGAATGGACTAACATGCATAACAGTCTCTCTCACACACATACACATTCTCATTTTCTCTCTTAAATAAATAAAACAGATAAACATTTATAGCCTACAGTGAAGAAAAAATGAGAACCCAGAGAAGCAACCAAGTAAGGAAGCCCAAAGGGTCTTTGTTGATCCTTGAAAATTAGCATTTTGTCCTGACAAATCAAAGCACAGGGCTCTCACAATGAGAGGAGTCTAAAAAGGAGACCTTCGTAATAAACTGACTTCAGATGGTTACAACCTTAGATGAAAGTGAATGGGACATGAAAGATCCAGGAAAGAATTATATCCCTATGGAGAGAGTATCATGTATGAAGCTTGTTTTAAGGTGATCCCTGGACCTGCAATGTCCAGATACCTGACATGATTAAGCTCTCTGTGCAAAAAAAAAGTACATTGCTATTATGGGCTTCAAACAATTCCTACAAATAATTTTTCAAATACAATATGCAGCCTGTGATCAAAGATAACGACACTGAAGGAAAAGACTACAAGAGTAAGAACTGGCAGAAAAGTCCTATAGGCCCCTGATCTTATCAAAACACAAACTCAAAACAACCATGCTGAATATGCTTATAGAAATAAGAGATAAGCTTTAGAATATATGCAGGGAACAGGATACTGCAGATTTCAAAAAGTGAAAAGAACTAAAACTCTTTTTTAATTTAAAGATTTTATTTCTTTGGCAAAGAGAGAGAAAGAGCGCACAAGCAGGGGGAGGGGGAAGGGCAGAGGGAGAAGCTCCCACTGAGCAGGGAGCCGGATGTGGGGCTAGATCCCAGGACCTCGGGATCACACTCTGAGCCAAAGTTAAAGGCTCAACCACTGAACCACCCAGGTGTCCCCAAAACAGAACTTTTATTTATTTATTTTTAAATTTTATTTATTTATTCATGAGAGACACAAAGAGAGAGAGGCAGAGACAGGCAGAGGGAGAAGCAGGGAGCCCAATGTGGAACTTCATCCCAGAACCCCGGGGTCACGACCTGAGCCAAAGGCAAATGCTCAAACACTGAGCCACCCAGGCATCCCAAAACAAAACTTTTAAAAAGAAACTGTGAAATGGTTTGATATACTTTTGATCAGGACTACAAGAAAATGAGAAAATGGGACAGAGTAAAGGAAATATTTGAAAGAGGTGTAATAGCTGAAAATTTCCCAGAAGTAATCAGACACAACCACATTCCAGAAGCCAACAAATTCCAAAGATAAAAGAAACCCACAACTAAACATAGAATAATAAACAGCAGGAAACCAAAGCAGAGAATTCAGACTACACTCAAAGAAGCAATATGGGGATCCCTGGGTGGCTCAGCGGTTTGGTGCCTGCCTTTGGCCCAGGATGTGATCCTGGAGTGCCTGGATCGAGGCCCACATCAGGCTCCCTGCATGGAGCCTGCTTCTCCCTCTGCCTGTGTCTCTGCCTCTCTGTCTCTCATGAATAAATAAATAAAATCTTAAAAACGACAACAACAACAACAAAGAAGCAATATGGGAACAGCTGATTTTCCAAAAGCAACAATGAAGCTTGAAAACAGTTTAATACCTGCAGTGTGCTAAGGAAAAAAAATTCTATCAAATTAGAATTCTATATCCAGGAAATACCTCTAAATAAAGAAGATAAAGAACAATAATCTCATTTGGAAGGTTTGTGTTGAAAGAGAAAAGAGAAGGAAAAAAAAGTATGGAAAAGTTCAAGCAAACATTAATTATTAAATTAGATTTTGGGGAATCCCTGGGTGGCTCAACAGTTTAGCTCCCGCCAGGATCAAGTCCTGTGTCAGGCTCCCGGCATGGAGCCTGCTTCTCCTTCCTCCTGTGTCTCTGCCTCTCTCTCTCTCTCTCTCTCTCTCATAAATAAATAAATAAATAAATAAATAAATAAATAAATAAATAAATAAATCTATCTTTAAAAAAAGATAAAAAAATAGATTAGACTTTGGTAAATTATGGCTCCAAGTTATAGTACCTATGATGATATCTCCTTACAGAACAAATATACCATGGATTTCATTTTTTTTAAATATTTTATTTATTTATTCATGAGAGACACAGAGAGAGAGGCAGAGACACAGGGAGAAGCAGGCTCCATGTATGGAGCCCAAGGCGGGACTCGATCCCTGGTCTCCAGGATCACGGCCTGGCCTGAAGGCAGACGCTTAACCACTGTGCCACCCAGGCGTCCCTATGCCATGGATTTCAAAACTAGAAAGGGGGGAAAATGGAATGATAAAAAAGAACCCAAAAAAAGGAGAAAAAGAAAAAACTCCAGAACTGCTAAGGAACAGTGAGAGAAAGGTTTAAGTGAAATATGACTGATTATGTTTAATATAAATGAAATAAATTATCCAGGTAAAGATAAAGACTGTCAGACTAGATTTTTTTAAAAATCCAAAAAATGAATTAGAATAACCAAAACAGTTTTGAAAAAGAAAAATAAAGCTAGCGGAATCACTAATTTTGTTACTTATTACAAAGCTAAAGTTATTAAAGCAGTATGGTATTGGCAAAGGGATAAAACACAGATCAAAAAAACCCCACAGATCAATGGAACAGAACAGGGAATAGACAGAATAAAATGCCTGTACACATCTGGCCTACTGATTTTTGACAATGGTACAAAAGGCAGTTCAATGGAGAAAGGGTAATCTTTTCTGTAAAAAGTTTTGGAACATTTGAACATCCATATGCAAAATCACAGAAGTTCACCCTACACCTCACACACCATAAAAACAATTCATAATGGATGATGGCTCTAAATATAAAATGTAACATTTTTTTTTCCCTAAGATTTTATTTATTTATTCATGAGAGACAGAGAGAGGGGGCAGAGACATAAGCAGGGGGGGGAGAAGCAGACTCCATGCAGAAAGCCCGATGTGGGACTTGATCCCTGGACTCCAGGATCATGCCCTGAGTCAAAGGCAGACGCTCAACCACTGAGCCACCCAGGCATCCCCAAATCTAACATTTTCAAACCTTTAGTAGAAGGAAATCTTGTGATTTGGGACCCTGGAATTAGGATTAGGCAGAGGTTTTAAAACATAATACCAAAAAAATAAAAAAATAAAAAATAAATAAATAAAACATAATGCCAAAAGCACAATCCATAAAAATAAAAATCGATAAACTGGACGTCTTCAACAAGTATTAAAGTAATTCCCTATGAAGAACATTGTTAAGAGAATGAAAAAGTAATCAACAAATAAGGAAAATCACATAATATTTGCAAATCACATAATAAAAAACATACATATATTTAAAGAACTCAACAATAAACTCAACAGGCAAAAGATCTGAACCAATGCTTTGCGAAAGAAGATCTATGGATAAGCCTATGAAAAGATGCACAATATTGCTAGTCAGTAGGGAAAGTCAAATTAAAGTAAAAATGAGGGATGCCTGGGTGGCTCAGTGGTTAAGCGCCTCCCTCTGGCCCAGGGCATGATCCTGGAGTCTCAGGATCGAGTCCCACATCGGGTTCCTGGCATGGAGCCTGCTTCTCCTTCTGCCTGTGCCTCTGCCTCTTTCTGTGTCTCTCATGAATAAATAAATATTTTTAAAAAATAAAATAAAAATGAAATACACTACAGATTCACTAAAATGATTAAAATTAAAAACTAAAAAACTAAGAATACCAAAGCTGGTGAGGATGCAAAGTAATAGAAACTCATTCATTCCTGATTGGAATGCAACAATGGTATATATCTTGGGAAAGTTTGGCTGTTTCTAATAAAGTTAAACATACACTTGCCATACAACCCAGTGTTCCCACTCTTTAGGTATTTATTTAAGTGAACTGAAAACCAATGTTCACACAAAAACCTGTATGTGAATGTTGACAGCAACTTTATTCATAATTGCAAAAAAACTGAACCAACCAAGATGTCCAACAGGTGAATGGATACACAAATGGTAGTACAAGCACATAATGGAAAACAAACTGCTGATTTAAACAAACAACATGGATGAATCTTAATATATTTCTCTAAGTGAAGCAGCCAGATCCAAAAAGCTACATACTGGGGTCCTGGCTGGCTCAGTTGGTATAGCATGCAACTCTTGATCCTGAGGTTTTTTTTTTTTTTTGATCCTGAGGTTTTAAGTTCAAGCTCCTGTTGGATGTAGAGATTACTTAGAAATAAAATCTTTAAAAAATTCAAACAAGCTACATATTGTATATTTCCATTTGTAGAATATTCTAGAAAAGGCAAACCATAGAGACAGAACAGACAGTGATTGCCCCATGGCAATGAAACTGTTCTGTGTAATACTGCAGAGGTGGACTTATTACTCTAAGCATGGTCAAAACCCAAAGAACTGTATATAACAAAGAGTGAATATTACTGAATGCAAATTCCTAGCTCTGTCCACTGAGAGCACCCAGAAACAGTGTCAATGAGTAGCAATGGCAATAACTAGTGCCCAAATCTTGGTTTCTCAATAATTTTCTCCAAAAAAAGGAAGGATAGCTCCTCGGAAAACTGGCTGATTCTAGGAGGCAGAAAAAATACAAGATGGCATGGCAAATCTGGTAGTCAAAGGAACATGGCAACCAATCAGAAAGAACATCAACTGCAAAAGCTGGAACAATTTGAGTAATAACGATGGGATTAGATTGTGACCCTAAAGAGTAAAATAAATATCCATGAATTCACAGTATATAATTAAATTTTGAAAATCTTTCCTACGTTAAGAATTCGAACTCACATATATATGCAGAAAAAACAGAAAATTACCATTAGACTGGAAACAGTAATTGCTGTAGCCAAGATCTACTGACAAATGTCAAACTTGGTGAGTAAAACTTTTAGGAGAAACAGGATTATCCGCATAGCCTTTACAAATCTCCTCCAATCCTCATAAATTACTTGGCTGTTTCTAATAAAGCTTTAACACAGTCCACAAATTATTCGGTATGTCTCCCTTAAGGAGATGGAACTTAACGTTCCTCCCCTTGAAGTTGTGTTGGACTTAGGAAAACCATTCTAATGAGTCAGTATATAAACAGAGAAATAGTAATTCTAGAGTGGAGAAACCTGGCAGACACAACCTAAACATCACTAAAGATGAATTACATTGACATCATATAACCTTGACGCAAGGTGATGAGAAAGACATGCCACTTCTGTGGTATTCTTCTCAAAAATTCATAACCACAATCTAATACTGAGAAAACATCAGTCGAACCTCAGTTGAAGGACATTCTACAATCTCAACAGTCTTCTCCAAAAGTATCTTGAAAATCAAGGAAAGACTGAAAAACTGTCACAGACTGGAGGAGACTAAGGAGTCACGATGATTAAGAGTAATGTGGTATCCTAGATTAGATCTTGGAACAGAAAAGGCAGATAACTGGTAAAATAAAGTCCATTTTAGTGTTTATTTTTTAGTTTTTAAAAAAATTATTTATTGAGAAAAAGTGAGTGAGAGAGAGCACAAGTGGGGAAAGGAACAGAGGGAGAAGGAGAAGCAGACTATCTGCTGAGTAGGGAGCCCAATGTGGGGCTCGATCCCAGGACTCCATGACCATGCCCAGAGCTGAAAGCAGACACTTTACTGACTGAGCGACCCAGGTGCCCTTATTTCTCAGTTTTAATCAAGTGTCATGGTTATGTGAAATTGGTAAAGAGCATTTGAGGACTCTATCTTTACAACTCTTCTGTAAATCTAAAATTATTTCAAAATTAAAAGTAAATACTGATAATACTTGGTGCTAGAAAGGATGTGGAACAACTGAATACCCTCATACATGCTGATGGGAATGCAAAATGGTACAGCTGTTCTGGAAAACAATTTGGCAGTTTCTTATAAAGTTAAAATTACATTTTTCACATGACCCAGCAATCCCACTCAGATATTTACCCTAGATAGCCTATACATATACATTTACAGCAGCTGTATTCATAATCACCAGGGAATGTTAACTAAATGGATAAACTGCATACTCCATCCATACAATGGACTACTATTCAGCAATAAAAAGGAACTAACCACTGATCCAACTTTAGTGAATCTCAAAAGCAATATGCTGTGTAAAAGGCAGTTTCAAAATATTATATAGTTTGATTCCATTTATATAACATTTCTGAAAGATCAAACTATAGTAACAGACCAGAATAGTAGTTACCAGAGAATAGGGGTGGGAGGCTGGATGTGACTATTGAGGGTACCTAAGGGAGGGGTACAATTTCTGTGTCTTGGTTGTTATGGTGATTACCCAAATCTGTGTGTGTTTGTGTGTGTTAAAATCCACTGAACTGTACACACAAAAAGGAACCAACTTTCCTTAATTTTAAAAACAATAAATTTTAAGGGGGAACATATCCTATGCTATCCTAAAGCACAAGAATAAACATAGGGTAACGCAATCAACTTTATGCCAGTAAATTTGACATTCTTAGAGTTGACTTGCCAAAACTAACAAGAAGAAACGAAAACCCTGAGTAGCCCCATAACCAGTTCAATCAGTACTGTAACTGGACATCAGTTTACAATCTCTGTTCTATTAAATGTCTTTCTACTGTACAGCTTAACATTTTTATTATTTTTTAATGGTGTTTCCTTTTTTAATATTTATTTATTTATTTATTATGAGAGAGAGAGAGGGAGAGGGAGAGGTAGAGACACAGGAGGAGGGAGAAGCAGGCTCCATGCTGGGAACCTGACGTGGGACTCGATCCCGGGACTCCAGGATCGCACCCCGGGCCAAAGGCAGGCGCTAAACCACTGAGCCACCCAGGGATCCCCAACTTAACATTTTTAAAGAGTTACAAACTTTTAAAACATTAACCAAATGAGTACTGAACTTGCTTTTTCCTTCTTTTCTGTGATCTTAATTTTATGACCTCCAATAATGCTTGCTAGGGGAAACTCTACTCACCCTTCAAGAATCAGCAACGTTCTACATCCACAATGAAGCCTTTCTATACCTCTCCAAAATGAGCCAGGTGCTAATCTATAGGACCAAAGCACCTCCATATACTCATTATATTACTGTTTTATTTATGCAATTCTCTCTCCTTAATAGATTATAAACTCAAGGACCTAAACCATAGTTTATTTCTCTTGGTATATGGCCCGTATTTATCACAGTGCCTAGCTTGGTGATGTGTTCCATAAATGTTTTACAGACTGAATATTAAGGCAGTAATATATAGTATTTTGGCAAAAATCAACCTTGCTTGCACATGGACATGCTCATGCTCAAAACTAAGAAAAGCAGTTTGGCTGTATGATGGATATTTTTGATCTACAGCTAATTTTAAAGATGCTCTTTGGGGATCCCTGGGTGCTCAGTGGTTTAGCACCTGCCTTTGGCCCAGGGCGTGATCCTGGAGTCCCAGGATCGAGCCCCGTGTTGGGCTCCCAACATGGAGCCTGCTTCTCCCTCTGCCTGTGTCTCTGCCTCTCTCTCTCTCTCTCTCATGAATAAATAAATCTTTTTTAAAAAAAAAGATGCTCTTTGGTCTTCTATGTAAATCATATCTATCACCAACACCAAAAATAGTCATACTATTATTTCCCAATGATATGAAACCAGTCAATATGTGTGAATGATGTTTCTTTGGATCCACAAGATTTTTTTTTTTTTGTAAAATTTTACTTATTTGAGAGCAAGACAGAGAGACAGAGAATGGGGGTGCAGAGAGGCAGAAGCAGACTCCCCATTGAGCAGGGAGCCCAATACAGGGCTCCATCCACGACTGAAGATCATGACCTGAGTTGAAGGCACTTAACCAACTGGGCCACCCAGGTGCTCCTGGAGCCACAAGCTTTCATGGGTCCATGTGACCTACCCATGTGATCAGCACAGTGCCTGACAATCCACAGTAGAGCCATCTCTATAAGGTCACAGAGAGGTGGTGATTTATTATCTAGATTCACAGCCAACTCATTCTGTTCTATAGCAAATAATGTTCCCATTTGGCTTGCACTAATTTTTTTTTCAATTTTAAAAACTGATATAAAATCCACATGACATAAAACTCACCGTTTTAAAGTGCTCAATTCAGTGGTTTTTAGTATATTCACAATGGGCAACCGCCACCACTATCTTATTCCAGAACATTTCTATCACATCAAAAAGAAACCCAGTACTCCATAGCAGTCATTCTTAACACCACCCAACCCAATCTATCTCTATGGATTTGTCTATCCTAGACATTTCATGTAAATGGAATCAAACACACAATGTGACCTTGTCTGGCTTTTCATTTAGTATGTCTTCAAGGTTCAGACATGTTGTAGTTTCTGTCATAGTCGTTCATTCCTTTGTATGTCTAAATCCACTGTTTGCATATACTACATTTTGTTCATTCATCAGTTTATAAGACATTTGGGCTGTTTCCTTTCTTTGGCCACTATGAACAATACTGCTATGAACTTTCATATATAAATTTTTCACACAGTGTTTTTAAAAAGTGTATAGCGGGGATCCCTGGGTGGCTCAGCGGTTTAGCGCCTGCCTTTGGACCAGGGCGCGATCTTGGAGTCCCGGGATCGAATCCCACGTCGGGCTCCCGGCATGAAGCCTGCTTCTCCCTCTGACTGTGTCTCTGTCTCTGACTCTCTCTCTCTCCATGTCTATCATAGATAAATAAATCTTAAAAAAAAAAAAAAGTGAATAGCTATAAGGTGCTGAGTTGCACTGTCAGTTCAGCAGCCAACTCTTGGTTTCAGCTCAGGTTACAATCTCAGGGTTGTGAGATCAAGCCCATGTTGGGCTCCCTGCTCAGCACAGTCTGCTCGTCCCTCTCCCTCTGCCTTTTCCCCAACTCACATGTGCACGTGCACTCTTGCTTTAAAATAAATAAATCTTTAAAAAGAAGTGTAATGCTTCTTAAGCTCTATCAAGCTGAATTACATGTTAAAATTTTTCATTATAAATATTTAAGTTGACTTAGCTGCCAACACTAAAAACAAAAAAAAATTAACTTTCTATTTCTCAAAAGAAGCAAGAAGAAATGGTCAGTAGCTCTGTCAGATACAATAATTCTATATTCCTGCACTGATAAAAATCACTTGGATCAGCTAACCTGTGTTATCCAACAATGGGCTCTAAAACTTATCCAATGGAGATGCCACAGGTAAACTTGGACAACTCTGTATTCTTTTACTTGTCTGACTCCTATAGGTTATTTGGGTTAGCAAAGCCTGCTCTGTACTAGATACATACACAAGACTAGAAAATTAATTCTACATATTTTACAAAGGTAACTGGTGGGAAATATGGGCAAAGAAAATATCCAGCATTATTACATGCAGTGGCAAGCACATTTACGTTCTTAACTTAAAGGCTTAGAATTCTGGTGGCTCAGTTGGTTAAATGTCTGCCTTCGGCTCAGGTCATGATTTCAGTGGTTGAGCATCTGCCTTTGGCTCAGGTTGTGATGCTGGGGTCCAGAGATGGAGTCCCATATCCAGCTCCCTCCAAGGGAGCTTGCTTCTCCCTCTGCCTATGTCTCTGCCTCTGTCTCTCATGAATAAAATCTTAAAAAAAAAAAAAAGTGAATAGCTATAAGGTGCTGAGTTGCACTGTCAGTTCAGCAGCCAACTCTTGGTTTCAGCTCAGGTTACAATCTCAGGGTTGTGAGATCAAGCCCATGTTGGGCTCCACACTCAGTGTGGAGCCTGCTTTACATTCTCCCTCTCTTGCTGCCCCCCCACCGCAGGGCACACTCATGTGCACACTAAAAAGAAAGACAGACAAACAGGTTCAGAGGTTAAATGACCTGCCAAAGATCAAAGAACGACTAAAAGATACAGGCTAGATTTGAATTATAGATTGTTTAGGATTCAAAGCTAAATAGGTTATTTTCAGTAATTCACTATTCCTCTAATTCTATTAACAGTCTACCATAAATATTACAATGAAATGGACTGATTTAAATCTGGAGGCAAGATGGAGGACGGGGAATGTGAGTTTCAACAATCAGGAGTCTTTTTTTTTTTTTTTTGTAAAATTTTACTTATTTGAGAAGCAAGACAGAGAGACAGAGAATGGGGGTGCAGAGAGGCAGAAGCAGACTCCCCATTGAGCAGGGAGCCCAATACAGGGCTCCATCCACGACTGAAGATCATGACCTGAGTTGAAGGCACTTAACCAACTGGCCACCCAGGTGCTCCTGGAGCCACAAGCTTTCATGGGTCATGTGACCTACCCATGTGATCAGCACAGTGCCTCCTCTCTGAGACAACTAGAGTCCTCACATATCGGTCTGGGCCATATCAAAGTAGTGGAGTTTATTTTAAATTGGGGGAAATTACGGTCAAAGTAACAACTGCTCCTTCTTTAACAACCCCACTTCAAATCCAAGATCCAAGTACACATGAATAAGAAAACTACCTATTTTTTTTTTTTTTTTTTTGAATTTTATTCTTCATTCATGACAGACAACAGGAGAGTGAGAGAGGCCCCAGGCATGAGGAGAGAAGCAGGCTCCATGCAGGGAGCCCGAAGTGGGACTCGATCCCGGGTCTCCAGGATCATACCCCGGGCTGAAGGCGGCGCCAAACCGCTAGGCCATCGGGGCTGCTCCGAAAACTACCTATTCAAAGCCAAAAGTGTACGTTTCTTCTAGTCCTGTTAAGGGTCCAAATTTGGAATATAGATATTCACAATAATATGTGATTAACTCACAAAGCTATTGCTTACATAAATCTACAGGATATTTAAGACATTAAAACCCTAACACATTACTGGGCCTCCTGTCTTTACTTCCATTTACAAAATTTACAACATTCTTGTTTTAAAAGGCGATACACTTAAGCTTTTCCATAAAACAAACCAGCCAGTATGAAATAACAAAAAACACTAGCATTTGGGCTCTCTGTGTGAATATCATTTCTCTACCTTTAAGCCAGAAAAGGAATCAAAGTGTCAATGTTACATAAATAACAGCAACACTGGGAGGTCTTCCAATGAAGGAAAGCATTATAAGAAAACCCAAGCAGTATGACTTGAATTAACATAGCTCTACCTCAACCACCTGACAGAATTTGAAGTCCAGTATTGTCTCCAATAATACAGAATATAATAAATCATGGGCAAAGAAGTCTTCACGTATCATTTAGTCACGTAACACAATCAAAATAAATTCACGACCTGAAACTTGTATTTCACTGACCATGACCCTCTAAAATCCAAAGACAGAAAATTTCATTTGAGATCTAAAGTATAATCCAGCATTTATGTATGTAATAACTACTGCTTTCCATTTGAATGCCTCTTATAAACCAGGCATGGAAGAAGATGTAAACTCCCATTTTAGAAATAAATGCAGGGGCACCTGGGTGGCTGAGTCCATTAAGTGTTGGACTCTTGATTTCCACTCAGGTCATGAGATCGAGCCATGCATCCAGCTGCTGGAGATTCTCTTTCCTCCCTCTGCCCAATCACTGCCCCCACACCCACACACTCAAGCGCGCGCTCTCCCTAATAAATAAATCCAAAGGAGGAGGAATAACAAACAGCTCACAGGTGCCTGGGTGACTCAGTTGGGTTAAGCGCCTGAGCCCCATGTTGGGCTCCACACTCAGTGTGGAGCCTGCTTTACATTCTCCCTCTCTTGCTGCCCCCCACCCGCAGGGCACACTCATGTGCACACTAAAAAGAAAGACAGACAAACAGGTTCAGAGGTTAAATGACCTGCCAAAGATCAAAGAACGACTAAAAGATACAGGCTAGATTTGAATTATAGATTGTTTAGGATTCAAAGCCTAAATAGGTTATTTTCAGTAATTCACTATTCCTCTAATTCTATTAACAGTCTACCATAAATATTACAATGAAATGGACTGATTTAAATCTGGAGGCAAGATGGAGGACGGGGAATGTGAGTTTCAACAATCAGGAGTCTTTTTTTTTTTTAAGATTTTATTTTATTTATTCATGAGAGACACACAGAGAGAGAGGCAGACATAGGCAGAGGGAGAAGCAGGCTCCATGAAGGGAGCCTGATGTGGGACTAGATCCCAGGACTCCAGGATCACGACCTGAGCCAAAGCCAGATGCTCAACCACTGAGCCACCCAGGCGTCCCAATCAGGAGTCTTCATTAGTTTTTTTTTTTTCCTTTTTTAAAGATTTTATTTATTTATTCATGAGACACAAAGCAGAGAGGCAGAGACAGAAGCAGGTTCCCCATGGGGAGTCTGACGTGGGACTCAATCCCAGAACCCCAGGATCACAACCTGAGCCGAAGGCGCCCACTCGCTCAACCACTGAGCCATCCAGGCAGGCGTCCTTCTTCATTAGTTTCTTATCTGAATGGGCAGGTCACCAGACCACAATGGTATAAAAATTGGGTTTTAAAAGACGGAATACTGGGGCAACTGGCTGAAGCATCTGCCTTCAGCTCAGGTCATCATCTCAGGGTCCTGGGATTGAGCCCTGTGTTGGGCTCTTTGCTCAGCAGAGTCTGTTTCTCCCTCTGTGCCCCCTCACCCCTACTCATGCTCTCATAAATAAATCAACAAATAAACAAACAAGAACAACTCCAAAGCAGATGGTTATTTGTATTCGGTCTATATAGTCATAAATACATAGCATGTTAATCACTTTAAAGTACTAATAAAGATAGGTTCATGCTCTACCTACAGAGTGACTAAAAATACACAGCAAACAAGAAAGTTAGTGGATGACCTGAGAGAATAGGACATAGAACTACTGTTACTTTTTAAAAAGATTTTATTTACTTATTTGAAAGAGAGAGTGAGCACAAGCAATGGGAAAGGCAGTGGAGAAGCAGGCTCTCTGCTTGAGCGGGGAGCCCTATGTGGGGCTTGATCCCAGGACCCCAGGATCATGATCTGAGCCAAAGGCAAACACTTAACTGAATTAGATACCCAGGTGCCCCCATATGAATGTTAATACAGGAAAAAGTTCTCCAAATATATTCCTAATACCCAAGTACAAATAAACTATGATCAAAGAACCGCTGGCAATAAGACCTCTGATCCAGGTCCACAAGGCTCTAGGGTGAGCAAACTTTGAACCTTCCCTGAGTCTGAGATGAGAAGATTCACTTCTCTATCTAGAAGAGAACCCTAGATTCAACAAGACTAGATAACCACTCTGGCAATATACACCGTACTTGAGCAACTGAGGCAATCTACACTGGGTGTAACTTACTTACATACCGACCCACCCCTAGGCAGCACCAATTCAGGACCTCACCCAGCAGGACACACCGGAAACAGGAAGTACCAGTCAAAGGCCTCATTAAAAAATAAGAACTCCTGGCAGAAAATGGAAACAGAGTAGAGTAGCAGCACAGCAATGAACACAATGTCTCCACTGACAGCAAGGAGAAAGAACTCATATTAGTCAGGTACCCAGCATTTTATAAAGTAAGTCCTTTCATCTTCACAGTAACCCTGAGAAAACATCAGCTGGTGCTTTAGTTATTAATCCTCACAAGAGGGGCAGACCTGGTGGCGCAGCGGCTTAGCGCTGCCTGCAGCCCAGGGCTTGATCCTGGAGACCCTGGATAGAGTCCCACGTCAGGCTCTCTGTATGATGCCTGCTTCTCCCTTTGCCTGTGTCCCCGCCTCTCTCTCTCTCTGTCTCTCTCTCTCGCTCTCGCTCTGTCTCTATGAATAAATAAATAAAATCTTTAAAAAAAAGAGAATCCTCACAAGAACACTCTGAGGCAAATACTACCAATATCCCCATTTTACAGATGAAGAAACTGAAGGTCAAGAAATTGTCCATGGTAGTTGCTATCCCAATTGGAGAGATGGCAAAATCCAGGTTTGAGAGAGGTTAAGTAACCTCCAAATTTGATCACCTCACCCCAAAGTTGGAGTTCTTCCCAACTATCCTGTTGCCTCCCCTCACCTTTGGCAATCTCAGTTAAAGAATTCCATTAATAATGAGAAATTCTCAATCTCTCAACCCAGATTTTTTTTTTTTCAACCCAGATTTCTGTAGCTGTTTCAGAAACTATTCCTAAGATCCAAAGCCAATAGGAGTTTTCATAAGAAAACATCTCAGAAAGCTACTAAATTGGGGGATCCCTGGGTGGCTCAGTGGTTTAACACCTGCCTTCGGCCCAGGGTGTGATTCTGGGGTCCCAGGATGGGATGGAGTCCCACGTGGGGCTTCTGTGTGGAGCCTGCTTCTCCCTCTGCCTGTGTCTCTGCCTCTCTCTCTGTCTCTCATGAATAAATAAAATCTTGAAAAAAAAAGAAAGCTACTAAATTATGAAATGATATATACATTATTACAAAACATCTTTCAATTATAAGCTTGGCTACAGGGAAAGTCTAGAGATCCCTAGCACAGCACCTACCAGACTTAGGGTCCAGTAACATCTTTTGACTGGTTATAAATTCAGTAACCTAAAATGGCTATTTTGTACCTTCTGATACCACATGATTCAATTTTTTAGGAAAATAATATACCCATTCATTTTTAACAGGGTTGCTTTCTTAAAATTTATAGAACATTAATGAGATAGCTAAATTGAGAAATGCCCATTAGTGCATTAGTCATAACTTCAGAAAAATTACAAATGTTCACTTTTCCAAGCAGATTAAAACATTTCAGCTAATAAAAACCTGTCAGAAAAATCCACAAGACCACAAAGTATAAAAAGAAAAACGTGGCCCAAATAAAGGAAGTTAAGATATGACACATATAAATTATAAAAGATTATTCTAAGTGTACCCTGGTACTGAACCCTAAAATCCTCACTTCATATAACCCAGTATTTTCTATGCAAGAAAACACTATCACTGCTAATGTAAAAAAAGCTTGCCCACCATAGCAACTGTTGCTACGTAGGCTTCTCATATCTAAGGCTGAAAGACACTGGATTTGCAGAAACCAACGAAATACCACTCCTAGCAGGATACTGTGAATTTTCACCTTAAACTTTTTTTTTTTAATTTTTATTTATTTATGATAGTCACAGAGAGAGAGAGAGAGAGAGAGAGAGAGGCAGAGACATAGGTAGAGGGAGATGTGTGTGTGTGTGTGATGTCTCTCATTAATAAACAAATAGAATCTTAAAAAAAAAAAAAAAGTCCCAAACCTCATCATCTAAATCAGGTCATAGATGAAGCTCTGGGGAATAATACATTAAATACAACCCATGGGGCACAATTCCTGAAAACAAAGTTATCTGCTCCCAACATACAAGAGTAGGACAGGAACAGGACAATAGTTATAGACATTCCAGTTCCAATAAGAAAAATGGAAGAAAAAACAGATCTATTGGTCCAAAGCAGTTTCAAAATCTGGGCAAACTCATTTCAAAGTCAGCAGAAAATCTTCAGCTCCATTTCTCTAGGCTCTTGGTTCCACCCTGAATCACCCACTTTTCTTAATGAAAAGTAATATACTCAACACTTGAGTTTTACCAGCCCATTTTCTGCCTAGAATTTGGGGGTCTTAATAGCCCTCTTTAACTTTCCACTGGGTCTTTCAATCCAAGTTGGCATTGTTACACTTTCCACCTACTACCCCCCCACCCCGTTTTTAAAGCTTTTATTTATGAGAGAGAGAGAGAGAGAGGCAGAGACATAGGTAGAGGGAGAAGCAGGCTCCATGCAAGGAGCCTGACGTGGGACTAGATCCTGGGTCTCCAGGATCACACCCTGGGCTGAAGGTGGTGCTAAACCACTGAGCCACCCGGACTGCCCACATTGTTTCTGATAGCACAAAACCCTAAAGGACTTCATACTTTACATAAATTGCACAGGGGTTCAATCCATTAGTCAAACAAGTATGCCAGGCTATACCTTCAACACTTTGCTTGGAAATCTCCTTTGCTGGATAGCCAAGCCAGATTCATCAGTTTTCTTTTCCACATAACCATAGTATACAATTCTAAACTTATTTGCCACTATGTAACAATGATCCTCTTTCCTCCAGTTTCCAATGCCTACTTTGTTTCCACTTGAGCCCTAAATAGCAGTCAACATCCATATTTCTACAATCTGTTTCTAGGCCTTTTCTATCATACTCAAAATTTTTCTGGCCTTCAACTACTTTCACATTTTTAGGTAACAGTACCCCACTCCTGTTACCAAAAATTTATAGTGTTCTACTGCTGCAGTTAAGAAACTACCACAAACAGGAGTGGCTTAAAACAATAGAAATTTATTATCTCACAGTTTCTGTAGGTCACAAGTTAGGTAGGTGTGGCTAGGTCTTCTGCTTAGGGTCTCACAAGGCCAAAATCAAAGTATATTCTTGCTGGAAACTGGGGAAGAATCCACTTCCAAGTTCATTCAGGTTGTTGGTCAAATTCAGTTTCTTGTGGTTGTAGGACTGAGGTCTCCATTTCCTTGCTGGTTGTCAGCTGGGGCTGGTCTTTGTTACTAGAGGCTGCCCGTATTCCTTCTCATGCTTTCTATGTGGCCCCCGCTAGCAACAGCAAATGGAGTCCCTCTCATGATTGGAATCTCTGATTTCACCCTTCTGCTCTCTTGACTCCCAGGTGGAGAAAGTTTTCTCCTGTTAAGGCCTCACATGATTAGACTGGGCCTGCCCATGAAATGCAGAATAATCCTCCTATTTTAAGATTCTTAACCCTACTTAGATCTGCAAAGTTCCTTTTACCATGTCACATATTTACAGATTCCGGGAATTAGAGTATGGACATCTTTTTTGGGAGGGGTGGCATTCTATTACAAACCCAAACCCTAACACTATGAAGGGCTTTAAACTCAGTTCCTGAAAAAATTTTCTCTTTCCTCCCAGAGTATGTGAAGTAAAGGTGTCTGTTCAGGGTAAAATCAAAGACTCATCCTGTAACAGTGGCTAGGCAACAGGAGACTAAAAATACACTATAGAAAAAAATGCCACTTGTTTCATCCCCAAACAACAAGGCAATAAACCCATTTCGCAGAAATAACTCAATGTTCCCCTTAAATGTGTGCTTCTCTTCTCTATTTTATTCCATATTAAGAGAACATAACTGTGCGTGTTTGTTTAAAAAAAAAAAAAAAAAGGAAAGAAAATTGCCCCAGGGTAACCTAACTTTGTAATCAGTTGATAAATCAAGCTAAGCAAACTTCAGATCTTTTCATTCTTTCTTAAAGTCATGCACCCTCCCCCAGTGGCACATGAAAGCTGAGTATTTCAAAGTCACAGAAGGATAAACCTGCCCAGATAAAACAGCAGGTAGTTTTTTTTTTTTTTTTTTTTTTTTTTTTTTTAAAGGACGAGGAAGAAGATCGAGTTATTGGTCCTGGTCTTTCAGTCAAAGGTTCACCAAGCCAATTAATTCAACTGACTTACAACAAAATAAACTGCAACAAGTACTACAAAGAAAGTGTTCTGAAGTCTTGCCTGTTAGATTCTTGACCAACAAATTTTACCTAGAACAGAGGACGCCCAAGTATACCAGCTAGTCCCCTTCATCTATCAAACACTACCTGTCAGGAACTGTGGTAAACAAATTATTAACTGTGTGACACAAATTATCTTATTTACTGCTCACCATAAATGTACGATTTAGGAAATTTTGCCCCCACTTTACAGATAGGAAAACCAAGGCTTACAGAGATTAGGGCACACAGCTAAGTAGTAATGGCACTGATATCTGAGAACCCAGGCATTCTTTTATTTTATTTTTTTTACCTCTAGCCTGTATCGTCACTCCCTAAATGTAACGCAGTCTTCCAACCCCCAGAAAAATCTTCCCTTTCCAGTTTTCATGTCCTCTCCCCATGCCCCCATTCTCATTAGAACTCAGCAGTGGAAAGGTAATCAAGTGTTTCCAAATTAATTTACCACCTTCTTTTCCGAACTCTTCCTTTCCTAGGATAGCAATAGTCAAGAAGCGACTTCTTCCGACCCTGACTTTGCTTTCCAAAAACAAACTACTGAAGCTCCACCCATCACCAGCCTAGACTAGGAACGTTCCAACGCTGCAAAATAACAAACAACAACAACAAAACAACAAAACAAAACCAAAATAAAAGTCGTACTCTTCCAAAAAGGTCACAAACTTAACACGTATACCGCTGGGCCAAGCTTTCATTCTGCATACTTCTCTTCCACCCAGGCTCCCAACTAACCCGTAACTCCAACTCCACCCATTCTGCCCCACTTCGTGGTCCCCTCCCCCTTTCTCCTCAGCGACCTCGCCCGGGGTTCCCCCCCCTTGCACCCCAGTCTGCAGGTGGGAAGCCCAGCCTGGCCCAAAGGGACCCCTAGAAGGCCCCCCTCCAGCGCTCGGCTCCGCGGAGGGTTCACTCCACCCTACCCAGCAAGCACCACTCCCCTAGGCACCCTCCCCCAGCATCCCCTTGTGGCCCCACCCCTCAGGCTCCCTTCCCCCTCCCGCGACCCCCTCCTCCAAGTTGCCCCCTAGTCCCCGCCCCAGTCCAGTCCTCTCCCCCCGCAGTAAGCGGGACTCCCGAAAGCCAGTTCCCACCCTCACATCAGCCTCTGCACCCCGAGTCTCGCTCCCCGTCCTGAAGGGTGGCCCCAGGCCTTCCCGATGGGCTGCAGGGGCCTCGGCTGGTGTGTGTTGGGGGGGGGGGGGGCAGGGGAAGGCGACGGGCCGCTCGGGAGTCTGCTGGGAGCGCGAGGGGAGACCGCGCCCCGTTGTCCCATCCTGGGCCCATATCCACACCCCAACGACCTCGCCTAGCGGCTCCCACCGTACCTGTGGTGGAAGCGGCAGCGGCGGCGGCCGCGCTCCCCTCTCCTCACACAGACAATATGGCGGCGGCGGAGGAGGAGACACACGGCTCGGCCGCCAGCCGCAGGGACCAGAGCGAGGCTGCAGCCGCCGCTGCCGGAAGCGGAAACCCCCTTCCTTCCAGGAGGCGGGGCGGGACCGCTTCCGACTCCGCCCCTAGCAGAATCCGGCTGAGCGCGGCCATGCTGGGATGTGCTACTGTTTGCGTGCAGGTGCGGTCCCGGACGGGCTTCAGAATGGAAGAAATTCTCAGTGGAAAGCCACACAAGGAGATTTGCAATGGTTAAACGCATTTTCTTTCAGTGCCTATTAAGAACTGACGAGGCAGAGAGGACGAACCTCCCATAAGGCGTACAATTGGTTTGCCCCAAGCTAAGATGGCGGTCTCTATGTTTCCCGCACTTACCCGCTGACGAGTCCCACCCGTCGACGAGCCGGCCGGCCGCCTTAAAGCATGCGCAACCCGCCGGGGTTGTAAAGCGAAGCATTTTGGGAGTTGTAGTCTCTTGCTCGGACCCCTCGTCTAGGGTTAGGGTTCCAGCAGGATTATTTGCTCGGCGCAAACTTTGAGTTCGGGAGAAGCGAATGAAAGTTGAACCCTCGGGGTGGTGTGGCGCCGGAGTCGAGGAAGTGATCCAAGCCCTGTAGAGACCGAGACCCAATTCCGGCCTCCTCTGGGAGTCCTATTTAGAACTAACCATCTAGAATAGAGTGTTTTCTTCCTTCTGTCTGCCCCCACTCCCACCCCCCTGGCCTGGCCCAGACAACCTCCCCAAAGCAGCCACAGGGCACTTTCTATCTTGCAGACCCGGTCATGGCGTCCTCATGGATGAAAATCTTCCAGGGCTCTCCTTTGTGCACCAAAGATAGCCTAAGTTCTTCTCTTGACATCCAAATTCTTACATAAATTGGACAGCTCACTTGCCACCCTCCACCCCCCATCCCCGTTCCTAGCCTCCTATTTTGCCCCTCCCCTTTCATATTTCTGATGCTTCTACCCAGTAAAACTGCCAGCTATTCCTGGAGCTTATCTATGTTGCCTCCTCCCCTTGCGCTGGTGGTTACTCCTGATACTCTCACCCCCTGAACTGGCTAACTTCCGTATGTCTACTGAATTAATTCAGAGGTCTTTTCTTCTGGGGCTCTTCCCTCCCTTGAGCCTCCCCAGACGTAGGTACCATCAATTCAGCAGCCTGTCTGGTCCCTAGCCTGCCTCCTCCATCAGACTGTGAGCCCCCAGTGGACAGGGCTGAGTCTGACGATCACTGTCCTCTCCACAGGCCCTGCTAAAAACTGGTATGTTGCTGAGAGGAATTCAAGTGTTAGCCTCACCTCCAGTGGGGCAGAGGTGTGAGGACTGCAACAAGGGTGAGGAGACTGGGTTATTTCGGTACCAGCTATGATCCCTGAGGTGCCTCAGAATAGCTGCCTGGCCCAGGAATGGGCCTTCCCACCCGCTTCAGTCCTCCTTTCACAGTTTGTCAGCTTACTGGCACCTCTGCTCCCAAAGAGACAATCTCCCCCCCTCCCCCACCAGTAGGATGGAGGTGCCGGCAGCTGCAGCCATACAGCAATGGCCTCAAGGAGGTGGCTGTGACCTTTTTTGGGCTTCATCTGCCAGACAGGCCTGCAGCATTTAACCCCAGTGTGCTGGGAATCTATAGTAATGACTTTCTGGGTGCTTCAAGGTGAGTCAATCCTCTTCTCTGGGCCTGTTTCCCCACCTGTGGACTGAGGAAGTTAGACAAGATGATCCCAAGGTTTTCATGAAGGAAATGACTGACCTTCCACTTACCTCTGGGATCCTGTTTAAACGTTTGTTTGTTTGTTGAGCCAGCTATACTGGCTCCTTTGCTCACATTTATTCAGTTCACAGCTATTAATCACTTGCTATGAGCCAGACACAGTGCTAAGTGCTGGGGTTGGGGTATAAGCAAGACAGACACCAATTCTTCATGGACCTCCCTTTCTAAAGTGAGAAACAGATAACACATGGGTAAACAAATGAATAAACAACATAGTTTCAGGTAGCAATAAATGCTTGAAAGAAAAAGGATAAGGAGCTAAAGAAAAGACTAAAGGAGGGAGCACTTTAACTTGAGCAGTTCAGAAATTCCCTCTGAGAAGGGAGCATTGAGTACAAAGGTCCTGTGGCAGGAAAGACTTGGGTAAGTTTGAGGAAGGAGGCCAGGGTGGCTGAAGCACTGTGAGTGAAGGGGAGAAGATAGGAAATCTGGTTGGAGAGGAGGGCAGGGCCATTCCTCACAGTGAATGTTCGTCATCTCATTTAATCCATCAGCCTAATGAAGTAGGAACTAAAAGTATCCCATTGCACAAATGAGGAAACTGAGGTTAAGAGATATTACAAGGGCAGCACAGGTGGCTCAGTGGTGGTTTTTTTGTTTTGTTTTGTTTTGTTTTTTTGGCTCAGTGGTTTAGCGCCGCCTTCGGCCCAGGGTGTGACCCTGGAGTCCCAGGATTGAATCCCACATCAGGCTCCCTGCATGGAGCCTGCTTCTCCCTCTGCCTGTGTCTCTGCCTCTCTCTCTCTCTCTCTCTCTCTCTCTCATAAATAAATAAAATCTTAAAAAAGAGAGAGAGAGAGAGAGATTACGAGACATGACCAAGGTCACATGCAGTGACACAGACCTTGCATTTCAGCCTGGGTCGTCCTCTCTGCGCCAAATCTAATGTATCAGATTTCTATTGCTGCTTAACAAAGCACCCCAAAACAGAGTAGCTTAAACCAACAATTACTTATTTGCTTATATTGGCGTGGATTGGCAGCTTGGACACGTCTCAGCTAGGGCAGTTCTCTTCTGCTGTGCATGGTCTCACTCCCACATTTGCGGTCAATGAGTATGTTGGCAAGCTGGCTGGCCCTGGACGGCCTCATTTACATGTCTGCCAGTTCCCTGGGGCCTGTTGGCTTAAGTGCCTTGGTTCTTCACACCACTTCTTCAGCAGCTAGCTCTGGCTTCCTCACATGATGGCCTCCAAAAGGAAGAGAACAAAAGCATCAAGGCCTCTTGAGGGCTAGGCTCAGAAGTGCTAGAGCATCATTCTCACTGCATTTTATTGAGCAAAGGCTGTCATGTGGCCAGCTCAGATTCAAGGAGAGTAGAAACCAACTCCATTTCTTGATGAGAAAAAAACATCGGAGTCATACCACACACAGAGTTGTGTGCACCAGGATGGCCGGAACTGTTGTGGCTGTTTTTACAAACATACCACATCATGTGCCTGGAACGGGTTAGATAAATTATCATGCAGCTAAACATGGAGCTATTAACAACAAGACCTAATATTTTTTGAGTACTTAGTATTGGTCTGACACTATGCAGGGGGCCTTATATGTTTGGGCTTTTTTTTTTTTAATTTTTTTTTTTTGTATTTATTTATGATAGTCACACACACAGAGAGAGAGAGAGAGGCAGAGACACAGGCAGAGGGAGAAGCAGGCTCCATGCACCGGGAGCCCAACATGGGACTCGATCCCGGGGCTCCAGGATCGCGCCCTGGGCCAAAGGCAGGTGCCAAACTGCTGCGCCACCCAGGGATCCCCTGTTTGGGCTTTTTTAATCCTCATAACAGCCCTGTGTGGCAACTACATTTTTATCCCAATTCAGAGATAAGGCACACTCAAGATTCAGAAAGGTTAAGTAACCTGTACAGGGTCACACAGCTAGTCAGTGGCAAAGCTGTTAAAAATAACAATAGGGATACCTGGGTGGCTCAGGAGTTGAGTATCTGCCTTTGGCTTAGGTCATGATCCCCAGATCTGGGATCAAGTCCCACATCAGGCTCCCTGCAAGGAACTGCTTCTCCCTCTGACTATGTCTCTGCCTCTCTCTGTGTGTCTCTCATGAATTAATAAATACAATCTTAAAAAAAAAAAAAGATGACAATATAATGTCCTGACATGGAAAGCTGGCTCTGTCATCCTGTTATATGACAAAAAGCAACAGATAAAACAAAAGTTTGATCAGAACATGTTTTAAGGGGCACCTGAGTGGCTCAGTGGTTGAGCATCTGCTTTCTGCTCAAGTCTTGATCCCAAGGTCCTGGGATCAAGTCCCACATCAAGCTCCCTGTAGGGAGCCTGCTTATCCCTCTGCCTATGTTTCTGCCTCTCTCTGTGTGTTTCTCATGAATAAATAAATAAAATTTAAAAAAAAAAACGCGTTTTAAAGACACATTTAGCAATAGATGGATTGGGACACCTGGGTGGTTCAGTGGTTTGGCACCTGCCGCCTTCGGCCCAGGATGTGATCCTGGAGACCTGGGATCGGGTCCTGCGTCGGGTTCCCTGCATGGAGCCTGCTTCTCTCCCTTTGTCTCTCTCTCTGCCTGTGTCTCTGCCTCTCTCTCTCTGTATCTCTCATGAATAAATAAATAAAAATCTTTTTTTAAAAAAAAAGGGGTAGATGTATATGGGTTATATGGTTTTAGACACAGTTCAGGAAGGATTTACCACAAACTATTAATGGAGCTTATCTCAGAAGAGAGGAAGAGGAGGGATCTTTACTTTAGACACTTCTGTCTGCGTTGTGCAAATTTTTTTTGCTTGAATATTTTTGGGTAACACGACTTTTTCTTTCAATCTTCCATAAAGAAAAAGCATTTTAAAAATGTCCTTCAGGTTATCTCTCACCTCTGTCTTCGTCTACTTGGCTTTCATGTTTAGTGGTGGGGTTTTTTGCCCCTTTTTGACACTGCTCCAGCCCAGGCCCTTATCAGTTCTGGCTTGAAGTTTTGTAACTACCTAGGGGAGCCCCTTCTCTCTCCTGCTTTCATACATGGTGCACACACACTGCCACTGGAGGAAAGTTTATGAACCAATATGTTCCTTTCTTGCTCAAGAGTTTTCAGTGGTATTTCATTGCCCTCAGGGAAAGTCTAAACCCCTTGGCCTGGTGTCCATGATATTTGTAAATTTGACTCTAACTGGGTTGGATTCCAGCTCTGTCATTTACGAGTAGTATAATCTGAGACAATTTATTTGATATCTCTGAGCCCTAGTTTCCTCATCTGTTTAAAAAGAAAGAGGGGTACCTGGGTGGCTCAGTAGTTAAGCATCTGCCTTCGGTTCAGGTCATGATCCCAGGGTCCTGGGATTGAGTTCTGCATCAGGCTCCCCGCTCAGTGGGGAGTCTGTTTGTCCCTCTCTCTCTGCCTTTCCCTCCCACTAGTTCTCTCTCTCTCTCAAAAATAAGTAAAATCTCTTAGAAAAGGGATGCATCGGTGGCTCAGGAGTTGAGACTCAGCCTTCAGCTCAGGGCATGATCCTGGGGTCCGGGATCAAGTCCTGCATCAGGATCCTTGCAGGGAATCTGCTTCTCCCTCTGCTTATGTCTCTGCCTCCCTCTCCATGTCTCTCATGAATAAATAAAAAAAATATTTTTTAAAAATCATTTAGAAAGAAAGAAAGAAAGAAAGAAAGAAAGAAAGAAAGAAAGAAAGAAAAGAAGAGAGGATGTAGTATGAAATTTACTATTGAGTGACTGTGTCCTATTCTCCTCCAGCCAGGACTGGTTATACTCCTGACTCCGTTGGTATTAAGCTTGGCCCGGTGATTTGCTTTGGCTGGTGAAATATGGATGAAGGTGACAATGTATAAGCTCCAGCCTAGGCCTTAGGAGGTCTCATGTTTTCAACATTCCTCCTGGGAGTTTCCTCCTCTACCATAAGGATGGGGATGTCATTGGTGCATTGCATCTTTTGAAACACCATCCCAGTCTAAGTTTCTGAAGGAAAGGCTGGGTGAAGAAAGTTTTGTGTCTTGGTATTTTTGTCTTGGTATAATGGTATTTAACAAACCACTAGTTTGGTTTATTTTTTATTTTTTATTTTATTTTATTTATTTTAGTTTTTTTATTGTTTTTTGTTTGTTTTTTAAGGTTTTATTCACTTATTTATGAGACACCCAGAGAGAGAGAGAGGTAGAGACACAGGCAAAGGGAGAAGCAGTTTCCATTCAGGGAGCCCGACGTGGGACTGGATCCCTGGGCCGAAGGCGGTGTTAAACTGCTGAGCCACCCAGGGTGCCCAGTGTTTAGTTTGTATTAAACTTTAAATTGTGTGTTTTCATGACCTCTCTCCCTTTTGAATGACAGAAAGCTAAAAGGCTAGAAAGAGTATGTTGCCTGCCTGTTTAAGGAACCTAAAGCTTCTATCCAAATCCCCAAGATCAAACAGGCTGGTGTAGAAGAGTGGAAAAAACATGTAGCAGACCCAATGTGGAGCCAAGCCCCGCAGAACCCAGCCGAGACCGCCCAGACCCAAAAGACTGCAGATGAGAGAGGGAAAAATCAATATTTGCTCCTGTAAGCCACAGACTTTGGGGGTGGTTTGTTACACAACATTATTATTCAGTAATAGCTAACTGATATACCTACTTCATAGGACTCTTGTCAGGATTAAATGACTGAACACAGGAAAGCCCTTAAAAATATGCTGGCACACAACACAGCAAGGGTGTAATCGACACAAGTGGTTATTACTGGGGTGTAACTGTGAACAAAACAGAGTCCCCGCTTTCACGATCTCATGTTCTGTGGCGAGATATATGGCACATCAGATGGTGATGTGCTCTGTGGAGAAAATAAGGCAGGGAAGGGAGAGAGAAGTGCTGCAGTACTGTTTCAAACAAGTGATCAATGGAAGCCTCACCAAGAACGTTGTTTTTGAGCAAACAACTGGAAGTGAGGCCAGGAGGCACAAGGGCATATGGGGAGAAGATTGTTCCAAGCAGAGGGAACAGGATGGGCAAAAGCTGTGGAGGGGACTTGTGTCTGGTGGGCTGAATGGATGGCCAGTAGATAGCGTGGCTGAGCTGAGCAATCAAAGGGAAGATGACCTCGGAGAGTCCTCCTGGGACTGAATCACACAGAGCCTTGTGCATCACAGTAGGGACTCTGGCTTCTGCTCCTAGTGAGGTGTTGAAGGGTTTTGACCAGAGGGAGGACAGGCCCAGCTTCACACTTCTATAGGATCTCCCTGGCAGTGAGATGTAGAATCAATGGAACAGGAGAGAGGGCTGAAGCAGGGAGACCACGTAAGAGGCCACAGCCACAATCCAGACAGAAGATGGTGATAGTTTGAATCAAAGGTAGGCTCTGGGCTTCTTTTGAAAGTGAAGCCAAGGGAAAAGGCATGCATGTCCACATTTTTAGTAGATTTACCTTTTAGAAGTGTTTTAGGGGTAGAGTAGCATTGAGAGGAAAGTAGAAAGTTCCCACACATCCCTGGCTCACACATGCACAGCTTCTTCCTTAGCAACATAAGGTGGTACATTTGTTACAATCTGTGAACTTACAGGGACACATCATCATCACCCAAAGTCCAAGGTTTACATTAAGGTTCATTCTTAGTATTATACATTCTATGGCTTGTGACATAAGTATAATGACATGTATCCATGATTGTAGCATTGTAGAATAGTTACATTGCCTTAGAATCCTCTGCCTATATTCATCCCTCTTCTCCTCTCCAGTCCCTGGCAACCACTGGTCCTTTTACTGTTTATATTGTCTTGCTCTTTCCAGAAAGTTACATAGTTGGAATCATAAAGCGTGTGGCCTTTTTTAGATTGGCTTCTTTCACTCAATCATATGTGCTTAAGGTTTTTCCATGTCTTTTCATGGTTTGACAACTTATTTCTTTCAGCACTGAATAATACCCAATTGTCTGGAAGTACTACAGTTTATTTACTTATTCACTTACCGAAGAATATTTTGGTTGCTTCCAAGTTTTGGCAATAATGAATAAAGCTGCTATAAACATTTTTTAAAAAGCAAGAAAGAAAGTAAATAAAGCCAAAAGGACAGGTTGGGATGGAGTTTTGAGATAGAAAGGAATTGATGGTGATTCCAGGGCTTTGGGTCAGAGGAATTAAAAGAAGGAATTTGCCACCAACTGAGATGAAGAAGGCTCTAGGAGAACTTTTTCAGGTAGGGAAAGGAGGGAAGAATTAGCAGCTTGTTCAATTTGAGGCACCCATCAGACCTCCAAGTGGAAATGCCTAGTTAGAAGTTGCATGCCTGAATCTGAGCCCAGGAGAGGAGTCCAGGCTGGAGATGTAATTTTGACAGTTGTTACGGACTGAATTGTGTCTCCCCAAAATTTATTTGTTGAAGCCCTAACCCCCAATGTACTGTATTTGGAGACAAAGCCTTTAGGGAGGTAATTAAGGTTAAATGAGGCCATCAGGGTGGAGCCTAATCCAGTAGGACTGGTATCCTTGTAAGGAGAGGGAGAAACCTCAGAGCACATTCTCTCTGTCTCTGTCTCTGTCTCTCTCTCTCTCTCTCTGAGTGTGCAGAGGAAAGGCCATAGGAAGACACAAGGAGAAGGCAGCCAGCCAGCAAGAGTTCTCACCAGAAACCAAACCTACTGGCACCTTGATCTTCCAGAACTGGGAGAAATCAAAAATAAACTTCTGTTGTTAAACCCTCAGTCTGTGGTATCTTGTTCTGGTGGCCCAAGTAGACTAACACAGGAGTCCTCATTGTAGAAATGATTTTTATTATTTTTAAAAGATTTTATTTATTTATCCATGAGACACACACACACACACACACACACAGAGGCAGAGACACAGGCAGAGGGAGAAGTAGGCTCTCTGTAGGAGCCCGATGTGGGACACGATCCCAGGACCCCAAGATCACTCCCTGAGTCAAAGGCGGACGCTCAATCACTGAGCCACCCAGGCGTCCCTAGAAATGGTTTTTAAAGCCATTAAACTGGGTAAGATCTCCAAAGAAGGGCAGCCCCGGTGGCTCAGCGGTTTAGCGCCGCCTTCAGCCCTGGGTGTGATCCTGGAGACCGGGGATCGAGTCCCACATCGGGCTCCCTGCATTGGAGCCTGCTTCTCCCTCTGCCTGTGTCTCTGCCTCTCTCTCTCTGTCTGTGTCTGTCATGAATAAATACATAAAATCTTTAAAAAAAAAAAAAAAAAAAGATCTCCAAAGAAGTGAACACAGAGAAGAGGATGGAGGACTGAGCTTCAGGGCATCTAACATTAAGGGGAAAGGAACCAACAAAGGAGCTTCAGAGGGAGCAGCCAGGGATATACAACCTGAGAGCCAAGTCAGGAAAACATTCCAAGGCGGGGAGAATTGATGGTCTGTCTTAAATGCTGCTGAGGAAACAAGGAAGACAAGAACTGAGAGCTGATTTAGCAGAGTGGAGGTCATTGTTACTTAGACAGGAAAGAGTTTAGGTAGAATGGTGGGAGCCCAATGGAGTGGGATTAAGAGAGAGCAGAGGAGACAGAAATACAGAAAGGAAGGAAGGGAGGGGAATCTTTTTTTTTTTTTTAAGATTTTATGTTTAAGTAATCTCTACACCCAACGTGGGACTCAAATTCAAATTCACAACCCCAAGATCAAGAGTTGCATGCTTTACCAACTGAGTTAGCCAGGTGCCCCAGAAACCTCTTTTTAAGAGTAGAAAGTCAACTAGTAAATGTAGGAGAACAGGAATTAGAAAATCACCATCTGGCAACTCCCCTAGAATAATTATTTCAGGAGACAGTCATTAAGGAATGTCACAATCACGGGTTCAAGTTTGACAAGGAGCAAGATATTTCCACAGTCCTAGTCTCTGCTCACAAGATACTTATTAATTACAAAGGGTAAAATAGTAACTTTATAGTGGAGAAACCCAGTAGACACCACATCAATCAAGTGCTCACAGTAAATGTCACTAGTAATGGCATAAGTCAACATCAAGTGCCTCCGGATACGATGCACCGAGGGGGACACAGCGTCTCTTCAGTGGTATTTCTGCCAAAAATGCTTAACGGGATCATGAGGAAACATTAGATGAGCCCAAATTGAGGGACTTTTTACTGAATGATTGGCTTGTACTCTTCAAAAATGTTGAGGTCATGGGGTGCCTGGGTGGCTCAGTCAGTTAAGCATCCGACTCTTGGTTTTGGCTCAGGTCATGATCTCAGGGTCGTGAGATGGAGCCCTGCATCACTAGGCTCTGCACTCAGTGGGAAGTCTGCTTGAGATTCTTTCCCTCCCCTCCTACCCCCTCTGGTCCTCTCCCTGCTCACTTTCTCTCTCAAAATAAATAAATGAAATCTTTGAGAAAAAATGTTGAGGTCATGAAAGACACACTGAGAAGCAGCTCTAGACTAAGGAGTCCAAAGAGACACAAGAACTAAATGCAATGTGAGATTTGGGACCAGGAAAAAATGTTTTCACTTACTATAAAAGCTATCAGTAGGACAATCGGGGAAATTGGAATAACATTACAGATGAGATGTTAGTATTATATCAATGTAAAAATTCCTTGACTTTGGTTATTGTAAGAGAATGTCCTTTCTTTTAGGAATACACACCAATTTTTAGGAATAACAGGAATCATTTCTGCAACTTACTGTAAAAGAGTTCAGGAGGAAAGGAGAAAGGAGAGAGAATGATAAAGGAAAAATGGTAAAATCTGGGTGATTGGTATTTTAGCATTCTTTGTACTATTTTTATACCTTTTCTGTAATGGAAGGAGGGCAAGTAGAGACACTGAGGTGGTGGGTACAGACAACTTTGTGAGGTGTTTTGCTGTAGGACTGAGGATGGGGTAGTAGGTGGAGAACAAAGTGGGTTTGAGAGAAGTTCTTGAAAAGCAGAAGTGTTATCATGTTTATAAGTGAATGAGAATGATTGAGTAGATCACAAATAATGATGACACAAGAGAGAAAAGACTGGGATCCAGACACAGGAGAGGGTTGGGTCATGGCTTGGAGCACAGATGGTTTGTCCATGGTCACAGAAAAGAGGGCAAAGTACTGGGGGACCAGTGAGGGTAGTGGATGCTCGTGGAAGTATTTTCTGATGCTATAATTTTCCCTGTGCGTTAGGAAGAAAGGGCCTCAGCTGAGCGTGAGAATAGGGGAGAAGGTGAGGGACGTTTGAGGAGATGAGAAGGGATTGTCTGTGGAGACAGAGTGACCAAGGGAACCACTGATTGTCAGGCAGCATTGGAAGACTCCACGGAGGCGAGCCATCATGTAAGTACAGTGAGACCAGTGCCTGCGGCAGCTTCCATGCTACATTCTCCAGCCACATTCCACTGCAGGGGAATAAACACAGAGGGATAGAGAGTTGGCATTAACCAGTGGGCATTCAGCCAGAGTGGGGCAAGGGCACCTCGGGGAGGGAAGGGGGTGCAGTGTGTGCGAGTGATGATGCCCATGCATTTAACTGGCAAGGAGGGAAGAGAGGACATGAGGGAAAAGATGGTAGGCTCCATGGATCAGAGGTCCCAGTGGGACTGAAGGACTGCAGGAGTTGGGGTACCAGAGAGTGTGAGCTGGAAAGTTAGGAGGCAATTGTCATCCAGCTGGCTGCTCGAAATTGAGATATTGGAATGGGTGCAGGTAATGAACAAATGTAACAGGCTGACTGCCCTGGACCACCATGGCAGAAAGGCGACATGTCAGTGTCCCCAGCCAACAGGCAGCCATTGAGCCTTCAAATTACCACAGGCCTGGCCAACATGACTGCAACAAAGCCAGAGCTGCTCAGCTGTTCTGCTCCCAAATTCCTGACTCACAACAGCAAGGGAAAAAATAGTTGTGTGAAGCCACTAAATATTGGAGTGATTCGTGTGGCAGCAATAGCAGCCAGAGTTGCCAGTTCCCCTGGGGTTTAACAGCCCATGAAGTCCTCATGCCCTAAGGCTTGGGTTTTCTGGAAAGCAGTAACTTCTCCACCTCTCCCATTTGGTAGTGGGGGACAGCAAGGTTCAGAGAGATTTGGTGACTTGCCTATGCTTGCACAGCTAGGCAGTGTAGCTCAGAGCTTGTTCTGTCACTAGCCGTAGACGCTGTCCACAGTGCAGAGCACAGTGTCTGGCTCGTGTAGGCTCATACTCAACATGAACTGTGCCTGGGATTCCCTCTGCCTTCCATTCCCCCCTCGCCCTGGGTTCCCCTCAGGTTGTCTTGGATATCTTAGTCTGCTTGGTGGAGGAGATGAGCCATTCCCTCTCCTGTGAGTGGCCATTCCTGCCTGCAGTCTGCCATTCAGCAGGCTTTCCCAATCACCTCTTCTGGGGCAGACACCTCCCTCCAGGTTCTCAGGACACAGCAGGAAACAAGTCAGTGACCCTGGTGGGGTGGAGCTCAATCAAGTGGGGAGAAGATAATTAGACCAATCTATCATTGCAAACTGGGATTATTGCCAGGGAAGATGAGAGGGCCAGGTAGTGTGGCATGGAAAGGAAAACCTGTCTTGGTGGAGGAAGGGAGGAAGGGAGAAAAAGTTTGCTCAGTGAAGGCAAGGATGGGACTGCGTATGGGTTGACCAAGAGGAGAAAGAGCATGGGCACAGGTCCTAAGATAGGAACATGGCAGATGCATTAAAGGCACGTGGAGGAGACCAATGTGGCCTGAACACAAGGCAGGTGGGAAAGTGCAATGAGATGAGAGAGGTGGGTCCTGGGCACTATGTAGAAGCTTTTAGCCCAAGAACAATAGGGAGCCATTGAAGGTTTAAACAATGGAGCATGATTTTACATTTATAAAAGATCTCCTTAGCTGCTGGACCAGGAGCGAGGAGGAGGGAGACAGGAGGTGATTATGGCATAGACTTGGGTGACAGCAGTAGGAGAGATGGAGAATAATGGATCAACCTGGGATCTGTTTTGCAGCTGGAGTCCAGCATAGAGAAATTGAGGCAGCATTTCTGAGCACAGCACCCCCCAGCCGTCCTGGCCTATGGATGACTTTCAGACACTTCTGCCCTGTGAGTGTCACGTGAGGGTAGATGGATTGAGGAATGGCAAGTGATCCCTACCCTTTGCCTATTGACCTGTGAATCTCAAAATGGGCTTTGAAGGAGCCTAAGGGACCTTATGGGGCAATGGAGTGTGTCCTTTCCTTAAAGGACTGTCCCATCACCCATCCCCGTGTTTAGCATTGGGTATGCCATCTCCCCCTATGAGCCAGTTTCCACACTGGTAACATGGAAAGGGACAGTACCTCCTGCACTTTGGTGACCCATTTTACAGATGAGACCACTGAGTGTCAGAGAGGGGGGAGTGTCTGCCTCAGGATCACACGTGACACAACCAACTTTGGAACCCAGGCCAGAACCTGTGCTCTTGACCCCTCTACTCCCCTCTATGGCTCTCCACCCTTTCCTGGGGCCTTCAGGCCTGGAGATAGATGCTCAGTTCACCCAACATGGTCTTTCCAGGAGGCCCAGGAAATCCAGGGCTGGATGCTGGGTGGTTGGGAGCACTGGTTTGGATTCAATTTCCAGCTCCATCCAGGGGACTTATTCTGCCTGAACCTCAGTCTTCCCCTCTGTGAAGTGGGATAGCCATACACATTGTGTACCACCTGGCAGGAGAACCATGCAGATGTACGGATTCTTGGGTAAGTTGCTTAGGCAGCATGATGCTTTTCTTTCTTTCTTTCTTTTTTTTTTTTAAGATTTTATTTATTCATGAGAGACACAGAGAGAGAGAGGCAGAGACATAAGCAGGCTCCCCGCAAGAAGCCTGATGTGGACTCGATCCCGGGACTTCGGGATCACATCCTGAGCCAAAGGCAGGTGCTCAATCCCTGAGCCACCCAGGCGTCCCAGCAGGATGCCTTTTGAGGGGCCACCACTCCTGACCCCGTGACTGTCCTGCGGAGGAACCCTGGGCTGACCCCTGTGGGAGCCAGTATTCCTCTTAGCAGTTGCAATGCTTTCCTTTTCTCAAATGGCATTCATAAATGACATAACCTACGGACACACATAATTTTAAATAAATCATACCCTGATTGTAATATAAAAGAAAATAAAAAGAAAATATTTTAGAATAAATTAATAGGTAAATATTCAGGCACAATACATTAAAAAAATCACATGGGGATCCCTGGGTGGCGCAGCGGTTTAGCGTCTGCCTTTGGCCCAGGGCGCGATCCTGGAGACCCGGGATCGAATCCCACGTCAGGTTCCCGGTGCATGGAGCCTGCTTCTCCCTCTGCCTATGTCTCTGCCTCCCTCTCTCTCTCTCTCTCTCTCTCTCTCTCTCTCTCTGTGTGTGTGTGTGACTATCATAAATAAATAAAAATGGAAAAAAAATTTTAAAAAAATCACATGGCTGAGGATGGAATCTCCTTGATTCTGGGGGCTGAATCAGGAGCTCTGGCAACTCAAATACCAAGACTGCATGACAGTCCAAAATGTTTCATAGTTCTAGGTAAAGTACGGAACCAAAACAACCTGGCCTATTCCCAATGTATGTGGAGGTCGCTTTCCTGGCAGATTCACTGTGTATTAAAGCCAAGCAAATACACGCTGTGCTTAAAAAGGCAAAATTAAAAAAAAAAAGGCAAAATTCTTCTCTTTTTAAGATTTTATTTATTTATTCATGAGAGACACAGAGAGAGAGGCAGAGACAGGCAGAGGGAGAAGCAGGCTCCATGCAGGGAGCTCGATGTGGGACTTGATCCCTGGACTCCAGGATCCCACCCTGGGCTGAAGGCAGACAAAGCTCAACTGGGGAGCCACCCACACGTCCTCCAAAAAGGCAAAATTCTAAAGACAATAAAAAGACCAGTGGTTGCCAAGGATTTGGGGGGAGGAAATGAGGGATGAGTAGATGGAGCAACAGGCATGTTTAGGACAGTGAAACACTTCCGTATGATACCGTAGTGATGCATACAGGATGTTATGCATTCGTCACAGCCTACAGAAGAGTATGACATAAAGAGTGAACTCTAATATAAACTGTGGACTTGGGACCTCTGGGTAGTCCAGCAGTTGAACGTCGTCTGCCTTTAGCCCAGGGCATGATCCTGGATCCCGGGATTGAGTCCCATATCGGGCTCCCTGCATGGAGCCTGCTTCTCCCTTTGCCTGTGTCTCTGCCTCTCTCTGTGTCTCTCATGAATAAATAAATAACATCTTTTAAAAAAATAAAAATAAACTGTGGAGTTCAGCTAATAATAATGCATTGAGAGACGCCTGGGTGGCTCAGTTCGCTGAGCATCTGACTCTTGGTTTTGGCTCGTGTCATGATCTCAGGGTCATGAGATCGAGCTCTGAGTTGGGCTCTGCGCTCAGCAAGGAGTCTGCTGGGGATTCTCTCTCTCCCTCTTCCCAGTCCTCCCCCCGTCCACCCTGCTCACAATCACTCTATTTCTCTCTCTAAAAAATAAATAAATAAAATCTTTTAAAAAATAATGCATTAATATTGATTCATCGGTTATAATGAATGTATTACACTAATGTAAAGTGTTCATCACAGGAGAAGCTGTACATGTTGGGGAGAGGTAGTATAAGGGTACTGTGTAATTTCTGCACAGTTTTTCTGCAAACCTAAAGCTGCCCTAAAAAAATTAAGTCTAGGGGCATCTGGGTGGCTCAGTGGTTAAGCATCTGCCTTTGGCTCAGGTCATGATCCCAGTGTTCTGGGATCGAGTCCCCACATCAGGCTCCTTGCAGGGAGCCTGCTTCTCCCTTTGCCTATGTCTCTGCCTCTCTCTCTCTGTCTCTCATGAATAAATAAATAAATAAAATCTTTAAAAAATTAAGTTATTTAAAATAAACTAAAAACAAAACCAACCCCCTACGCATCATGCTTGCATGTAAAATAGAATTTGGTCACAGGCTCAGATAATTAAAAACAGGATTTTCACCTTCTCTAATTATCAGAGAGAGATCTGAATACCTCATAGGACTTAGGATCCATTGCAGGATGCTCCCTTCCTGCTGTATATCTGGATACCCCCTATTCACTGGGGACTGCCCAATGCTCCTGCAATGCTATCCCACTTAGGATCTCAGCACTGGATTCCTGCCCTTTGTTTCTTTACCTTGAAGAGCATCCTTCAGACCTCACAACCCTCTGCTTGCTGATCTTGGGTGATGGGAGATGGCAGCCTGATTGAAGACTTCCCAGCTTCAGGAACCCCAAGCTGCCTCCCTGGACACAATTTACACCTCAACTTCCAAAGCTCCTACTTCAACTCTAGATCCCAGCCACTTACTCATTGTATGAACTTGAGGGAGTCACATTGCTTTGCTGAGCCTCAGTTTCCCCATTAGTGGGAAAGAGAGTGATAGTATCTGCCTCACAGAGTATATTCATTCAGTATATATCTATTAAGCACCCAGTTTGTGCTGGGGATGTAGCAGTGAACAGAACAAACTATCACCCTTGCCTCACTGGAACTCACAGTCTCATAAGAAAGATAGACAAAAATCAAATACATATATGAAATAATGTCAGGGATAAAGAAAAAGAAGACAGGGTCATAGGAAGTAGGGCTGGAGCTTCTAGGTGGGTGTAGTCATGGAAGGCTTCCCAGAGGAGGTGGCATTTGAACCGAGATGTGAAGGAAGTGAAGAAACTAGCTATGCAAATCTGGGGGCTGGCTGGGTGGGAAGAGCATTACAAGCAGAGGGAACAGCAAATGCCAAAGCCCTGGGGTGAGAGGCCAGTGTGGCTGGCAGGGATTGTGTGAATGAGAGAGAAAGAGGGAGAGAGCAGACTAAAAAACCTGGTTTTACCAAGTGTAGCAGGAAGAAAACTGAATTTAATCCCTGGGGAAACCCTCCTATGTTGTGCGTCCTTGCATGTGAGAAAAGCGGACAGGCACACTCTAGAGCCACCCTCCTGTCCTTGACTGTGGTCTGGGTCCTTTCAGCGGAAAGTGTGTCCTGCTGGCAACGTCAAGGGCCGGTGGTGGAAGCGGTGTCCAGGCTGTAGTTCCCAAGAAGTACCACTAGGTGGCAACTCTGGGTCGCGTTTCTAACTTGCGGGTTATTGATTCCAGGGTAGTCCAAACGGTAGGCATCGTCAGCGTCACCTGGAGGGCCTGATAAAACTCGGAGTGCTGAGCCCCACCCTCCGAGTGTCGGATCTGTGGGTCTCGGGTGGGACCCAAGAATTTGCAATTCTAACGCGTTCCAGATGATTCTGATGCTGCTGGTTCGGGGACCACCCTGTGAAAACCCCTGGTTGGACTCCTGAGGCAGAAAGCAGGACCTTCATTTCACAGGTGGGGGTAATGGAGGTGTCTGTCTTCCTATTATATTTATTTATTTTATATATATCTATTTAAATTTTATTTATTTATTCATGATAGTCACACACACACAGAGAGAGAGAGAGAGGCAGAGACATAGGCAGAGGGAGAAGCAGGCTCCATATAGGGAGCCTGACGTGGGACTCGATCCGGGACTCCAGGATCGCGCCCTGGGCCAAAGGCAGGCGCTAAACCGCTGCGCCACCCAGGGATCCCTTCCTATTATATTTAGATTAGATCTAGGTCTCTAGCCGGATCCCTCTCTACCTCCACCACCCTCACCATGATTCAGGTCCTGCTGACTTCCCTGCACAGCATCTCCTGCCACTCTCTAAACGATGGCCACAGTGTTTCTCTCTGTTCCTCGAAGGTTGTTCCTGCACCAGGGCCTTTGTACCTGCTGTACCTCCCACCTGGGATGCCTTGCCCACATCTCTTCCATTGGCTGCCATGCTCTCATTCCTCGTGCTTGAGCTTGAATGTCCCCTCTCTAGGGAGGCTTTCCTCTGCTGTTGAGGAAGCTGGTGGCTCTGCTCATGTTCTTTTCCTTTTAGGTGCTTGAGGTGGTTTGTAATTAGTTATCCTCTACTTTGGTTAATTTTCTGTCTTCTGTCTAGATTCTAGCCCCTCAAAGGCAGGGACTTGTCTCTCTTGTTTTCTGCTTCATCCCAAGTCCCCAGGACAGTGGGTGGCAGCAAGTAAGTCCCCAGGAAATAATTGTTGAGTAAATGAAGAGGAAGGTAGGTAGTCTTTATATTTCTATAGAGACTTGTCCAGACTGTCCCAGAGTCAGCAGGTGAGTGGAGGCTCCATGTGAAGGATACTTCTGGATTGTGTGATGTTCAGCAACACCTCACCCTAGGAACCAGCCTTATCAATCAGAGTGTTCTGGAAGGGCGTAAAGATAAATAAGACCATGTCTACAAATAGTTTACAGTCTTGCAAGTGTTCCTAGCTCACTGTCCACCTCATCTGGTTAGTGTAGGGGCTGCTGGGAGGGACTCCCTCATAGTTTTTGGTGTGGTGGGTGGAGATACTACACAAATAAGCCAAGAGACATTCAACATTTTAAAATCTACGAACTCCTCCTACCTCTATTATTTCATTGCATTCTCAGGTTTAAAGAAAGTATCCAAAACTTGGAAATAATGCCAGAGGAGGACTGCATGTCCTTTCAGCAATATGCTGGGAGCATTGTCCAACAGGCCCGCTTAAGGGGTATCTGAATCCCTGAGGGAAGAGACTTTGTGCACTAATTTTTGGAGCCTATGCTTGGGGAAGTTGTATGTTGGCTTGTAGATGTAAGTTGCAAATCATTTTTCCCCCAGTAGAAAAGATCACTCCAAAGGTTACAGTTGTTTTGTCCTGTAGGACATTAACCAGTTTGACAATCTTTTTTTTTTTTCCTTTAAGATTTTTTATTTGAGAGAGAGAAGGGGCAGAGAGAGTGAGAAAGAGAATCTCAAGCAGACTCCCAGCTGAGCGTTGGAGGCTGACACAAGGCTCAATCTCATGGCCCTAAGATCATGACCTGAGCCAGAACTAAGAGTCAGACACAACCGACTGAGCCACCCAGGTGCCACAACCAGTTTCATGATCTTATCTCAGCATTTTACCTTCCATTGGCTATTGACATTTCAGCCTCTTAAATGCTTTGAACCAGTCTCACGGTTCTGCTGATGAGTTAATGCTAATGAATTACGTATGATTAGAGCATGTGTTTACTTTTTTATTTGGATGCAAACTATGTTTTTAACTTTTAAAAAATTAAGCTTTTGTGACCAGCACCATCTTTGTGAGAGGGGCTGATGGTCCCTGTTTTCCAGATGAGTTTAGTGAGGCTCAGAGACATAAATTGTCTCCATGAGCAAAAGGGGCAAAGCTGGCGCTTGGTCCTAGGTTGGCCTGGTCTCAGAGCCCCTAGTCCCCCAGTGATGCCTCACCTGTGTACCCAGTGCTGTTCCTGGCATTTTATAAACTGGTGCAATAGAATTCTCACAGCTCAACAAATCTCATGAAGTGTTACTCTTTCCATTTTAGAGTAAAATGAGGAGACTGAGGAGTAGGGCTGGGAATGAAGTTACCCAATGTCAGAGCTGTTTGAAGGCATTTAAAAAATATTTTATTTATTTATTTATTTATTTATTTATTTATTCATGAGAGACACACAGAGAGAGGCAGAGATATAGGCAGAGGGAGAAGCAGGCTCCCTGTGGAGAGCCTGATGAGGGACTCAATCCTAGGACCTCCGGATCACGACCTGAGCCAAAGGCAGATGCTCAACCACTGGGCCATCCAGGTGCCCACTTTGAAGGCATTTTGAAGTCAGGCAGATCTGAGTTTCATGGACAGCCCAGGTGGCTCAGCAGTTCAGTGCCGTCTTCAGCCCAGGGCTGATCCTGGAGTCCTGGGATCGAGTCCCATGTCAGGCTCCCTGCATGGAGCTTGCTTCTCCCTCTCCCTCTCTCTCTCATAAATAAATAAATAAATAAATAAATAAATAAATAAATAAATAAATAAATAAATATCTGAGTTTTGTTTCTGTCTTATGCTCCCCCAGCTATGTGACCTTGAGTGAGTCGCTCACCTAATTGCTCTGAGTCTCACTTTAAGGTGGGAGTAAGAGCCCATCCCCGTGGCGGCAGTTGATAATATTTATGAAGTCCCCCAGGCCTGAGGCTCCCGAGGCTCTCAATGCCTCTCTTGTTCTGGAATCAGGAGGGAAACGGAGGTTGGTCTGGCTTTAGCCACTCCCAGCCCGGATTGCATCGGAAGGACTCTGGAAGGGTAGGCAAATGCCTGGGGAGAACTAGGGAGAAGAGTTGCTCAGCAGCCGTCCCCCAGGGAGCTCAGGTGGGCACAGTATGGAGGGCCAGGGGGGGACTCCAGACTGTCAGCCAGGGATCGCCATGGAGCCTGAGCTTTGCGGTCAGGCAGGCTGAAGCTCTCTGGGTTCTAGGTTTGAATCCGTAAACTGGAATAATAGTGTCTCTTCCCTGTTTTGAATTACTGTGAGGTTCTCCTGGGGGATAGTGGGATTAGCTGGAGGGGTGCTATTCTAGAATGTTCTCTGGGACCTTACCCCTGTCTCAATGGAGATGGACTTTGACTACGGCCTTCCTCAAACCTGAAGATGTTATCAGTGACATGATGATAAATATAATGATGGTAGATAACAGCTGAGATAGATTAAGGGTCACTGGGAGGTTCTCCCTCAGAGTTCTGGGTTCCTTGGGTCAGAAACATGGCACAAATACACAGCCAAGGGTGCTTCAGGGCTTTGCAATTTACAAAGCTGCTCCATATCATTGCATTGCATCCTTGTGTTAAGATTAATTCTGAGAGGCACCTGGGTGGCTCAGTGGTTGAGCATCTGCCTTTAGCTCAGGGTGTGATCCTGGGGTCCTGGGATCAGGTGCTACGTCGGGCTCCCCATAGGGAGCCTGCTTCTCTCTCTGCCTCCGTCTCTGTGTCTCTCATGAATAAATGAATAAAATCTTAAAAAAAAAAAAAAAGACCAATTCTGACACACAGAGGGGTTAAATGACTTGCCTAAGGCTATATAGCTAGCCAGTGGCACAGTTGAGATAAAAGCACAGACTTCTAGTCCCCAGCTAGTCTCTGAGTGGAGAGATGGGTCACACAGCAAGTCAAGGGCTGACAGGCCTGTCGAGGGACCCAGGACTCCTGCCTGGTCCCTGGTCCCTGAGTCTGCCCCCTGGAGATGGCCGGAGGGGAGGGGAGGGGCTGGAGTGGGAGCCGAGCCTGAAGGGGAGGCTTTCAGGCCCAGGCCAGGAGGGCTGGGAAGAAGAGGATGGAGGGTGTTCCTCCTACCCCCCAGAGCAGCTGAGGGGACAGATGAAGGCCAGAGAAGGCTCAGGCCAGAGGAAGAGGAGAGGAAGAGGCTGGAACAGCTGCAGGGGAGGAAGCAGAGTCCAGAGTCCCAGGGGAGAGGACTAGAGATAGGGTGGGAGCAGGCCAGGCCCTTGGCCAAGGGTTCTTGTTTCAGAGCCTCCTGCCACTCCAGACTCCTTAGGTAGCAGGATCCTGAACCAGGGAGAAGTCTTCCCTCAACAGGTGCCCTCATCATTCTTGTGCCAGGTGGTACTGGGGCCACTGGGGTGAGCCCACGGTCCCTGCCCCTCACGAGTCACACATGCAGGGCCCAGATGAATGACCAGATGAACACTACCCAGGGTGTTCATTCATTCATTCATTCATTCATTCATTCATTCATTCAACAAAGATTTATGGAGGGCTTACTGTGTTCCAGGCTGGGCTCCCAACAGGAAACAAAGTCCCTCTGAAGAGAGAGGGAGGTTCCTATCTCATGGGGAGATGGACAAAATACAGAACAGAAGTCAGTGTTTATTTATTTATTTATTTATTTATTTATTTATTTATTTTTTCTTAGATGAAGAACAAAATTTTATTCTAAAAATAGATCTCAGTGACAATGAAATCCCAAAAGCTGGTCATTATAATAAAAGGAAAAAAGAGTTAAAGGAATTTGCTTTAAATTTTTCTCCTTAAAAATACAAAATTCTCACTAATATATTGTCAACTCTCATTTATCTGAATGGGAATATTCATGTTTTGGATTATCTAAAGTCCTGGATTGGATTCTAATGTATCTGAAGTCAGTGTTTAATATCACATTAGGCTGTACAGTCAGTGAGGGCATGATGAGTGGTTGGAGCAGAGCAATATTATGAGGATGGTCAGGGAGGGCTTCTCTGAGGAGGTGACATTTGGGCAAAGACCTGAAGGAGGTGGAACACCATCTCTGTGAATCTGGAGGAAGAGCGTTGTAGGCAGAGGGAACAGCCAGTGCAAAGGCCCTGGGGCAGGAGCATTCTGTGCAGGAGCATGCCTGGCATAGGGGGAAGGGCAAGAGGCAGGGGGAGGCCAGTGTGGCTAGAGACTAGGCTAGTGAAAGGAGTGATAGAAGATGAGAGCAGACAGGAGGTGTCAGGGGACAGGTCATGCAGGGCCTCAGCTATTTCTTCCATAACATGGGGAGATATTGGAGAGTTTTGAGCAAAGGAATGCCTGATGTGACTTGGGTTTTAATAGGATTCTCCATCCCTCTGGCTGCCACTGGGGAAAAGATGAGGATGTGCGGCCTGCAAGGGCTGACACGGGGTCCCAGGAGGAGGCTGATGCAGCTGGCTCGTCATGGAGGATGGCAGCTTGGCCACCAATCAGCAGCGCTGAATAACAACAAAAATAAAAACATATTGCAGGCTTATGATGGGTCAGGCACTCTTCTAAGTGCTTGACATTTACTGCTTTTCAAATCCTCACGACACCTTTTAGGTAGATAGCTTTTTCCTTAATACATGTGTCCATGATCTCCTTTTCCTCCTTTTTCTGTTTTATGGAGGTGAACATAACATAAAATTAACCATTTAAAATGTACCTTTTAGTGGCACATTCACATTGTTGCACAACCACCACCTCTTCTCTGTTTCCAAAAACATCTTAATCACTGAAAGAAAGCCCTGTACCCATCAAGGGTACCTCGTATTTTTTTAGTAGGCTTCATATCCAATATGGCGCTTGAACTCATGACCCCAAGATCAATAGTCATGTGCTGTACCAACCCAGCCAGCCAGGCACCCCATGGGGTGACCAGTATTTTTAATCCTCACTTTATAGATAAGCATATGAGGAAACAGGCGGGTAGAGGTGCTTGCCCCTGATCACACAGCCAGGAAATGGGACAAGCTGGCTGCAGGTGTTGGGAGAAATGCCTCCACATACTCCTTGGAAGTGCTCAAACCTCTTCAGGCTCCTCCAGACAACAGCACCCAGCTGCCTTCTCAGGAGGTTGTGCCTGTGCTCCTGCTGGGCTTTTGTTTCATGGAAGGGGTGAGGAAACTTTAGGGCCAGAAAAGAGGGGACCCCTAGGAAGGCTGAACAGTGGCTCCAGCACCCTCCCCTCCCTCTCAGGGCAGAGGTAGGGAACTGGAGCTCTGGAGTCAGGTTGAGTTCAAATCCCTCTGCTCCCACTTGCCAGCCATGTACTCTTGAGCAAGAATCCTTCAGCTCGGGCAGCCCCGGTGGCGCAGTGGTTTAGCGCCGCCTGCAGCCCAGGGCGTGATCCTGGAGACTCTGGATCGAGTCCCACATCAGGGTCTCTGTATGATGCCTGCTTCTCCCTCTGCCTGTGTCTCTGCCTTTCTCTGTCTCTATGAATAAATTAAAAAAAAAAAAGAATCTTTAAAAAAAAAAAAGAATCCTCACTGGTCCCTTTTCTGTGAAGTGGGGACAAGAGCACCTATGTCACCGGGTGTTTAGGGGAAGGTGAGTTACCATGCAGAGAGTGCAGCGCTGCCCCCCCCCCCCCCCCCCCCCCCCCGCCGCCCCATGTGCTCAGTACATAGCAGCCTGAGTCCACTTCGTTCACTTCTCTGGAGGGCTGCTCCCCCAAACAAGAAACAGGCCGTCCATGCAACCTCAGGCTTAGGCCTTTGAGCCATCTGGGAGGAGGCACCCTCTAGGACCAGAAAGAATGCGGTCTGCCCTGTAAGCAATCATACATTCCCAAGGTTGGCAGGATGGTGCCAATCTTTAAAACCAAGTCAGAGGTGCCCAAGGTTATTCATCTGAGGTGTATCTTTCTGTGAGTTTTTTTTTTAAGATTTTATTTATTTATTCATGAGAGAGGCAGAGACACAGGCAGAGGGAGAAGCAGGCTCCATGCAGGGAGCCCGACGTGGGACTCGATCCCAGGACCCCGGGATCACACCCTGAGCTGAAAGCAGCCGCTCAACCACCGAGCCACCCAGGCGTTCTTCTTTCTGTGAGTTTTGACGAATGTCTACTCTGTGTCAACACCACCTAATTAGGATGCAGAACATTTCCCTCACCCCCAAAAGCCTTGTTGGGTCCCTCACCCATCAATCCCACCTCCTGCCCCCCCCCACCACTAATCGGGTTTCCATCACTATGGCTTTGTTTTGCCTCTTTTAGAATTTCTTATAAGTGGAATCAGACAGCACATCCTCTTTTGTGCCTGGCTTCTTTCCCTCTTAATGTCTCTGGGATTCATCTATATTGTTCACGGATCTGTTGCCTCTTTCTTTTCATTCCTGAGTAGCATCTCACCAGCCAGTGCTTGAACATCTCCAGTAGGTCATTTTTCATTCTGTGCAGAGCCTGCTCTCGACGCATGTCCAGAAGCCCTCTGCTTTCTCTTCTAGATCCTTGGGTGCAGTTCCATCCCTCATGGAGAAGAATCCATCTCCTCAACCCCACCATCATATTTATCTTTTGGCTGGACTGCTATGGCATGGAGACACCAGTTTCAGAGCTGAGAGCTGGTGGCCGGGGGGCAGATGTGGACTTATGAGGACACAATCGGGTACCCTGGGTCCAGATAGGAGTGCTGCTCAGGCTGGTCCTCACTGTGTGGTCTTCAGTCAGTGATCTTGGGTCCTTCCTCTGTCTGCTTTCTTCTCCCTAGAGTCGGGTAAATGTGTCTGCCTCACTGGGCAGCTGAGAAGCTCCTAGGACATAACTTTGTCCATGATAGGGGAGGAGAGGCCTCCTCCAGCAGGAGGCAAGGCAATAAATACTCCATAGGTATTTATTGAGTACTTATTAGGTGTCAGGCATTGTGCTTGATTCTGGGGGATGTGATGGCAAATAAGAATGTCACTATCTGGGCAGCCTGGGTGGCTCAGTGGTTTAGCACCGCCTTCAGCCCAGGGTGTGATCCTGGAGTCCTGGGATCGAGTCCCACATCGGGCTCGTCAGGCTCCCTGCATGGAGCCTGCTTCTCCCTCTGCCTGTGTCTCTGCCTCTCTCTCTCTCTCTCTCTCTCAATCTGTGTGTGTGTGTGTGTGTGTCTCATGAATAAATAACTAAAATCTTAAAAAAAAAAAAAAAGGGCCTCTAAAGTTATTTGCTGCCTTTAAAAAAAAAAAAAGAATGTCACTGTCCTTGCTGTCAGACCTATAATGATGGCAGGAGAATGGGGAGGCAGAGGAGGGCATCGCTGGCAGAGGGCATGGCATAAACATGAGTGTGAAGGGGAGGCATCGGCCAGAGTTCGGTGGTGGCTGGCAGAGCAGGGGGGGCAGGGGAGGAACCATCTCCCACCCTAAGCCATAGGAGGACGTGTGAGAACCTCAGACATCCAGTTCAGATCATCTTGTCCAGGAAAGCGAGAATCCCTTTTGTATAGAGACAAGGATGAAGCCCTCCCTGCCCAGCCGGGGAGGCCTCCGGCTCCTGTCCATAGCTGCTCCTGACTGGGAGCCCCAGCCTTAGGCTGAGACCCTCCCCACCAGGGACCCATCTCCCCGACAGGCCCAGTGTCTGGGGTGCTCATGTCAGCATTTCTCACCCAAATTGATTCCTGCTTGGCCTCTGGGGGGAAAAAATCTCACCTTGTTGAGGCCCCAGAACCCAGTTCTCTGCCTCTGAGGCTGAAGAGGAGGGCCTGCCCTGCTTAGGAGTTAACAAAAGACCCTTCTCTGTGTGTGCATGTGTGTGTGTGTGTGTGTGTGTGTGTGTGTGTGCATGCACGTGTGTGTGAGTGAGTGAAGGTGCCAGTGTAGAGCATGAATGAGCGCTTCTGCCCAGAGCCAGGCAGCAGGGCTAATGGCCCATTTCCCCCTGGTCTACAAGGCCTACTCTGGGCCCCCAGCTGCCCTGATGGGCCAGGTTAGCCCCCCCCACGGGAGCCCCCAGCCACTCCCCACTAGGCTTTCCTTGTATTGTGCACCGCCTGGTTCCTCGAGGAAATGGGGCGGCTGCTGGGTGCGGGGGCGGCCGCCAGCAGCCCCACCCCCTTCCCCCCATTGTCCCTCCTGGCTTTGGCCCCTAGCCCCTGCTGCGGACACTAAAAATAGTCCTGTTCACATTGAGATGGGCCGCACCCCTGAGCGGCCCTCTAGGCTCTGTGTGAGGTTGGGGTTGCCAGGACAGAGTTGTCCCCAGGGGGGTAGAGTAGTCCCACCAAGTGATCTGGGTGAAAGCACAACTGAGGGCTATGTGACCTCAGTTGGCCTCCTTCCCCTCTATGAGCCTCTGTTTCCTCATCTGTAAAATGGAGAAAAAGACACCTACCTCCTGGTGTTGTCCTTGAGAGTCAACGGTCCTAGTGTTCTGTTTTTGTCCTGCCTGGGTGTCGGTTCCACCTGAGTATCTGGAGAGCCAGAGGCAAAAGGGCATAACACACCCCCTTCATCCTCACTCCTACCTTTCGTTGCTGCCAAGGGCTTCCTGTGGTCCCCAAACAGAGGAGCTGCTGGGCTGGAAGAGCCCACCTGTGAGTACAGAAGTGTCTATAGGGTTATTGAGACCTGGCAAGTGCCTTCTCTCTGAGATCATTGAGAGCTCACGCTGTCAATTGAGTGGCCAGGCTGGGACTTGAACCCGTGTCTCCAGCCGCTGAGGGCTGTGTTTTTTCCGCTTTAAGGGGCTGCCTCCATGCTGATGACTCTAAGGACTTCCTGGCTGGGATCACCCTGCATTTTAGTCCACAAACACATGATTCATCCAGAAGGAAGATGCTGGGCAGTGGGTGTTGAGGCCTGCCTGAGCTGGGGGCTGGGTAGTCTTCCTTGAGCCTGAGTGGGTGGACAGCTGCCCTCAGATGCACCCAGGGCCACTGAACTGGGACTGCAGAGGAGTTTACCGGCGTCTGCCTACCGGGCTCTCTCTCTCTCTTCTTTTTTTAACCATGAGATATTTCAAACTTTCAAAAACTGTTTCTACCAGAGCCCGAGCCATCTTTCCAGAATCTGAACTCTTTCTGAATATATATGGATATGAAAAAAGAGAAATATTCGATGTGCTGAGTGACAGGTCCCCCTCAGGTGTTAGAGATGATCACTGTTACCTGTTTGGGGCCCCTTGCAGGCATTTTATGGCCATTGAGCAAATGCAGATGTGCAGCCTGGTTCTGCACCACAGACACTGGTGCATCCTGCTCTTTGTACTGCACTTAGCACTGTGCTTTGACATGGTTCCAAGTCAGTATACAGAGGACTTCCCCATTTAAAAATAAAAATGGCTTCATATACAGCAGGGAGTTTTTGCTTTCTGTGCCATGGACCGCTTGGTAACTGGGGAGGCAATGGACCCATTTTCATAATCATGGCTTTTTTTTTTTTTTAAGTGCACAAGAACAAAGGAAACTATTCAACTTCACAGAGTCCCTGAGTCCTGGACCCCAAACTAAAAACTGAAAAATGTGACTGTCCCTCACTTTATTCAACCAGTCTCTTAATGAAAAGTCACCACAAGTCAGCATTTCTGGAAATCTTGTCATTACACAGATGGGGAAACTGAGGACCCAGCTGAAGAATGGATTAGGGTGGTAGAGCCCAGTGTTCTGACTCCTGGCTCAGGCTCTTGCCAAGCTCCCCTCTAAACAGGCTGGAGGCAGAGGGCCCATCCGCCCGCCAGGAGCAGGTTGGCAGCTGGTGTCCTGTCCTGAGAGTGACCCGGCCCCGCCCGCGCCCTGCACCCTGCCCTGGCCAGCACAGCTGTGGATGTGACAGGAGTCTTGGCTCCGATTCACCCAGGCACATTCCTGGCCCAGCCAGTATTTTTTTTTTTCAGTGACTCTTTCTCCCACACCCCGCACCCTCACCCCCCTTTTCCTCAAAAATGCTGTCTCTCCCCAGAGGGTCCCTTTGGGCGGCGGTTCCTGGAGGGGAATGTGGCCTGGATTTCCTGGAACATGCGGAGCTGGAGTCCCAGCACTGGGAGGAGGGAAGCTGCTGGCAGCCAAGCAGCACCCCCACCTCCAGCATAGCTGGTTCTCCTGAGCAGGGTGGGGGGAACTGGGGCCCCAACAAACCCATTCCCCTGGGCCCTCTAAGCAGAGGCGCCTCCCACAGCCAGGATGGGCTGCTACTGTGAACAGAAAGGGACCAAGTGCGAGTTGTGTACTCTATTCACAGATGAATAGAGAAAGAAATGTCCCCCGTGTGCACAGGCAGAGACGATTACCATGGGGAAGAGTAAAGCAGGTGCAGGGTTTTGGGGAGGGCCCTACTGGGACAACCCGTGAGCAGAGCAGGAGTGAAGCAGGAGGCCACCTGGTGGGCGCCTGAGGTTCTAAAGTGCCAGCCATGAGTGGCAGGGACCAGGTCTCCATCCGTGAAGCCTTCAGGGCTCCGAGAGTGCAGTGATGTGTCCTTGAAATGACCCACCTGGGGGTTCTACGGGAAGTGTCGATGTGGAGCATGGGCTTTCAGGCTGAGCAGCTGGGAACCTCACCACAGCCTCCTCAGGGCTCTGCAAGCACGGGCAGGATGCTTCTCCTCAAGCCTCAGTTTATGGCGTAAAGTGGAGCTCTTAGCATTTAAAGAGTTAAGAGGAAGACCACAAAACCCGTGATGGGTGCTGTGGGTCTTCAGGGAGTGAAGCCACTGCCTTGGAGGTAGGTGCTAGTGACAGAGACAAAGGCTGGCTTTGAAACCAGGTGTGGGTGCAGTTTTAGAGGAGGCTGCTCAGCTCTTAGGGGCATGTGAGGTCAGGACCAGGGATAGGAATACCCCTGAGCCACCTGCGGCTCTTTTCCTCTTCTGGGTATAGAGCTGGATTTAGGGGAGCCTCTGGGGTGAGGGGGGGCAAGAACCCACCCGGAGAGGCATGAGGCAAGAGGAGGCCAGGGGTCCCCCTGAGATGCCCTTCCAACTGCTCCCCCTCTCTAGAGAGGCTGGTGTGCTTCATCTACTTTCCTCTCTCCCCTGCCCTGAGCCTCTGTTTCCTCATCTGTAAGATGGGCACAGTGAGTCCCAGTCCTGACGGTGATGAGGTTTGGGAAAGCAGTGGTTTGTCATTCGTGCAGTGCTTGGACAGGACCCCACCGTGGAGAAGGATGGAACCAACTGCCAGACACTGCGCTGAGCACTTTCACTCATTAGCTGCAAGCCGATGGGATCATGTCACTTTGCTGCCACCTGCAGTGGCTCCCTTTTGGTCTCCGGGTAAGGCTTACAGGCCTCTTGGCTCTTCTTCATGCCATCTTATTTTAGCATCCACACACCTTCCTCTTGGTCTGGTAAATGTCCACCCCCTGTTCAGCTCAGTGTAACTGTCCACCCTGATCTGTAGACCAGCTGGAGTCCAATGTTGCACAGTCTGTTTTTTAAAATATTTAATTAATTAATTTATTTGAGGGGGTGGGTGAGACAGAGGGAGAGAGGAGAGAGACTCTCAAGTGGACTCCATGCTGAGTGAAGAGTCTCATGGGGACTCAATCTCACAGCGCTGAGATCATGACCTGAGCCAAAACCAAGAGTCTAATGCTCAACTGACTGAGCCACCCAGGTGCCCCCAGTGTTCCACAGGTGCCTCCTCTCCTGGTAACCCCCCTATCACTGTTGCAATGTCATGTTCTGGTGCAACCACCTGGTTATTGACTCTCTCCATGTTAAGACTGTGTGTTCCATGAAGGTAGGAGCACTGTCGCCTCTACACCTGTATCCCCAGCATCCAGCAGAGTGCCCAATAAGTGCCTAATGGATGAACAGAGGGATGGAATCCTCTTGACAACCAGAGGAAGGAGGTAGCATTAGTACCCTTTTATAAAGAATCAAAGCCCGGAGAGATTAAGTAACACACCCCAAGGTCACACAGCCAGAACATGGCCAGAATCAGATGTGTCTGTCTGGGGCTGTCTTCCTGCCAGCCAAGCCCAGAAAGTGGGCAGATGGGGTTGTGCAGAGAGGAGCTAGAACCATCTAGACTGGGAAGGGGTGGTGGGGGGGAGCCCCACCCATCCGTGCTTTCTCTTCGATGATGGTGGTTTGTGGCTGTTTTCCTCAAGAGCGACTCAGGTGACCTTCAGGTTGGGGCCTGCAGCAGTCCCAGGGGCCAGCTGGGTGGAGGACCCGGTCTGGCCGGGTTGCTTTTCTCGCCCCTTTGCCCGCCCTCTGGCTTCACGCACAGATTACAACTTCCCCTCCTCTGCTGTCTTACGCAGGCCACCTCCGGCTGGCCATTGTCTCATTGTTTGCCGAGGGAAGCTCCAGGAGGAAATTAACCTGCTGCTCACCCCAAGCAGGGAGTTGCACCCCCAGTCCCCACTGGGAATGCCTGGGGGCCTGGCAGGAGGGGGTGGGGGAGGCTAGTAGACAATACAACAGGCAGCCTTGGAAGGGGTGAGCTCCCAGGCAGAGAAAAATGCAAGCAGAGGCTACATTTACTGGCAAAGTTTATTAGGCTCTATCATGGGCCAGGCTGTGTGTCAGGGACCTAGAGATGCAGATGTGAAACAAAGATCTTAAGGATCCTGTCACTGATGCATGGCCCTCAAAGTCAAATGTCTCTGGGAACCAGGCAGGTGACAGGAATCCGAAGACATGTGAGCAATGGGGAGTGGTAGGGGACTTGAGGATGGCATGAATCTCCTACAGGTCTTTATTCTTTTTTTTTTTTTTTTTTAAATTTTATTTATTTATGATAGTCATACAGAGAGAAAGAGAGAGAGGCAGAGACACAGGCAGAGGGAGAAGTGGGCTCTCTGTGGGGAGCCTGATTGTGGGACTTGATCCTGGACCCTGGGATCAGGCCCTGAGCCAAAGTCAGATGCTCAACCACTGAGCCACCCAGGTGCCCCTCCTATTGACCTTTAGATTCCAACTTCATTTTCACAAAGTGCTGATGAAACAAAATGAAACCATCAGACTCACACAGCTTGTAGACTCCTGGTCCAGACCTTTAGATGGGAATTCTTGTTCTGGGGTATAACTGGACCATTAGCTATTATTGGTGTCCCACACCTCATCCCTTCAACCTACCACCAACTTTAACCATAGCAGCAGTGGCCCTTCCCAACTCACTGACAGCACCCCATTTCAAGGGCCCATTATCTGGTTTCTCTGAAGACCTGGAACCTCTCTCAACCAGGACCTGGGAAGATTTTGATGCTCCCAGTGGCAACCCTCAATCATTGGGGAATGGGACTTAGCGGGTAAATGTTTCAGCCTCGTATCCTTTGGAGGCGATTCCCCTTGGTCACTCAGAAGGTCTGCAGTGAGATCTAACATAGTTGCCCATATTGGAAACTGACATGATAGCTCACCCTCTATTGCCTTTCCTCCCTTCTCTGTCTCACTCTCACAGATCCTTCTGACTTCCTGGACTAGTGGCGCCCAAATCCTTGTCTCAGGCTCTGCTTCAGGGCAATCCAAACTGAGACAATCTCTAATGTTCTTTCTGAACACAGTTTATGATTCTAATCTTTTGTGATTCTAAGATTGAATGACTTTAACTCTGTGATGTAAGTTTTTGTAAGTTAATCCATCTGTGATCCCAGGATGATATCATTCTAATATGGCCAAAACACACCTATCAATCATGTACTCAGTTATACAAGTAATATAACACCCCATTTTCTAAGCTTTTATTTATTTATTTAGTAAGTAAGTCATCTCTGCACCCAACGCGAGGCTTGAACACATGACCCCAAGAGCAAGAGTCAGATGTTCTACTGACTAAGCCAGCCAGCCACTCCAATACCCCATTTTCTATAACTGAATTTTGCTTCACCTGAGTACCTATTTTTCCTGATGCCAGAAAATGCAGATGTCAATCAAATCTAGACAAACACCAGTCATTTCAGATTTGAATACAACAGAGTCAAGCTTCCTCCTTTTTTTTTTTCCTGGGTTGATTTAAGTCCTGAATGGGTGATAGCATCTTGACACAGGCTGGGAGTTGAGGTGGGGGGTATTTCTCAAGATGTAGTAGCCCATCTGTTCCTCCAGCATGCCTCCTCCATTGGTATCCACTGGGAAAAGCCCCACCTGCGTTGATAATTTAACTTCTAGGGTCAAAGAAGCCTAGTTCTTCCAAAGCCACTCACTGTAAGTGGAGTCACATCCACTCTATTTTCAATCACCTGGAAAAGATATGAACATTTTCTGAACTTCATGGAACCCTGGCACACAGTCTCATCACTCAATCAAATGTGTTTGTGAACATCTTACTGTGTGTTGGGCATTGTGCCAGGCACTGGGGATATAAAGATGAAGAGAGAGAGATGGTCCCTTCCCCCATGTTATTCACAAGCCAAATAAAGTGTATAGATTTATAGCTTACATTTTGTGATGTCTGTTATAAAGGAAACAAACAGGGTAGGCCGAAAATGCCTCTTTGAAAGGTTGTCATTTAAACTAAGACTGAGCGTCTAGGATCAGGGGAAACCACCCAAGACTGAGCAGGAAAGGGAGAGGCCTGAGTTGTGTCCATAGCAATAAAACATTTTGTGACACTGACAGCATCTTCTGCATTTCTTTGTATGCTACCTTTTCTCAATTTGTTCGTGGACTCCATCACCGTAGGGAAGAGATGATGAGGCAGAAATGGGGGGAATTTGTTTCTGAGGCTCAAAGGCCAAAGCTTTTGGTTTGCAAGAGTTGGGGACATTGAGTCAAAACCCTGAGTAATTTGAGGGTATACAATTTATGTCATAACTAAAAAAGGGAGAATAGATGAGTCAAAATTGGTTTTCCTAATTAGAAAATGAGATAAAGATGATCAGGGAGGTGGAGAGAAGGAAGTATAGCAGAAATATTTAATTATCACGCAATGATCAGACTTTCTCTCCTGGAGCGTCAGATGACCACACAGCTGAAGATTATCATTCCCATTCTCCCTTGCAGATAGGTGTGGCCATAGGACAGGGCTCTGATGGGGGTCTGTAAGCCAAATGGTGTCTTCAACTTCTGTGACATGTATTTAAAGAAAAAAGGGACTTTCTCTTGGCCCGCCTCTCCTCCCATTCCTGCCAGCTAGGATTTGACCAGGTGGTAGGAGCTGGATGGAGCAGCCATCTTAGGCCACAAGATGAAAGCCACATGTGAAGGAGGTCAGAGCAACAAAGTGGAAGGAACCAGGGTCTCTGAGGCATGGGACTCCACGTCAGCCTGGATGGCTTCCCCTTTACTGGTTAATGATGGAGAAATCAACTTCAACTTTATTTTTTTTCTAAGATTTTATTTATTTATTCATGAGAGACACAGATTGAGAGAGAGATGCAGAGACACAAGCAGAGGGAGAAGCAGGCTCCATGCAGGGAGCCTGACATGGGACTCGATCCTGGGTCTCCAGGACCAGGCCCTGGGCTGAAGGCGGCATTAAACCACTAAGCCACCTGGGCTGCCCAAGAAATCAACTTCAATCTTAGGACATGGTTAGTTTGGCCTGTGTTACAATAGCTGAATTAGCATCCCAAGTAATACAGAGAGTGAGACAGAGGATGCTGTGGTGAGTGGAGATGCTGGTGTGTGACCCTGCAGAAAGAACACAGGAACTTCAGGTCATCTTGAGGGTTTGGAAAGCAAAACCCAGGGCCTTACTCCTGAGTTGACTTAAGGAAGTCACACACCTGCATGTCTGAGGGGGTGTGTAGGCTCCCTGGACCAGGACGCTTCCTACACACACAAGGAAGTGGGGGAATATGTGACCTGAGGGGGGAAAAAGTGAAAGATGACACCCAGAATTGACCAAGATTAAGTTTCTACCACCTGGTGGAACAAAGGGTATGGACTGAGAGTTTTTCCTGCTTCGTATTTTTTAATATTTATTATTATTATTATTATTATTATTATTCCCAGAACCCAGCTCAGCAGTTCCAGAAGGCTCAGTTTCATCAATAATTTTTTTAAAGATTTTATTTATTTATTCATGAGAGACACACAGAGAGAGAGGCAGAGACATAGGCAGAGGGAGAAGCAGGTTCCTTGCAGGAAGCCCAATGCGGGACTCGATCCCAGAACCCTGGGATCATGCCCTGAGCCAAAGGCAGATGCTCAACTGCTGAGCCACCCAGGCACCCCTCATCAATAAATTTTTGCTGAGCACCAAGGCCCAGGTTGGGTCCCAGACCAGCCACTAACCTGCTGGGTGGCCTTGAGGATGTCTCATCACTTCTCTGAGCCCAAGCGATCTCACTGGGAACATAAAGGAGTTGAATTGCAAAACGTCCAACATGGCTCTTTCCGCAGTGATGTTCTGTGGTTCTTCTTTGTGTCTGGCACTGAAGGGGTTTTCGGGAAATGTGTGAAGTGTCTCTGTTCCAATCCATGGAGAGATAAGACACAAACACATGGGCATACACACAAACAGACATGGGTAGTCAAATACAACAGTAGCCAAGAGGAGATATAGCATTAAGGTTTAAGAGGCAGGCTTTGGACTCGAACTGACCAGAGTTACACCTTTATCTTCTAACTAGCTGGTGACCTTGGGCAAGTCACTGAGCTTCTCTGAGTCTTGGCTATCTCACATTTAAAATGAGATTAACAATACCTACCTTTAGGGCTCTCATGGAAATAAGATGAGGTAACATATGTGGAGCTCCAAGATCAGTGCTGAGCACATAGTGGGTGTTCAATAAACGGTTATTGTGATGAAAATTGTAAATCATGGTAGGAACCAAATGAAAGTTAGAGAAGGGTAAAGGTAGGAGGTCTAGAGTGCGGAAGAGAGGGATCCCTGAGGGCCAGGATGTGGGGAGGCTTTTGGAGGAGGCAAGCCATGAACAGTGCAGAGATGTGTGAAATGGTTAGCAGAGGGGATGTGTTGCCACTACAAGGAGAAGAAAACAGATACGAAGCAAAGTCGAGCCAGGCTTCCTCCCCTGAGCCTTATTTTCCTCATTAGTAAAGCAAGCATAATAATACATGCCTTGCAATGTTGTCACAATGATTACTTGAGATGACATAAGTCAAGCACCCATGAAGATACCTGGCTCATGGAAGCTTATCAAATATCAGTTTCATTTCTTTCCCAAGAGAGAGAAGTCACGAAATATCAAGGCTAGAAGGACTCACAGAATATTAGGGCTTGAAGAATATCCATGGTAACACACACATCTATTCATGAACTGTTCACACATCATCCATCAATCTATCCAACTATAATTTATCCATTTTCATACATTCATTCAAATGCCAACAATTCATTCATCACCTACTCATCATCCATCTAGTCAAACATCCACTCATCCTTCACTCACCATCTATTTCTTATCCATCATCATGAATTCACCACCAATCCACTATCCATCTACCTATCCTCCATTCTATACCCATCCCTCATCAATCTGTTTATCATCCATACATCTATTCCACCAGCGAGCCAGCCAGCTATCGTTATTCTGTCTGTCCACTTACCCTGTATCCATCACTCATCTGTCCACCATTCACCAGCCACTAATAGCCATCCACTATCTCTCATTCATTCACCAGTTCCTCATCATCCATTATTTATGCATCTATTCATCTATTTATTCCTCATCCATCTACCCATTATTCCATTCATCATTTATCCATCCATCGCTTCTCATGCATCAAGTATCCATTGAATGTGTGTTTCTTATCCAGTTCTTTGTATCTACCTATCATTCACAAGCCAATCATGAACTCATCAATTTATTCTTCATCCATTCCTCTTTCACTCACCATTCATCCTTCATTCACTCTTTCACTAAATATCTACTATTTATTAGCCACATCTATCATCATCTATGTCTGATGTCTATATAACCACATATAATTTATATAATCATTTAATCATCCACCTGTATCCACTCATCCAATCATCCATCCATTTATGTGTCATTTTCTGTATCACTTGCTAGGTTACCTGTACTAGGTACTAGGATAAAGACTAGATAAGCTACAATCTGTCCTTGTACGGGGCTCCATGTCTAGTAGAGAAAGACAGCTGGGAAGTAGTTATACATAACGTGATGGCTGTTATAATAGAGGAATGATCATACCATGGGAAGGACACAGAGGAGAGAACTACAAACTCTGTCTGAGGGGATGATGGGAGGACTCACAAAGAGGGTGGGAGTTGAACTGAGTCTTGAAGGATGAGTAGAAGTTTGGTAAGTTTTTGTGGGGGGAGAAATTGACTTCTAAAGTGGCAAAGTGACTATGCACAACCATACTGAGAGTTAGTGATGGGCAGAGACTTATAACCAGGTTTAGCTTTCTAGACTGGTCATTTCCACTCCCCCGATCTGGGAGGGCAAATAAGTGAGGAGAGCCCACCTCCGAACAGTGAGAGAAGGCTGGTTTCAGGATCTGGCTGTAGACTGGGTGGAGAAGAGGATTTCCTTAGACCTTAGCTCTTCATTCAGGGAGAGTTGACAGCAGAAACCCCAAGAACTGGCATGGATTTGACAAAGGGAATAAAAGAATGGCCTTGGGAGGGAGAAAAGGAGATGGGGAAGGGGTGAAGAACACTTAGGTGTTAGCTTCTCAAGCAAAGTTAGGTCAGAAGAGACCCCAGTATTTTCTTGCACTCAGGTAGTTATTATTTTTTACTCAGGTTATTATTAATATTAATATTAATATTAATATTAATATTCTAGCAACCATGTTTTATTGAGCACAGGCTATGTGTTAAACACTGTGCTATAAGTTCTCCATTCATTAGCTCAATTTGTCTTCCACCCCCAGAAACCATAAGACATAATTGTACTTTTATTCCCATTTCACAAATGAGGGAACTAAGTCCTGAGAGGTTAAGCTAGAACTTAAATATAACATGTGGCTACAAATCCCACATCTTTTCCACTTCTTTTCACTGCCTCTCTTTCATCATTCGTCGGGTGTGGTATATGGTTATGCTTGTCACTGAGCATGGGAGATGAGTAGTGAAGGAGGAGGAACAATAGAAAAAAGGGAATCAAATATGACTCAGACACAATTATGCACTTACTAAAATGTATGCTCCATCATATTGGAGACTCTCTGTATTCCCAGACTTTCAAACAGTGTCTGGCACATACTCAGCACTTAACAAATATTTGTTATTGCTTGAATTCTATTGCAAAGGAAATGGATGAACAATTAGAATAGAGAGTATATAGGTTCATCTGTTCTTTTTTTTTTTTTTTTTGGTTCATCTGTTCTAACACAAATCCAAAGTAGTAATAGCAAAAAGAAGGTAGAATTTTGGGGCAGCCTGGGTGGCTGAGCGGTTTAGCACCTGCCTTCAGCCCAGGGCATGATCCTGGAGACCTGGAATCAAGTCCCACATCAGGCTCCCTGCATGAAGCCTGATTCTCCCTATGCCTGTGTCTCTGCCTCTCTCTCTCTCTCTCTCTGTGTCTCTGATGGATATATAAAAATAAAATCTTAAAAAAAAATAAAAAGATGATAGAATTTTATTTCTCTCAGGCCTGGGTGTATATAATCCAAGACTAGTTCAATGGAGATGGAGTCTCAGGCTTCTTCTATCTTGTAGCTCTGGCATCCCTAGGGTATTGGCTTGATCCCATGGTCTCAGGTGGCTTCCCCATACCTACACACAGCCAGTGGGCACAGGGAAAGGCAAGGGGCAGCCATGACTTAGAAAAGGCGCCTATCACTTCTATTTGCATGCCATTGGTCAGAGCTTGGTCATGTGGCTATAACAGCTGCAAGGGGAAGGCTGGGAAATGTAGTCTTTATTCTGTGTGGCTAATTGTTCAGCCAAAAGTCAGAGGTTTTATTTTTGTAGAAAGGGAGAACGGACATTAGGGGCAACTGGTGGTCTCTGCCACAGATGAGAAGAAGGTGTGTGGGCACCAGTATCCTCCATTGTGTGAAGACTCCATAGGGACAGACATCATCTCTCCCACTAGGTCCTTAGGGGGCTATTTTAATCATCCTGATGTTTCTGGCAGCTTCTAGCACACACTTAAGGAAGATGACCTCTCAGGTCCTGGATAGAGATTTGATGATTTGATGGCATCAGCACAAGTCGGTTAGAGGGCTTTTGCCTGGAGATGATCAAGGTGGAGAGGACTAAAGGTCAGGCCAGGCGTCTGAGAAGCAGCCAGCAACTGTAGAACAGCACAGGAAGGTGACTCGCAAGGAAGCTGGATTGGGCAAAGGGGCAGAGAGGAGTCTGGAAAGGAGGAGGCAGTGTGGTGGGAGGAAGGGATGGCTCCGTAATCACAACTCTTCCTCAGCAGAATGCTCAGCAGCCTGCCCAGCATGTTGGGCTCTGTTACCTGATTGGTGAGGATAGGTGGTGCCTGAAGCTGAGGGGCTGGGGGGCTGGGGTGCAGCTTCAATGCCACTGCCTGTTCACTCAGAAAGAATCATTGCTGGTTTCCTTCTTCCTTTCCTTCCATCCTTTCTCCCTCCCTCTTTCTCTCTTTTCTTTCTTTCCTCCTTTGATTTATTAAATTCACCCCAGAAATTTGAATCTTTTTTCCAAAAAGGATTCCATTGAATACTGGGAACTTCAAAGAGAGGTCTAAGTCTATTCTAACCTGGGCAGAACACAATGTATTCTGTGTGTGTGTGTGTGTGTGTGTGTGTACACATAAACAAACATGCATATATACATGTGTATATATGCACACACACATACATGCATACATATCCATGTATATGTACCCACCTGCTATGTGTCAGGAGGTACCATGCTGGTCTCTGGGGAACGTAGTGGTGAGTATGTCAGACAAGGTCCTTGCCCTCATGGAGCTTTTAGTGAAAAAGATAATGCAAAAATAATTATTAAACTAGTGCTACAGGAAGTACAGAATGCCATGAAAGCACCCTCACTAATAATCCCAGCTTTCATTACACAAATATTTAACAAGAGAGATTATATTTGTTAGAAGATAATTTTTACAAAAGAATAAAACTATGCCTTTCATCCAAATATAACATGAACATGTTGCAAAGTTTTGATTTATATCATTAATTTATGAGGGAACCAGTGTCAAGAACTAGTTCGAAGAAGAATCCAAAGAGAAGATACACACACACATATGTAGATGAAGGATGCTGAAATTAATTTGCTCAAGATGTAAAATTATTTTCTTCCAAGAGGGCTGGGAGGGACACAGGTCAATTGTACCTCGAGCAGATAAAATCTATTTGCACCTCTTTGGACAAGAATTATTTGTATTACTGTCAATCTCATTACAATTTACAGAGATATGTGAGAGCTCAAAGATAGTGACAGGCAGGGACCACCGTAGAATCAGTTAATGTGACATGAGGTGAAGACAATGCATAGTGTTCCATAGGACATCCAGTAATCTCCCCCTGCCCCCCATTTCAGACTCTTATAATTTTTCCCTGATGTAAGTCAGGCCTGTGCTGGGTACTGGTAATACAGAGGTAAACCATACATACCCAGTACCTCCCTCGGGGGTTCTACTATTCTCTTCTGTTCTACTAGTGGGCTGGAGGGCTGGGGAACAGACAGCAGCTGGAAACCAAACTGGGTCGTCCCCATTTTTGCCTAACAGTCAGATTATAGAAGCACTTTGTAGGCTGAGAATAACCAGGGCCCCTCTGTCTCGTTCTAAATCCCCAAATAACCGAAGCCTGAGCCTTTCCTGTAAGTTACTGACTCCTTGACAAAACAACTTTACTTCTTACTTCTGCAAAACTGTGTCTGAAAATACGTGATTACCTTTGCAGATATAATAATCAGAAGAGAAAATTGCTCTTTTGTCTACTTTGGACAGATTAACCCTTGGTGATTTATTTTCCCTCAGAAACTCTGTTGCATTTTTTATTTGGTGATTTATCGTTCTAAAAGCTGTAACTTAAAAAAATAAAAAATAAAAACTGTAACTTTTGGTAAAACTTCCTTTCAAGTAAACTTTTGTTGAGTTCTAAATGCCACTGTCTCCATATTTTCCTGAGATAACAACAATTGAGCACACACACACACACACACACACACAACTGATGTGATTACAGATTGTTGTAAGTGATGTGAAGTAAATAAGTGAGGTGATGAAACAGAGATGCTCTTGGGAAGAGGAAAGGGTTGCTTCAGATCAGGGGTCAGCAAACTTTTTCTGCAAGGGATCAGATAGTAAATATTTTAGGCTTTGAGGAGCGTCCAGTCTCTGTCACAGCTCTTGGCTCTGCCGTTGTAGTGGGAAACCAGCCATGGACCATGCGTATGTGAATGTGCACGGTTATGTTCCAATAAAGCTTTATTTACAACAATAGATGGTGGGCCAGATTTGGAATGTGGGACATTGTTTGCTGATTCTTTCTTTCTTTCTTTCTTTCTTTCTTTCTTTCTTTCTTTCTTTCTTTCTTTCTTTCTTCCTTTCTCTCTTTCTTCCTTTCTCTCTTTCTTCCTTTCTTTCTTCCTTTCTCCCTTTCTCCCTTTCTCTCTTTCTCTCTTTCTCTCTTTCTTTCTTTCTTTCTTTCTTTCTTTCTTTCTTTCTTTCTCTTCTCTCTTTCTTTAAGATTTTACTTATTTATTCAAGAGAGAGAGAGAGAGAGAGAGAAAGAGGCAGAGACATAGGCAGAGGGAAAAGCAGTCTCCCTGTAGAAAGCCTGATGCAAGACTTGATCCCAGGACCCTAGGATCAAGACATGAGCCAAAGGCAGACACTCAACCACTGAGCCACCCAGGTGCCCTGAGCCCTGCTTTAAATAATATGGTTATGTAAGGCTTTCTTGAGAAGATGATATTTAGGATGAAACCTGAAGTATAAGAAGTTGGCATTCTAAGCAGAGAGGACAGGATGCACAGAGGCCCTGAGGTAGACAAGACTAGTGTATCTGAAGAACAGTAAAAGGGCCAGTGGTGGAAGCGCACTGACTGAGGGAGAGCGCAGTAGAACATGAGGTTGATGATGTTGGAAGAGGCTGGGTCATAGGGCATTTTGTGCACCACAGTAAGGAGTTTGGATTTTATCCTAAGGGCATCTGGAAGCTCTTGTAGGGTTTGAAGCTATAACTCTGGCTACTGTGAGTTGGAGACGACAAGATAGAGGGGTGAGACTAGCAAGAGGGCTATAGTAGTCATCTGGGTAAGAGAGGAAAGCAGAAGGCAAAGACGGTGCTGGGAATGGAGAGAATGGATTCAGGCATTTTGTAGTGTGGCAGGGATTCACCTAAGCATCAGAGACAACCTGTCCTCCCATTTCTTGCTTCCTAATGCCTGAGCTCTTCTTCTGGTGGCAGGACCTTAATGAGGGGGCACCCCTTAATCCCTTGGCCTCATTCTCTCTGCTCCTACCTTTGCCTCCCTGCCCCCTGCTGCACCCAGGAGAACGTGCAAGGTTCTGCAATGGAGTCCAAGCAATTTGTCATCTCCCACCCTTGCACAAGTTGTGTTTGCTGTCCAGTCTCTTGGCAGCTTGCTTGTCTGTCAGGCCACCTGCTTCCCCTCTAAACCGTGATCTCTTTGAGGGCAGGACTTACCACTGATCCATCCTGATGAGTGAACAAAGTCAGAGTCCTGATGAACATTAGCTGACTGAATGGACAAACAAATAAACCCACAGGGCCTAGCAGAGGGCTCTCGATCCATGGTTGTGCTAATTAATGTTCATCGAACTGGTTAGTTTATAAAAGAGTGAACAGGACACCTGGGTGGCTCAGTCAATTAAGCGTCCAACTCTTGATTTTGGCTCAGGTCGTGATCTCAGAGTTGAGGGATTGAGTCCTGCATTGGGCTCCGTGCTCAGTGGGGAGTCTGCTTGAGGTTCTCTCTCTCCCTCTCCTTCTGCCCCTCTACCTGCTTGCACACGTGCTCACAATAAATGAATGCATGAATGAATGAATTTGCAATGCCTAGCATCCAGTCTGCTCACAGAACAGATGCTAATAAATACTCGTTGTCATTATTTAAAATTTGAGTAATATATTAATATTTCAAAAAATATAAAAAGGGTGAAGAGCCTCATCCCCACTATATTTCTTATTTGTTCCCACCACATTTATTCATTTCTGATCTTTTCAGAGGCTCTTCATGCAAATATATGCAAATGTAAATACATATTGTGTTCCCCTCCATGGAAGGGGACAGCCAGGTCCTTCACCTCCTAAAAGTGGGTGGGTGTGACAGGTTCCACCCAAGCTGCTGCTAGTTGGAATCCCACCTAATTTAAGAGCCACAAAAGCCCAGAGCGAGAATCTTCCTCCCTTTCCAGTTTTCTCTCAACTTGTTATTAAGGAGAAAGTCTCTGCTGAATGCTGGTGTGTTTTTAACACCTCTCTTAACACTTACTTCCCTTTTTAACAGAGAGCAAGCCTCCACCTCTAAGCCTTCGGCAGGCAGCCGGATCTGGCAAGAATTTAATGACATTGTTTTGTTTTCATTGTACTTATTTTTATGGTTACCTTCTATTTATGGCACAAGATACTGGTTTTCCATTTATGGAGGGATCTAAAGTTCCCTTTTGAAATGAATATATTTATGTATTTAAAAGAGGATCCATTTAAAGAAAAAAAATATTATGTAACTGTCAGCACAGGTGGTACCCAGACATGGAAAAAATTAGAAAGAGGGATACGAGGGACTGAAAAGGAGAATATGCCTTTCAGGTCAAATGCCTCTCCCAACCCCTACTTAACAGAAGGGACCACTTAGGCTTAGTGGGGTTTGGGTGTGGGGGGCTGGACAACACAGACTCACTCAAGGTCATACCAATGACGTGGACTGAGAACTGGACCTCCTGATCCACCTGTGGTAGGGACAGGATGTACCAGGGTGGTAGGGCAGGGGTCAGGGCCACAGCACTGGCCAGAGCCAGGGTCCTCCGAAGCTGGCCAAGTCACAGACTGAGTGCACAAAGGACTCTGTATCCTGAAGGAGAGGAGGGAAGCACAGAGGTGTTCATCAGGTGCTGTCCATTGCTAGACTCTGCGCTGGTGACTGGACTTCGCTTCAAAGGAACTCATAGATTCAGAAGGAAGGTGCATCCTACAAAAGTTACTCAGGTTCCTGGCGGCGGTGGGGCAAATGCTCCAACACAGGCATTGCTCATGACATCTGAGGCTTTTGCCTGCTGAGTGGCCACTTCTCCGTTTTCTTTTGGGAAACCAGCCCTTCACCACTCTTGGTTCTTGTCACTTGGGCCAGACAAACCCATCCACACGCACTTCAGAGGTGGACATGTGACCAGGTCTGGCCAGGCAGAATGCTTCATTCCTCTGGCCACAGGGATTAGCACCAGGCTGGCCAAATGACCCAAGGCAAGCCAATGGGGGCCTTTACTAAGACTTTTTGCTGGAAGTGCTAGGGAGGGGGCCTACTCCAAACTCCAAAGGGGTTTCTAAAAGGATGAGTCGTGATCCAGAGTTGCTCGCGGCCATCTTTGCCATCACAAGAGGAGAGGCTTCCCGAGAATGAAGCTGATATTGAAGAAAGCAGGGATGAGGGATGGTTCTAACGGTATCCTAGGATAATTTGCATTTAGCCATGAGATCAGTGCCCTGAACTCAGTTCTGGAAGCCAATAGCTTACCTTTCTTTTCCCCTTCCCCATTAGCTACTTTGAACTGGATTGCTTTCTTTCTTTCTTTTTTTTTTTTTTCTTTTGAACTGGATTTCTATTACCTACAACCACAAAAGACCTGGCCAATTCCAGGCAGAAAGTGCCATGGGCAAGTTGGAGATTGGAGCAGGGTTTTTTGTTTTTGTTTTTAAAGATTTTATTTATTTATTCATGAGAGACACAGAGACACAGGCTGAGGGAGAAGGATGCTACCTGTGAGGAGACTGATGCGGGACTCAATCTTAGGACCCTGGGATCATGACCTGAGCTGAAGGCAGATGCTCAACCACTGAGCTACCCAGGGGCCCTGGAGCAGGGCCCCAATTTTGAAAAATGAACAGGCTTTGATGCATGAAGAAAAAACATTTCTTGGACAGAGGCTTGGCAGAGGGCACTGCAGGGTACAGCACACTCAGTGTGGTTGGAGAAAGAAGGAGGGGTAGACAAGTGGGGGGAAGAGAGGCTGGCCCGAATTGTGCAGAGTCAGTCTCTTCCTGTATTCTCTTTTTCTACAAGAAAAACCCTTCATCAGTTAACTTATCCATAACCATTTCCTGAGCACTTACTATGTCCCTATCACTCTTGAAGGGCTGGTACCATAGCAGCACAACACAACAGAGGCCAACTCTCTGCCCTCTTCATAGCTTCCATTCTAGTGAAAGGGGGCAGGCAGTAAACATGATGTATACATAAATAATTATCATAGTGTCAGGTAGCAATAACTTGTGAAGAAAAACTAAAACAAGTAAAGGGGATAAATATTGGTAAAGAGCGGGATCCCTGGGTGGCGCAGCGGTTTGGCGCCTGCCTTTGGCCCAGGGCGCGATCCTGGAGACCCGGGATCGAGTCCCGCGTCGGGCTCCCGGTGCATGGAGCCTGCTTCTCCCTCTCCCTCTGCCTGTGCCTCTGCCTCTCTCTCTCTATCTCTGTGGCTATCATGGATGAATAAAAACTAAAAAAAAAAAAAAAAAAAGATTGGTAAAGAGCTGTTCGGGATGATGAAAAACTTCCCGATGTTTCTGGTGGTGATGCACAATGTTGTGGGTGTACTTAATACTACTGAATTGTACACTTAAACATGATGAAATTGGTGAATTTTTAAAAATTATTTATTTTTTTGAAATTGGTGAATTTTTATGTTATGTATATTTTGCCACAACAAAGATAAAAAGGATTAGAGGAGGAGTGTTACTGTAGCTAGGGTAGTCAAGGCAGGCCTCCTGGAGGAGGTGGCCTTTGAGCAGAGATCTAAATGAAGGGAATTAGCAAGCCTTGAGGATCCAGGGAAGAGCATGCCAGGTGGAGGGAAGCAAAAAGAAAGGCCATGAGGCTGGAGTGTGCCTGGTGTGTCCTAAGGACTGAAAGGTGACTGATGTGCCTGGAGCCCAGAGAGCAAGCTGGGAGAGGGGTGGGTGGCAGGGGCTGGCATGCCAGAGAGAACTTTGGATTAGGCTGTAAGGGCAGTGGGAAGAGGATGTAGGGTCAGGCAGGGAGGGACATGAATTTTCCCAAGGCCGTGAAACTCAGAAGCAGTGGAGCTGGCAATCCAAAATGTCCAGTCCCAAGCCCTGGGCACAACACAGCCTGGAGAGGTGTCTTGGCATTATTGCGTCCATGGGTGGGGGTTCCAGGAATTCCTGAACCCCACACGAAGCTCAGTTGTCCATGAGTGTTTGGGGGAAGCAGGTTCATTGCTTTCATCACAGTCCCAAAGGGGTTCTTAATAATCCCTACACTTAAGGTGCCTTTCTGCATATAAAGGAGAAAGATGGAGAGTTTTTGAGTATTGGACTCCTGAGGTCCAAGCTATGCTTTTAGAAAAATTACTTTGGCTATTCATCGCAACATTGTTCATAAGAGAAAATATTGAAACATCCTTAATGTTCACCATGAGTGGCCACATTCATTATATTGTGGCACATCCGTCCATACACAGGAATACGATGCAGCTATAAAGACGAAAGAGGAATCTCTGTGTGTACCAATATGAAATGAGTCCAAGATATATTTTTAAGTAAATGAAGCAAAGCGCAGACCAGGCTGTATAAAAAGCTTCTCTTTGTGTTTTTTTTAAAGGGGAGGGGGAAAGATTATAGATCTAGGTTTGCTTCTATATGCACAGAATATCTTTGGCAACATTCACAAGGAAGTAGCCAATGGAAACCTTAACTCATATGGGCTTTATGAAGATGTAATGAGTTAATATTATATAATTGCTCCAAAGAGTGCCTGGTACATAATAAGTGCTAGAGGAGGTTCTGTTGGATAAAATAAGAGGAGCTGTCTCGGGGACCGAAGGGTGACTCGGGGTTGGGAAGGCACTTACTTTTCACCCAATGCTCTTAGGCACTTTTGGAATGTGATACCACAGGCAAACATTTCAGTATTTTTTTATAGTTAAAATTAAATATATCTGGATAGATAAAAGATAATCAGAGGGGGTCAGAGACTGGAAGCAGGTCCTGCCCAGAATCCCCAGGAATTAGCTGGAATTGGTCAAAGGCTACATTGTGTGGTGTGAAAATCAGGACTCGTGGAAACAGGGTGGGGGGGGACACCCAAACAACCACACCCCAGGGCCACTATAAAAAGCACATTTAAAAACACCAGACTGGAAATGTTTTTTTTTTTTTAATTATTATTATTATTTTTTTTTAAATAGCAAAAGCACGTCCCCCCAGGAGGCGTGTTGCAGCTGCAGGGCCTGGGCCGAGGCAGTTCCCAGGTGATGTCAGGCCTGGCCTGGCGCCAGCCCTGGCCCCTTGGAGACGGTCTTGGTGGGTTCAGCTTGACTGTTTTTCCTTCCTGAGACTTGAGGACACCTTCCTGTCTCAAAGAAAGCAGCCTTTCCAGGGCTTTCTGAGAGTCAGGGGTGGGGGTGGGGGGCAATGGGCCTGGGCTGAAGGGGGAGGGAGAGGCGGGGGGGGGGGCCGGGGGGGGGGAGGCTGCCTCCAGGAGCCCAGTGAGTAGTGAGAGCAAAACATGGCCCCGCCTCCCTGACCCCATCCTCCCCCTGCCCTGGCTGCTGCCTGGGGGACCTACTGGGGTGGGGTGGGGTTGGGGGGCAAGAGACATTCCCACGGAGTTCCCAGCTGGTCAGCGCCTTTCCTCCTCCCTAAGCTCTGGGCCCATCCTGCTCTCCTCTACGGTTAAAGGCTCCTTGCCAGTATCTTCTGAGCTTCCAGGCCGCATGGGTTTTCTGCAGATGGGATGAACCACAGATCTGGGTTCGAAGCATAACTGCACTCCTAGCTGGGTGACCTCAGGCCAGCACTGCTTCTTTCTGAGCCCCGTCAGTGACATGGGTACAATGGGCCTTGCAGTGTGGCATGAAGACAGAGTCAGGCAGTGGGATGCCCCTGGGTCCTTTGGCAGGTATCTGCTGAGCACCTGCTTTGTGCTAGCACCGCCCATGGCACTGGGGATGCTGCAGCACCCTGGCAGTCGGAGGGTGCGGCAGGCAGAGGCCCTGGCCCGGCCTGGGGAGAGCCTTGAAACCTCAGCTGTAGTCCCCGGGCAGGAAAGGAAGGAGATGAGAGGATGGGCGTTAGACCCTGTGTGAGCTGGGGGAGCCACGAGGATGAGAACAGCCCCTGCCTCACTGGGGTGGGGAGCAGTAAATGGGTTACAAGGGCTCGAACCACCAGCGCAGAGGTGGTGCTGCTCTGGGTGCTCAGGGAGATGTGTCAGGGATTATCAGGTTATGTTCAGGGGGAGCCCTGGGGACCCACAGGTACCCCATTGCTCATCTGGTGCAGGGTGGGCTAGACGACTTTGCAGAGCCTCTCACACTTGGCAAAGCCTTCTCTGGCCTTAGAGCATCACCCCGTTTCCTCTACTCTCTCCCAGACACACAGGCACCCCATGACTTGGAAGCACCTGTCACATTGTTATTTGCTCAGAGCCTGTTTTTTTAGACTGTGGCCTCCACGAGGGTGGGCACCACAGCAGTCTTATTCTCTGATCATCCTTAGAGCCTTGTGTGGTCCACAGAGCAGGGCAAACACATATGACTAACTAACGGATTGATCCATCCAAAGCTGGTCTATGATGTCAAACTCTATCCTATGCCTTCTGACAAGTTTTACCTCCTCTCCGTGGCTCAGACCATGGGATCCAGAGCCAGTCTCTCTGGATTCACATCATGGCTATGCCACCACCTAGCTGGGAGGCCTTGGACTCGGTTTTTTAGACTGAGAAACGAGGGTGATGAACCTAGATTAAGCGAGCCCCATCAAGGTCACTTCCTCTTATGCTTATCTCTGCTCTGGGATGTGTCACCAGGCAAGGAAAACAGTGACTGGGACACATGGTATCTGGCTCTGGCTCATTTCTGACTCATTGTATGACGTTGGAGATGCACCTTGCCTGCCCAGGGCCTCAGTTTCCCCACTGGTGACCTGAAAGTCTCCAAGGAGATAAGTTTCAGAGGCCCTTCCACTGAGAGCCTATAGGAGTCTGTGTTTGAGCCTCTCCAGTTCTGGGAGCATCTGCAATGCCGGGGAGCCTGTGGAAGATGCAGGCTCTGGAACCCACCCCCAGACTCTGACTTCATCAGTACAGCCTGGGCCCTGGGCTCCTCTGGACACCCTAAAGTAAGGGTACAACCTAGGCTGTGTGCTGCCCTTTTCTGTCTTGCTCTGGAAGCCCAGGTCCACTTAGGGTCCAATGGGACCAGACGCACACCTGATGAGGCTATGTGGGGCAGCCAGGACACCTGCTTCAAATGCATTCACTTACCAGCTTCCCTGTGACCTTGATTATTTTTTTAAAGATTTTACTTATTTGTGAGAGACACACACAGAGAGGCAGAGACACAGGCAGAGAGAGAAGCAGGCTCCCTGTGGGGAGCTCAACGTGGGACTTGACCCCAGGACCCCAGGATCACAACCTGAGCCAAAGGCAGACGCTCAATCACTGAGCAACCCGGGTGCCCCTTGAGTAGATTCTTTAACCTTCCTATACCTCCGTTTCTTATCTACAAAGTGGGGTGATAATAGTGCAGATTGTTGAGTAGGCTATATTGATTAATTGATGTTAAAGTGCACAGACCCAGAACAGGCACAGAGCAGGCTTTCAAAAAGTGAGGCATTTTTCCAAGCTTCGAGGCTCTGGGCACTAAGAAACAACTCCTAAATTCTACCAGCCTTCCCTCTGACAAAGCCCATCTGTCAAGCTACAAAACCCTTTTGGTCCACCACTAGCCAACTGCTGAGATGAGGAAAACCAAGGCCCAGAGAGGGGAAGATACCCAGCCCAGGTCACACAGGAGCAGCCGCCAAGCTAGCCCAGGCCAGGGCTCCTGCTTTCCAGCCGGTTCACCCTCAGCGCCTCCCTGGTTTCCAGGCCCTGCTGGCCTGCCCTCTGACCCTGGCCCCCTGGGAGCCTGATCCCAGGCCCGTGGGGTGTGCAAGTCTGGTCTGGATTAGACACGCTGAGAAGCAAACGCTGACCACCCCCCCACCCCCACCCCCACCCTGCAGGCTGCTGGGCAGGACCTGTGCTCACAGCTGCTGAAGCTCACAGGGACATAAATCACAGTGGCAGGAGTTCTTGGGGACTGGGACCACCCTAGCCTCCCAAAGGGCATGCGGGCCTGAGAGTCATGGGCAGGGATGATGCCTGGGTCCACTGGGGGCATTTTCTACCTTCAGTTGGAGCGGCTGAAGGGCGAGTCAGAGGGGGCCAGGAGACCATTTGGCTGGCCTCACATCCTTGTGGGCCAAAGTCTCGACTTTGTTCTAACCTTCCGTTCTGCAATCACTTCCAAACATCCAGAGAGGTGAAAATGCTGCAGAGAACTCCAATATACCCTTTACCTGGATTCACCAAGTTTGGGCAGTTTGCCACATTTTCTGTATCCTTCTCTGGCTCACACTTTTTTTTTTTTCTGAACCATTCCAGAATATGTCCCCTACATCATGTTCCTCTACCCCTCGATAATACTTCAGGATGTATTTCTTAAGCACAGGGATATCCTCTTACATTACCACGCTGAATTAGCAAATTCAGAAAATGTAACGTTGCTGCAGTACTTTTATCCAATCTATTGTTCTTACCCTGATTTTGTCAACTGTCTTCTATAGCATATCTCCCTACAATACCGGATCCAGTTCAAGGTCATGTCCTACATTTTGTCATCCAGGTCTCAACTTTTGAGATCATATCCACATGAGGTAAAACATACGGTAACAAGAGATACATTCAACTTTACATGCATGTTCCATAAATTGAGATTTTTGTAAATCCTCTATGTAACGTTCTCACGATAGTGCGTTGTAACTTGTGACTGTACACGGGTGCCTAAGTTAGCCTGCTGAACCTACCACACATTTTGGAATTGTTTTGTGGTGTTCTTTAATCTAACAGGCACCTCATAAATTGGAAGGGGTTGAGCCAATGACAGGAGCTTAGTGCAGTGGAGAACTGGCTCAAGGAAGGGGCAATGTGTTCTCAGTCCTGCTCAGATCCAAATACTACATACCCATGGCCCACTGCCGTCCTTCTCCAGGCTTTGAGTCCTTCACTGTCAGGGGTGACCTCTGAGGTCTTCCACTTCCAACTGTGAAATTAGGGAAGAGAGCACTGTGTGTCAAGGGGGACCTGGGGTCCTGGTGGTCCAGTAGGGCCAGGAATTCACTGGGGCAGGATGCTTCCTCTGGATTGGCTCAGTCAGCTCATTGTGAAGTGGTGGCCTTGGAGATGGTTTTTGCGCTGATGCTTCCTTTTTTTTTTAAATTTTTATTTATTTATGATAGTCACACACACAGAGAGAGAGAGGCAGAGACATAGGCAGAGGGAGAAGCAGGCTCCATGCACCGGGAGCCCGACGTTGGATTCGATCCCGGGTCTCCAGGATCACACCCTGGGCCAAAGGCAGGCGCTAAACCGCTGCACCACCCAGGGATCCCCCTGTGCTGATGCTTCTAGTGTCTAAGACGTTTTGGGTGGAGACTGGGACCTGAAATTTAAGCCTCCCCTTCATGGTCCCTGGTGGCCTGGCTGAAGTTGGTCACCTCCTCAACCCTTGGTTTCTTCTCTGTGAGCTCCTGTTACTCCTTTGGCTCCAAGCTGGTTCTCTCTCAGGGAGCCTTGGGGAGCCTGGCTGGGCCAACAGCCCGGAAGGTGGGAGGCGTGCACACTGGGGGCAGGGATGTTGGGCAAATGGGCCCCGGAGGTACTGGTCTGGGGTTATGCCTGTTCTGAGTCACAAGTGTCAGGCCAGCCTTGCAGCCCTCACCAAGGTTTGGGAGTTAATCGCACTACCTGGGAACGAAGCTCAAGGAAGCCCATAATCTGCAAAGTGCGTGGGATAGAGTGCTATGCAGCTGTGAACGGGTCTGAAGTAGCTCTGAACACTGAAGGCTTTCCAAGAGGTAAGGAATTTTTTTTGTGTGCAGAATGGTATGTGTACAAGGCTGCCACTTATGTGAGAAAACAACGCTTATGTGGCTTGCCTATGTATGTAGAGACTGTCCCCACAGGAATCCTCAAGACCCTGATTTACAGTAATTGCCTCTGAGACCTGGAACTGAGTGGCTGGGAAGGAAGGGTGACGTTACTGATGCTTTATTCTCTTTTGTATCTCTTGAACTGAGGACTCTGTGAACCCTGTGTGAGGAGAGCAAGAAGGGCTCCCCGAAGCTCTTGTTGCACTTCCTGGTCTGCACGCGGGGTACACAAGTGTGTGCAGCTTGTGAAAACCTGTTGGGCTGTGTGCACTTCCCAGCAGGTACACTTTCCTGCATGTAAGCTACACTTTGGGGGCAAGTTTTAGCTTAGCATGTTGTAAATGCTTGTTTCAGTGTCTGCTTTACAAAAACTCTGTAGGATAACAGTGTTAACTGTGGTCGTCTTTGGGATGGGTGATATTTCTAGGGTCTTGCAGCGTTTATATTTTTTACAATGGAAGAAACATAAGCAAAGAAACTTGTAAGTGCTTTCTCAGTACTAGAAATCAGGATAGAGCACTTCTAGAAGAACACACAGGAAAGTGTTCCCAGCCATTGCCTTCGGGGAAGAGACTGAGGAAGGTACTGAATTACTTAACCACCCTGTGCATAAATGGTCTATTAAAAACTTTTTAACCAGGCAAACCAAATAATGATCATTCTGTCCTAGCTATTCTTGCTGGTTAGAGACTGGCCCAGGGAGGCCCAGAGCAGAAGTCGAGCAATTTCTCTGGGGTCACCCAGCCAATCTGCTGGCAGCAGTGGGCCTCCAGCCCAGAGCACCCAAGTGTCTGCTCTGTCCCCACTCCTGGGTTTCCTGCCATTGACGAAGTCACAGTCCTTTCCTACGGCTTTGCCAGGGGCTGCCTGGCCATGGCCCTGGTCACACACAGGGAGTACAATGTGCTTTCCTAATTAGCTCCCCAAGGGGGAAGCACGACTATACTGGGACAGGATAGGCAAGCCCAGTCAGTGTCCCTGGAACACTGGAAAGCGTGGTAGAGGGTGCTTGGAAAGCGCTGCCAGGCTGGACCTCAGCCCCTTGGGGCCCTCCTTCCTCCACTTCGCATACCAGAGAAGTTAAATGTGGTGGTTTTACAGCCACTCCAACCTGGACTGACCCCCTCGTTCTCCTGGGGCCGCAGTTTTTGTTTGCGAGGCAGATGAGGGTGGGTCTGGTTCACCACTGTAGTGTCTGGCACAGCACCTGGCATGGAGTGTGTGCTCAGTAATCCGTTCATCTGCAAAATGGGCAGCCCCACTTCAGGCTCAGTCAAAAGGCCAAATGCAGAGGGTGGTAGAGCAGAGTGGTTACAAGCATGGACTCTGGCCTGGTGCCAGTCAGTAAAAGCGAATTAAGAGGGTTTGTTAAGAACGTTTTTAAAATAGGCCTGAGTGGGCCCTGAGGAAAGGGTGGTTGCCTGGCTCTGCTGCCTCACCTGGCCCCTCTCTCCGCCTTTCCTTCCCTCCCACCTCCTGAGCCTCTCTGATCCTGGCCTCACAGGGGCAGTCCCAGCAGGAGAGCCAGGTGCACTTGGCTCCACGGACCAGCTGTTCCCATCACCACCTTGGCTGAATCCATGAGATGGGGAAACACCAGCTCTCACCTCGCAGGCCTGCTGGAGAGCCACTGGGGCTCTGGGGACTGGCACTCCATTCCAGGCATCTCTGGGGCAAGGGAAGTCTTTAGGGATGGACCTCACCTCATCATCATGCCACATGCCTCTTGGTCTCTCTGCTCCTCCAAATCATCTCAGTTAAAACGGGGGCAAGAATATCTCGTTAGCACATTTCAAAACGGCGTGCCTACACAGCCCTGTCTGTGAAAACACAGATAAGGGACGGGTTATGGTACAGGACGTTCAAGTGGAATATGCAGCTCCTAAAGGGACTGGCTGGCTACCCTTTACCTTTGTGTGCCGACTTAGGACGACAGCCAGTCTAGATCAGGGAGAGACATGCAAGGGGCAGAAAGAAAGGACAACATGCTACTGTTTGTGTAAAGAGTGGAAGAAAGTTCATATATATATATATATATATATGTTAACATATATATTTGTATTTATGTTTCTGTATTTGTTTGGTTATTCATAGGGAATGGGACAGATTACAAAATCTGGTGGCTGAGGCTGCCTGCAGGGAGAGCTGGTGGCTGGAGGACATAAAGGAGGGAAGTTTCACCATATTTCTTCTTGTACCTTCTCACGTTTGAACCATGTGGATAAATATATTCCTTACTCAAAAATAAATAAAATTCAGATTTCTTGACCAACTGCACCAGACAGCTAACGGCTGTTCAAGACGACTGTGAAGTCTGCTTATCTTTTCTTGAGGTGGGTCCTCCTGCCTTCCCCCAGCCCCACAGCCTCCAGGGGGCAGGGCAGCACCTGTGGTAGAGTCTAGGAGAGGGGCTGCCTCGGGCCTCTGATGTCCCAAGTCCCTCCCTCACGCTCCCCCTTCCCCTGTTTTCCAGCTGGGTACATCTTTTATTTAAAAATACTTTATTTTAAACCCACCAATTCTCTCTCTCTCTCTCTCTAACACACACACACACACACACACCCACACTCATTCACAGATATGCACACATCCTCTGTCACCAACAGTCTTTGTTTTTCCAAAAGCTCTGCCTTGTCTCTGACTAGCCAGGGCTGGGGCTGGCTGGCTGGGTCCTCACAGCTCTCTGGGGTGCGGTGGAGATGTCCCAGGGAGCCTGCCCACGGGGTCATGGGCCCAGACCCTTGCCCCCTGGTCCCAACTTGAAAGTGGTTTGGGTTGGGCTCTGGGGTCTTCTCCCCTGTTCAACCAGTGGCTGACCTCTGGCCTCCTTCTCCAGGGTCCTGCTTGGAACAAATGCCATAGGGAACTAGGCTCATCTTCGCGGCACTCGGAGGGGGGCCACCCCCCTCACCTTCAAGCAGCTGCCCCCCAGGTCACGACGGCCACCCTGCAAGAGGAAAGAAAGAGAAAGTTCAATCAGGTCACCATGAACACTGGAACTAATCTCTGTGTCCAGCAATAGGGGACTTGATAAATAAATCACAGCCACAGGATGCCAGGGTGGCTTAGCGGTTAAGCGCCTGCCCAGGGCGTGATTCTGGAGTCCTGGGATCGAGTCCCACATCGGGCTCCCTGCATGGAGGGAGCTTCTTGCTTCTCCCTCTGCCTGTGTCTCTGCCTCTCTCTCTCAGTGTCTCTCATGAATAAATAGATAAAATCTAAAAAAAAAAAAAAAAAAAAAAAATCACAGCCACACAATAAAGTTCTCCAGAGCAGAAGGCCGAAGAGACTCTTCAGGACTGGTAGGGAATGATGGAGAGATAACTTCATTTAAGGACAAAAGCAAGAACTGAGTGGACGTCCCTGTATGCTGAGACGTCTAGAGAACGGCACGTGGGAAATTGCTAATGGGTTTCCTCAGAGGAGAGGGATTTCATGAGGAGGAGGTACGATAGGTGGGAGGGAGGCTTTTTTTCTTTTTTAATGCTATCTACATTTTTTACCTTTTTCATTTCTTCCCCATGTAACTTGTTGCTTTAAAAAAACAAACACATTTAAAATCATAATATTTTACATTAAAGGGCAAGACAAATGAACCCTACCAGGGTCCTCCCCACTCCCTGACTGTATGCCCAGTGGCTTGCTCATCAACCTTTGGATTGGGTTGGGAGGAAGGCAGGGAGGCTAGAAATCAACCAGGATTTCTGGTCTCTCTCTTCATTCAGCGTGTTCTCTCTGCCAGGAATATGCTCACTGGCCCCATCTCCCTGGGAAAGTTTCTTTATTCCTGCCATTACCCAGCACTTCCAGGGACATTTCAACAGGAGAAAACTTAGAAGGGGAAGATGGAGTCTCTTTTCGTTCCCCCACCAGGCTGGGAGCTGAGGGAGTGGTAGGGAAATGTTCTTCACTCTTTAGTCCCAGGTGCAGCCCTAAGCCTAACATGGAGCAGGTGCCAACTAATGCTGCTTGAATCAGCGGTGCCCACTGGAAGAGGAGCTAATGGTGGCAGCCCCTGAAGTCACCTGACCATCCCTACCAGTGTTCTGAGGTCTAACATGGGGGTATCATCCTCACTGTGGCCACTGAGGTCACAGACATTAGAGCACCCTCTCTGTTGAGGCCTCCAGCCATTGAATGACTGGCCCAGAGGCACCCAGCCAGTTGGTAAAAAAGCTGGGCTAGAAATCCATGTCGTCCAATAGTCTGTTTGCTTCCAGGACATGCTGGTATCTGAAATCCTGCTGTAAATACTCACCCCAGTGAGCCTGGCTAGGAGATGCTAGGACAGGCATCTTTCTCAGCCATCTAGAGAAATAGCCAACCATCTGGGAGCTCTGCCCCCTGCCCCCTCCGCCCTGGGCCCAGGTTGGGGCAGATCCATCCAGATGTGAGCCCAGCCTCCCTCGAGGCTCTCCAGGCCCAGGGACAACGTGTTCATTCACAGGCAGGGCTATTTTGAGGGCTGAGGCCACAGTCCCAGCAGAGCCTGGGGCTTAGGCTTCTAGACAAATCTGGCAGGAGTGGCTGAGAAGGGGGGACAGATATGGGGGAAGGGGGTGTAGTGTCGAGGACAAAATACCAGCTTTCCACTCTTTCACTCTATGCCATCAGGGACAGGGGGAGCCACCTCTTCCCCAAGTCTAGCAGTCATCAGGAGACCCTGCTCTCATGCCAATGCTGGGACTGTTCACTTCCCTAAGCTTCAGTGTTCTCGTCTATGAAATGGGGACAAAATGATTCTACTGCCACCCCAAGGTGCAGTCTATTTCAGATGCAGCTGTGAAAGAGGCCTGCAGACTGCCAAAAGCACTTAGAAGGGGCCCCGTCTAGGCCCCAGCTTCTCTGTCCCCGAGGAACTCAGTGCCCGGGCTCTGAGAGGCACCATGATTAGGAGTTGGGCTTGAGTGAGACAGATCTAAGCTTCGATCCCTGCTTTGCCATGGACTACCTGTTGGACCTCAGGCAGGTGACTTCATCCCACTGAGCCTGTCTCCCCCTGTGCAAAGTGGTTACTGGGAGGATTATATGCATTCACATAGGTAAAGTCCTTAGTGTAGCATCAGGCACATAGTCAGCGTTCACAGATGTTCACAGAGTTATCATCAGCATCATCAGGTAATGGTACCTCCTTGCCACATCATGCTCTGTGCCACATCTGCTCCTGAGCCGTGTATACCAACTGGGGAGTGCCTTACAAGATGATCCTATCCAATTCCACCCCCAGCTGACAAAGCGGGAAATGGCAGAGACCAGAATCCCCCTTCCATCTCCCACTTGCTGTTTTCTTTCTTTCTTTCTTTTTCTCTTTCTTTCTTTTTAAAAGATTTTATTTATTGATTCACGAGACAGAGAGAGAAGCAGAAACATAGACTGAGGGAGACGCAAGCTCCCGTGGGAAGCCTGATGTGGGACTCGATCCCAGGACCCTGGGATCATGACCCAAGCTGAAGGCAGACACTCAACTGCTGAGCCACCCAGGCGTCCTTCCCACTTGCTGCTATTTCTACCACAGAGGACCACACTTAACCCCTCCTCAAACAGAAAGATACTACAGATTGCCTGGTGGTCCCTGATGACCCTGTCCTCAGGCCAGCCGCGTGGGAGGGAAGTGGTGGCTCAGAATAAAGCAGTAGAGTCCAGGCCTTGGAGCTCTCCGGCCCCCAAGCCCAGAAGGGAGCCCCCCCGCAGTTACTCCATGAGAGAGTCAATTTTCTTTCAGTTGAGTCTTCGAGGGGCCGGAGCTGGCCAGGATCACCCCCCTCGCCTACTCCCAGAGGAGCCTGTGGGGGTGAGCATGGCTTCTGCAGCCAAATTTGGCTAGGTTCTTGGTCCTGTACACGGATCGCGGGGAAAGAGCCAGACCTAGGCGACTAAGTCCCTGTGATCCATGGGACAGGCTGCAACCAGCAGAGACCCCCCTGCCCCACCCCCACACCACTGTTGGTAGGGGCGCAGGGTAGACACAACTTCCCCAGGCCTGTAGGTACAGCTCCCCACCGCCACCTCTGCCTGCCCTCCCCGCCAATAACCTTTCCCACTTCCCAGTCGGGCAGGCCTGAGTTCGAGCCCTCACTTCATAATGGACAGCGTCTCTGGACCAGGGACAGCATCTCTCAGCAGGTGGGGGTCACCAGAGCACCTCTTTCCCCCACTGCCACTGAGGGGTTTTGACTAGAATGCGTGAAGAGTGCTTAGCACAGGAAATCAGTGCCCGTCAAGACTGCATCCCCTCTGTGCTCTGCCACCTTCCCCATCTTCTCCTTTCCTTCTCTACATCATGTTTCCTGATGCCAACTCTTGTGGTGCCCTGCTCCTAGAACACCTTTCTCTACCCACTTATCTGCCTGTCTCTGTTCCCAAGCATCTGTCAGGAATGCAGCCCCTGGCTAGGGGCTTCCTCTGGGCTCTGACAATCCTCCCGCCATGAGAGTGCAGCATCCTAGTCTTCATCCCCATCCTCCTGCCCTGGCCCTGGCATTGCACTAGGAGCTCCTGACCGTGGTGGGTGGAGACCTACAACCTGTTTCTCTGGAAATGTTCTCAGAGCAAACAAAAGGTGACCATAGGGAAGATAAGGTTGGATGAACTGAAGGAACAGGTGAAGGGCAGTGAGAGGGCTATCGTTGAGGGCCAGGCCAGCCTTCACATCCCAAGCTGGATGCCTGAAGGCCCACCTGCCCCCACCCCCCACCCCCGCCTGGAACACTGGCCAGGGCCCGCAGCTGGGAAGGGCAGCATACGAGTCAGACAGAGCCTAAGACGACTGACTCGGAATCTGAAGCAGCCATGGGGGTGAGAGGCCAGGCTGGGAGTCTGATGAGTCAGAAGAGGGTGGTCTGAGGCCAGGACACAGAGGCTTCCCCAGGACAGAGTGAAGCAGGGGGCCTAGACAGCTGTAAAAACCAAAGAATAGGGGACTCAGAGACCTGATGGTCATCCCCTGTGCCCTTTCACTTTCCAAAAGGCTGTAGGTCAGTCAGGGACTCTCCCAGTCTCTATCTCCAGATATAAATGCCAGCTGCTGCAATCCAAAGAGGTTCCTTACTGTAAGAGAAGGCCAGGACAGAGAGGGAAAGGTGGGGGATGAAGCAGGCTCCTTGGGGTCGAGGCAGAAGGAGAACCAGCTTCCAACCAGGAGAGCCCCCTTGCAACCTTTGCAGCTACTCAGCCTCATCCGCGCCCTACCAGACTGGTTCTCATCCTCATCTGGGACACACCACAGGAGTTCAACTCCAGCTCCTTCCAGCTGACTCAACAGTGATCTCGCCCCCACACTCCATCCCTTTTGGGGAGACTATCTTCTTAATGGAGCAGTAGGAGACCCCTACTGCTCATTAGCTGGCTACCTCAGACTTTCAGCTGGGGATATGTGTCTCCTTCTTCCCAGTCTCCTGCCCTTGGGTCAAGTCTCAGGATGGGGGACAATTATTTTACTGGTAGGGGTAGTTCAGGGCAACGCGGACCAACAAGCAACAGAACCTGCATTCTGGGAGCACCTGGGTGGCCCAGTGGTTGAGCATCTGCCTTTGGCTCAGGTCTTAATTCCTGGGTCCTGGGATCAAGTCCTGCATCAGGCTCCTTGGAGGAAGCCGCTTCTCCCTCTGCCTGTGTGTGTCTCTGCCTCTCTCCGTGTGTCTCTCAAGAATAAAGAAAATCTTAAAAAAAAAAAAAAAAGAAAGAAAGAAAGAAAGAAAAGAAAAGAACGTGCGTTCTGGCTTCCCTGGTGAGCACCTGTGAGCCTGTGAGCACACCCCCCTGAGCCTCAGGTCCTCATCACTGATACACCGGGCAGAACAAGTACCTGCCAGAGAGTTCTTGCGAGTGTAAAAGAAAGGAGGAGGAACGCACGTCGCGCATGGGAAGCGCTTGATAGGACGATGGATGGCCTTTCCAACTACTTCCTCACACTCTTTCCCCAGCACAGCTCCGGCGAGCAATCTCCGTTCCCTGGGCTCCCCTGCCCCACTTCTGGCTGGGGGACTTTGGGCGGGTGGCTCCGTGGCACACCAAACCCTGGGCTGGGAGCGCCCCAGCCCCGCCGAACTTCCTGTGGCTTCGCCCTCGCTTCACGGGCGCCTCTGCTGCTCTTCGGCTTCCCTAGGAGGCCCCGTCCCCCGCCGACCCCTGACCCCGCGGCTCGGGTCTCGAGGCTCCGCGCACTCACCCCTTTGCGCTGGTTGCTGAGGCAGAAGGTGCAGATGGAGCGGGGCTGGCGGCCGCCGTCGGGGGCGGCGGGGACCGCGCTCTTGGCACTGCCGGCCGCGCGGAAGCACGGCTGCCCGTCGTCGGCCGCGTCGCCCAGCAGCAGCACGTTGGCCAGGTGCGCGATGTAGCTGGACGCCAGGCGCAGCGTCTCGATCTTAGACAGCTTGCGGTCCACCGGCTCGGTGGGGATGAGCGTGCGCAGCGCCGTGAAAGCCGTGTTCACGCTCTGCGTGCGGTCCCGCTCCCGCGCGTTGGCCGCCTGCCGCTGTCGCACCACCACCACGGGCCCCGCGCCGCCGCCGCCGCCGCCGCTCGCCCGCCGCCCGCCCCCGGGGCCCGGGCCGCGCCGCGCCGCCTCCAGGCCCTCGCAGCAGCCGAACGACTGATCGGACGCGTCGCTCTCGCTGCGGTTCTCCTCGTCCTCGCTCAGCAGCCGCACGTCCGGGTACAGCACGTGCGCGCCGACGGGGCGCAGCAGCGCGAACGCCATGGGCGCGGGGCCGCGTCCCTCCGTGCGCCGCGTCCCGGCGTCTGCCGCGCCCCGCCGTGCGCTCCCGCGCGCTCCCACGGCCCCGCCGGCCGCCGCCTTATAGCCGGGGAGGGGCCAATCACGAGGCCGCCCCGGCGGGGGCGGGGCCGCCGCCCTGGCCAATGGGGAGGCGGCCTTGGCGCCCCGGCCAATGGCGAAGCGCCCGCCGCCCCCGTCCCCCAGCTTGAAAGCAGCCCGGGAGCTGAGTGGCCCGCCCTGAGGGTTCCAGGGCCGGGCGAGCGAGCCGGGCCGGTGTGTGCGGGGCCGAGGGGTCCAGAGGGTCCAGGCGGCCCGGGTGGGGTGTGCCCAGATCTGGACTCCTTGTCCTCGCTCTAAGCCCGCAGGGACGCCCTCTTGACTTCAGTTACCTCGTTTGGGAAGGGGACTGCAGAGAAACCAGCGCAGGGTTTCCCCACCCTCACGTACCGATGCTGTGGTTCTGCGGCTTTCTAGTGTCTGAGAATTGGGGAAGGGGGCTGGTGCGTGCCAGATTCCCGGCTTCCTCCCATTCTGATTCAGCAGGTCTGGAACGGGGCCCGGGAATCTGCATTGTGATGGTGGCCCTGGAGAACACTTAGAGAAACCTTGTAATCTTTCCGAATAAGGATTCCGCAATGTCACATCCTCAACAGCAAACTTAAAAAAATAAATAAATAAAAAGACAAAATAAAACACACACACACACACACACACACACACACAAACCAGTAGCTTCATTCATTCATGTATTCATTCGACAAATATTTCTTCAGCCCCTGCTATGCCAGGAATGGTTTTAGGTCTGAGAATAGAGAGGTGACAAACTCTTTGCTCTCATGGAATGGACATTTTGGTTGAGGTCCTACTGTGTGCCAGCCATTGTGCTGGGTACTTTACTGATCTTTACTGCTCCTTGGTGAAGTTGTGGGGGAGTACCCCCAATTTACAGATGAGAGAGCTTTAGCTTTTAGTCTCACAAAAGGTGAGGGGAGGCATTAGCCCCAGCCCGTCTGACTTCACTATCACCCCTGGTCCCCGTAACCTTCACCACCAATAAAACACAAATTGCTTTCCTATACTCTCCACAATCTCACTCTGTCTCCAAATCCATGCCCTCCTCCCTCCTTGGAATGCCCCCCCCCCCCCCCCCACAGAGGCATAGCTATCTTTCCTCATTTCCTTCCTTCCTTCCTTCCTTCCTTCCTTCCTTCCTTCCAGAAACCTTAGGTTGTTGAGTCTGACATGTTCTCCTTCTCAGGGACCCTGGGAAGAATTACTGAGCTGTTGATGGCAAGCTGGGGTCCCCATGCTGTGCCCTCTTCCCAGGTCCATCCTGTATCACTTGGCCTTAAAAATAACTTTCTCTTCAACCTGGATGCATCTATGTGGTAGAGAGGGCACAGGGAGTGAAGGTAAAGGGTTTCTAGAGGTGTTTTGGCTTGTTTTCTTTCTGGGCCTCTCAGCTTTCTTGAAGATGCCTCCCAGCTCTGCTACACTGCTTTCCCCTACCCCAGACCAGAATGGGGGTGGGGAGCTAGAGGGATTCCCTTGGCTGCTGGGGAGCAGCTCCTGATGTCTTCAGGCCCCAGGGCCTGTGGGAAGTTCTGTTCCCACACCTGGCTCCCCCACCCCTCCTCATCTGACCATGACCCCAGCCAGGCTGGGCTTTGGGAAGGAGAAGGAGCCTGCATGGCCCCCTCCCCACAGGGCTAGTCCTACACGCAGCCCCAGGCCAGGCTGCTGCTTCCTGAGCCGATGAGTTATTACCGGGAGATTTCCTTCCCTGTCTGCGCCTCCTCACAGGGGCTCCCGGCTCCCTTCACTTTCGCTTTCTCCCCCTTCTCCCCCTCTCTGCTGTCCAGCCCCCTTCCCATTCCAGCTTCTGGTTGGAGAAGCCAACAGGGGCATGAACTGGGCCCGGAAGCCGAAGCTGGGGAGGGCTTACTTGGTAGGCTCATTCATTCACTGGCTCCTCAGGCAGGCTTTGACACATGGGACCCTGGGAGTAAAATAAAACCATGAATGAGACTGTGTTGGGCCTTCTGCAGCCAAGAGGGGAAGGTGAGCTGTAAACAAAGAATTCCAGGACAATGTGGTGGGAGCACGCCACACTCCTGCATCAGAGAGCCCTTGGGGCCAGCCCAAGGGTAGCTGCCTCTGGGAGTTTTGGTTTCCTGCTCTGAAAACTGGGAATAATAATAGCACTCATTCCTAGGGCTGGTGATGGTTACAGAGTTCATGCCAGGAAAGCCAGGGCCTGGCACATATCAAGCACTTAACATGTGAGAGGAGTTTGTGCTACAGTTCTTAGGGGCTTGGCCCAGGTGGAGGAGCAACCCATGGCCTGTAAGGGTTTTTGACTCTGCTCTCAGCCTCATCCCTGAGAGTGGGGATGGGGCTCTTGCCACATTCTTAGTTGACCCACAATAGGGGCTCAGCTGCCATCCTCTGTCTGCTGTCTCTCTGCTCCAGCCACACCAGCCTCCTCGCTGCCTGTGGAGCCCACCTCTCCCTGGGTTTGCACCACCCCCAGATATCCCCATAGCTTGGGCCCTTCTTCCTTCTGATCTTCCCTTAAATCTCACCTCTTCAGGGAGGCCTTCCCTCACCACTGCCCCTACCCACCCATCCCCACCAGCACTCCCATGGCTCTCCCTCTCCACCTCACCCTGCTTTCCTTCTTTCCACAGCAAAACTGCTTACTGCTTTTATTTATTTGTTAGTCATTCATCTGCAAATATTAATTGAGCACCTACTATGTGCCAGGCACAGTTCTGGGTCTGAGGAATACAGCAGTGAACATGCTACATATTTAGTTGTCTCCCTCCACTAGAGTATAAGTGTCAGGGGGTCAAGGACATGGTATTTTGTATTTTGCTCATCTCATTTCCTCTCTATCACAACCTTCCAAGGTAGGTGGTGTTATGATTCCCAATTTTCAGGTGAAGAAACTGAAGTCCGAAGAGCAGGGAGTGACTTCCTGGGCCGGAGGGGAGGTCAAGTCATTCACACTCCTTCCCTAGCCACACCGCCTTTCTGGCAGCCCAGAGGTATATGAGGGCTGAGTAGGAGTCCATCGGGTAAGAGGAGGAAAGTTTTACAGGTTAAGAGAATAGTTGTTGGCTCTTGCCTTCCTGGTGAGGGCACCTTGGGCATCCATCCCCCTGAAACCTTGGAGTTCCTCCGAAGCACCAGCTTTGCACCTCCCTCAGCCTTTGCCCCAGTTGTCCTCCCTGCCTGGAGGTCTCATCCCCTTTGCGTCTTACCAACAATGCTACTCCTCTGCCAGAGTTAGGTGCAGCTTCTTGGTGAAGCCTGCTTTGCTCCTCCTCTTCCACCTTGGTGCAGAGTCTGGCGTGTTGATCACACTGTATTTTCACTTCTCTCCCTTTGTCTCTGATTCTCCACTCTCATTTCCCTCCCCACACAGGGCACCCACTTAATTCATTTTTTTAAAGACTTAATTTTTTTTTGAGCACTATTAAGTTTACAACAGAATTGAGAAGGCACAGAGATTTTCCATATTCCCTTTGCCCCGCCACAAATAGCTTTCCCGTTATCAACGCCACTCACCAGAGTGGTACATCTGTTACAGTTGATGAATCTATGTGGACGCATCATTCTCACCCAGAGTCCACAGTTGATTTTAGGATTTATTCCTGGTATATATTCTGTGGGTTTGGACAAATGTTTATAATGACATCATTATCATACCATCATATGATATCACACTGACTATTTTCACTGCCTTAAAAATCCTCTGTACCCCGCCTGTTCATCTACATCCCATCCCTGCAACCACTGATCTTTTAATTGTCTCTGTAGTTTTGCCTTTTCCAGAATGTCATATAGTTGGAATCATATAGTACCTAGCCTTTTCAGATTGATGTCTTTCTGTTAGAAATATGCACTGAAATTTCTTCCATGTCTTTTTGTGGCTTCATGATGCATTTTTAAAGCATTGAATAATATTCCATTGTCTGGATGTATCACAACTTATTTATCCATCCACCTACTGAAGACATGCTGGTTGCTTCCAAAGTTTGACTATTATGAATAAGGCTGCTATAAACATGTGTGCAGGTTTTTGTGTAAACATAAGCTTTTTTTTTTTTAAGATTTTATTTATTTTTTCATGAGAGACACAGAGAGAGGCAGAGACATAGGCAGAGGGAGAAGCAGGCTCCCTGAGGGGAGCCTGGTGCAGGACTCAATCCCAGGACTCGGGGATCACACCCTGAGCCAAAGGCAGATGTTCAACTGCTGAGCCATGCAGGTGTCCCTAAACATAAGTTTTCAACTCCTCTGGGACATGATTGCTGAATTGTGTGATAAGAGTACGTTTAGTTTTATAAGAAACCATCAAACTGTCTTCCAAAGCGTCTGTGCTTTCTTGTGTTCCATCCCTATAGATGAGAGTTCCTGTTGCTCCATATCCTTATCAGCATTTGGTGTCAATATTCTGGGTTTTGGTCCTTCCAATAGATGTGTAGTGGTATCTTATTGTTTTAATTGGCATTTTCCTGATGACAGGTGATGTGGAGCATCCTTTTATGTGCTTAATTGCCATCTGTGTGTCTTCTTTGGTGAGGTGTCTGGTCAGATGACCCATTTTTAAACTGTGTTTTCTTTTTGTTGAATTTTAAGAGTTCTTTGTATATTTAGGATAACAGTCTTTAACTGAATGTGTCTTTTGCAAATATTTTCTTTCACTCTGTGGCTTGTCTTGTCATTCTCTTGACAATATCTTCTGCAGAGAAGAGGTTTTGATTTTAATGAAGTCTAGCTTATCAGTCATTTCTGTGATGGATCATGTCTTTGGGGTTAGATCTAAAAAGTCATCACCACACCCAAGGTCATCTAGGTTATCTTCTGTGCTGTCTTCTAGGTATTTTATAGTTTTGTGTTTTACATTTAGTTCTGTGATCCATTTCGAGTTAAATTTTGTGAAGGGTGTATGGTCTGTGTCTAGACTCATGTTTTTGCATGTGGATGCCTAGAGTCCAGTTGCTCCAGCAACATTTGTTAAAGGGACTATCTTTGCTCCATTGTATTGCCTTTGCTCCCTGTCAAAGGTTAGTTGACTGTATTTATGAGGGTCTATTTTTGGGCTCTCTATTCTGTTCTGTTGATCTTTTTTTTTTTGGTTATTATTATTTTTTTTTTTAAAAAAAGGATTTTATTTATTTATTCATGAGAGACAGAGAGAGAGGCAAAGACACAGGCAGAGGGAGAAACAGGGCCCATGCAGGGAGCCTGATGTGGGACTTGATCCTGGGACTCTGGGATCACGTCCTGAGCCGAAGGCAGATGCTCAACTGCTGAGCCACCCAGGCATCCCATTTTTGGTTATTATTCTGCCATTATGATGCTGTGGCAATTATTGTAGTTTTATTGTAGTCTTGACGTTGGGCAGAATCGATCTCCAGCTTTGTTCTTCTTTAATATTGTGCTGGCTACTCTGGTCCACTAATATTGTTGATGCATGTCTTTGTTTTTTTTTTATGCATGTCTTTGAATATGCATGTTTCCCCATAAATTATGTGGTGCTGATTTGTGTTGAGTAGGTTATTAATGAACAGAAATGGTAGTTTCTACAGATCTGTTTGTTGGGTTGTTTTGTTTACTCGACACTGTGCTCTGTGTGCTGAATCTAACTGGAGTCCATTGCTTCTAACCCCTGCTTAGTACATATGGTGTGTGCGCATCTACCATGCCTCCTTCTCCATTGCCTTAGTGATGGACACTATGGCTACCTCTAACTTCCGTCTCTCTAAGCAAAGCTGTGATGGACTTCCGGTGCACAACTCTTGTAGACTCCTGTGTGTGTTTCTCTGAGATAAACACCCAAGGGCAGGATTCCTGGGGCAGAGAGAATACACATAACATAACTGTACTCCCAGTGGGCATGAGGGACCACCTTCCCCATATCATCCTGGGCACTTGAAATGATCTGATCTCTTGATTGATTGATTAAAGATTTTCTTATTTATTCATGAGAGACACACAGAGAGAGGGAGAGACATAGGCAGAGGGAGAAGCAGGCTCCCTGAGGAGGAGCCTGATACAGGACTTGATCCTAGGACCCCACGATCACGATCTGAGCCAAAGGCAAGATGCTCAACCACTGAGCCACTCAGGTGCTCCTCTGATCTCTTGTTTTATTTTTAAAAAATATTTTATTTATTAATTCATGAGAGACACACAGAGAGAGGCAGAGACGCAGGCAGAGAGAGAAGCAGGCTCCACACAGGGAGTCCGATGTGGGATTCCATCCCAGGATCCCAGGATTACGCCCTGGGCTGAAGGCAGGCGCTCAACCGCTGAGCCACCCAGGTGTCCCTGATCTCTTGTTTTAAACTGCATTTCTCTGATGACAGAGAAATGGGTTGCTTTCCATCTCGTTATGCTTGCCTCCTCCACTAGACTGTGAGTTCTCCAGGGCACAGATGTATCCTAGTATCCCAGGCCAGAGCTTGGCACACCGTGGGCATCACTGAATATTGTTGAATGAGTGAATGTGTGAAAAGGCTGATACCCAACCTCCCACACCTACTTTGTACCTAGATGGTGGTACCACATATATATATGCTTGTGCACAGGTGAGGAACACACAAGAAGGACAAGGCCATACACATCAATCTACTTGGGGAAGAAGATGAATGGTAATATTTATGGAGGGCCTATTTTGTGTCAAGAACTCATAGATGTATTACGATCTTAAGTTCAGTTAGGTGAGATGGAAACATATTTCTCTGTCACATTCAAAACGTTTGCAGGTCTGGCGCTCTGTGCTGTGGTATCCAGTGATCCCCGTTTCCTGGTACTCAGCCACTGTGTAGACCCTTGCCTCACTGAATCACTTCTGACTTGTGTGACCAGAAGAATTTGGAAGTGATAGTATGTGCCTTCTGAAGCTAGCTGATGAGAGCCTTGAGCCTTGGTCTCTTGAATCACTCACTCTGGGGACAGCAGCCGCCCGGTGCTGAGGATATTCAAGTTGTCCCGTGGAGAGGCCCATGTAAAGAGGTCCCCAGCCCACAGGCTGCACCCATGGGCCACCCCTGTGAGTAAGCCTCCTTGGATGTGGATCTTGAATTCTGACCCAAAGGAACTGTGAAGGAAGGCAAAGGTAAGAAAGAAAGGCAAAGCCAGATAAAAAATAATAAATAATTTTTGGTGTCGTAAGCCTCTAAGTTTAGTGTCTGTTGTTGTGCAGCCTTCGACAACTAAAGCAGATGGTGTCGGGGACCCAGGCTCTGTCTGTCTTTCTGCTCCATCGTACAAGGCCTCAACCCCCTAAGTTGTCCCTTGAACCAAAATGGCTGCAGGGGCTGTTCTGCCGGCTTCCTGACCGGCAAAAAGGAGAAAGAAGTGAAAGAAGGAACAGCACACTTCGCCCATTGAGGGCACTTGTCTGGGAGTTATAACCCCACTTCTGCTTTTGTCCTGTTGACCAGACCTTGTTATTTGCCCATAAGCTACTGAAAAGGAGGCTGGGAAATGTAGTCTTCACTGTGGGTGGCCACACATCCAGCTGAATACTGGCTTAGAGGAAGACTAGATACCAGGAATCACCTAGGGACGCCTGCCTGCCGGAGGTGCATCTCTGGAGATAATAGAGCATCATGTGGTGGAGTCAGCAGACCCAGGAGCCTGACTGCCTGGGTTTACCTCTGCCACTTCCCAAAGCTGTAGGATCCTGCAAATGGTACTAAGTTTTTCTATGCCTCAGTTTCCTCTTCTGTAAAGCAGGGATCCTCCTAGAGCCCACCTGGGGAGGGGGGTTGTGAGGAGAAAGTGTAGCCGTCCTGGCGCACGGCATGTGCTGTGTAAATGCTAGCTGTCGTCGTTAGTTCATCTCTGCAACATGCTTTCTCAAGGTCACACAGTCACTAAGCAAGGGAAGCAGAATTTGGCTGGGTGGCCATTGCCCCCAAGACCCAGGTCAGCACCTGGCACGTAATAAGTACCCAGAAATATCTGCTGCATGAGTGTGTTAAACAAACATTTAGACTGTCCTTACATAGAGATGCCAGGTTTTGTTTTGTTCTGTTGTTCTGTTCAGGCAAGTGAGAAAGCTCCATGGACCTCAGTCATGTGGTTCCCCTGGCATGGGGCTGGTGTCTTTGATTCCACCACTAGAACTCAGCCCCTCAAGGACCCTCCAGGCCATCATTTTCAAGAGGGAATTCCTGGGAGCTATTGTTCTGGAAGGTGCCCAGTGTTCCATGATTTAAAAGTCTGGGAAGCTGCATTTGGCATTCCCCCTTCTAGAGAGTTGTAACACTTTCACATGTTAAAGGCTCTGAGAAATCCCGCGGTGAGAATCAGCTATTCAGGCTTCATTCCAATCTGCATTTTCTTGGCTTATTTGACCACAGACCCTCCTACCCAACCCCCCTCCACATCCCACACGAGACACCTAATAGAGAATACGGGTTAGCAGACATTTCTCCAAGCTATTATCAGTGATGGCCCGCCTCAGTGTGAGTGGGTATCCTCCTCTTTCTTGACAGCATGTCTGATAGGAGCAAGGGGGGAGTAAGTATGGGGGCGCTGGTTACCAGCCAAAGTGGGGTTATGAGGGGGGACTTCAGCCATTTTCCCAGAGCCCTACTCTCTAAGGGACACTAAAACGTCATTGGAAATGTAAAATGTTGGGAGAAAAAATATGTGTTTCCTGGCACTTCTGTGAAGGGAAGTGCAATGAAGATTTTAATATTATTACTATTACTATTACTATTATTATTATTATTGGATTGCAATATGCCAGGCACACTCTTCTAAGCACTTGGGTGCATTTTCTCTCTTTTGCCTTTTTCTTTTTTTAGAGAGAGAGAGTGGGAGGCAGGGACAGAAGGAGAGGGAGAGAGAGAATCTCAAGCAGACTCCATGCCCAGCATAGACTCCAACACGGGGGCTTGATCTTGCCACCCTGAGATCATGATCTGAGCCAAAATAAAAAATTGGGACACCTAACCAGCAGAGCCCCGCAGATGCCCTATATTTTCTTATTTAACCCTCAGAACAGCCTCATGAACTAAGTACTGTGAATAGTCTCATTTACAGAAGAGTAGACTAAGGAACAGAGAGGTTAAGTAACTTGCCTAAGGTCACACAGCTAGGGAACAGACAGGAATATTTTGAAAAATTGCTTGTCAGGCTCCTGGGTCTGCTGACTCCACCACATGATGCTCTATTATCTCCAGAGATGCACCTACGGCAGGCAGGCGTTCCTGCCTGAAGATGAGGAGAGAAGAACCCTTCTTCAGGGTAGTTTAAGCTCAGATGCTCACAAAACTCTGATCTAGGGAGGAAGGGCCTGTTAGCTGAGGTACTCTGATTTTGTTGAGTAGGGGATGCAAGTTCGGGGCCAGAGTGGAGTTGCTGAATAATTGAAGGGAAGCAGATGCAGCCATGCCTGCCCTCCTTCAGCTCCATGCCTCCAAAGAAATGTTGGGTGGATGCTTAAAGACCATGAGGTTGAAGGAAGTGCTGAATAATTTAGCCTTCCTAGGTTGGGCCCAGGTGCTAAGTGACCCAGATGATATAGAAGAGCAGGATGATGCTAAATGACTCCATTTAAGGAGTCTTTAGAAAATTCAAGGAGGCCTATTGAAAATCCTCAAAGCCAGCTGTTGCGGGCAGGGGCCTCATCCTGAACTCAGCTGCTGACTGTGTCCTTGGGGAATTCTCCTCCCCTCTGCAAGCTAGATAGTGGGAGAGGTGGGGGGACTGATTGGGGAGTGACCCCCAGAGAACACTGACATTGGCAGATCTTACTACCCCCATTCCAGGCTTGGTAGGTCAGCCCAGACAGTATGATTTTAGAGAAGAACAAGATCAGTGACCCAGAGCACTCTGGAAAGGCTTCCTGGATCAAGGGGGATCTAAGCTACCTTAAACAGAAATCCTATGATAAAAATATGTTTTGTTTGGTCTATCCCCAATGGTCAATGGTGATGCTGGCACAACAGGTGCATTTGCAGGATGCTCTCCCAGGTTGGCATGCAGACACCACTATCTGCCTACGTGATATCCAACCCCTCCCCCTATCCATCAACAGAACCCCAATTTGTCCAGGGCAGCAGTGGATCTAGCTATACATATTCCCTTCTCAGTCTTCCTTGCAGCTGGGGCAGCCATGTGGCTCATTCTGGCCAATGAGATAAAAATAGAAGTTCCTAGGGAAAGGACTATTTCCTTAAATGAAATTACAGAGTCTCCCAAGAAGGTTTGCCCTTTACCTCAGCCTCTTCCTGCCTGGAATGGAGATGCAATTCCTGGTGGTATAGCAGCCAACTTGGTGCCATGAGGATGAGAGTCACATGCTAAGCATGGCAGGGTAGAAATCCAGAGTGGCCAGAGTCCTTGATGATTTCTTTGAGAAGCTGCACTAGCCCCAAATCTCTTGAAAAAATTTAAAAACCTCTTATTTGGTGAAACCACTATATTGGGTTTCTGTTACATGCAGCCAAATAGATAACCAATACATCCAGGGGTTGGGACACCTGGGTGGCTCCGCAGTTGAGTGTCTGCCTTCAGCTCAGGGAGTGATCCCAGGTCTGGGGATCAGTTCCACATCAGGCTCCCCACAGAGATCCTGCTTCTCCCTCTACCTATGTCTCTGCCTCTCTCTCTCTGTGTTTCTCATGAATAAATAAATACAACCTTAAAAAGAAAATACATCCAGGTCTCATAATGAATAAGGTCCATAACACTACCGTCTACGGTACACTGTGTGCCAGGCACTGAACAAACTACTCCATACCCATGGTCTCAATTCCTCCTCACCATCTTAGAAGCTGGGGGCTACATCATGCTACAGAAAGGGACTTTAGGGCTCTGAGGAATTAAGAAATGTGCTCATGATGGGCCAGTTAGGAAAGTAGCAGGGTCAAGATTTGGACCCGAATCTCTAATTTTCTGAAGTCTTTGTTGATAGCTACAGTGGTCTAAAAACATGACCTCCACTCTTCCAGTCAAGGACTGGGGTCTGTGACCTCTCCCCTTGAGTCTAGGCAGGCTTACGGCTGCTTTGACCAGTTGAATTTGGCAGAAGTGACTTTTGAAGTGACCTGTGACTTGTGAAGCTGGGTGATAAAAGGTGATGCAGCTTCTGCCTGGCTCACAGGGACCCCCCCTCCCCGTGAGCTCAGAGTTGCCATGTGATAAGGGCAAATGCTCTGAGACCACCATGCTGTGAGGAAGCCCAGGGCACATGGAAGGGCCACACAAAGGTGCTTCTGATGGGTTGTACTATCCTTCCAGCCCTCCCAGCCCAGGGGAGAGATACGTGAGGAAAGATGCCTGCATATGATGCCAGCCCCAGCTGGTGAGTCTTCCCAGTTGCAGCCTCAGACATCAGGAAGCAGAGACAAGCCTTCCCTGCTGTGCCCGTTATTATGAATCCCGAATTACAGAATCTGTAAGCATAAGAAAATGGTTATTTTAAGACACCAAGTTGTGGGGTAATTTGTCCCACAGCAATCCTAATTGTAACTATAGCTCACTGCAATGTTTCCCAAATATCTTCACACCTGAAAGTACCAAAAGCCTGAAAGTACAGTTGATTTTTTATTATTCACAGTAATTATATTGTGTAAAGTCACTGCAAACACTGAATTAGTAGTTAACCGAATAATAGCTCCTAGTGGGAAAATATAGGGTAAGGATCCTTTGAGCCTCAGGGCATAATATTTTCATCAACTGATCAATACCCACCTTGGTTTTTGTGGTTTCTATTGAAGGACACCTTATTTCATATATACCTTGGACTCACTAACCTCGAATCCTGGACGACGTGTAACTCATGCCTGAACAGAGCTTATCTAGCACATCTCAGCTTTCTCGAGCTTGCAAACACTAGGCAGTGCTTCAGCATTGTGCTTGGGGCCCTTTAAGACTGTAATCACCAACAAAAAACATGTGGATGTGCAAAGTGTGGCACTAAATAGACCCCAAGAAAGGATGCCTGTGTATAGCATGAGCATAGACACAGGAAGGCGGAATGACAGCTTGATCCATCTCAGCTGGGAACGTGTGTCCGGGACTCAAACTTTTCTTCACTCTGCACATGTGTGGGAATGGCTACGAAAGCACTGGCAAGTATTTGTTTCGGGGTTATAAATATATTTCAGTGAGTAGGCAGGTTTGCTAACACGGAGTCTTTGAATGATATGGATTGATAGTATTATTTAATAGGTTCAGGACATGCAGTCCTGATTAATAACTGGAGGAAGTGAGAGGCACTGAACAGATAAAGGGGCATCCCACGAGCCTTGCTTTTGTCCTTTGTGAAGTGTGGGTGATGACGCCTACCCTGTCCGGTTTGTGGAGGGAGGAAGTGATAGCAGTAACGTTGACTATTATTTACAGAGGGCTACATGCTAAACACTTGACATGCCTATTTTCATTAACGCCTCACCACAATCCTTACGAGACAGATCCTATTATTCAGACCACTTTACAGATGAGGAAACTCAAACCTAGCTAGATTTGAGGGACTTTGCCCCACAAGTTTTATGAGACCAGACAAAGCAGCATCCCATTTCTTTTTTTTTTTTTTTAAATTTATTCATGAGAGACACAGAGAGAGAGAGGCAGAGACACAGGCAGAGGGAGAAGCAGGCTCCATGCAGGGAGCCTGATGTGGGATTCGATCCCGGGACTCCAGGGTCACACCCTGAGCCACCCAGGCTTCCCTCTGGAGCCCATTTCTTTCTTTCTTTCTTTTTTTTAAAGATTTTATTTATTTATTCATGAGAGATACACAGAGAGAGAGGCAGAGACATAGGTAGAGGGAGAAGTAGGCTCCATGCAGGAAGCCTGATATGGGACTTGATCCCAGGACTCTGGTATCATGCCCTGAGCCCAAAGCAGATGCTCAACCGCTGAGCCACCCAGGCGTCCCTGGAGCCCATTTCTATCTGAGTCCCACACGCATGTCCTTTCCCACACTGCTCCAGACTGTTCCAGAGCATGTTTATAAATGCCTGGCAGAGAGTATATTCACAGTCAGTGGATGCTTTGCTGATGACCCTAAACTGGGATCTGTGGTCTCTGAGGCAGTTCTGTAAAGGGAGAGGGAAGGCTGAGCCCTGGGCAGGGTTGGGAGGCAGAGTAGGAGCTGTGGGGAAGGAAAGAGCCTGTGTGGTGGGAAGGCAGGGCAGGGAGCTAGGAGGATTTTGAGTCAGACCCTGTGGTCCCCTCCCACAGAGGGTTAAAGCAGCCCAGCCTCCTTCCGGCTGAGCGGAAATCAGGTTTGAGAGCTGAGAGGAGCTCCAGAGGGATGTTTTTCTTCTCCATTTGTCTGCTGTGGCTGGCCCATAAAATCTACCGGAACTCCATGCTGAACTGAGGAATTCCTGCTGAAGGAGGGGGGGGGGACGTGGAGAATGCAGGCGGGGGTGGGGGGGAGTCCTTATCAGGGCAGAGACCACTCCATCTTCAAGCCTCTACCTTTGGGTCAGGGGATCCCCTCTGGAGGCCTCACAGGATTTCTTGGATGAGGGCATGTACAAGGAAGAAGGACACCCCTACCCCCAGGTGAACTTGAGGGGTGAGGAGTGAATACAGACAGGGAGGGCTCAGGCCATGGCAGGTCAGTAGGGTATGATTCAGGTCCTCCCCTTCTACATATGATGGTGTTGGGCAAGTCTCTTCCCATTTCCTCATCTGAGAACCCAGGCAGCCTGAGCGAGATGATCACCGTCTGTAATTTTCTAGTCGGAGGTGACAGTTGGAGGGTTTTTTTCTATCTAGCAGGCACCTTGTGTGCATTTCCTCCCCTGAATGCAGTACAATTGTTTTCACTCCTTTTTACAGTAAACTGAGGGTCAGAGAGGGGAGGTGGCCAGCCCAATGCCACCCACTCACAGGGCAGGGCAGGATTCAAACCTAGGCAGTTGGTGCCAGAACCTATCTCTCAAGGGTTCATCCTTCTGCCTCCCGATATGAATGACCCCAATTCTCCTTGTCCTTGGGTACCCTCTTCCATTTCTCTCAGTTGATGCCTCACTCATTAAGACTCAGCTCATGCATTACTTTCTCCAGGAAGCCTGCCCTGACTAGCCAAGCCAGACTAGGGCTCCTCTCTGGCTGCCTATATGCCTGGGAGGTAACTGTTTTGGTTACTGGGCTGTGAGCCCTGGGTCACCAGAGCCACTTCTAATTCTTCCTTTGCCTTCTGCATCAGTTGACAAAGGAAACTTTTTATTTGCCTTGAAGATGCTAAGTGCTTGTAGCCACCTTAGAACAAGGTGCCCTTGAGAGGTGGGGGTCCACGTGCCTTCCCCTTGAGTCTGGGTGGGCTTGAGACTGTGTGCATCAATGGAGGATGGTGGAAGGGATTCTGTGTGGCTTCCAAGGCTGAACCATAACAGGTGATGCAGTGATGCAGCTTCACCTTGTTCACTGGAGCACCTGTTCTCAGAGTCCTGAGCTTCTGTGAAAGAAGTCCAAGTGCTCTGAGACCACCATCTCACGAGGAAGTCTAGGCCACCCAGAGAGGTCCTGCTGGTGGTTCCAAGCCAGCAGCCTCCAGATGATTCCAGCCCTCAGTTGTTGATTCACATTCAGCCTTTGAGTCTTCCAACTGAGGCTCAAGACACTGTGGAGCAGAGACCAGTCCTCCCCACCACACTTGTTCTGCATTCACAGGCATCATAAAATGGTTGTTGCATTAGGTCACTGAGTTTTGAGGTAGTTTGTTACGTAGCAGTACTAACCGGAGCACGACTACCACCCCGGGCAAGTCACCTTCATGTCTTACTAGGATTATTCCAACGGTCTCCTCACAGGGCTCCTTGATCTTTCCGTTTTCCTCCCTGGTTCCTCTGCAGTCTGTTCTCGACACAGCAGTCAGACACATCCTGTAATGCACAGATCAGACAACATCCCTCTTCTGCACAAAACACTCCCTTGGCTCCCAGTTCACTCGGAGTAAAAGCTAGATCCTTAGGATGACCCATGTGTGACCTGCTCTCTCATCTATCCTATTACTCCTCTGTACCATCTCCCACCTTCTCCTCCCCAGCCACACTGGTCTCCGAGCCACTCTTCATACACCAGACACTCTGCCTCAGGACCCTTGCACTGGCTGTGGATCACAGTCTACCGCCTGGAACACTCTTCCTCTAGGTATTGCCTGGTTCACTGCCTCATCTTGTTCAAGTCCATGCTCAGATGTCACCTTCTCAGTGAGGCCTTCCCTATTGAACTCCATGAGCCTCCTCCTCATGCCCAAGCCACTTGCCTGGCTTTATTTTTTATTTCGCTATGGCCCTTATAACTATCTAACACCCTATATACTTTACTTAGTGTATTTGTTATTTATTATCTCTTCCCTGCCACGGAATGTCAACACTATGGGCACGGATCACTGTTTATTCTCAAATGTATCCCCTGTGTTTGAAATAGCACCTGACATTCAGTGATGCTTTGCTGAATGAGTGAGCTGCAGGAGCCCAGATGTGGGGCTGTCCAGTGGGGAGGCAGATGGGGGTCAGGAAAGAGCAGGAGTGGAGAGGCTGGTTTGAACCAGTGCACCAGGGCTGGAGGACATTCCATGGAAGTGAGAGCTTACTGGCCCCCCCTGCCAGTGACAGCTTACTGCCCCCCCAGAGAACCCTGAGGATGGGAGAGTAAGAGGGAAAGGCTTTGAAGATGCAAACATGGGGCGTCTCCCGGGGCTTTCCTCCTTGGTCTTGTGTGCCTCCGGCCCTGCCAGTAAACAGGATCTCTGGGCAACTGCCTAAGAATCCTGCTCACTGCCCAGAGGCCTTGACTTGCTCTTTCCTGTGCTATAAATCGGGCTTCTTCCATCTGTGACATCCTGGATGCTGCTGGGGGAGGTGAGACAGGGCAGATTTGTTGCAAGGAACTGTGTGCGGCCCTGAGCAGCACACTGCACCTCAGTTTTCTTGTCAGCAAAATGGGAATGATAGGAGGATGTGTTTCAAGGCATGACTGCGAGGTTGAATGAGATAATGAAGAAAGTCCTTGGTAAATAGAGCTGTTCCATGGACCCTTGAGGGGGTAAAGGCACAAAGCACAAACCCTAGCTCTGCCACCAAGGTCAGCCTCATTGTCTGCAAAATAGGATGAATGTGAGTCACTAATGTCATAAGATTGTTGAGAGATTCAAAATGCAAAGGAAATTCTTAGCACGCAGTAAACATGCAATAGTTTGCTTTTATTAACAGTAATTATTCTAATAATGATAGAGGATAAAATGTTATTGAGAAGCCATCTGGGAGCCCAGAAGACTGAGTTCATGCCCCAGACGGAACCATGACCGTGGATTGCACACAGCACCAATTCAGCCCTGTGCCTTTTGTGTACAATTCAGTTTGGTCATACAGACTCTCTCCTATATGCAAGGTCACCTCCTCCCATTGCCTCTAGCAAGCCATACCCATGAGCATACTTCTTCCTTAAAATACCACAGGAGTATATATTTGGCCTTGAAGCCAGCCTGGGAGTGAGTGTGTCGGGGGTTCAAATCCAGGCCTCAGAGCTCCCAAGCTGTAGAAATGTACTCATGCTAATTGTTCTGTGACTCAGTTTCCTTTTCTGAGAAAAGGGAATAATAATAGCTCCAGCGTCTTGCAATTGCCATGAAGATTGAGTGAATTAAAATGTGCCCAGTGCCTGGCACTGTCCCTGGCACTAGCAACCTGCAAGCATATTATATAGAAGAGTGTTACTATCTTTATTCCATCAATATGTAAACTGAGGCTCAGGCAGAAGAAAGAACTTGGTTCAAGTTATCAGTTGTAATGTTTATTGTCCCAGAGCTGGGATTAGTTTCATTTACCCCAGTAGAAGCCCCAACCAGGGAACTCACTGTTTGTGAGATATCTCCTTTTATCCCTTAGTGGTTTTTTTTGGCTCAGTGGGAGTCTATGCCAATAAGGTTAGAAAAATGGATTAGAGGAGAACTTAACATTGAGAAAAATCTCATCCATGAGCTTCTTTTCATAAAACTGAGGAAACAGGGATCCCTGGGTGGCGCAGCGGTTTGGCACCTGCCTTTGGCCCAGGGCGCGATCCTGGAGACCCAGGATCGAGTCCCGCGTCGGGCTCCCGGTGCATGGAGCCTGCTTCTCCCTCTCCCTCTGCCTGTGTCTCTGCCTCTCTCTCTCTCTCTCTCTGTGACTATCATAAATAAATAAAATTTAAAACAAATAAATTCACAATTACTATTCTCAAATGGGCTTTCAAAATTGCTTGGCAATCCTGTAATTCTCTCGGTAATTCACTCTGCCATTCTCAAAGACAATCATTAAAAAAAAAAAAAAAAAAAACTGAGGAAACACTTAGCCCTGTAGGACAAGGTCTTGGGTTCCATGTGAAATGTACTAAGCAAAGTCATAGGAGGTCCTTGAAGGCTCTTATATTATTTTATTTTATTTTATTTTATTTTATTTTATTTTATTTTATTATTTTATTTTATTTTTAAAAAGATTTTATTTATTCATGAGAGACACAGAGAGAGGCAGAGACATAGGCAGAGGGAGAAGCAGGCTTCCTGCGGGGAGCCTGATGCAAGACTCGATCCCAGGACCCTGGGATCACTACCTGAGCCAAAGGCAGGTGCTCAACCTTTGAGCCACTCAGGTGTCCCCCTTGAAGGCTCTCACTTAAAGGATAGGAATCTGGCAGTATGTTTGTGTTCATTGATGTTACTGAGATCTGGACATTGCTGGTGGGGTGCAAATTGGCACAGTAATTGAATTCCACAAATATTCAAGATATATTTATAGAGTCTAAGTGAAAGGTACCATGCAGGTGTGGAGGATTTGCAGTGAGATTCACGATCTGGGGAGGAGATGGACAATGAACCAAAGTAGAACTCCATCTAACAGATGTTGGGGAAGAAATGTTAAGAAGAAGGCAAAGCAGGGTGAGGAGGAGACCCCAAGTGGGGAGCAGTGGTGGTGTCTGGTTGGAGGCACAGATGGAGTAAGGATGAGCCGGGGAGATATGGAGGAAGAGAATATTTCAGGTGGGGAGGGATGTTAGGTGGAAGACCCTGAGATGGGAGCATGCATGGCAGGTTCAAACTTCTGCCAGGAACCCCAGGTGGGACAGAGAAGCGGGAGACAGGATGGGCAAGACAGGTCATGGGGTCAACAAAGGGCTTCAGAGTTCTCAAGGACATTTTACTCTGAGTAATGTGGGAGATCATCAGAGGCTTCTGAGCAGAGAAGGGGCAGGATCTGACTTAGGTTTTAAGGGGAACCCCTCTGGCTGCACATGGAGAATGGACACTGAGGTCCAGGGCAAAAGCTGGGATCCCAGGAACAGCGGCTTGTTTGAGGGTGGTGTGCATGGAGGTAGGGAGGGGTGCTCAGATGTTATGGAGAGATGGATGGAGCTCAGAGGTGATTGAAGAGTGGGCAGTATGTGTCAAAATTGCAAGTGCACATGCCCATTCACCTAGCAGGTCTGCCTCTGGGACTTTATCCTACATTTATATTTGCACATGTGTGAGATGACCCAGATACAGGGATACTTATTGCCGTGCAAAGAGAACTGAACAGGCTGGATGGAGCCAAGTGTGGGTGGCGATGTGGAGGTAGCACTGCGGAAGTGAGGACAGGAGCTGCCATCTGGAGAGCAAGCTGTCACATTAAATATATATTGGAGTGTAGAAGAGAGGACCACTAAGTCTCTGATAGTCTTCCCAGCAACAGGTGAGGTCTGTGCACCTACTCTCTGAATCTGGACTGCTCTGTGACTGCTTTGACCGATACTATGGCAGAAATGATGCTGTGACAGCTTCCCGGCCCAGATCTTAAAAGACTAGCAGTTTCTGTGCTCACTTCAGCAGCACATATGCTAAAATAGGAATGATCCAGAGAAGATTAGCATGGCCCTTGCTCAAGGATGACATGCAAATTTGTGAAGTGTTCCATATTAAAAAAAAAAAAAAAAAAAAAAGACTAGCAGCTTCTACTTCCTCTTTCTTGGAATGATCACCTGGGGAGAAGCCAGCTGCCATGAAGGAAGTCCAACCACCCCGAGACTGCCATGCGGTGAGGAAGTCATAGCTAGCTATGGAGAGGTGTCCTCTAGAATGAGACACTATGAGAGGGAGACAGAGACAGAGACAGAGAGATCTGGTATATCAAGGCTACAGACATGAATAAAGAGGTCAGCCATCTTGGAAGGGAACCTCCAACCTCTACTGTCTCAGCTGACACCACATAGTTCAGAGATGAGTGGCCCAGCCAAGCCCTTCCTGAATTCCTGACCCTCAAATTCATGAATAAAACAAAGTGTGGTTTTAAGCCTCTAAATTGAGAGTAATTTATTAGAGTGCAAAAGATAACTGGAATATATATCCTCTATCACTCAGTAATCTTATGCCTACCTCTTTGTCCAGATAAGATTCTCATACTGACCCAGACAAGGACATGCCAGTGTAGTGACAATGTGGTGGGTAGAGACCTAGAGACCACCCAGGTGCCTGTTACTTGGCTAGTAGAGATAAAAACATGTGGATGTAAACCAGGCAGTTCTAGTCAGCAACTAGAAGCCACAAGTCAAGCCACAACCCAGATAGATGTTCAACAGGGAATGAGCACTAGAGTGAAACCAGATTAAAATGCATATATAGAAAGCAACAATACCCATACAAGCACACTGTGTTCTTCAAGAAGACTAACACACCAAAGAACACATGGAACCCATTAGAATGGGCCTACGGAAGAGCAGAAAATGGGAGGGGGAAATGGGATAAAAGAGAATAGAGAGAGAAAAATAAAACAAAGAAGGGGCATGCAGGGGTCAACAATGATACTCTGCTTTGAAATGATGACTTTTTTTTTTAAACTCAGCCCTCTACATTTGAAGCTTAAAAAGTAATAACAAAGGTAAACAAAATGAATGCCCATAAATATGGGGTTGTTGAATAAATTACAATACATCCACATGATGGCATACTTATTAAGCCATATAAATAAATGTCAAAGTTTTCTATGTATGAATATGTAAGAATCTGCAAAGTATATTTGCAGGGAGGAGGGGGGAGAAATGATGTAGAAGGGTATGTATAATAGGCTCCCATTTAGGGGAGAAAATAAAATGTATGTATTTGCATACATGTATGTATGTATGTATGTATTTGCATATACATTTATTTTTAAATTTTTTAAAGATTTATTTGTTTATTTTAGAGAGAGAATGCATGCAGGCACACATGAGCAGGTGGAGGAGCAGAGGGAGAAGGAGAGGGAGAGAATCTCAAGCAGACTCTACTGAGTGTGGATCCTGATTCAGGGCTCAATCTCATGGCCCTGAGGTCATGACCCAAGCTGAAACCAAGAGTCAGACGCTCAACTGACTGAGCCACCCAGGCACCCCTGCACATACATTTATAAACAAGTGGTATCTCTATGGAAGAATATCCCAGAAACTAATCCAAGCAGATGCTTTGGAAAACGCCAGGTGTCAGAGTACAGGAGTAGTTAGGAGAATTTCAGAGGGGCAGACATGCAGTCTGTCAGTGTTCACCTTTGGATTCCAGTTACCATGATGTGATGGAATCCAGGTCCCATGGAGAGGACCATGTAGAGAGGAACTGAGTCCCTCTCCTATATCCTGCCCTCTGCCCCTAGCCAGCAACCAGCACCAACTTGCCAGACATGTAAATGAGCTTGTTAGGCAGCAGATTCTCCAGCCCCAGTCAGGTCTTCAGATGAGTACAACCCCCAGCTGACATTTGGATGCAACCTCCTGAGGACCAGAACTCCCCAGCCAAAGCACTTCCAAATTCCTGACCCTCAAACACTGTGAGATACCATAAATGTCACTGCTTTAAAGCACCATTCTGTGGTTGGTAGCGTGTGTTACACAGGTTAAATAACTAATACAGAAGACTCCTGCAACCCTTCCCAATAAAAGTCCCTCTCTCCTCCCCAAAGAGACCACTACCCTGATTATTTATTGTTCCTATGAATGTTCTAACTTATACTACGTATAAATCCTTACACCATATATAGGACTGTGTTTCATTCTGAGAAGTATAGAAATGCCCATGATATAATATATACATTTGTGTTTATAATATGTATCCTATCTTACTTGCTTTTTTTCTTCCACAGTATGCTTTGAAGATCCATCTGTGTTGAGGCAGGCAGCCTGCCTTTTCACTAATATTACATTCCATTATATTAATAGCATAATATTAAATCTTATAATATTGTAATATAACATTCCATTATATTAATATACAATACTATAATTTAGTAGGCAGATCAAAGTGTTTGGCACACATGGTCAAATTGCATCTTCTCATCTGTGATAGCAGCTGGACATCACGCATACCTACTAAATGTTAGCTATGCCAGTGACCTATATTTATACTTGGACTTTTAATTTTGAAATGATTTCAGAGTTACAGAAAGGTTTCAAAAACAGTACAAAGAATTCCTTCATACTTTCACCTAGATTCCTCAAATGTTCACATTTTACTACCTTGCTTTATCATTCTATCTCTGCTTACATTTCTGTCTGTCTAGGAGTAAATTGCAGACATGATGTCTCTTCTAAATTATTCCATATATATTTTCTAAACACAAGAACATTCTTTAATAAAGCCACAGTACAGATACAAAAATCAGGGCATTAATGTTGTTGCAATATTATTGTCTACATTTTAGACTTAGTGAAATGTTGCCAATTGTTCCACTAATATCCTTTTGCAGCAAACAAACAAAATCTTTTTTTTTTTTTGTTCCTGATCCAATATCCAATCCAGGGTAAGTTGCATTTAGTTTTTATATCTCTTTAGTTTCCTTTCATCTGGAATAGTTCCTTGGTGGGTTTTTTCTTGGTTGTTTTTTTTTTTTTTTTACTTTTATGAACTTGACATTTTTTTCATGCACATGGACTAGTTGTTTTGTAAGCAGTCCCTATAGTTGGGTTTTTCCTTATGATTAGATTCAGATCAGGAGCTTTTGGCAGCAATACCACAGCAGTGATGCTGTGTACTCTGCAATGTGTACTCTCAGGGGGCACATGAGGTCAATTCCCCCCTTGCTAGTGATGTTCACCTTGATTACTTGGTTAAGGTGCTATCTACCAGCTTTCTCCACTATAAAGCCACAATTTTTCTCTTTGTAATTAATAAATATCTGTGGGGAGATATATTGAAACTATGCAAATATTCTACTTCTCTTCATTCTTCCTACCCACATACTTCCTAGAAGGATGCTATATTTTGCATTAAGTGTAATTATTTGGCCAAGGAATACATGATTATAGACCAATAATTCAACAGTATAAAAAAGTGTAAGGAAAGTCTCCTTCCTACTCCCTCCCCAGCCACCTGGGTCCTCTCCCTGGGCCATCCCTATTCTTGCTGTTTCCCTGTGTCCTTCCTGATTGTTCTATGCACAGGCAAGCTGATACACGCATGTATCCTGTATTCTCTTTTAGAGTCACATGCACATGGAAGGTAGGTAGATATACACATTGCTCTGCATCTGGCTTTATTTCACTTAACGTTTTGGAGGCCATTTTCTTTTGCTCATAAAAAGAGATATTTTTCTGATTTTAGAAACTTAATCCTCCTGAGATGTGATCCCTTCATGTTCACAAAGAAGAAAACTGAGGCCCAGAGTGAGAAAGGGCCAGGCCCCCAAAGTTAGAAGGCCAAACAGACTTGGAAACCAGTCCAGGACCCCTGCATGAGGGAGCTAACAGGTCTCACCACTGGGGAGCCAGACCTTCCAGGGTCTTGCCCCAACAAGATGCCAGACCCAAGCTCAGTGTCCGTTCCCAGCCTGGCTTCTCCCCACTGCCTCCCCAACCCCCGGGGTCCCCTTCTTAGCTCTTGTTAGGGACTTCCCTCTAGCTCCCTGCTGGGCCAGGCCTTGGGAGCCCCATTGATCCTCTGACAGCCCAAGACAGATCGTTGGGGAGTGTGTATTCAGGTGCAGGCTGAGCACATGGAGGCCAGATGAGAACAGGGTGTGTGGGGGGGTCAGGGGCCCTCTTGGGTGGGGGATACAGGACTGAGGAAAGGGAAGATAGAGGATCCCACAGACACCTGCCTCCACTCCTCCCTCCCCCACCATTCCCGCCCTTCTTGGAAATTCAGCTCCCCACCCCCTCGTGTGGGTTGAGGCTCACCCATGTCCTCTCCTTTCCCTTGCCTAGGAGCCTAGGGCATAGCAGAGAGAAGTTAAGGTATGAAATGCACCCTGCTTGGTTTGATGGCAGCCTAGGCCCTCCTGTGAGAATCAGGCAGATGATATCTCTTCCTAAGCCTCAGTTTCCTTGGGGTGATGAAGAGGAAACAGGCTTCACATGGGTCATTATATGTCTCCATGGCCTGTCACTGGCCTCTCAAAACTCACACCAGGTCCTTCTCTGGTTATGGAAGCCCCTACCCGTCGTCCCTGACTCTCCCCACTCTCCCCACCCCCAGAAGGAACACAGTGCTTGGGATCAGGCTTGTTGACCCAAAGGGGCTTCTGGAATAGAACATCTGGAGGTGCTGCATCACGGACTGGAAGAGCCCAGGCATAGCCACAGGATGGTCTCTGCCCCTGTTCTTTGGGTGATGGGTGCTCACTCCTTAGTGAGGTAGCCCTTGAGCTCTGCTAGTGTTCGTTCTCCTTCCTCTTTTGTAGAAATCTGCCCCCCTGTGGCAGTGTGGTCCCCATAATGGGGAGTCTGCCTAGATGCCCTGTGACCCCCAAAAGGCCTTTAGATGGCATGTGCATCTTAAGTGGATACCTGAGCATTGTGTGGTGTGCAAGGGGGTTGGGGGCTATGGGCACATGGGGGCTCAGAGAGAGGGGAGAGAGGGTAAAGGCATAGAGATGGGAACAGAGAGAAACAAGGTTCAGTGAAAGAAACAGGTACTTGGTAAGGGTGACAGGGTCTCAGAGGGAGGCTGGGGGCACAGAGAGGAAGCTAGCAGAGCAGGGGGTGGGGGGTGGCACTCAGATGGAGGGTTGCAGACTTAGCGAAGGGAATGGGGACTCGGAGTGGGGGTAAAGGCTCAGACAGAAGGATGGGGGACAGAGGGAGGGATGACTGCACATAGGAAGGAGGAGGAGGCTGTCCCCGGGGAGGATGGCACAGAACAGAGCCCAGGGGAGCAGTCTGGGCCAGCAGCTCCTTCCCGGCAGGCAGATCCTGAGCTGATGGTCCTTAACTAGCAGCTGGGTGCAGTTCCCTGTGATTCGCAGCCACAGCCAGGGTGTCGGTACCTCTGCGGTGTGCTAGCCTTCCAGAGGGTACCATTCAGGGAGCCAAGGTAGATTGCTGGAAGGGCTTCCCCAGCCTATGCTGGGCTAGTGAAGGTGTCAGTTTGCCTTCTCTGCAAAATTAGGGGATTGTTGGAAGGCAATATCGACTGCAGGCAGGGGGCTGGCATCAATTATCCCAACACTAGGGGTGTGGGTTCTGCGGAGGGGCCAGGGTTTGTACCCCTCACAAATCCCTGGACTTTGCACTGGAGCTCCTTAGATGGAATGGCTAGCTGCCTGTTGCAGAAACAAGGGAATGGGCCAGAGGGACAGTTTGTTGCTCAAGGTCACACCACACAACATAGATACTCTTTGAGTCTGTCTGTGCCAGACACTGTCCACAGCACTTTACTGAATCCTCACTACCAACCCCCAAGGTGGCTACTATTATCAGCCTCATTTTACAGAAGAGGAGATGGAAGCACAGAGCAGTCACATAGCCAGGAAGCCCCACTAGCTGGGATTTGAACCCAGTCATCCTGGCTGATCCGAGTATGGGCAAAAGGGCCAGGAAGGTCTCAGACCTGGGCTTCCCCTGGCCATGGGGGCTGACAGTGCCTTTCTCCCCTTCATTCCCCTCTCTGCAGGGATGCCGGGTATGTTTGGTGCCCCCGGCAGGGTTGGGAGGTGAGACTTAAGTATAAATAAATAAACAGGGAGCAGATGGTGGGGAGGGGCCGGTTCAGAGAGGGGCAGGGCTAGGGCCTCCCACTTCTCCCTGGGAAAACATTACTGGGCTGGAGCAAATGGATTCCAGACTCAGGGCCGGGAAACCCCCTCCCCAGGCCTGCTGTCCTCTCTGTTGATCTGGGGCCTGGCACAGCACTTGGGAGAAATGGTAGGCTGGGGTCCTGAGTCCCAGATTCTGTACATCTATCATTTCCCTCTCTTTTTTCTGTGTGGCCTTGAGCAAGTCATTTTACCTGTGTGTCTCCATTTCTGCACCTGTCAAATGAGTGGAAGGAGGTGGTCAAGGTTTGGTTCAAAGGCCACCTCCTCAAGGACGTCCTCTGTGATTGCTCCATGCAGACTTTGTTAGAGGAACAGCCCAGAGTATCAGAAAGGATACCAGTGTTTTTGTCTTTCATCTCATAGCAACCCATTCAACAGATTTGTTCAGCATCTACTTTGTGCTAGGCACTATGCCACCTTCAAGGCTGACATGATGCCTAGAACACGGTTTTGCTCTGTAGCTCCAGCAGCTGTCCCAGAGTAGCTACTCAACACTTGTTATGTGAATAAATGAATGAGTGGATGGACAAAAGAGGAGATGAGGAGTTGTCATGTGTCCTGGATGTGGAACCTGCATCACTGTGGTGAAGGTGGGAATGAACAAAGGACAATATGGGTAAACAGCAACAGGGTCTTAACAATCCCCGGTGAGAAAACCATTCTTTCTTCAGCATCTGCCAGGCCTTCCAAAAGGCCAAGGAGCATCTCCAAGGATGCCAAGGACACTTTTCTAACACCAGATCTTTCTGTAAGACAGAAACAGCAACAGGGTCTTAACAATCCCTGGTGAGAAAGCCATTCTTTCTTCAGCATCTGCCAGGCCTTCCAACAGGCCAAGGAGCATCTCTAAGGATGTCAAGGACACTTTTCTAACACCAGATCTTTCTGTAAGACAGAAAGATCTCTTTCTTTTTGTAACCCAGAGAAAGCTGATCTTGGGCCAGGAGCTTCTGCAGGAAAGGTCCCAGCTAGAATTTGAGAATATTGGTTTGTTTTGTTTTTTAGAATATTGTTATATTGTTTTGTTTCTGATTTATTCATTTTGGTCAGTTACTTTTTATTTGTGATAAAGGATTCTGATTTTTCACTTTTGTTTGGATATTGCTGAAAGGTGGTGCTTAACTGATCCTAGAGAAACTCTGAAGTGTTTGGCACTTTCTGAGGTAGTGATGGTCTGGGACCTGGGTGGCAATGGGGTGGCAAAGGGGCACCAGGGAACTTGTGGTGGTGGTGGAAATGGTCTGTGTCTGGATTGAGGTGGTGGCTACATGGATGTGTGTGTATTTGTCAAAATGCACTGTACTGTATGCATTATTTTTTAAAAGATTTTATTTATTTATTCATTCATTCATTCATTCATTCATTCATTCATTCATTCATTCATAAGAGATAGAGAGGCAGAGGCACAGGCAGAGAGAGAAGCAGGCTCCAAGCAGGGAGCCTGATGTGGGACTCGATCCCAGGACTCCAGGATCATGCCCTAAGCTGAAGGCAGGTGCTAAACCGCTGAGCCACCCAAGGATCTCCTGTACTGTATGCTTTAAATGAACGCATTTTGTTGTATGTACATTATACCTCAATAAAGTTGATTTAAGAACACATATAGCCTCCCAAGGCTGACTGAAGATATTATGTACATTAGGTGTATGTACTTCAGATATCGAGTGCAGATGCTCTGTGGATGTGGCCAAAGTCATGCAGATTGTTCATCCACTGTAAAGCTGGGGAAACATGGAGTCAATGAATAAATGGATAGATAGGAGACTGACTGACTGAATGAATGAATGAGCAAGTGAATGAATATCTACCATCTCTATGGTAATGAGTCCATTCTACACAGTCCCCATATATCAGCTGGTCATGATCAGGGGTTGTCATATTTCAACTTGCATAGCTCCTCTGATGGGATGCTCACTACCTTATAACATTGTCCTTTCCATTGCCTGAACACTAGGACTGTGTGAAAGACCTTTCCTCATATCAAGTTAATTTTCCTGGTGGTCCCCTGCCCTTTGCACTCCTCAGACACATCTACTCCCCTATCTGGGGACTGTGCAAATGCCACCAGTCTGCTCTACTCTGGGTTCTTTGTCTCAGACGCCTAGCTGCTCTGCTCACCAGATTCCGCTTGCACAGGGCTTATAAATGATTTTTTTAAAGATTTTTTTTATTTATGTATTCATAGAGAGAGACAGAGACAGAGACACAGGCAGAGAGAGAAGCATGCTCCACGCAGGGGGCCCGATGCGGGACTCGATCACGGGTCTCCAGGATCACACCCCGGGCTGCAGGCAGTGCTAAACCGCTGCACCACCAGGGCTGCCCATTGCACAGGGCTTATATCATGGTGGGGCAGTGGGGGAAAAAAAACAAGTACACAGGCAAACAAAACAATTACAAACTGCAAAGGAAAAACCAGGGTGAGAATATTGAGGACACTCTGGGAGGATGAGGAAACAGGAAAAGCCTCTTTAAGAAGTGGACATTTGTGCTGAGTCCTGAAGGATGTGAAGGAGCCAGAAAAACCAGAGGAAGGGCATGTCTGGCTGCAACTAGAGCAAGTGCAAAGGCCCTGAGGTCAGAAAGCAATTGGGAACAAAGGCAGTCAGCCTGGCTGGAGTGGGACGAATGGGCAGGTAATTCAGGGCATTGATGGTGAGGAGTCTAGAATTGTTTTTTTTTTTAAGATTTTATTTATTTATTCTTGAGAGACAGAGAGAAAGAGAGGCAGAGACACAGGCAGAGGGAGAAGCAGGCTCTGTGCAGGGAGCCCGATGTGGGACTCCATCCCAGGTCTCCAGGATTAGGCCCTGGGCTGAAGGTGGCGCTAAACTGCTGAGCCACCTGGGCTGCCCTAGAATTGTTTTTAAATTCAATCCTCAAACACTTTTTAGCAAGGGGTGATATGATATATTTACATTTTAGAAGACACTTTTACTGAATTAAAATTAACTGAGGGCTTTTCTGGCTCCAGTAGTTCAGCACTTCCAAAGTGACCATGAAATGCCTTCAAGAGACAGACTCTGGCTGTCAAGTCAAAGAACGGCCTCCACGATGGGAGGAGGGTCTGCATCCTGGCTCTGCCTCATCTGTGCTGTGTGACTGTCGGCAAAGGAACTCATCTCTCTGAGCCTCTATTTGCAAAGTGGAGTAATAAGTGTACCTACCTCATGGGATTATTGTGTTAACTGGCTTCATATTGGGGAAGCATTTAAAGAATATCATAAGTGCTTTCTGTTTGTTAAATAAAATGTAGAAAGGGTGAGGATGCAAAAAGCAAGATGATGAATCCTTTCTTATTCTCTTCCACTTCTGACTCCTGCAAGAGGAGAGCCCTGGGTCGGTGGGGGTGGGTCTTTCAGGCACTTCTACGGAGAGCAGCCTCAGCCAGATCTGGAGAAGTCGGCAAGGGTGTTGTGTTTACACTGTTTATTTTGACAGCCACATTTATTTATGTCACGTGCTACTGATTTTCCATTTAGTCTGGCTATCTCAAGTTTCCTTTAAAAAAATTTTTTTTTAGGTTAAACAAAAGCAAATAGATTTAATGATTCAAAAACAATGGTCCCCGAAGGTGGTATGAAGCCCGCCTGTCCCAAGTGGCCCATATTGTGAAGGAGGCTCTTGATGGATTTTGAGAGATGTTTTTCTAACCTCACCTCTTCACCGTGCTCTGAGGGAACCTGAGGACTTACTGTGTGTTCTGTGCTTGGCCAAGTCTACCAGGGCACCAGTGGAAGAGTGGAATTCACCCTGAGGACTCTGTCCACATTCTGGTCTATAGTGAAGCTTCTGGAAAGGGCTGGTGGACCCCCAGTTTGGGGGTTACCCAGGTCCTTTCTCTTTTATTCCTCAGATCAAGTTCTATCCACTGGAAAATTCTGGGACTCCATCTTTCTATTACATCTGGATTCTGATCACTTCTCTTCACCCTGGTCCAGTCCATCAACCACCACCTGGGCCCTGGTGACAGCAGCAGACTCCCCCTCCAACCCCCCTCCCTCCCCATGTGCTCCGCTTAGCAGCCAGAGCCAGCCCAGGTGTCCCCTCTGCCTAGAGCTTCACATGGCTCCCAGATCACTTGGAGGGAAAAACCAAAATCTTCACCACCTATGAGGCCCCTTCCCAAGCTGATGGTGCCCATCTCTCCCACCTCCTCACCTGCCCAGCCCCAGTCTTTGTCCTATCCAGGCTGCCCCCCACCACAGTGACCTTCTTGCTCTTTCTTGGAACCTCCAAGCAGGTTCCCACCTCACAGCTTTTGCATGTGTTGTTTCTTCTGCTTGGAACACGCTTCCCTCTGACATCTGCAGGGCTTCTTTCCTCTCTGTTCAGGTCACTGCCCCCATCACAGAGAGGCCAACCATCTTAACAAAATCATTATCTTCCATCTCATTCTTTCTCCTTTCCCTGCTCTTCTCTCATAGCACCTATCACTACTAGATACTGCATTTTACACTTTTTACATGTTTCGTGTGTGTTTCTTGCCCATCTCCCTGAAACGACCTCCATAGGACAGGGATTTCCATCTGTTTTGTTTTTTTGATGACCCCAGTGCTTGGAGCAGTGCCTGGTACTTCAAAGGTGTGACACCAATTTGAGAATGAAAGTCCAGGGAGGTGTGTGAAGGGGGGTGGAGGGCAGTGAGCCCTGCCCTGCCTAGCTCTGTCTGTGGCGCCTTGGTCCCCTCTCTGGGCACGGTTTCCTTCTCTTCCTACCATCACCTCCTCACCCCTTAAGGGCAGGACTGGACAGTGAAACTTGCCTCTCAGGGGAAAGGCTTCCAGCTGCAGGTAGACCCTCCTCCTACTGCTCCTTCCCCTGCAAGCCTGTGGGGATTCATGGCCACAGCAGATGCACTTGCCATGGAAAATACTCAAAAGACAGAGAGTCTAGGGGCAGAGCATGCTGGATGTCCCTGGTCTCTCTTCTCCCAGCCCCTGTGTCATCATCTGGAAGGATGTAAGTGATGAGCATGGACAACCCCTGAGGGTCTATTGTACAGACAAGAAGACTGAGGTTCAGGGCAGTGACCTGAACAGAGAGGACAGTTCCAGGACAGCTGGGACACGGTTCCCTCCTCTGTAAAAGGAGGATAATACCTCCTTCCTCCTAAGGTCATTGGAGGATTAAATGAATTCAATAAAGCCTTTAAGCACTTAGTGGTGTCTGGCACACAGTAGGTGCTCAAGAAACGCTGCCGGCCACTGCTGTGGTCCTGAGAGGTGAACCTATCCACAGCCAGTAGGTGGCAAAGTCAAGGTTCAAGCCCGGGTCTGCGTGAATCTAAAGCCACCCCCCTCACAACCCTAAAACAATGACAATCACTGTAATTGCAACAAGGACACCACCAGCACCACCGTTAACAGCATTTTCCACCCCATATGGTCGCTCCAGGGGTTAGAGCAGAGGGTTATCAGGTGGCCGCACCTGCCCCGCAGCCACAGCCAGGGCTACCGGGCCGAGCGCGGCTGCCCCCCTCCTCCGCGGGCACAGGTCGGCGGCCCGCGCGACCTCCCGCTGGGGGCGCCCCCAATCCCGCCGCCTGGACGGGGGACAAGCGGGGCCCCCGGGCGGCCCGGGGAGCCCCCCGGGGGAGGCGAGCGCGGCCCTCGGGCTCTGGAAGGAGCCGCGCGGCCTGGAAGACATTACACGGCTGTCGGCCGGGGGCGTCGCTCGGAGTTCCGGAGGGGGTCCCGGCGGCGGACGCGCCGGCCCAGGGACGGCCCCGCCACAAAGCGCGCTTTGTTCTGCGCGCCCCCCGGGAGCTGGAACCAATGGATTGGCGGCAGCTGAGGTCATCCGTCAGGCAGCGCCGGGGGTCAGGCCCGGGGAAGGGGCCGCGCGGGGGGCGGGCGGCCGGCGGGGGCGGTGTGTGCAGCCGCGGCCTCAGTTTACCCGTCTGTCCGCCTGGCAGGACTAGCGTGTCAAGTGCGGAAGGGATGATTCCGAGGACGGCCCTTCCGTGCCGGGCTCTCCCCACCTTCCCGCTGTGTGGGGGCGCTAGTCGGGATCCGCCGTGGGCAGAGCCAGCGGCGCGGAGGCAAATGTGGCTGCAAAGATGCAGGCGCACGGGAGGCAGGGATGAAGGCCTTGCAGCCTCCTCTGACCCGGGGAAGGCAGGGCCTCTGCCCGGTGCCCCACGTTGACCCTGGATGTCAGACTGGCTCTGCCTTTGGCGGGGTTTGACAGGTGGAACTGCCTAGTCCTGGGTCCGCCAGGGACCCCTGGAGCTCATCCCTCCAGTAGGTGTTTTTCTGGCTGAAGGCAGATCAGGTCTGAACAGGTTTCTCTACCCGCTACAAGACTACATCCCATGTATTCATTCATTCACACTCCCATCTGTGTGTGCCTCAGTGCTCCCATCCATATACAATAAGATAATTAGGCTTCTAAACATTCAATACAGGGTCCCCTGAGGGATGAGGCCACCAAATCCAAGGAGCCCCAGACATCGTCCAAAATATTTGTGTGTGTGTATGTCTGTGTGTTTCTGGAGAAAGGGCTTGTGGCTTTGGATTCTCAACCTTGCCCATGACCCAAAAAAGGTTAAGAAGCGCTGGCTGGAGTGCAGGGAAGGAAAGCAGCCCCTCCAAACTCTGCTGGAGGTAAAGGCACTCAGAACAGCCACCCTGCAGAGCAATCTGCTAGTACCTTAGAAGTTAGGAATTGAGCTATGTATGAGCCAGGCAGTCCCTCTCCTAGGGATGCAGCTGAGAGAGCATGGAGAGGGACATTGGAAGTTGTTGATAGCCGCAAAACTGGAAAGCTCAAATGTCCACTAACAGGACAATGATTAGGAAGTGGTGGTATTCAGACCCTGGAATTCCGCATAGCAATTAAAAGAATGAGCTAAACCTAGATGGAGCTTATTCATCCAACAAATACTTATTTTATTTTTAGATTTTATTTATTTATTCATGAGAAACACACAGAGAGAGGCAGAGACACAGGCAGAGGGAGAAGCTGGCTCCTCACAGGGAGCCCCATGCGGGACTGGATCCCAGGACCCCAGGATCCTGTCATGAGCCGAAGGCAGACGCTCAACCACTGAGCCACCAGGCATCCCATCCAACAGACATTTATTGAAAACTTACTGTGTTTTGGGCAGTGGGCCTACGGTGATAAGACAGATCAAGTCTTGCCTGGAGAATGTTTTCTAGCCAGTGAGACAGACATAAACAGACACAGAAGATAATTTCAAAGTGTGTGATAAATGCCACAAAGAAAAATATAGCTGAGGAGGGTGACAGAATGTTGGGGGAGGGAGACTGTTTTAGACAGAATGGTCAGGGGAGGCCCCCCTGAGGAAGTGACCAGAACGAGGGAGGCTCTGGGAGAAGAGCAAAGACAATTAATGGGGTGAATGGCCTGGCACAGTGCTGGCAGAGAAATGCAATCTGCAAAGTAATGTAAAAAGGAAAAGCATGCTTTACTTATACTTTACACACTGCGTTACGACAGAGTTAGAAAAAGGTCTGGAATACATGCCAAATTCATGAAGGCAACTGTCCCAAAAGTGAGGAGCACAAAAGGACCCCCAGGAGTAGGACTCACAGTGGGCTTCAGCTCACCTCTCCTATTTTAATTATTTAGCATTTTAATATCTTAATGTTTAAAAGGTGAATATACGCACATATAACTTGTGAGATTAAAGACCATTTTAAAATTTCCATGGTGACAGGGTGGGTTCCAGGGCAGTGAGGGGCCTAAGGGGTCCCTACACACTTTCACTGGACCCAAGTTCCTGGGGGGCAGTGGTTTGTCTGGGAGGGGCCACATTGTTAGACTGGAGAGCCCAGAAGAGGCATGTGGCTCAGCCTGAAGTCCGGAAGCTTCTTGCAGACTATCTGGCTCAGCACCCCCAGCATAGACAAGAAGAGAGGCCATGATGTGCCTAAGACCACAGAGCAGGAGTGGAAGGGTAAATAGAACCCGACACTTCCAGCTACGTCTCTTCAAGCCTGAAGCCCCCCTGGCTTCTCAGGGTAACTGATGGGTCTCCCTCGCAGCCAGCGCCCCCTTCCACCCTCTTCCCACAGGACTTGCTCTGCCGGCTAGAGCCCCCGCCCTGCTCCCGCAGGCCAGAAAGCAGCGCCACCTGCTGGCGCAAGAGAAAAATGCAACGCTCAGCCTCCACGGAGAGCAACAGCCGGTTTCAAAACCCTGTTTCTCTTCCGTTGGAAGAAATCAGAGAGAGATAAACCATGACTCTGAACTATAAAAACAAACAGGGTTGCTGGAGGGGAGATGGGTGGGAGGATGGGGTAACTGAGTGTCGGCATTAAGGAGGGCACTAGACGTGATGACCCCTGGGTGTTACATGCAATTGATGAATAACAACTCTACGCTTGAAACTAATGGTGTACTATATGTTAGCTAATTGAATTTAAATTTAAAATAATAATAAAACGAATGACCAATCCCTTCCACTCCCTGTCTGTTCCACACTGCCCTCCGAGTGTCTAGCAAAGCCTTTAGTGCTGCCTGCTTGGGTCTTATCTGCAAGAAGGAAAAGCTTTCTCAGGAAGGGGTAACCATTCTGGTACCCTAGACCAGTGGGGTCAGGAGATGATTACTCACATGAGCCAGTGGCACCTCATGATGGCAGCTTACAAAACCAGCTCTCAACTTCCTGACCCTTGGTACAAATGTTAGGGGTAGGTAGTCCATTTGAGAGCTGGAAAAAGCCTCCAGGGAAGGGCTTGTCCAATATCCTACAATGAACAGGTGCACTAGCTAATCCCATAACATGGGCTCCTGGGAGTCAACCCAATGTGGTGGAGGAGGTGTCACCATATTTGAAAATAATTGTCTAGATCAGTGGTCTCAGCTTGTGGTCCCTGAGCAGCAGCAGCACCTGGGAACTTGTTAGAAACGCAAATCTGCAGGCCCCACTTGGGACCTGCTAAGACAGAAACTCTGGGGTAGGGCCCAGCAATCTGTTTTAGCAAACCTGTTTCAGAACCTAAACCAGCAATCCAAAGCAATCACACCCTCTCATTTTTATTAAATAAGGTTTTATTTGGGAATGGTTTTTGACTTATAGAAAAGTTGCAAAGATAGGAAAGAGTTCCCATAAATTCTGCACCCACCCCACCATCCTTACATTTTACGTGTACATTTGTCAAAACTGGGAGACTGACATTAGTATGTTACTGTTAATTGTTTATTGTAAAATCCAGATCTTATTCAGATCTCCAGTTTTTCTACCAATGTCTTTTTTTTTTTTTTTGGTTCTAGGATATTACACTGCATTTAGGACTACATTCATTTTAAAGTTAAATTGGTCATCTCAGTCATCTTCCCCTGGGACAGAGAATGGGTGGGAAAGCTGTTGTTTTGGTTACTGAGCTGGGAAAACCGAGGCTTGAAAACACCCAGGGACTGAGTTCCCTTAGCAGGACAGTGAGAGCAAGGCCTGCCTCACTCTGTACCCTTCCTGTCCCTCTTCCCTTCACCTAGGACTCTTGTTTCCAGAAGTCCCTTTGGAATGTCCCATCTGGCCTACCCCCATCCCGCCTGTGTAGACCAGGATAGATGTCTCTAGTAGAGCAGGCCCAGCCCTGGAGACATCCACCCCACCCCATCACCTCTTCTTCTAGATTTAAGGGTCAGGACAATGTCTTAGTGACTTCAGCTCAGTCAGATCAAGGCCTGGTCCAAAAAGAGTGCAAGTTATTTGCTTACACACAACCATTTGTGACTGATAAAAAATGCCAGCAATTCTCTGGAGTGTCTCCCAGTAAGAGGTAAAGTCTGTTTTGCCACCCCTGGAATTCAGGCCAACTGTATGATTTGCTCTGACCAAAAGAACTTTGCCAAAGTGATGCTGTACCAATTCTGGGCCTTGGACTCAAGAAGCCTTCCAGCTTCTACTTTGACTCTCATGACCTTCTGAAGCCAAGGAAATAAGCCTGAGGTAACCTGCTGGGGAGACCACATGGACGAGAACCAAGTCACCCAGCCAACAGCCCGCCAAAATGCCAGACAAGGGAGTAAGGCTATCTTAGGCCATCCGCCCTCTCTAAGGCAACAGCTGACTACATGCAGCCCCGGGGAATGATCCTAGGTGAAACCAAAACTGTCCCAATGTGCCCAGGCCAAATTGTACACCCACAGAACTATAGGCAAATAAATGACACACTTTTAAGTTGTCAAGTTCTGGGGCAGTCTGTTACACAGCAAAGACTGAGACACAGAGGCACCTGGGTGGCTCAGTGGTCGAGTGTCTGCCTTTGGTTCAGGTCGTGATCCTGGGGTTCTGGGATCAAGTCCAACATTGGGCTCCCCATGGGGAGCCTGCTTCTCCCTCTGCCTATCTCTCTGCCTCTCTCATGAGTAAATAAATAAAGTCTTAAAAAAAAAAAAGACTAATACACTATTCCTTACTTCTCTCTTGGTAATGGGATTCCAATTTTATTTCAGGAAGCGGTGTGCCAGTCCTAGGAAATGGGATATGAATGGTCTACTAATTCCGTTCCTGGCATCTTAGCTTTCTTTGCAGCCAGAAGTGGCAACAGTAGCTGGTTTGGGCCAATGAGACCTAAGTGGGACTATGCAGGGGGATAGAACAGGAAACAGGTCTCTGAAAAAGTTCTGACTTAATGATAGAAGTTGACAGCTGGTTTGGTCCTTCCTCCTCCCCAACACCTTTCTTCCTGGAATGCAACCACGATTCCTGGAGGTACAGCAGCCATCTTTGGTCATTACGTAACAAGCAATGAGGGAAAGGCCAAAAGGAATCAGGGATGTGAGCCCCCACCTTCGCTGGGGTACTGAACCAATACCATTTGTCTCCAGAATTCACTATGTGGACAAACTTCACTTTGTTTAAGCCACTGTAGCCTAGGCTTTCCTCTACTTGCAGCCGAATGGGAAATACACAGACAAAAATGTAGGGGGCTCATCCTTGAGAATCTGGAGCCAGGAGCATTTGGCTCTCCAAAGCCACCTCCTTTTCCATTTTATTCTCTCAAGAGTATCTTGAGAGCAAAGACATGACCCCATTTCTGCAGCAGTGGGATCTGTTGCTCCCACATCGTTTAGTAATGAGTCCAAGGTCTTGCAGCTAGTGGAACAGGTGCTCAGAGTCAGACCTCTGCCTAGGCACAGGAGAATGCACCCCTGATTGCTTTCTGCATGGTCCAGCCCACTGGAAACCAGGTGTGTCTTCTGGGCTCATGGTGCCGAGGAGGCTGCTATTGTAAGTCTGGTGTGGAAGCGCCCAGGTACACCCTTAGGTCCGAGAGGGTGGACCGGACAAGCTTGGCAGGGATGGTCTCTCGCTGTAGCTGTTGGTACGCTGCATAGCGGTGGCAGCCCCCAAAGGAGTAGAAGTAGTCACCACCCTGGGCCCCTTTGATCCAGAGGACGTCAATAGGGGGAACGCTGTCTGGATCCTCCTGGAGAAGAGGGGACATTGTCAGTGAGCATGGCACAATGCGTGACAGTTTGCAGAGCAGACTCTGTGAACCTGTGTTGAGCTCCTACAGCATACTCACACTGGCTCATGCTGGCTTGTGAGAGACAACTGTTAAATATTCAGGAATTTTGTGAGCCGGTTGTCATCAACTTGGTAGCTTGAAAATCAGCCATGGTGATTTCCATCAGGGAAATGAGCAGATGCTACAAATCAGGGCTTTCCCCCTCTAGAGACCAGGTTGTTAAACATTTATCGGTTTATTAATATACCACATACACACTATCTATTTGGCCCTGTTTGAGACTCTGGGAATAAACTACAACCAGAATGGGACAGGCACAGCCCCTGCCTTCACGGGGTTCCAGTCCAGTGGGGCAGATGGAATGAAAAAAGCGAGAGTTGGAGTGATCTATGCTATGAGGACAAAAACACGGGTTGACAGGCCAGGGATGGGTGTCCAGGAGGTCTCTCTGAGGCAACAAGGGAGCAGAGACTGAACACAAGAGGAGTCGATGTGGGAAGAGGGACAGGTGTCAGAGCCTGACAGCCTGGGTTCAAATCTCAGCTCTGCTCCTTCACTGGCACATGATCTTAGACACTTAATCTCTGTGCCTCAGCAGCCCTGTCTATCAAACAGGGACGAAGACAAGAGACCCATGTCATAGAGCTGTTGAGTTAAATGAGCTAATGTATGTAAAGCACTCCAAACAATGCTTGTCACATGGAAAGTGCTCAATAATATATGCTCCGTATTCCTGGAGGGAAGAGGATTCCAGGCAGAGGGAATAGCAAATGCAAAGACCTGAGGTCAGAACAAGTTCACCGTGCTGATGGCAAGGCAAGGAGGCCAGTGTGATCAGACTGGACTCGAAGGTGAGGAATATAAGAGGTCAGAGAGGTCAGCAGGAGCCAGACCGTGCAGATTGGTTTCTAAGAGGAGCGGGGGAGCCCTGGAGTGTTGTTGTTATTTTTTTTTAAAGATTTTATTTATTCATGAGAGACACAGAGAGAGAGAGAGTCAGAGACACAGGCAGAGGGAGAAGCAGGTGTCATGCAGGGAGCCTGAAGTGGGACTCGATCCCAGGTCTCCAGGATCATGCCCTGGGCTGAAGACAGCGCTAAACTGCTGAGCCATCGGGCTGCCCTGGGGTGTTTTGAACAATGGAGGGTGACGTGATTTGGTGACCCTTCTAGAAAGTGGTCACAAGAGAGCAGGCTCAGTGGGGTAGACAAAGGGAAAACCGAGGTGAGGCCTTAGCAGGTATCCAGCAGAAGGCACTGGTCTGGATGAGGACGTAGATAGGACAGGGAAAGGCAGACAGGTTCGGGACATGGAGCAGACTGGAGGAGACTGGCAGAAGGGGTGAATGTGAGGAGAGAGAAGAGAATCCAAGTTGACTTTCTGCTAGGTGCTTTAGCAGCCAGTTGCAGAGTGAGTCGTCCTCTAAGTAGGGAAAGCCTGAACTAAGGGGTGGGGGACAGAGCTCAGTGGGGAGACCATGGTTGGCGTGAGCTGCCTGGAAGGCCTCCTGCCACTGGCCTATGGGTTCTCTTTTATTATGTTTATTTGGTGGATTCATTTATCCATTTATTCCAGAAATGATTAGTAAGCAGTAAGGCCCAGCAGTTACAGGCTGGGGCTCTAGAACCCAAAAAGCCTGAATCTGAATTTTAGCTACTCCACTGAGCTGCTGGGGCACCCAGAGCAAATGGCCTCATCTCTGAGAGCACTATTTCTCATCTATAAAATGGGAGAGGATGCTCTAGAGGGCTGCAGATGAAAAGTCACAGAGTGGATGCACATGAAGCAGAGTCCAGCCTGCCCGGCAGCGGGGCACTAATGAGAGGCAGGGTGTTGGGCAGGCCTTGTGCTGTACATTGGGGACACAATACAGGGTGGGCAGTCATAGCCCCCAAAGACGTTCATGTCCTAGTCCCTGGAGCTGGCAAACGGGACTTTGCAGATGGAATGAAGTTAAGGATCCTGAGATGGAGAGATGATTCTGGATTATGCAGATGGGTTGAACGTAATCACTGGTGTCCTTGAAAGTGGAAGAGAAAGGTAAAAGGGAGCTCTGATGTTGCTGGCTCTTTAGACGGGGGAAAGAAGCCATGAGCCAAAGAAGATGGGTGGCCTCAAGAAGCTGGGAAAGGCAAGGAAAGGGATTCTCCCCAAGAGCCTCTGGGAGGAATGTAGACCTGCTGACACCTTGATTTTAATCCACTGAGATCCATTTTTGGACTTCTGAACTGCAGAACTATGAAATAATAAGTTTGTATTGTTTTAAGCCCCTAAGTTCCCGGTAACTTGTTAGAGTTGCCATAGAAAAGGAATACATATGGTAAGCAAAGACTGGCTTGCCCTCACAGAGCATATGGTTCTAGCATGGAAGACAGGTGTCTAAAAAGGCCATTAAAATCTAGTGTGTGTGTGTGTGTGTGTGGGGGGGGGTGCCTGAGTGGCTCAGTTAGGCACCTGCCTTTGTCTCAGGTCATGGTCCTAAGGTCCTGGGATCCAGCCCTCTCCCTCTGCTATTCCCCCTGGTCCTGCTCACTCTCTATCTGTTAAATAAATAAATAAATAAAATCTTAAAAAACAAAAACCAGTGGGATTGGAGCATGCAGGTGTCTGGGGGTCAAGAGGAGGCCACTCACCCAGCAGGGTGCATCAGGCAAGACATCAGGTGTCGCCCTTGAAACCAAGGAGTTAGTAACAGTAAAGAAGAGATGGAAGAGTTCCTGGCAGGGGAAAAAAGCCTGTGGAAAGGACCAGAGGTGGGAGCACACATACTAGGTTAGATCCTCAGAGCCAGGCACTATGCTAGTGTTAAGGAAACAGCCAAGATATGACATAGTCCCTGCTCTAGTGCAGTTTACATGAGGTGGGAAAGACAGACAATAAAACACAAATAAACATATAAAATAAGTCAGATGGACAGAAGTGATTTATGGAGAAATACCTCAGGTTAAGAGTAAATCTTGAAAGACCAGGGCTGTGTTAGCAAGGGCAGAGGCGTGCAAAGGCCTGAATCAAGAGAGGGAGCAGGCCTTCTGGCTATCTGGGGAAGCAGTTCCTGGGAGAAGGAACAGTAGTGCAAACTGTAGGGCTGAACGCCATTCCCGGGAGTTGTAGAGCTGTCTAGTGGGGCCATGGAGTCTCATGAGGTCACCTTCCAAAGGTCTGATGAGGAAAGGTGACATGATGCCATGCAGGCCTAACCTGATACACATGTTTCCCCCTCCCCCAAAGTTCCTGCCAGGATCACTTCCCCTCCCTCAATGATGGGGCTGGCCCCTGTCCTCTCCTGGTCCCAGTTCAAACGAGGGCCAACCAGCAGACATGACATGTCCAGTCCCCTGACTGTGACAGCCATAGTGACAGCCATAGTGACAGCATAGCTTAACTCAGAGTGTGGGGGCCATGTTGCTGGGCACTGGGGCCGGCCTGTGCCACTTTCAAAGTGCCCGACCCTGGACAAGTAACTTAAAAAAAAAAAAAATTCCTCCTGTGCCTCAGTGTCCTCCTCTGTAAAAGAGGAGCAGTAGGGATCCCTGGGTGGCGCAGCGGTTTGGCGCCTGCCTTTGGCCCAGGGCGCGATCCTGGAGAGCCGGGATCGAATCCCACATCAGGCTCCCGGTGCATGGAGCCTGCTTCTCCCTCTGCCTGTGTCTCTGCCTGTTTCTCTCTCTCTGTATGACTATCATAAATAAAAAAAAAAAAAGAGGAGCAGTAGTAGCTCTACCTCACAGGGCTGGCACAAAGCTTAGGCACTTGAAACAGCTCCTGGGCACTGCGAGTGCTACCTTCATAAATAGTTAGCGATCGTTATTTTCACGATCTCGCCCAATCTCCTCCTTGCTCGAAGGAGGGCCCAGAGGCCCAGAGAGGCCCAGCCCCTTACTCAAGGTCACACAGCAAATGCCAGGTTCGGGCGGAGCCTGGAGCCAGCCCGGTCTGGCGTCCACCGTGACTTCCCTCCTGCGGAGCCCTCCCTCCGGCCGCCTCCCCGGGCCTCACCCGGATCGTGTCCACGAGGCTCTGCACCTTGGCCGGGTCCAGCACGGACGGCAGTGGCCGGATGAGCACGCTCAGCGGCACGTTGTGCACCGCGGCGATGCAGCCCGAGTGGATGCTGCCGCCCTGCGCGCCGCCGCTCGGCCCGGGGCCCCCAGGCGCCCCCCGGCGGACCCCGGCCCCGGCCCCGGCCCCGGCCCCGGCCCCGGCCCTGCCCAGCGCTCCTCCCGCGCGCAGCCCCATGGCGCCCGCACCGCCGCCGCCGCGTCGCCCGCGAGCTTTAACCCCGGCCGGGCCGTACCACTCCGCGCGGGCGGCGGGGGCGGCGGCGGGGGCGGGCGCGGGCGCGCGTCTCCCCGCCCCGCAGTGGTCCGGCCCCGCGCTCTCCGCTCGCCGCGCGCTGCGGCCCCGCGGGACTCGGGCCGTCCGCCGGGGGGCGCCCCGCAGCCTCCCCTCCGCCTCCCCTCCGCCGCGCCGCGTCCCCGAGTGGAAGCGCCCGGGCGGGCTGACTCAGGGTGAGTCTGCAGGTCGCGGGGCGGGAGGGGCGCGGCTGACGCACGGGCCGGGGTGACTCAGGCCCGCGGCGGGCGGGGGCGGGGACGAGGGGCGGCCGGACCTGCGGAGCGAGGATGAGTCGGCAGAAGCGGCGGTGCTCGGCTGCCGCGCCTGCCGCGCCTGCCCCGCCTGCCCCGCCTGCCCGTCGGAGCCCGAGCCCGAGCCCGAGCTGCAAGGGCCAAGGAGGTGATACCAGTACCCCCGGGAGTAAAACTACGGATCCGGTGCTGCCGGGCACCGCTCTGAACACTCTGCGGGTAGATTAACTTATTTCAGTCTCCGAACAACTCCGCAACATAAGTGTGATGATTATCCCCTCTTTACAGATGAGAAGACTGAGGCACGGTGAGCTTTAAGTGATTTGCCCAAGGTCACGGAGCTAGTAAGTGGCTGAGCTAGGGTTCAAATCCAGGCTCGGACTGCACTCCCGAGTACATTATGTACCTCACTGCTGGCTGCCTCTGTTCAGGACTGTCACAAGGAGCCTTCTAGAAAGCTGCTGGCAATGTGTGGGCACTGCCCTAAACATGCACACTCACTGTTTCCTCACATCCTCACAGCACCACCAAGACATAGGTGTGAGGGCCAGAACTGGGCTGCTTGTCCAAGGTAGGGCGGCTGAAAATGAAAGTCATCAGAGCCTAGAGCCAAGGACCACTTAACCACCAACACCTGCTTACAGATGTGGATGTGGACGAGGCTGCGGGGGGTGGGGCTGGAGGTGGGGGTGGGGATGGACATGCCCATGAGTTACAGCCCCACACTCTCCCATTCAAAGTCCTCTGTCCCTTGAGTCCCACGTGTAGCGCTTAGCGTCCTCTGGGGCCAGGGGGAGGTAGGCAGAGGCTCCTGGTTTAAATTCCAGGTGTTTATCAGCACCTATGGCAACATTGGGACTTGAGCACAGATTCGCCTGGGTTTGGATCCGGTTTCGCTGCTCCCAAGCTGTGTGGTCTCTGGCAAGTTGCTTAACCTCTCTGAGCCTCAGCATTCATTCTCTTCTGTTAAAATGATTGTGGGAACACTTGGAGATAATGGCTGATGGAGGACAGAGTGGGTGAGGGAGTAAATCAGTGCTTCCACAGCAGTAGCCAAGGAAAGTGACTGGTTTTATCATGAACACCCAGAGAGCTGAAGGAGAGGCCATATTTGACTGAGAGCATCAGGAGAGGCTCTCTGGGGGAGAGGTATTCAAACTGGAAAATGACTTGGTCCTGGGGAGAGAGATGGGAGAAGCAGGAGATCCTTTAGGGTACAGGCTCTGGAGTCATTTGAATGCAGCGGATTTGAATCCTGGCTCTATCACCTACTAAACTATGTGATTTGAGGGTGTGTGTGTGTGTGGGGGGGAGGAGGTGGTAACTCACCTCTGGCCTCAGTTCTTTTCTGGATTGCCAGGGAGAGTAAATAAGAGTAACACATTAAGTGTTTAGGAGGTACGTGGCACATTGCAAATTGCTGAATGGAAGGTAGACATGAAGGACGTTCCAGCCCCAGGGACGGCTTGAGCAAAAGCAGGGAGGCGGGACAGTCTCAGACCCAGTTGAAGACAGGCATATCTGGTAAATACAGGCTCATCTGGTTTGGTTGTCCTCCTCCTCAGCCTGGTTGGCATCTGCATGGGGAATGCATAGTCACCCTCTTAGCTGGAGAAAACCAGAGACAGTACCCATGGTGGGGAGGGGAGGCTGCCTCCTGGGCTAGTTATTGACACCTCTTCCTGAACTCATTACCCTTCCTGATGAGTAATGCTGCCCATCACTCAAAGTTGTTATGGGTGTGAATTGTGAGGAGCACTTAAGTGCTCCGTGCTTTGCGTAGTGCCCCATTTTGCCATTGTAGGCAGCAGGTTCTTAGTTTTTCATCCTCTGTGTTCTGGTTTTTAATCCTCAAGCTTGTCCCCTTGCAGTCCCAAGATGGCTGCTGTAGCTCCAAGTATCATATCATTATTCAACAACTTTCAACAGTAGAAATTAGGACATCCCTTTGGGCTCTTTTTAAAGAGTGAAGCAAGCTTTATCAGCCATTCCTTACCCCTTTGGTCCCCGCCAGTGAGCCTTCTCCTCATATCTCATTTGCAGGAATTTACCACATGTCCACGCCCAAACCAATCCTTACCAAAGGGAGTGGAATGATCATAATTGGTTTAGCTTAATTGACACTAGCCTCTGGGCTCAGGAGGGTCTACTGTCCCCTGAGGTTCATGGCCCTGAGTGCTGAACTGAACTAGCAAGGTCTAGGGATGCCTGGGTGGCTCAGTTAGTGTCCAACTCTTGATTTCGGCTCAGGTCATGATCTCAGGATCATGAGATCCAGCTCTGCATCAGGCTCTGTGCTTGGGATTCTTTCTCTTCCTCTGCCCCTCCCCGCTGTACCTGCATGTGCTCTCTCAAATAAATAAATCTTAAAACAAAACAAAAAAACCAGCAAGGCCTGGTAACGGTAGCCTAGTTTTCCTGTGAGGAACCTTCTTTCCCCACTCTCAGGACTGTGTTGGGGGGCAGATGCCTTGTTGGGGGTGGATGGAGGAGAGAGGACCTGACCAGACCTGCCCAATCAGCAATTCCATTATATTGGCCCATCCATCCTTAAACCAGTGAGACTGAGACAAGCCTCTTGTTGGAAGTAAGATCAAGTACCTTCCACCGGGGCAAATGGAAACCTGGAACTGGAAGTCGGAGAAGTTCTGGCATCCACACAATATACTGTGTTTTCATTTGGATTCTCCCAAAAGTAGTCTGAGACAAGGGACTATGTGCAGGTAGTTTCTTTTTGTTTTTTAAAGATTTTATTTATTTATTCATGAAAGACAGAGAGGCAGAGACATAGAGGGAGAAGCAGGCTTCCTGGGGGGAGCCTGATGCGAGGACTCAATCCCAGGACCCCGGGATCACAACCTGAGCCAAAGGCAGGTGCTCAACCACTGAGCCACCCGGGTGCCCCTGTGTGCAGGTAGGTTATTTGAGAAATGTTCTAATTATTGCTGCTGCAAAACAAACCACTCCAAAATTTTAGTGGCATAAAATAAGTAAAATAACTTTACTATCCTCACAGATTCCGTGGGCCAAGGATTCAGACAGGGCATAGTGGAGACTGCTTGTCTCTTCTCCACAATGTCTGGGCCATCATCCAGGTGACTTGACAGTGGGGAGTGACTTGATGGCTGGGGCTGGAATCCTCTGGAGGTGGCTTCTGTCACACATCTGTTAGATGGTACCATCTGTTGGCTGGAACACCTACATGTGGCCTGGGCTTCCTCATAGCATGGCGGCTGGCTTCTAAGAGTGAGTGTCCTAAGAGAACCTGGTAGAAACTTCATGGCCTTTTCCAATCCAGTCTTGGAAGTCATGTAGCATCATTTCTGCAGTGTTCTATTTGCGGGAGCTGTCATAAGTGTTCCCCACCCCCCTACCCCCGCCCCCCCGGCTCAAGGGAAGGGGACAGAGACTGTCTCTTGATGGAAGGAATAGCAAGGTTCTAAAAGAGCTTGTGGGTGGGAGGTGTTGTTGTGGCCATCTTTGGAACACACATCTACTGTAGGAGGCGATGCCAGGAAGTACTGGGGAAAGGAGAGATGCTGATAAAGGGTACGCGGATGAGCAGGTTAACTTGGTGGGCAAGTTGGGGCTCACTCTTGCTAGGGACTCTCTAAAGAAGCATTATGTGTCATGCGTCAGAATTGTCCCTCTGAGGGACTGGGGGCTGGGTATTTATTCACTGACTCCTGCCCCTCCCTGGTTGAGGGTGACCTGAGGTTAAGTTTCTGCCACTGCTGGGCTGCTGTGTACTCAAACTAAGCAAGCGTCTGAGGACCAGAGGATGAAGCTGCCTGCCTAGAGTATGACCTCAAAGGTGGTCAAAGGGAATAAGGGGCAGGACATCAATGAATTCCTTTTCTGTCCAAACTGGCCAGAGTCCATGTTTGTTGTCTGCAGCCAAAGTCTCTGAGTATTTGCTCTCCCCATCCTGCTCCTGGGCTCTTTCCTCCTCCCCTTCTCTCATTTTTGACAAGGAATCTCATACAGCAGGCATTTGGGTATACAGAGGACTTTGCTGAGTGGGAAGAGGAAAGGATTTTTGTGCCATCATAAAAGAATCATCACATTTTATTGTATTAAAGATTTTATTTATTTATTTATTTATTTATTTATTTATTTATTTATTTATTTATTTATTTATTCATGAGAGACAGAAACACAGGGAGAGGGAGAAGCAGGCTCCATGCAGGGAGCCCAATGTGGGACTCGATCCCAGGTCTCCAGGATCATGCCCTGAGCTGAAGGCAGCGTTAAACCGCTGAGCCACCAGGCCTGCCCGGATCATCACATTTTAGATTCCTCTACCCCTGAAGTACTCTTGTCCATTTCTTAGGTACAGGGTCCTGCCTTGTTGCCCATTCTCTCTTTCTGTTTTCCTCTCCATCTTCCCTGCCCCTTCTACCAATCCTTGAGTTTCCTGTTCTTATTTTAGGCAGAAAGTTTGCCTCTGTCTTCTGCAGCTTCAGTGCCTGCTGAGCATCTCCATGGGGTCTTGAGACAGCTTCACACTTCAGCTCCTTCTCGTAGTCACAAGATGGCTGCTAGCGCCAACCGGGGCAACCTCCTTCTTCGATTATGTCTTAGCTCAGGCTGCTATCCCCAAATATCGTAGACTGGAAGGCTTAAACAATAAATGTTTGTTTCCCACTGTCCTTGGGGCTGGGAGTCCAAGATCAGGGAGTGGTGACCCTCCTTCTGGTTCACAGACCGCTGTCTTCTTGCTGTGGTGGAAGGGGTGAGGGAGCTCTCTGGGCTCTCTGCCTGTAAGGACATTTATCACATTCATGAGGGCCCTGAGGCCCCAAAGCCCCACCTCCACATGCCATCACACCGAGGATTAGGCTTCCACATAGGAATTTTAGGGGGAGATAAACTCAGTCCATAGCAATTCACATCTGGAAGAGAGAGAACCGTCCCCCCGCCCCCATCCCACATCAATAATGGAATTAAAGCTTTTCTCTACAGTCTGATTGGGATAGCTTGAGTCAGGATTAATAACGTTCTTCAGGGACATGCCACGTGTGAGCTGTTTAAGCATGGGTACTGGAGGCGGTCACCCACTGGGATGACTGGGATTGGCCCAGGAGAGAGAGACCAGTCAGCCACATCTCTGAGGTCAGCCTGCTTTGAACTGCCCAGAAGGGCTCAGTAGTGTATGTCTGCACAGATGTGAGGTTTGCTGATGAAGAAAGAGGGAGTGAAAGCCTGGCTATCAGTGTCAGGTCTTCTTGGCCCACCTTTGATTTCAGCTGAAGTTGTGGTGGGAAATTCTGTGCAAGCACTGCCAGCTTGTCAGCCCAGACTCCTTGTGTCGTCCACATTTTCCATCTCTGTGGGAGCTTTGCTCATTCACAAGCACATCCCGGAGATGTGAGGGTATTCACTGATGGACAGGAGCTGGTGAGTAAAAGCCAGGCTTCCACTGTCACAGGTGGATAATTGTGAGAGGTGTTCCGGACCATCTGGAACTTTCCAGACCCTTTTTAGAGACCAACGGGCAGTAGCCAGCCCTGTAGTTGCACCAGTGAGCTCGCGAACACACCCTCTGTCTTAACTCTTCTTGTTCCCTACTTCCTATTTCCTCAAATCACCTTCCCAAGAAACTATCTGCACTCAAGTCTCTGACTCTGCTTCTGGGGGTAGGGGCCAAGGGTGCAAAACTAAGGCAAAGGAGCAATTTCCTAGGTCATCCTCAATAGTTCTGCCCCTTGCCTGGGTTAAAATGACACATCTCTTGCTAGATGTGTGACCTGGGGCCAGTTACCTATCTGTGCCTCAGTTTCCTAACCTGCAAAATGGCCACAATAATGGCACCTGATTTGTAGGGTTTTTGGAAGAATGAAAAGAGATGATGTGGGTAAAGTCTTGAGAACAGTGCCCAACACACTGTAAGTGTTCAATAAATATGAGCCATTTGATTACATTTTGAATTAATAATAGATCTTGAAGGTCTCTCTGTGCTTGCCCTTCCAGGCTAGTCTCAGCTTATTAGCCAAGATTTTTTGCAAGTGAGGAAAGCCAATGTGAATTAGCTTAATGAAAATGGGGACATTTGGCTCCTCTGACTCCGGGGTGAGGCTGGACCTCAGGGAAAAGTGGGTTCCGAGACTTTTTTCTCTCTCACTTGGCAGAGGGATTACCTCCACAGGACAGGAACATGGCTGTCAATGGGGATTATGTTTGGCTTTTAGTGAGAGGGCTGACAAGAGAAGTTTGAAACACCCTAAAGTGTAACCTTTTGTGGAAAAGAGTGTGGAAATAGGAAATCTGGGGCTGGGGTGGCAGCTTCATGGTTATGAGAGGCATAGACCCTTTTTATCTGTCTATACAATCCTTTTATTAGAGTGGGGCTTTTATTCTTAAAGTCAGCTTCTGGTAAGATTGATGCTGAAGTGGAAGTCTGGAAGGAGGTAGAGAAGTAGAAAGGTAAAAGGACACGACCTCTCCTTTTTAGAGGGCTGGCTCAGAAATCCCATATTAACACTTTCCCTCACATGTGTTTGGTCAGAAGTTGGCCCCATGGCCACCCCTGGCCACAAGGGCAGCTGGGATATGTAGTCTTCATTCAGTGTGGCAGTGTGCTCAGCTAAAATTGGAGTTCTCTTACTAAGGAAAGAGAGAAGGCATAATGATAAGGAGCTAGTTGGTCTTATGACTCAGAGAGATGAGATAGGAAATTTCCAACTTCTAGTCAGGTGCCCACATTGGAACCAATCAGCTATGGCCATGAGGGGCAGAGACTCTTTTTTCTTTCTCTTTTTTTAAAGCATAAGCCACCATTATTGATTATGATTTAAATGTATGTAGTTCATTAAAAAGTAATTATCATTCATCTACTATTGGCTAGGCATTGTGCTAGACCTAGGGGATTTAGTGATGAGCAAAAAGACACTTCATTCTCAGTTTCATGAAGTTTATAGTCTAGTGGAGGAGACAGATAATGTCCAAATAATCACACTGATTAATGGAAAACTGAACACTGATGGGCAGTGCTATAAATGAACAATAGCATGTGGCCCCTGAGGAAGTGACCATGCAGCTGGGAGATGAAGGATGGAAAAGGCATTAACTAGTAAGGGTGGTAGTGATAATGGTGCAGGTGGAGTACGTTACTGGTGGAGAGAACAGTTTATGCAAAGGCCCTGTGGCAGGTGAGAGCAAAATTGCCCCAAAGAGGCAGCCGGTCGTTTAGTTGGAGATTCAGCTGGAATGATGGAAGAGCCAGACTAAGGAAGGCTTTAAAAGCCACCCTAAACACGTTCCACTCCCCCTTTCCCACCATAAGAAGTCATTGAAGTGTTTTAAGCAGGGAAATGGCAGGGTAGGTGTGGGGGAGAGGGTGGTAGTGACATGATCAGAAAAGATCCTGCATTTTTGAAAAGAACTCTGTGGCTGCTGTGAAGAGAGGAAAGGAAGTGGGGGAGGCAGAAGGGATCTGGGGAGACCAGTGAGAAGGCCAGTCTGGTTGTCCAGGGAAGAGATGATGGTAGCTATGGACTAGGGTGGGAACTGAGAACATGGAGAGGAAGAATCACCAGAAGCTGGTGTCAGATTGGATGCTAGGATGGGGAGACAGAGGTGGGAGAGAGGACTTCTGGTTTTTTTGGCTGCAAGACTGGCTGGATGCCGGTTCCATCCAAGGAGGTGGGGGATCCTAGGAGAAGCACATCGCAGCCTCAGACTCGGGCTAGTCCGTGCTGTTGGAATATCGGAGTGGAGGTGGCCTGCAGGCAGATACAGATTTGCAGCTTAAAGAGGAGGTTGGAATTGAAAATGTATATCTGCGAATCTGCCTGTGGGTGGAAACTGGAGCCAGGGGTGTCATGAGCCGTTTTCATGAGAGTACAGTGAGAGGAGGAGAATCTAGGAGAGAACCTTGAGGAACACAGAACACACAAGAAGGAACAGGAAATGGCTTCCTTCCTTGGGTGTAGGAACATGAGTCTGCCAAGTTGCTAAGTACACCAGCCAGACAGGTAGAAGGAGAAACAGAGTTGAGTCCTGGAGGTCTTCCTTTGAGAGAATTGTGGAAAGCAGCCTGGAAAGCCTGGCCAGTTGAGGTGCTGAGGGCTGCAGGAAACGGGCCTGATCCAGCTGACGTAAACAATAAAGACACTCATGTCACACACCATGAAGTCCAGAGGTAGCATGTTGAGTGGGCTTCAGGGTGTTTTTTTTTTTTCAAGTGCTCCCTCATGTCATCAGGAATATGGGCTTTTTCCATTCCTCCTCTCTGCTCTCCAGGGTGTAGGCTTCATGCCAAGGTTGGTTAGATGATACACTTCCTTGTTCTTGTTCAGGAAGAAGAGACACTTGGCTTCCGTTCTCTTAAAGGAAAGGGAGAAGCTAACTTTCCTGAAAGCTTCCAGTGAACCTCTCCTTAAGTTTCATTGGCCAGAATTGAGTCATATGCCCATTTATCAGCGCACAGGGGGACAGGATTACTCTTTTGACCAGTCAGGACCACTCCTTAAGCTGTTGTTCAGTTCCCAAATTGCATGGCTGCCAATCAAGGAGGAAAGGACTGGAGATAGTCCCCAGCAGCCATTCCCACCTCCCTCTGGGATGCCTTCTTATTGTAGGTTGGAGAGTCAAAAACTACATTTCTCAGACTTCCTTGCAGCAAGGATAATGACAGTGAATTCGGTTCGGCCAGTCACATGCACTTCTGTGGAATTTGGACAGCGGAAGTGGGCAGGTGCCATTTTCTTAGTGCCTTGTCTCTGGCTCCTTGGCAACTTGGTCATGAAGGCATGAAGTTTTCTGTAACGGTGTTCCAGTGTTTGAGCTGCCAGCATCGTGGGAGACAGGAGACAGTTTTAAAGGCAGTGGCAAGGGCCTCCTGATCCTTGGGTCACAGGGATAGTGCTGTCTTCCTGAACTCAGTAGCTCCAGTGAGCCACCTGATGCCCCCTGATTTTGGAAGAGGCTGCAGCTTCCCTGGTGGGCCGGTTCTCTGAGGATGTTCTAGGGGGTCCAGCTGAGGGCTCTCGCCTTCAGTCCATCCAGCTGTTTCGTCAACAGCCAGTTCCCTGTGTTAAATATTTTCTGCTTTATGGGGGTTTAATACAGGGAATTAAATGTTTATAAAACATAGGTCTAGAGTGGGCTCTGTCCCCTGGATCTGGAGCAGATGTAAGTGATACAACCTCAGGTCAGAAGCAGTGTGTAGGGACACTTGGGCGGCTCAGTGGTTGAGCATCTGCCCTTGGCTCAGGACATGGGTCCTGGGGCCCTGGGATCCAGTCCTGCATCGGCTTCCCTGCAGGGAGCCTGCTTCTCTCTCTGCCTGTGTCTCTGCCTCTCTCTCTGTGTCTCTCATGAACGAACAAAATCGAGAGAAAGAAAGAAAGAAAAGAAAGAAAGAAAAGAAAAGAAAAGAAAAGAAAGGAAAGGAAAGGAAAGGAAAGGAAAGGAAAGGAAAGAAAAGAGAAGAGAAGAGAAGAGAAGAAAAGAAAAAAGAAAAGAGGCAGTGTGTAGTCACAGACTGTGTATGACTGTCGAGGGAGGGCAACATGTGCCCCAGCCCCTCAAAGCCCCATTGGAAATTTGGGGGAGGGGGTGCAGACTGCTTTCATTGCTGGAGACATGTAACACATTGCTCAGATTATAGCCACCTGTCCAGGGGTATGTTAAGGGAAAGGCAGATGGGCACCAGGTTGAAGGTCTAAAAGTTGAGTGTACTGCTCACAAAAGGAGGAATCCCAAAAGGTGCTCCCAGGGGAGATGGAGTTCCCACCTGCAGCCTGGCATCCAGCCCTCAGAGCACACAGGCCTCACCTCTCAGTGGGTCCATGTTGCAGGGTGGAGGTAAGTGGCATGGTGTGATGGTCCTCAGTGAGGTTTTTAGTAAGGCAGGGACCTATTTGTATTTTGAAAGATCACCAAAGCAGCTGGCAAGGAGGATGGATTGGTTGTTCAACATCTTCCTGAATACTTTTGAAGACAGGTAGTTCACTGGCTCTAGAGGCAGCTTAGTTGTTTTGGGACAACTTTGCCCCCTGAGCCAAAGTTGACCTTTTTGCCTGCATGCACCTGCTCAGGTGTGACCGCTAGGGCTGGCCAAAGCAGCAGGAGATGAAGTGGGAAAGATAATAGGGGTTGTCAACTGGCTGTCAAGAGACAAATCTGGCTCATGGTTGTATTTGTTTGGCAGAGGTAGTTAACTTGAATTGCAATTCTTTAAGGTGGGACAGTCTTTCCTGTTAGTCAAGATTCCAACATTCCCTAATGAATTAAAGGAACCTGCTTTACTCATGCTATTAATCTGGTTCTTGAAATCTTTGAGTTTGCAACCCCCCGTATTTGAGGAATATTTAGGACTGGGGATGCCTGGGACTTTGTGGATGTCAGGACACCCTCCCACTCCCGGAGTGTGTGACCCCTGGTGACAGCTACAGGGTGGTCAGGCTAGAGGGAGGGAAACGGAGTGGAAAAAAATCCAGCTTCAATCAACAAGATTAATATGAAACAAACGACATTACTATGCTTTAAAAAAATGTAACACGGAAAAAAAATCCAGCTGCCTCTCAGAAGCCACCCCAACCCACATACCCCTTCCCAATAACAAGGTCTAGAGGTGCTGGTGAGTGGCCAAAGTCCCTTTAATATCCCTGAATTGCGTTACAAGTAATACTGCTGGAGGTGAGGGAAGGGATGGGGGTCTGGGGTGCGAGATGGGGGAGGAGGGACGGGGAGCGCCAAGCGCTCATACAAAATATGGCCAAAAGGCTTAGCATGCATGGAAAATTATTGCTGTCGGAAGTTCCTATTTACAGGGTCAACACCCTCCGTAATTGCTTCTGCGACCCCTCTCCCTCCCCCCATCCCTGCTGCCTCCCTTCCCCGGAGGCGGGCCTGGAGCTGAGAAGCCCTAGGGAAGTGCCCCTGCTCCAGCGGCCCCTCCAGTCTCCACCCTCCTTTGTGGCTGGAGGGAGAAAGGGAGGATTGGAGAGTCCAGGACTCCTGCCCCCAGAGTTGGGCGCCTAGTGATGGGGAAGAGGCATGTGCTTAAAGCAGAGGAGGCCAGGGCACGTGAGCTTGGAGGTGTGTGCTTCGGTCCTCGCCCGGGCATGCAAAAGCGCGGCGGGGGAGGTAGTGGCGGCCAACGTGGGGCAGCTGGCAGCCCCGGCCCCTCTGCCCGGGAGAGTTGCATAGACGTGGCCGGGAGGGAGCGCTCCTCCCGGGAGTGGAGCAGGCCGGAGGCCCCAGCGGGGTCCGGGGCTCAGTCGGTCCCTGGAACCTGGGGTCCCTCGAGAAGAGGAATAAATAGGAAACAGATCGAGGAGGCTCCTCTCTCCGGTGTCCTTGGAGTGGGAGTGGAAGGCTCAGGAGGGCGGGGACCTGCCCCATGACTGGACCTCCTCATACCCCTCACCCCCCAAGTTGAGGGTCAGCAGGCTATCCCTCCCATTCTCGTAACCCCTTCCCCTAAGCCTTTCCCACAAGTTCAGGCTCTGATGAGGGTGAGGCTTCTTCCTCACTCCCCAAGAGGGGGTGTGTGTGTGGTGGGAGGACAGCCTTCTATGGCCTTTGCCGTCCCTCTCCTTGCCTGGCTCCCTGACCTCCCAGTCCAGCTGGGGAAGCCAGACCATCCCTGGGTGAGGCCAAGAGATTAAATATAATAATAAATAGATAAATAAATACACAAATAAATAACTGGAGGGGCCCAGCCAGACAGAGAAGGGCATTTGTGAGGTGCCCCAGACTCCCCCCAACAAATAAGGAGGGGTACCTGTAGTCCTGGGGGTGGAGGAAAGTGCTCAGAGAATCCGGGGAGAGGGCAGCTGGAGGCTGGAAGCCCAGGGAGGGGTGTCCTGGGGTGAGAGGAGGACTAAGTTAGGGGGGCAGGGCCTGAACTGCCCCTCAAGACTGCCCCAGGTCAGGTGAACTCAAAGGGGGAAGAGCTGCTGGAGGGATGAGGGTCGTGGGAGTGGTTGAGAAGGTCCCAGGACCCGAGAGTGGGACCTGTGATGTGAGCGTGGTGTAGGGGGTATGTATGGCTGGGCCTAAGGCCGGGCTACAGAGGGGATCAGGGACAGACAGGGGACTCCCAAGAGGGGTAGGTAAGGGCACACATACAGCAAGACTCGGCAGAGGCCAGAAGGGCGGTCTGGGTTCGGAATGTGGCCTGGGAGCTGCAGGGCCTGCGTACCGGTGTGGACGGGGAAACCAGGGCAGGAGTGAGTCAAAGGTAGGTTTGGGCCTTAGACTGGGGTTCCAACGGAGGAATGGTAGGAGACACTCGGCTGAGAAGTGAGGGGAAAGGTCTGAAAGTTAGAAGGGGCGGGGCGCAGGGTCTGGGCGGGAGAAGCTTCCGGCTCTGGGGCCCGAGAGAGGTGCGGACCTGGTGCCTGAGTTGGGAGCCTTGAGGGCGGGGACGGGGTGTCGAGGTCCGAGTCTCGTGACCCGAAAGGACGTAGTGGTCGTAGTGGTCGGGGTGCGCTGGGCAAGCCAGTGCCGGAGGCGGAGGCGAGTGGTGGGTCCGGGGTCGGGAGAGAAAAGTTCCGGGCTGGGGTGGGGGAGGGGATCCCCACGAAGGGCGTGGGCGGGGAATCGCTGCTGGGGGGCGGAGAGGGCGGAGGTGGCCCCCCCGCAGGACGGCGGGCAGCTCAGCTGGCGGGACCGGCGGGGGGCGGCGGGGGCGGCTCTGCCCCCTTGACGCAGGCGGCCTCGCAGTGCTTGTGGAGGTAGGACTTGAGCGCGAAGCTCTTGTCGCACTGGCGGCAGCGGTAGTGCTTGAAGGCCGAGTGCGTCTGCATGTGCGCGCGCAGGTTGGAGCGGTCGGCGAAGGCCTTGCCGCAGTGCGCGCAGCCGAACGGCTTCTCGCCCGTGTGCGAGCGCATGTGGCCCTGCAGGAGCCAGGGCCGCGAGAAGGCCTTGCCGCACACGCCGCACTTGTGGCGCAGGTTGTGCGTGAGCACGTGCATGGCCAGCGCGGGCATGGACACGTACGCCTTGCCGCACGTCGGGCACTTGCGCGCCAGCTGGCTGTCCAGGCTGCGGTGCGTCTGCTTGTGGCGGCTCAGGTTCGACGACGTGGCGTACGTCTTGCCGCACTCGGCGCACGCGTGCCGGTGCCCGCCGCCCGCCGGCGCCCCCGCGCGCCCCGCGCGCCCCCCGGCGCTCCCGGCGTCCCCCGCGCCGCCCGCGTCCCCGCCGCCCCCGCCGCGCCGCCGCCGCGAGCGCCCGTCCGAGATGAAGAAGGCGTCCATGGAGTAGCTGTCGGTCACGGCCGCCTCCCCGCGGAAGTAGCGCGCCGACAGGCTGGACTGCGGGCTCTCGGGGTCGCTGTACTCCTCCGGCGCCGCCGGCGGGTAGGCGGGCTCGGCCGGCGCCAGCTCCAGGCCCGGCTTCTGGTCCGCATCGTAGCTGCTGGGGGGCAGGCAGTGCGGGGCGTAACCTGCAGGGGCGGGAAGGCAGCGGGCACGAAGGTGAGGCGCCGGCCTCTCTCCGCGCGCTCCGGCGCCGCGGCCCCCTGCTCGCTCCCGGGAGACGCGGTGCGGCTGGTGAGGCGGTGCTCCCGGCCGGAGCGCGGTGCCCCCGTGGTTCTGCCGCGCGCGCAAACCACGCGGCGGAGGTCTTACGCCCTTACCCCCGCTCTGCCCATAGAGACAAGAAGAGTCTGAACTCGCAGCCAGGAAGCGATGGAGCCGAGATCCAGACCTTAGCAGGTTGACGCCAAAGGCCACGCTGTTTTTATTCTAACAACAATCTGCCCTTCTGGTGCTTGCTCCTACTTCTCTGAATCTGTTTCCTCGTCTACAAAATGGAGCTTACAATTGGACACTCCCTCCCAGGGCCTTCGGAAGGGCAGTTGAGTGCTGAAAAGAAGCGTGTATACGCCTGCACCAGGCTCTGCCTCAGTGCTTTATGTATGTTAACCCATTCAACCCTTACAGACCCTACAAAGTGGGTACTGTTAACATCCCCATTTTCCGTGTAAGGAAATTGAGAGGGAGCACAATTATTGCTATATAAGTGTTAGCTATTATAATTATGCTTTTTACTTGCTTGAGAAAGTGACTTCACTGAGGATTATTTGTCTGCCTCCCCCGACCCGACTATGAGCCTCCAAGGGCTGGATCTGTGTGCCCAGCACGTGCCTGGCTCAAAAAAAGGTATGCAATGAGTAGATGTTGCATAAATGAATTAAAATCCTGTTAGATCCATCTCCCAGGGTTGCTAGAGGATTTAAGAGATCAAGTGTGTGGCATGTTAATAGGTGGTCCAGAAGGGGGACTTCCTTGTACTTGCTCTGGAGCCTGTTTTGCTCCCAGCTCCACTAGAAGCATTCTGGAGTCTCTCTGTGAGAATTCACCTCCCCCTCTTCCTCCCTCCTCTTTGGATTTGGACCAGAAATCCTGTCTACCTTGGGTTTATGTGATTGGTGGGTAGGCAGGCTGAGGCTCTCCCAGGGGATTCCACAGAGGCTTCCCAAGTGCAGGGGCCACTCTGATTTGTCTCTCCCTCTCAGGGCCTAACATGGTCCCAGCACCCTCCTGGAGGACCCTGGGGTCTGGGTTCCCAGGAGAATTCCTGGCGGCTATGCATGAACTTATCAACCTGGCACCAAGGTTATGTTTCCATTGTCTTTTGATTCCTGGGAGAACAATGAAGGTTAGCCCCATTTGTGAGGTTTCAAGCTGGGGAGTGACAAAGCAGGAGATTTGAAGCTCCCCTTCTGACCTTGAGACCTGATCTCCCCACACCCCACCTCAAGCCTCCCCCACTCAAGAAAGTAGGTGGAAGAGGACTTTGTAAGCGAGGAACTGGATTCAGAGCTTTCCTTCTTTGGAACAACCTGCCTGATTCAGCCTCGGTACCTTTTCCTCTCATCTGGAATCTGGGATGGTCACAGGGTGGTCTGTGCAGACTGTCCCCCAGCCATGAAGGCAAGACTAAGCCCTTTCTTTTTTCTTTTTTCCCTTTAGATGTTGGCACAGGACCCTCTGCACACAGAAGTGGTTGGGGATTGTGGGGGTGGATGACTCAGTAAGGAGGGGCTCTGGTTGCAGAAAAGGCAGTGGTGCTAGCAGTTTTTTTAATTGGGGAGGGAGGATTGCCTAGCATCTCAGCACCTGATTTCTCCCCTCCTGTCTGCCTTTGGTCTGGAGGTTCCCCCACCTTCCACTCCAGGAATAAGGCCCTTGAACAGACATTCAAAGAGTATTGTTTCAGACTAAGTTAAGTATCTGTCAGGCGCTCCCAGACCCCTTCTCTGTGCTATATTTCTTCCCATTGTACTACTGAGGATAATGATAATACTAGCTAATATTTACTGAGCACTTACTGTGTGCCAGGCTCTGTGCTAAGCACTTCACTCCCATCCCCTGACCAAATATCACAAAAACACTTTTATCACAGTTAAAGAAATGGAAGGTATGGAGTGGTGATGGTACTTGCTCAAGGGGCGGAGCAAGGATTGGAACCTACTGCCCTGCTCCCCTTGTTTTCCAAATCCCCAGAGGTCCCTGAGGAAGGGGGTATAGCTGGGTTGTTCACCTCCCATCCCCACTGCCCCCATCTCGTGGGCACTCCTTAAGTAATTGTGAAATGGGTGATAAATGGTGATAAAGATTTGCCAGGTCGACCTTGCTCCCCAGCCCAGCAGCATCTGCTACAAACCATTCTGTCTGCCTGGTCTTGGGACAACTTGATTCTTGGCAGAGATTCAGGGTGATCTTGAGAAAATCAAGTCCTGTACCTCTCTATGCCTCAGAGGATAGATAGTATAGGGTCCACTTGCAGGGGACTACTGATCATGTGACCAGTGCCTCGCATATTTTGTTATGAAATAAGGATGGCACACTGGTTTAAGAGCACAGCCTTGGTGCTGCACTGCCTGAATGGAGTTCCAACTTCACTGTTCCCCAGCTCTGTGACCTTGGACAAACTGCTTGACCCCTCTGTGCCTCTCTTTCCCCAGCCGTAAAATGGGGGGTAACGTAAGCACTCATACAGTTGCAGTAAGGAGTCCATAAGTAAACAAACAGTAAGTGAGAAATGAGCAAATAATAATGAACACCCTAGAGCACTTAACGTGTCAGACATTATATCAAGGGCTTTATATACACGAATTCATTTCATCCTCATGACTCCAGTTGGTATCATCTTACAGATCAGGAAATTTAGACGCAAGGTAATTAAGTAATATGCCCAGCAAGTAACTTAGAGCCAGGATCCCAACCCAGTGTTGGGCACATTGCAAACCCCCAAAACGTGTTTGTTATTGTTAGTAGTAATAGCAATCTGCCCAAATGGGTTTCTGTGCTGCAGTTTTCTTGGCACCTGCCAAGACAGATTTGATGTTCTTCTCTGGGCCTCTGTTTCCTCAGGATGTGTAATTTCTACTTCATGTTGGGATGAGAAAACTTTTGGTGGGTAGTAGGAGGAGTTTGATGAACCAGGCAAGTCCTAACCCAAATTGGGCTTCCTGCCCGTGGTGCCCTCTGGTGGTAGCCTGTAGCACTGCAGCACCATACTCCTGTCGCTGGGGGGCTCTTTACATAGAAATAGGGGTGCTTCAAACAAAGGCTGCTCTTCTGCCTAAGGGATGGATGCAGAACTGCCTTCAGGACAGGCATTGCAGGCCAGATCTGATTCCCAGCAGTTGTGAAGCTCAGCATGAGTAGTGGAGGTGGGGTGAAGTTGGGGGTCATATAAGAGTTTGCGCGGTTATGTTAGGACAAGGTGGTTCTAACTTGCTTTGTGACCTTGGCCAGGTTACTTAACCCTTCTGGACTTGGTCTGCATAGGAAAAAGTTTGACTGGTATGCTTTCAAGACTTTCTGCATCATGGCTGAATAGATCCTCAGGGATGCCCATTTTCCTGTCTTCCACACACACTCCCAGACTCCCTTCAAGTCCACTTCATCCTCCTCAGATCCACCCTAGCGCTCCCTGTCTATGTGACCTTGGCGAGTTATTTAACCTTTTTGTGCTACATATGTATAAGGGAGCTCATAATAGTGTTGAATGAATTAACGCATATAAAGTGCTTAGTACAAATGCTTGGCATACGATAGCCTCTCAGGCTGCTGTTATTATTGTCATCAGTGATATCCCTGCATTTCCTGGGGATATCCTTCTAACTTACCAAAAGTAGAAGGAGACACACATGAGTGCCTCAGGATGCTCTGTGACCTTGGGCAAATCACCTCACCTCTCTGGGCCTCAACCCTGGAGAATCCTCTAGGACACTGTAAATAGTGCTCTAACTGTGCATGGAACCTGAGCCTTCCTCTGCTCCACAGGTGACCATAGGTGGCTGAACTACTTGTCCCCCATCTGACAGGGTGAGACAGGGTCCTGATGGAGGCAGGAATGGGCAGGGACCCGGAGAGAAGGCCAGAGACCCTCCTGTCCTGGCTCTTTTACTTCTAGCTGTGTGACCTTGGGCAAGTATCATAGTCTCTCTGGGCTCAAATCCCTCATTTGATGGATAGAGACCAGAGCCACCCCTGCCACTTGAGGGGCTATGAGGAAGGCCCAAAAATGCTTTGGAGATAATGGAGATATCATGCACATGTCCTCTGAGAATGACTTCTGGTGTTCTCTGCCTAAGAGTCTTGATACTTTAGATGGAAGGTCCTGAATCCATTAAAAAATTAAAAGTCCTGCACCCAGAGGAGTGGTGGGAAGGGAATTTTATGAAGATTAAGGTGCTAGGTACTCCACCGACATGGTCTCCTCTGGCTATCTTGGCCTCTTGGGGTGGGGTGGGGGCATCTCTGGTAAGTACCACTACTACTACCACTGCTTCCAGGGAGCCTCCTCATGTGCCAGGCACTATGCTGAGCCCGGAGGCCCAGAGAGGGGAGGAGGTTTGCCCAAGGTCACTGGCGCAGGAGTTTGGCTTGCAACCCTCCAAAGCCTGTGTTTTTCCCAAAACATCCAAACTGGATGGAGACTGCTGGGGTGGGAAGTGTTCAGTTGGTGGGGGAAAGGGGCAGTGGGTTTCTTCCAATGACATCACCCAGTTGGCCTGTCTGATGGGATGATGGGGTGTTGGGGGTGGGGAGAAGCTGTTCAAGATGATGTTCTAGCCCCTTTTAAGTTTTTGCAAATAAAAGTAATGCTTGACACTTAACTGAGCACTTACTGTGTACAAGGCGCCCTGCTCAGTGCTTTGTGTACATTAGCTGCTGTCTAAGGGAACATGATAGGCACTTCCTTAAGTGCCCTACAGAAGCTGAGGCCCAGAGACAGGCCTTGACCCACCTCAGATCACAAAGCACATTCACACAAGAGCTAGGCCAGCCTCCTGCCTCTTAGTCCTGGACTCCTTTTCCCAGTCTCTCCTAGATTCCGAGGGTACCAAACTTCCTCCAGGGAATTTCCAGCCCCCAGTCCTACTTCCCTGCCTTGAGATGGGCAGAAAAAGAGAGGGGCCGGGTGGTGGGCCAGCTTTCCAGGTGGCCCACTTTCCTGAGGAGGGCCCAGCTCTGCTTGGTGGTGGGAGCTGGAGGGGCTGCTGCATGGGTATATTTAGAGCTGCTTCTTGCTGTGCCAGGGCCTCGGGCCTCGAGAATCAGCTCCAGCCAGCTGAGCAGAAAGCCAGGTCTGTCAGCAGCAAAGCAGGATAAAAATAGTTTCTCCTGTCTGCTCACAGAGCTGGGCAAAGGGGCTGGTACCTCCCCCTCCCCTTATTATAGCATCTTTGTTAGCTGTTCCCTGGGCACTGGACCAGAAATGACACCCACCTCCTCTAAGGGCCTGGCAGCTGGTACACCTGCCCACTGGGTAGGGGAGTCCCTGCGTCCAGATGATCAGGGGACAGAATGAGGTCTGGCCCACTGTGAGATGGCCATAGGGTGTGGGGCTGAGGCCTGTTGACCCAGGCCCAGGGAGTGTCTAGAGGATTCCGGAGTCTCTCCCCACCTTCCCCCACTCCAGAAATCCCACATTTTCTGTTTTTTCCTGACTGTGACCCAATTCCTGTGGCCCATAGGGAGGTCCACAGCTCTGCAGGAATCAATAGGAAAGATTTTTCAAGGGGTTGTGGAGATAGGAGTAGGTGGCTAAGGGTGTTGAATTGCCTAGCACTGGCTGGTGGAGCAGCCTCCTGCTCCCGTGGGGGAATCTCTGGCAGGCCCTTGCATAGCACACACAGGCTCTGCAAGCCTCCTGTTTTCCGCCCTACCCTCTCTCTGTTCCAGAAGGGTGCAATCAGAGGGCCCATTCCAACCTCCCTTCCTTCCCAAAGGCTAGCAGCTGGAGATCACAGCAGGGAGGGAGGTCAGGAATTCTGGGGACCTCATCTCTCTCAGTCACCCCCCAGAGGGCCTCTAGGCTGTGGGGACCCTAGAACATGGAGATGAAGCACTCACCAGGGAGGTGCATCGGTCCCCCATTTATGCCCTTGTGACCTCATGCAAGTCACGGGCCTCCCTGGCCTCATTTGCCTTTGTAGGTTGGAGCTAATCCTCTCCTGTGCTCACTGCCCTTTGCCCAGTGTGTGTGTGTGAGTGTGCATGTGTGTGTGTGTTGGGGGGGGGTGGCGCAGGGAGTCTTCGGGATGTAATAAATTGCTATGCTGACATAGGGACTCAATGTACTCTTCTGCTGTCCCTTAGGAACCACAAACAGACTGCTTGAGGAGTGGATGCTCAGCTCTGGTCTTCATGTTCCCCTTGTGACCTCAGGCTTTTGGGGAGGTCATGGGCCCCAGATTCTGTATCCTACACAGGCCCTGTTATTTCACACCCCCACTGATTCATTCTTAGCAAAGTCAAATTTTCTGGATCCCTAGAAGGTCAGAGCTGAAAGAGATCAAGTTCCACTGCTTGAGTTCATGAAAGGGAAATAGGCTGAGGTAGAGGAAGACTAGTCCAAGGCCACAGAGAAAGCTAATGGTGGATCTAAGACATGACTCTAGTAGGGCTTGAGAATGGACCTGGACATGACCTTGGACTAGAAATTTGATCTGGATCTTACTCCTGGACCATGAACCTGCACATTGACCTGGACCTGATCTTAGACATTGAAATTTGAACTTGGATGTGAATTTGGTCTGAATCTTGGACTGGACCTATAACCTCAGACATTGACCTTGGATCTGATCTTAGACTTAAGATTGGACATGGATGTTGGGCTTGGATCTCAGATCTGGACCAGGACAGTAGACTAGACATTGGACCTGCACTTTGAACCTGGACCTCTGATGTGTCTCTAACCTGGATCTTGGACCTAGACCAACACTGAGATGCCAGGGGAAGTGGTAGTCAAAGAAGAGCCAGATGGCCCTGCTGTGTGTCCTTGGGCATCTCCCCAACCTTCTCTGAGCTCCCTCTGCCAAGGGATTGGGGCAGCCCTTTTGCATCCCTACTCTCAAGATGGACTTTCTGAGGTGTGGGGTGGATGTGTTGGGGACTCTCAGCCGGGCTTCCAGGCCTGGCCTGGAGCGACTCCTCGGCGCCATCAGAGGGAGTGAGAGGAAGTGGGCGCTGGTATAATGTGGTCAACTAGATAAGCCCATGGGCAAGAGTAGGAGTGCTTCCTCGGCCTGCTGGGGAGGCTTAATGTAGCTGTGGAGGGCGGACAACTGTGTTATTGGATTGGCATTGATCCTTCATCTGCCTGGGTCGGATGCACTCTGAAGGAGTATGGGGGCAGGACTAGGGAGGGGGTTCAGAGAAAGGGGGACAGGGAGCCCAGCTGGAGTTCAGAGTTAGGGTGTGGGGGCATGAGGGAGGTAGGCAGTGAAGACCTCTTTGGCTGGGGTCCATGGAGACTACTGCCATGCAGATAGATGAGCAGCAGCCTGCTCTGGGATCTCCCCAGGATGGGGGCCCAGGGCCTGTGAAGGAGCGGGCTCGGTGGAGCTGGAGGGTGAGGTTGTGAGAGGGTTAGGAGGATGTGAGTTGGCATCTCAGAAAACAATCTGTGTTCAGAATCACTCAGGGAAGAGGAGGGGAAGGAGGAGGCTGCATTGAGGCAGAAAGCAGTGGAGGAGCAAGAGGAATGGGAGGGGGAGAGATGAGGCATTGTAGTGGACAGGATGGTGGGATGAAATCTGCTCTCTGTTCTTTGAGGCATTCTGCAGAAAGGCCTGGAGATTTTTCCATTTGGGAGGCTTTCCCTTCCCTATGTAGGGGTTCTTTTGGCTGAGACGGATGGGGAGGCCTGGAGCCCAGATGTACCTGCCGCACCCTTTGCCCAGCCCTCAGAGGCTGAAAAAGCAGAGAGTAGGGAGGCAAAGAAGAGCATCGCTTGTGTGTGTGTGTGTGTGTGTGTGTGTGTGTGTAGGAGGAGTCCTCCAGGAATCCTTAGCACTCCCAGGCATTCCCTGAGCTGGGAGTACACCTCTTTTATTTGGGGCCCTGCATCTTCCATCAGTTAGGAGCCTGTAGTTCTCCTGACCTCCACATACACAGGCCCCCTCTCTGCACCCCTTCCCCCAGCCTCCCCTCCCACCAGCCTTATCCTGACCCTGGAGCCGTTGCTGCAGGAATGGCTTGTAAGAGGATCTTTCTAATAACTGGAACTATCTCCAGCCCCAGGCCCTTCCCCCCTTCCCCCTCCTTTCTCCTCCCTCCCTTCTTCCCTCCCTCAATCTCCTCACCTCCCCCCCTCCTCTCTTTCTCCTTGTTTACCCAGCACACTTACACACGCTGGGAGAGAAAATCGTCGGCTCAGCAATTTTTCACACTTCCCTCAAACGCTCAGCAAGGTTATTTCCGGCAGAGCGGAGACAACGGGCCACTAGGAGCCCGCAGGCTCTCTGAGACCCCCCCAGCACCCTACCCACCCACAGAATGAGGGGGCCTTCACTGTCCAGTCTGGCCACACCCCAGGGATAGGAGAGGCCCCTGAAAGCAGGATGAGGTGGACCTTGTGTTTCCCAGCCATACCCACCCCCTGGTCTCCGGCACTAACCCTTTACTGCATACGCTGCCAAAGCAGTTAGGCCAGGGTGCCTGTCCTCACTCTGAGGCATCCTGCAGAGAATGAAGCCAAGAAATACCTGCTCTCAGAAACTCTGCCACCCTTAGTCAGGCATTGGGTGGTAAACAGAATCCTATACAAACCCTGACAGTGGCCCCTGCACTCTGTTAGACCCTTATCCAGCCATCTCCAGTGCCTCACATCCCACACTTAACCTTCACAGAAGCTGAGCTTGTCAAAGCTGGAAGGATACTTAGTTCAGCCACTCTTTCACTGCTGGGGAGGCAGAGGACCAGAGAAGGGAAGACACTTGCCCAAGGTCACACAGCGAGTCAGAGACCATAGTCTCCCAGAGTTCCAGGCCAGATATCAGACTATCAGGACAGCCTTAGGATTCTCTGGAGGCCAAGGAGCTGGTCTAGAGACCTTTGGGGAAAGAGTCAAAGACAGGGGTGGTTCTAGGGTGTCAAAAAAACCCCACAGGAATACCCCTGCTGATAGCTTTGCTTCAACTTTTGCCCTGACCCCACTGTTCACTCAGGGGCTCCTTTCAAAGCTTTTTTGAGACTGAATTCAAGGCACTCCTGCCTCCCTTTTGAGGAATAGTTTGCAGTTTGGGCTATGCATGAGAAATTCTCTAGGCTTCTCTGGGTTTCCTCAACTGGCCTGGGCATGGGACCATGGGGGCCTCAGGGATGGGAGACTGTTTTTGTCAGTCTCCCACGGGATCCACATTCCAGTCTTGCAGGCATTTCAGTTTCTACCCAGATCCTAGCACACATACTCCCCAGCCCTGGCATGGTCCCAGGTCCACCCTCTGTCCTGCGAGCACTTTAGACAAGCCCAGCCATATCCCTGGCCCTCTGTCCTCGAACCCAAGAGGGCTCAGGGTCAAGAAAAGGGGACAGCAGAATAAGAGACATATGGGCAAAGGAAAAGGGGATTGGTTTTCTTGGGGACCTGGGGGAAGCCTGAGGCTGAGGGGTTAAAGCCATATCCCTTGATCACTCCCTAATTTCTTTGACCTTGATGAGGTCACAGAGCCCTTTGCCCAGTGCCTTCTTCCTACCTGGCTTGACAGAGTGATGGAATGTGGGTGAAGTGCTTGGAAATCCCTAAGGTGGAAACTCCCACCCTCTGGGGCTCCTGCCTTCACCACCTCAGCACTGCCCCCCCCCCATCCTCAGCCCTTTCTTCTCTTCTTTTTCTCCCCTCCCCTCTCCTTTCCTCTTTTCCCTCATCACCCCCCCCCACACACACACACACACACACTCCAAAGCTGATGCCACATGTGATGTCAGATTTCTTACTGCCAAAGGGATGCCTCTTCTCCAGACACCTGCCTGGTACAGGCCATGAGAGGAGAACCCTTTTGTGATCCCCTTGATGGGGGATGGGGTCTACAGAAGCAGTCTCTGATTCTTCTCCACACCCTTCGGAGATCATCCCCTTCTGAGGCTAAATGACCTCTCTTGTCCCTCAAACCCTTGTCCCTGCAGGAACTTGCTCTGAGAAGAGATGGAGTGTGTTGGGGGTGGGGGACTTACAAGGAACAGCAGGGCTAGCTCTGATGGGGGGGGGGATGAGAAGCTGGAGTGGGGAGGGAGTACAGCCCAGGGGACCAGGAGCCACTTTGGGGGAATCCCTTCTAGAAATCCCTTCTTCCTTGCAGTCCCCAGGATAGGCCCAGCCTTTGGCAGGCATGTGGCCGAGGGTAACAAAAGAGTTGCTGAGAGAGGGGGGCCTGAGAACACTTGTCTGGCATCATCAGGGGGAGCAGGCTTGAAGAGAAGGAGGGCACCCCCAGCTACACCCTAGGAGCCAGCCCTCTCTCCCCAGGCACTGGTAGTCCAGGCTCGAATATATTCCCCACCAGGGCAGTACACTCAGGCAGCCAGCCACCTTCCCTCCACCAGGGAGAGGGGACCCTCAGACTGCCTTGTGCATGAGCCCCCCAGCATTAGCCCTTCGTGGGTGCCTCTCTCTCTTTCCATTCTCTCACCACCCCTCACTCCAGCCCCGTTCTAGGGCCACAACTTTCAAAGTCCGGGCTGGCGCGTGGCGATGGGATGGATCGACCCTGCGACTTTCCCTTTGTAGGGACCTAGCCCCTGCCCCGCCCGCCCGGCCCTCAGGAAGCCCGGGAGGCGCACACAGGCAGGGAAATCTCCTCCCGGGGTTCCCTGCCGCGCGCACCCCTCCTCGTGGCCCGAGTTGGGGAGGGCCCCGAACTCCCCTCCCTGGCCCCCCCGCCCCCCCGCCGGGTCCTACTCACCGTTGTCCCCGGGCGGCCCCCGGGCGCCAGGCAGCACGTAGGCGGTCTCCAAGGGGTGGTAGGTGGGGGCCGGCACCCCGCTGCACTGGAAGCCGTCCCCTTTGATCTTCTTTACCAGGAAGGAGCGCGGCATGGTGCGACTGGCGGGGGGCTCGGCGGGGGCACTTGCGTGGGGCCCCGGTGGGGGGAGGCGGCCAGCCGGGCGCGATTGGCTGTCAGAGCGGGGTTTCAGCACTGGACAGCTCCCAGCGGGCGGGCGGGCGGGCGGGCGGCAGCGCGGAGCCGGCACCGGTGGCGGCGGCCCCGGCTCTGGCTCGGGCTCCCGCTCGGGCTTGGCGGCGGCGGCGCGCAGACAGGCGATCGCTGGAGCTGTGCTCAGCACTCCGGCTGCCGGCTTTATATGGGACGCAGGCTGGAGGAGATCAGGTGGTCCCCTAGCAATGGAACTGTTCAGCGCTCTAATCCATCAAATGTCCCCCAGGACAATCGCTCCGCACACGTTCCCCTGAACCGGCGGCGGTGGGGGCAGGCCAGGCGCAGGGAGCAGCGGGCAGGCAGGAGGGGAGAAAGTGAGGGCGAGAAAGGCACCGAGAGATACAGAGACGGAGAAAGAGGAGTGGGGGGGGGGGAGGGAGAGAGAGAGAGAGAGAGGAGAGGAGATACACAGAGAAAGACAAAAAGAGACATACAGAGAAAGAGAGACACACATACAGAAAGAGATAGAAATAGAGACCGAGATAAGGACAAAAAAGACGCAAGAGATAAACAGAAGGAAAACAGAGATAGAAAGAAGTAGCAACACACGCTCACACACCCATAGGAGAAAAAGAGAGATCCAGACACACAAAAAGAAAGCCCCTCAGGGATGCAAAGAAAGGGAAAGAAAAGTGTAAGGTAGACGCAGAAGCCGAGGGGAGAGGATGGAGAGTGGTCTAAGCAGGCGGGGTTCAGGCACATGGGGACACGGGGAAGGGGAGGCAAAGAAAACAGTGTGAGCTCGCCAGCTGAGACCCTCCTGCTTCCAGTCCTCTCCCTCTCCCCCAATTCAGAAGTGGCCAGTGTGGACACTCAGCTTTAACTAGAGGAAGTCGTTACCCTCACCCCAGCTTGACCTCCCACTGAAGCCCCATATTGGGTTTGGGGTTCAACTTTCTTCTTCCAGAACTGGAGGGGGCAGCAAGTCCCCCATGCGGATGCCGGCCCCGCTCAGCCGGTCCTATTCCGGTGCCTAGCTCAGGCAGGCGCTGCAAGAGGAAGTGAAAATCGTCCAGTAATTAATTTCCCTGCTGCCGGGGGGTGGTGGTTTTGACACATCGGAGGCTGTGTCTTTCCCTGAAGCGGGGAGCAGACAATAGAGACACGTGGACTGGGAAGGGAGAGGGGGGAAGGGAGGGGGAGCGGGGCTCCCGCTGGAACTCTTTACAGGTCAGCTCCTTTGTCTCCAGGAGGATCTGAGCAGAACCCCCCCCCCCCACCATCCAGCCAAAACCTGGGGGAGCTCCTATATCTTGGAGGAACAAGGAGCAGGAGAACTCAACCCCCTGCCCAGAGACCGCTTGGCAAAGTGCCATGGTGGTGGGCTGGCCTCAGCAAGTACGGGATGGCCAGTGCACAAGAGTCCCAGAATCGGACTCCAGGAATGCCAGGACCTCATTGGTCAACAACAGCATTTTGTTTATGGGATGCCAGACTGATGGAGTGGGGGTGTTCTTTTGGGACTGGGTCAATCAATACCAGTTGAGGTTCTAAGATCCAGAGGGGGTATGGAGGTGCCCAAGGTCCCACAGTGAGTCAGCAGAAATTTCCAGAAACCGTTGTGTGGCCTTTGGGCACCACTGAGTGAGGGACTCACACAGACTTTGAGGTATGATGTAAAACCTTGGAATAAAATTTGGGCCCTTGAGCTTGCCAAGGCCCTGCATGATCTTGGGGTAGGGGGCTGGCATTGCCCATCTTCCCACTTATATATTACCTCATATTTTGCCCCATCCCTGGACTTTTTTTAACCTCAGTCCCTGAGGTTAAAAGAGATGATCATACCCCTTGACTCATGGCACACCCCTGTATTCCCTGCTCCAGCCACACAAGCCACTTCTAGATGTTCAGGCATGATGCCCCTGGCTTATCTCTTAGCCTCCACAGTGTTTCCACTGTTCAGATTGTTCTTTGCTCCATTTCACCCTAGCACATCCCTGTTTGTCCTCAGGACTTAGCTGAGGGATCACTTCCTCTAGGAAGTAACCCCAACTTTCTATATTGTGGACTAGCCCAGCTTTGTGGGGACAGAGACTCTGTCCCATGTTTGGCTCAGCATACTTATAATGTGCAGTGGGAAACCCTGGCTCCCTACTGACTAGCTGTGGTATCATGGGCAAGTTATTCTTGCTCTGTGTCTTGCTTTTCCCCTTTATAAAATGGGAGTAATAACTGCTATGGGCTCAGGGGCTTGGCAGCATCATCAGAGTTGCTATATATAAAAGGCTTGGAATGGTGCCTGGCAAATAGTAGGTGCTCAATACACGTGGCTTCTATATGTACCGTTGTGCCTGGAGCACCCCACATGTCTGTGGGGTTCTGTGGAATGAGTGGTGACAATCCTAGTCCTTGCTTCCTTGGAAGTGACATTCAAGGGACAGTGGCTGGACACTGAAGAAGGAAACACTAATATCAATAATATCCTTTCAAATAGTTGCTCAGTGCTACGAGGAACATAAAACCAGGCACAGGGGTGGAGAGTGGTGCTGCCTAGCTAGGGTGGGAAGCAAGGGTCTCCTGGAAGAGGTGACATCTGAGCTGAGACTTCTAGAAGTGCTTAGTCCAGTGGGGTAGGTAAGACACCTGGGTGCCCATGAGCTCACCTCTGCCGGCCTGCCTGATGGTTCTACCATTTCAATTTCCTACAAAGAGACAGTGAAACTGAGCCCAGAGGGCTTCACAAGACACTGAAGGTTCACATGGCTTAGGGACAGAGCTGGGACTGGGCTTTCTGTCATCAGGGCTTCTTGCTGGGCAGGATGGAGACGTAATCCACCCCAGAAGTGACACATCCACGGTCTTGTAGAGCACTAGTGCTGGGTTTAGCATAAGATCCCTGGTCTCCGTCCTCTGGTTGGAAGGTGGCATGGACACCTAGCAGATAAGGAGAAATCTTTGGCCCAGAACGTGAGGTTCAAAAATACCTATGGGGTGGGGAGGCCTGAAGCATGGATGAAGTACACAATGGCTGGCACAGCTTCATCACTAGGGCATCAAGAAGGGCCTTCTGTCCCCTCAGCACCGCCCCACCCAACACTGGCTTCTGGTTCCAGAAAGTCCACTATGAGAAACTAATTTCTCCAAATCACATCAAATAAGTAAAGAACTTTAATCTCAGGGATGTTTGCTGCAGCATCAGAGACTAGAATAAAAACCCCAAACTGGAGAAAATGGAGAGGGGGCGATGAAGAAGATACCTACTTGATGGACTATTTTATAGTCATTAAAAATCGTCATAAGAGGGAAGGGCTCGTGGAATTATGTTAAGTCAAGGATGTAGAATCCAGAAATCTCTCATAGCATGTTCACAACTATGAACCAAAATAAAAACAAACATACTCAGAAAAGTGAAAGGAGGATGAGAGGTCTATGAATTTTCTCTCCCTCTGTCTTTTCATGTTTTCTAAAAAGACCATAAAATGTTTCAGTTCAATAAACATTTATCGCAAGCACTTGCTAACTACTCCCTTCCTTCCATAGAGAAGAACTGATAAATTTTGTAAAACATGTCAGGATAGTCATTCTTCTGACTTTTGGGAAGATAGCACTGCTGGTGCAAGTTTCCCCAGCGACAATAATAATTATTGTTCTATCAACAGCAGCATTACTGAGCAGCTCTGCGTGCCTGGCACTGTTCTAAACACTTACCCTCCACAGAAGCTGGCCTCACCAGAGGCTTTAGCTAGAGGGATTCAGAGTCAGTCTGTTTTCAGTTCAAATCCATGTCCTGCCACTTCCCAGCTGTGTGGTTCTCTGGTACCTCTGTTTCCTCATCTGTAAAATGGGGGCATTAATAGGGCCTGCCTCACAAGGGTGCTCTGATGGTTAAATGATAATGTACTTGTAAAGTCTTTGAGGGGTGCCTGACACATAACAACTTGACTTGATAATTGTTGACTATTTTAATTTACACATCTTCACTCATCTAAGCCTCACCATGACCTCAAGGGAGAAGACTCTGTTATGCCCCATTCTACAAATGGGGCTAAAATGACTGGTTCAAGACTACAAGGTCACCCACCCTGTGGGGGGGTTGGAGAAGGTTTCAGATCCATGTGGCCCACTGCCTGCCTCCCCAGGAGCCCTGGGCTTGGTATAACAGGTCTTGCTAGTGGGAACTCCAGGCTTGGCTGTCCTGTCCTATGGAGTCTGCCCTGGTATGCTCCACATTTCAGACTTGCTCTGCCCATAGGGAAGAAAGGTAGCTGCTAGTGTCTGGGTGTAGATCTCAGTGCTGTGTAAATCCAGGTGGCCAGAAGAATTGCCCTGCACCTCACTCTGCTCATCTGTAGAGGTAATGGGCATCATATTCACAGGGTTCACTGCCTGTGGTTAGGAAGGAGCAGTGCTCTGCTCTGAGTCAGGAGGCAGATTCTAGCTCCGGCTTTGCTCCCTCAGCTCCCCCTTCTGGGCTCCAGCTTTCTCATCTGTCAAATGGGCATGGGACAAGATGGTCCCTGAGCTGCTGTCCAGAGCTGATAATGGAATTCTGTATGAATTCCAAGGAGGAGAGTGGCCACAAATGCATCCACTCCACGCTGATGGGGCTCTTTTTTTCTGGTAAGCTTCACTCCTGCCGCCTTATTTCTCCGGTGTGTTTTATCCAGGCCCTCCTCCTCTGGGCCAGTCAGGAGAAGGTAGGAGAAGGATGAAGCTCTGTATGCTAAGACTCAGAGAGGCGATCTCGCCTAAGGGCACACAGGGGGTCCTCTGGAATGTGATAGCCATGGGCTTTTCTCTTGGGCCACTTAGGTTCTCTGGGAAGCAGATATGAACATGGAGATGGAAGGACAGAATTTTATGGGTGATAAGACCTGTGGAGCAAAGAGCGGTGCCTTCAGCCAGGGTTCAGCTTTGGCACCTGTGAAGAGAGAGCTGGAAGAAAGGAAGATGGGGAAGATTAGCCTTGGGCAGTGGAGTAGGCCCAAGGAAGCCTGGCCAGCCAGCAGGGAGGAGTTCTAGTGCAAGGACTTTCTGCAGAGGAGCACCATGCTGGACAGAATGGCCAGGCCCTGGTTCCTTGCTCTCGGTGCCTGCAGTCCAGAGGAGAGCCGAGTGGCAGGCATCTTACCATGGCTGCGCATGCTTTTCTTTATGCATTTAATAAACACTTAGAGCTCTGGGCCCTGTGCCAATTACTGATCTGCACACTTTCCAAATATTACCTTAGTTAATCCTCACACTTGCCTTTTCAGGCAGACAATACTGTTAGCCCCATTTTACAGGGGAGGAAGCTGAGCCCAGAGGGGCTCAGTAACTTGTCCAAGGTTTCACAACCAGTATGGTCTCTGCTCCAGAGGCGGTGCTCTGACCGCTTTGCCCTGCTGCCTCCTCTCCAGCTGCAAAGGCCCTGGAAGCCTTCCATTTTCATTCCTCATTGGCTCAGGAGCTCAGAGCCTCAGCAGACTCCAGGAAGGGGGCAACTGGAGGGATCAGGAGTGTGGCAGGGTCACAGACTCTCCTGAAGCTTCTATCCTATTCCCTCTGAGCCTCCCACCTCAAGGCCTTTGCAGGCCTGTTCCTGCTGCCCAGAGCACTTTTTCCTCCCTCCTGGCTAGTCACACTTTCTCCTCTCACTAATCCCCACCCTTCCGCTTGACCCCAGGATCCAGCCCAGGACAGATAGGATCTGTGCGGTTGGAAGGAGCATGTTTCAGAGTCCCAGATGATAATAATGCTAGCTGACATTTACTGAGCACTTACTATGTGCTGGGAGCCAAATCTAGCCCTTTGTGTGGATTACATCATCCAACCATCACCACAATCTACCAAGTGGGTGCATACCTTTTTCCTTTGGGGATGATCGAGTCCCTATCCTGACTATCACAGGCCTTACAATTCCTTCATTAAAGTGTCTTTCCTTCAAAGTTAGAGCTGTTCCTAAATATGCTAACTTTTGTCCCTGTTAAGGTCACACCTTAAGTGGCTCCCTGAAACCTCTAGAAAGGGGGTGGAGTGACTAAGAGACCCATACACCAGAGCCCTACATTCAGGCAAGTGAGGTGGTTCAGCGTTGGGCCCAGGTCACCCTGAGCCAAGTTTAAATCCCAGCTCTGCCTCTTCAAGCTGTGTTACTTTGGGCAAGTCACTTTGCCTCTCTGTGCCTCTATTTCACCTCTGTTAACTAAAGTCAATGATAGATAGCGCCTATAAAATAGGATTGTATGAAGCCTGGAGTAGAACTGGAAGCTCTACTTGAATAGCCTTTGGGATACCAGCATGATCCCCATTTAAAAGTTGGGAGAAACTGAAGCACAGAACAGGGAAGTTCCTTTTAGGCTCCTGCCTGCCAGATCAAGGCTGCCACCCTCACTCTACAGTGGCCTCTCCTGCCTCCCTCTCTTCCCCACCAGCCGAGCCCAGAACCATCCATGGCAGATGCTGAGGCTGCTGTTGGATCTGCCGAGTTGGCATTTCCAGGCTCCCAGGGCTCCTGGCACAGAGGAATCGACCATTCTCAGCACCCCCAGTTCTGCCTTCCTGCTCCCCGCCTCTGTTCATATACCAGCTGGGACCCGTCAGAGAAAGCCAGGAGATGGCCCAGGTGTGCAGAGTCTAGGGACTTTCAATATTGACCTATGCCTGACCCCAGACTTGGTGTGGGGGACAGAGACGCCCAAGGATTCAGGACCCCCACATGCTCCTAGTACATACCTTCCCAGCCTCTCCTCCATCCCACCTCTGCTGTGGGAGGGCTGGGGAGAAGAGGGGTTAAAAGCTTGGATGGTCTGGGTTCAAATCCGACGTCTTCTGCTTACTGTCAAGTTACCTAACCTGAGTGACTTCCCTGTCTTCCTTGTGCCTCTTGTTTCTTTAGTTGTTAAAAAGGGATGTTGATACAGAGCAGGTAGGGAGTGAGTGAGGTGTTTAGGATGCCAGTTTGCACAAAGCTGATGCTCAGGAATGTCAGCCTTGTTAATTCCAAGTCCATTCTTTTCCAGTGGACCCCTTGGACCTTTCAGCCCTAAGGAGCCTCTCCTCTCTGACCCCCATGGCTCTGATAGCCAAAGCCCTACAGTAAAATCCCTGCTCACCTGGGGCACAGAAGTGGCCTGCGTGAAAGATCTGCTTGGCTGTGATACCTCATGAACTTGTGGAACTGTCACAATGACTTTCAGATGTACATAGCATGCTCATACTCATTTGATAAAGGAGGACACTGAGCACAGAGAGGTTAAGAAATTGCCCAAGGGCTCACAGCTAGTAAGTCTGCAGAGGTTTGCAGAGCACCTGCCATGTGCCAGGCACTGTGCTAAGGGCTGGGGACATAGCCATGAATAAACAGACCTGCTTTCATGCAGCTCCCATCCTATGTGCCAACAGATCATAAACAAATGGGTAGATATGCCAGCATCCTATCTATAAAACACTAAGAAAACAAGTGATGGGGGAGCCCAGGTGGCTCAGTGGTTTAGAGCCGCCTTCGGCCCAGGGTGTGATCCTGGAGACCCGGGATCGAGTCCCACGTCGGGCTCCCTGCATGGAGCCTGCTGCTCCCTCTGTCTGTGTCTCTGCCTCTCTCTCTCTCTCTCTGATGAATAAATAAATAAAATCTTAAAAAAAAAAAAAACAAGTGATGTGCGGCAAACACAGAATGAGGTGGGGGCTGTTATAAGTGGGGTGGTCAAGGAAGAGCTCTCTGAGGAAATGACTTTTGTATTGAGTCCAGAATGCAAGCTGAGCTTCCTTGGGTCACAAGGAACCCATTCTGGCAATGCTGTGGCAGGTTCAGTCTGGAATGCCAGAGATCCCAGGGCTGGTGTCTCCCATAGCCCAGTTGCCTTGGTCAGCTTCGAAGTGGATGATAGTTTTCTCCTAATCCAGCTGGCCCACCTCTGTGGAACAGTGAAAAGAATGGGCCAAATGACTTAGATTCTCCAAGCATCACCTTTCTCATCTGGAAAATGGGCCTTCATAAACACAGCACATGCTCTAGAGAGCTGAGGTGATTAACAGAAACAATCTGTAGGAAGTCCTGAGCACAGAGCTGAGCGCCAGAAGCACCTGATCTTGCTGTCTGGAGTAGATGGGTGACTTTCCTTTCAGCTGCCAGCACCTTCCAACACCCTGGCCGTGTGAGTCCCCTCCTTCCACTAGTGGGGTCTCTCCTGGACTTCTCCACTTCCTCTCTACAGCCAGGGGCAGTCATGTGGCCCAGGCCAGCCCCATGCTGTTCTGGCTGGAGTGTGGCAGCCTCTGTATTGAGTGTCCGAAAGCAGCAGGGACAAAAGTCTTAGTGTTAGCATCCAGCATTAGAGTCAACAGGGTGAGCTCTGATCTCAGAGCCCCCTTTCCCACTGATGTTATCAGTGAAGTCTCCCTCAGACCAGGGCTTCGACCTAATTTGGGACTTTTTTTTTTCTTTTTTAAAAATATTTTATTTACTCATGAGAAACACACACACACACAGAGGCAGAGACATAGGCAGAGGGAGAAGCAGGCTCCATGCAGGGAGCCCGATGCAGGACTCAATCCTAGGACCCCAGGATCATAACCTGAGCCAAAGGCAGAGATGCTCAACCACTGAGCCACCCAGGTGTCCCAAGGCTTTTTTTTTTTTTTTCTTGATATGAAGCCTTCACTTCTGGTTTCTGACCCTCTTGGGGGATTCTTCAGGCCGATGGCTGCCCATCCATCGTCTGGAAACTCCAGTAGTAATATTTTTCTCAGGTTGAATGGCATCCCACAGGCTCTATCCTTCTGGCCCAGAAGGGCCCATTGGGGATATACAGACACTCAGTTCTTTCCACTGTCCTCACTCTAAGAGCAGGAGTCTGGGGTTGTCCACGTTTGTGTTCCCCAGCTCCTGGCACAAAGTGGCTCACAGAGAAGTCTCCATACATGTTCATGATATGACCCAATATGTGGTTGCCATCAAGCCACCTCCCTGTGTTGTTGCTGAACCTCCTGTGACTACCTCTTCTTCCTCCATCTCTTGCTCCCCAGAGCACTGCTCCCCAGGAATGACCAATTGATAACAGCTCAAGAGCCTGCCTTGCTTGGTAGCAGTTGCCTGGAGTCTGGTGTTGCAATAGATTCTGGAACTGAGCTTGGGTTTAGTGGGAAAGACTGCTGAAATTGATTAAGGATGTCTGCAAAGACACAGGAGGGGAAGTGCTAGCACATTCCTAACATACTTGTCTTCCTCTGTTACAGGTGCCCCTAATCTGGGCTCCATAGAAAGAATTCAGGAAGTCTGTCATGAACTTGGGTAGGAAAAGTATTATGTCTTTAATTTCACTAGCCTTTATCTGAAACTGACCATTCCTTCAGTGATGAAAGCAGTGGTATTAGCAGGACCAGTGACTTTGTCACTAATAAAAACCATAGATATTTTCTTATCACATTACAGATGTTCCAGATATCTTGAAATATCATTTATACTCATCATGACTTGGAAATTGCAATAGCTATTTGCTAGATCTTGTGTTATAATGTATAATAAATAATATATTATTGTAATACAAACTTGTTTTTCATATTTTGATAACTATTTCAGTGTAATTGGTTTATTCTGTGATTCTATGTGTTTTATTTTATTAATTTAAAGGCATCTGAGAAAGAGTCTATTCCATAGGATTTGCCAGATATTAAAGAGTTCCAGGAACTCTGGCCTCTCCGGCTTTGGGAACTCCCTCCCCACCACCTTCCCAAGTTCCCTACCTTATCAGGGTTTGGGAGGGAAGCCGGAGGATGAGGTGAAGTCCTCCAGATGGGAGAAGCCTACCACACAGCCAGGTCCTGTGCCAGCCTCCCTGGGGTGATAGAGGAGGTGGTGAATCAGCAGAAACCTCTAAGTTGATGGAGAAGAGGTGGTGCAGGCTCCTTCTGGGCCAAGGCTGGACTATCTCATGCCAGAGGTGAGAAGCTAGTGTTTTACAAGGTGATTTGAGGGGAGGAGTCTGAGGGAAGGAAATTTCAGCCCCAGAGGGGTCCTAGGTCATCCATCCTGATGTACTCAGAAGCCTTGGACAGCAGGAGCCTCTGAGATTGGAGAGAGAAGGCCCTGCCACAGGGACCAGGGGCCCAACCCCTTTGTCCAGCATGTGCAGCTCCCATTCGTCACCTCATTCATTCATTTATTTATTCCTTCACTTACTCACTTGCTCATGTTTACTTAGTTCCTAGTGATTGGCCCAATCATGTGCCAGGACCTGGGCTGGGCATTAGACAAAAAGATGTAGAAGACTCAGTCCTTCCTTCAAAGACATAAGCGAAAAGACAGTGACAATGTCATGGCTTGATGCTTTGATGGGAGAAGTCCATGAGATCCCTAACTCAGCCCAGAGGGATCAGGAAGGCTCTCCAGAGGAGGTGACCTTTCAAGAAAGTAGAAATTAAGCAGGCCCTTGGGTGCTCAAGAAGAGTGTTCAGGAAGCAGAGGGGCAGCACATGCAAAGGAGCTGGGGGATAAAGAGGACACGAGGGGAATGCATACATCACCCACTGCCAGGGGCAATGGTGGTGAGGCATGGCTGGAGGGGTCACGTCACCTAGGAAGCCTGGAAGCCATGCTTGGATGGTTTCCTGGCTGAGGTGAGGAAGGGATGTTGGCCCTGCTATCTCATCTGTCAGAGGCATTGAACTGTGACTTCAGTGGCCTGGGGAAGTTCAAGGTCTCCGTCTGGGTTGGGGGAGGTGGAAACCATCTCACCAGAGCTGGCAAAGATCAACTGAGAACCTCGGGCCAATGCCTGCCCCTCATGGCAGCAGCCACGAAGTCCTTCTGCTCCGAAGGCCTGAGTAGGCCCTGTTCCTTTATTTATGGGCTGTGTGAGCAATTTGCTCCTTGCTGGCCGGCTGGCTGGGTGTGTGATGCGGGGATTACTCACGCCCCAGTTGTGGTCCGGCCTCTGCAGGCTGCGGGGTAATGAGTGAGGTAATTAAGTGTAAAAGACAGGAGCGAGCAAGGGAGGGCTGAGGGGGGGCGAGCAGTCACTGGCTCTTTTCAGGAGCAGAGGAGTGAGATAATGTAGGATAATAGCCCAGCCAGGCCCTGCCCAGGCAGCCCGGCCTGTGCCGAGAGGTGCCCCCCAAACGGCCAAGACAATTCAGTCTTTTCAGGGAAAATGGGGAGGCTCAGGCAGGGCCGGCTCCCGGGGACAGCTGTATGGAAATGACAGCTCCTCTCCTTGGTCCTTTCCTGTGTTGGCTGAGGGTGGGGAACAGACGCCTTTGGCTGGGGATGAGGCTGAGAAGAAGTAGATAGATCCAGGGAAGTGGGTGAGGCAAGGTGAGGGGTCCATGTGGGGCTGGACGCTTGAGCTTGGGTGGGAGAGGAGAGATACTGAGAGCAGTAGGTGAGCTTGTTAGTGGCTCCAGAGTCTGGCTCACTCTTGACTAGCTGCATGACATCGGCTTAGCTGTGCTCCCTCTTTGGGCCTCAGGGCTCTCATCTGTAAAGTGGGACTGTCAGAACATGGAAGTTTGGAGGATTGGCACAATGGTGCATAGCACCGAGCACACAGTGGGTGCCCCACACATTCTAGATACAGTTGACTCCAGAATCCGAGGGCATTGGTCATTCATTCATTTATTGCACAAATATTTATCGAGTGCCTACCATATTCTAGTGGTTCCTGGTACTGGGAAAATAGCAGTGACTAGAACAGAGTCTCTTTCCTCTTCTAAGAGAGGAGACAGACCATACAGGCATTAAACACATAAGATTACATCAGTGATCCCACTTGTGAACATTTATTGTATGGATGTGTTTAGACGCATGTGAAATGAATACATTCAAGTTTCCTTATTGCAGTTTAGTTTGGCTTAACAAAAATCAAGATGCAATCTACAGGTCTACTGTTACCAAACTGATTAATAAATGGAGTAGCCAAAAGAATATTATACAGACACAAAAAGGATGAGACCACTTTTTATATACAAATACAGAAAGATCTCCTAGAAGTATTGACAAGTAAAAGGAATATAAGGAATATTTTGGGTTAAAGGGGGGAACTAAAAAATATCTTTATATTAGCTTGTGTATATAACAAACCAATAACACCTGTCTCCTATGGAGAGGAGTAAGATTAGAATGAGAGAGCCAGGGCAGTCATGGAGACTTCATTGTATACTTTTGCGCATATATATATATATATATATATATATACACACACACATTTAAAGATTTTATTTACCCATTCATGAGAGACACAGTGAAGCAGAGACATAGGCAGGAGAAGCAGACACCCCATGGGGAATCCAGTGTGAGACTGGATCCCAGGACCCGGGATCACGACCTGAGCCAAAGGCGGACGCTCAACCACTCAGCCCCCCAGGCGCCCCTTTTTCTATAGTTTTGTACCAAGTGAATGTATTACTAGTTCAAAACAAATTCAGCTTTCTATTTCTTCCTCTTCCCTCTGTTTCTCAATATTTGTTGGAAGTGAAGGGTAGGGTGTGGGGTCAAATAGGGAAGGCAACTGAGTGAGGCTGTGGCTCTGTGGGATAGGGGATTGAATAAATAAATAATATATTGAGGAAAATGAGAGCCAGGTTTCTCACTGTCAGAGAAGAGAATTGCACATATGGAAATAGCAAAGGCTACAGTGACCTCTGTGGTGCTGGAATGGAGTTGGAGGGATTGGGGTGAACTCATGGGTTTGGACACATATAGACAGATAAGCAGAGATGCATATGCGCATGCATGTGTGTGCATTTCTCAGCTCTGTCCACAAACAGAGCCCAGGAGCACTCATACCCACATAGCCATGAGTACTCCTAGTACCCAGATCCTGGTATCTTAGTATAAGTATAACATCCTCCACTGCAAGGAACCAGGACTCCTTGAGAAGAAGGCTGATTTGAGGGCTAGGGCCTGGCAAGTACAGAGTGAGCCTGAAGCATTTACTTGTGCTATAAAGTGAGTAGAAGGGCTCCAGTAATGCTGGGCACAGGTCAGAAGAGCATAGGAGCCACTGGCCAAATCTGGTACAATTTGAGCATCATAACAAATAATGGCAATGGCAGGTTATAATCCATTGAATAATTGGACTCTGGATCTACACTGGTATCATATACATACAGACATACACATACATGAAGGAAGAGAAAGCTCTTTCTCACAGTAGAATGTCTGGTAACAAATGTAGAGGGAAGGATGGAAATATTATGGTATAATTGACTCTGGCAGAATTGTTGCTGGGTGCTAAAATGAAAACTACTCTGTGAAAATTTGTTGGGGACAGAGTAGTTACATAGTCTTCAAATATCTCTCCACAAGATAAGCTAGTCATTACAAAGAGAAAGAGGGTAACTATATGGTGAGAAACAGGGCAGAGAGTACCTGAATCAAGTCATCAGAGGTGGCATTGCCTGTTATAGGACACACTGGCATGTGCTTCCAGGTGAGACGCACAAAGAGAACCATGTCACTTCTGTGATGTTCCTGCCAAAGACTCAAAGCCTAAATCTGGTCGGGAGGAACCATCAGATGAACTCTTATTGAGGAGCCTTCTATGAAATAACTGGCCTGTAATCTGGTGAGTGTCAAGATAATGAAAGGGAAGAGGAAACTGAGGGACTTCTAGATGAAAGGAGATGAATGAGATAAGACAATGAAATACAGTGAGTATTTCTGGATGGATCTTTTTGCTTATTGAAAAAGATGTTACTATTGGGACAATTGACAGTATTTGACTGGGGTCTGAAGATTCTATGGTAGTCATGTGTCAGTGTCAGTATCCTGATTTTGACGATTTTGCTGTGCTTATGCAGAGGATGTCCTTGTTTGTAGAAACTTCTTCATGTAGAAACTGGAAAAAAAAAGTATTTGGGGGCAATGGGGAATTGGGTCATCAACTTACTCTCAAATGGTTAAGAAAAAAATCTCTCTACACAAAGAGAGAATGATACAGCAAACTTGTTTAAATGTAATATTTGGGGGCACCTGGGTGGCACAGTCAGTTAAGTGTCCAACTCTTGATTTCAGCCCAGGTGATGATCTCAGGGTTGTGAGATTGAGCTCCATGTTGAGCTACACACTGGGCGTGGAGCCTGCTTAAGATTCTCTCTCTCCCTCCTTCAACCCTTCTCTCTCTCTCCCTCTCTTAAAAAAAATTTCAACATTTGGGGGTTCTGGGTGAAGGATATGCTGGAATTCTTTGTACAATGTTTGCAATTGTTCTATAAGTTTTAAATTATCTCAAAGTAAAAAGTTTTAAAAAATTTATTCAGGGCAGCCTGGGTGGCTCAGCGGTTTAGCGCCGCCTTCAGCCTAGGGCATGATCCTGGAGAACCAGGATCGAGTCCTGTTTTGGGCTCCCTGCATGGAGCCTGCTTCTCCCTCTTCCTGTATCTCTGCCTTTGTGTGTGTGTGTGTCTCTCTCATGAATAAATAAATAAAATCTTAAAAAAAAGTTATTCAGATGACACTGAAGCCATATAATGTCAGGTAGTGATAAGTGACATAGAGAAAAATAAAGCAGGAAGGGGAATAGCAAATGAAGGGGTGATGCTCCTCTAGGTGATGTGATCAGACAGGCCTCTCTGGGAGGGGACATTTGAACAGAGACCTGGATGGAGGGAGGGAGTGAGCCCTGTGGAGATCTGTAGGGAGAGCCTTCTAGACTGAGGGACCCATCAGACAAAAGCCAGAGTGGAGCAAGCCTGGTTTGTGTATTAATTTCTTTTTTTTTTTTTTAAGGTTTTATTTATTCATTCATGAGAGACAAGAGAGAGGTGCAGAGACACAGGCAGAGGGAGAAGCAGGCTCCATGCAGGGAGCCCGATGTAAGACTCGATCTCGGATCCTGGGATCATGCCCTGACCCAAAGGCAGATGCACAACCGCTGAGCCTTAATTTCTATTATCATGTAACAAATTACCATAAACTTAGTGGCTTAAAACAGTACCCATTTAAATCATGGTTCTATAGGTCACAAGTGTGGGACAGCTGGGTGGCTCAGTGGTTGAGCATCTGCCTGCTTCTCCCTCTGCCTATGTCTCTGCCTCTCTGTGTGTGTCTCTCATGAATGAATAAATAAAAAATCTTAAAAAAAAATTCACAAGTGTGACATCCTGTGCCATACATCATAACCTGATCATGGGAGTAAACACTATCACATCCACAGTCCAGGGCATTATATACTGGACATATACACCTACAGGGGGTGAGGAGGAGAGCTGGAAATCTTGGGGGACATCTTGGAATTCTGCCTATCATAGTGGGGGATTTGAAGAACAAGGAATCAGTGTGGCTGGAGAAGAGTGAGCAAGGGGACGAGAGGTAGGAGAGAGCGGAGTATCATAGATGGAGAGACATATATACACCGTGTGGCCCAATGGGAAACTGAGGTCCAGAAAATGGCCTTGTGCCTTTTGGCTCCTGAGTAAGGGGAGGGTCATGCCAGTTCTGCTTGGATTCACTCGAACTGAAGAACAACCTTAGGGTAGGACCCAATAGATGATTTTAAGTCAAAGGAGTGTATGCCCACGGGTAGCCTTTGGGGAACCGGTAGGCTGCTGGGCATGGGTGATGAACTGATCTACTCCATGAATTTGGCCTAGGAGGCCCAGTGCAAGAAGCCACAGGCTCTTCAAGGGCCCATGGAAAAGTCTGAAACTGGAAAAAGTTGCCTGGAAAAATTTATTTATTTATTTTTATTATTATGTTTTTTAGATTTTATTTACATGAGAGAGAGAGTACACAGGCACAAGCAGGGGGAGGGGCAGAGGGAGAGGGAGAGGCAGGCTCCCCGTTGAGCAGGGAGTGTGATGTGGGACTGGATCCCAGGACCCTGGGATCATAACCTGAGCTGAAGGCAGACACTTCATTGAGATACCCAGGTGTCCCCCAATTTTTTTTTTAAAAAGAGTAAAGAAACTTCACTGAAGTTGAGAGCAATCCGATTTAATGGTCTGGAAGTAGCATTATGTCACCTGATGATCAGTAACTAATTCAACTCTCATAATAGTTGCATATGTGTTATATTTCCTGTGACTGCATCTTGTTTCCATTTTTTTTACTCTATTTTCCATAGTATCACATACAGTGTACAAAATGAAAATGTACAAAAGGCGATGCAGCAAAGCTTCTCTCTACTCCTGACCCCTAGCTACCCCTTCCCCTCCCCCAAGACCAATTTCCTGTTCTCAGAGGCATTTTATGCACATTACAAGTGGTCAAGTATATGCACACTTTACTCCCCCCTTTTCACAATGGTAGCTGCTTTGCCTGCTTTTCTCCCCTTGGCAACACATATTGTATGCTTCCGATTGGCTCATATGGAGCTGCCCATTCTTTTGTACTGCAGCAGAGGAACCTATTATTTGAATGAATTGTCACCTTGCCACCTCTTTTCCTAACACCCTGAGTGCTCTTGGCCTCTCCCTTGTCCCCCAGGCAGTCACTGTAGCTCTAGCTCTTCCCACCGCCTCCACTAAGATGATAAGCATGGGATCTTGCTTGCCCAGTAACTGGCCAACAGTGCTGGGTCACACCCCCCAGAAGTGTGGGAGAGTTAAAGCCCCAGCCCTTAGGGCAAGTGTTGTCCAGCATTGTCCTCAGTAAGTCAGAAGACAGAGTGGAAGGAAGAAGAATTTATCAGGTGCCCGAGGGCAGGGGGCTGAGGGAAGGGGCTCAGTCCTGCCAGTTTGAACTTTGTTGCCCACATCTCCTGGGTACATGTACAAGTTTCTCTAGAATGTCACCTGGAATGGGATTACTGAGTTGAAGAGGAAGAGTAAAATAATGCCAAGTTGTTCAAAGTGGTTGTACAAATTGACCTCCTATCACCAGTGTCAAGGAATTCTGATTCCACATAAGTGATCAAGTTGGAATTTATCCAGCTTTGTAAGTTTTCCTAATCTAGCGGACACAATACGAGCTCTTAGTTTGGATTTTGCTAATTACTAAGATGTTAAACATCTTTGTATATGTTTATGGGCTGCTCATGTTTTCTATTCTTTATACCTATTCAAATCTTTAGCCTATTTTTCTTTTTGATTGTCTTTGTCTTACTGATTTGTAGGAGCTCTTTATATATTTTGGGTACTAATGTTTGTAATCAGACTGTTACAAGCTTTCCCCAACTTGTGGCTTATTGTTTCACTTTTTTTATTGTGAATTTTGAACAGAGTATTAATTCTAATGTAGAATTTATTAATATTTGCCTTTATGGTTTGGACTTTTTGTTTCTTGTTTAAGAAATCCTCTCATATCCAATTTTTCTACAGTGCATATGTATATATATTTTAAAAGGGACGTATTGTACATTCTATTTTGTAGCTGCTTTTCTACTTATTCGTATAGCATGAACATTTTTACAGCATCATCAGCAAGTGGTTGCATAGTTTCCCGTCACATAGACTATCCTATTTCCTGAATCCCCTGTTGATGAGTATTCACTTTGCAACTTTTTGCTCTTATCAACAATGCTGCCAGGAACATCTCGCAGCTGTCATGGTCCACATTCATGATGATTTTTTCTAAATAAAGTCCTAGGACACAAAATACCCATCCAATTAAAGGATAGATTTTACCAAATTTGCCAGAGGCCTCATTTTTCATTCCTCTCCCGAAAACAGTATGCTACTATGTTAAATTGCCCTTCCCAAGAGTGTGGAATCAGCAAAATAGATGGATGGCCCTGGGTAGGGGGTCCTGGAGACTGCATTTGGAGTGGCAGTAGTTAGCGGGGATGTTTGATTGCAATGGCATGTGTGGAGATGGTCACTCTGGCAAATACAGACTTTATTCACTTTTTTCCTTCCCACACTTCCATAGGTAAGACACCTTTATTAGGTGATGTTGAAAGGAAACAGCCAAGAAATGCCCCAGTGAGGCCAGCATTGGTGATGATTCTCTGCTAATTGTATTTGGAAGGGTATAAGTTGCTGCCTCAAGTAGATCTTTGTGTGTTGAGGGCTGAAATGTCTCTTAAAACTGCTGCCACCTGGGCTGGCACGTTAGGTTTTCAGGAAACATTTGTCCAGTGAACAAAGGAATTAAAAAAAAAAGTTCCCCAGAGAACTCTCAGCTTGTGAACTTGAAAACCTTAGACCAGGACTCCCATCTTGCTGGGGGCATCAGACTTTTAATACTTAAGCATTGATTTTAGCGACTGTCAACATATATTCCCCTTTTTATAATAATCAATACTAATTTTTATTAATGGGAGTGCTATATAGTTTCCCATTAGCATGAATTGGCTTTTTTTTTTTTTTAAGTAAGGCAATTTAAAGAAAAAATGTTAAGAAATTGAAGGAAATACAGACAGAATGCCACTGGAGGCTGGGAAGGTTGAAACTTGGAGAAACTCTGCTTTAATGGAAACCCCTTCTTCGAAGAAGCCTAAGACTTGGGTGGGTGGGGTGGGGGTAGAAGTGGGTCCTTGGGATTCTGGGCAGAGGGTGCTGGGGGCTCTGGAGGATGTGGCCCACACATTTGGAGGCCAGACAATCTGGGGAGGCCTGCCGCGTTTTTCATAAGAGTGACGTCATATTTAGGACTAAAAAATGTGTTTCCTTCTTGATGTCACCAGACACTCATAGCAACTTTAAGTTCCAGGCAATGAAACATCACTTTACACAGGGAAACTGAGCAATAGAGAGAAGCAGCCATTTGCCTGTGGTCATGGGGTGAGTAAATGGGCTAGGATGAGTTGGCCCTGATGTTGGGTTTGGGATTTGTGGGAGAATGTGTCAGGACTTGGACTTCTGAGACCAGGACACCCATGTTAAGGAGAACAATAGCCATTAGCATTTACTCAGCGCTTACCAGGTGCTGGTTCTCTCTGCTAAGCACCTTTGGCTATCTTGCTGAACACCTTACACTAACCCTATGTCAGGGAATCCATTGTGATCACCCAGAAAGTGTTGAGAAGGAGTTAATTGATTCATGGCTCCTGCTCTTATAGAAACTTGAATTCTAAGAGAGGAGAGGGGAGACAAAGTAACCATGGAAGGCATAAATGAATGAGACAATTTCATACAACGATAAATGCCATGAAGAAAACCAACAGGCAGTGTGATATGGTCTCTGGAGGTAGGGAAGAGACTGCCCCATGTGAGACCATTGGCAAAGGCTTCTCTGAGGAGGTGCCATTCGAGCTGCAGCCAGAATGTACTAGATTTGAACCAGGGCCATTTGAGAGCCCTGCTTATGATCCCAAACATACCCCAACTTCTGTCTCATGTGGATCATAGAATGCTTCTTCCAGAGATGCTTTGCTCCCTTGTTAAACATTCTTGAAGTTGTGGCATATGGGTCTGAATGTCTGGGACCTAGGAATGGAGGGATGCTAGAATAGTGGAGCCTGAAGAGGTCTTACCCAAGGGACTGCCCCGTCCAATTCCAGGGACTCAACCTATGTGGATTCATGCAACACTTGGAGGTCTGGGAAACCAAGTCCCAGAGAGGAGACGGGTCCAGCTAAGAGCCGTCGCTTGTAGCTGTGCAGGTTGTGCTGGGCTCAGGGGTGCTGAGCTGGGAACTAAGAAGCTGCCAGGAACCCTGTGGAGGAGCTGCCTTACACCAGGAAGAAGGACTCCCTGTTTCTAACTCACACAAAGGAATGCTATGGGCTGGTGATAGCCCTGAGCCCGGTGGAGGATGGTGGTAGAAATTAGCGCCTGTGTCACTTACCCTTCCTCCAGCCTGCTTCCTGAGAGGGTAGAAGGGTAGAACACGGCCATGATTTGAGGATGGTGAGGATGGCCGTGGCCCTCCTTGATTGCAGCAGGGGGTGGGAGGGGGGCTTTGCATGCTCATCACAGGCCTTATGGGGCAGCAGAGAGGAAGGGCTGGGGCTCCCTGGGGTGTGTGTGGAGCTGACAGACTGAGGAGTGGGCAGGGCCAGGGGCGGGGGTAGCCCAGAAGGGCCTTATCTCCTCTAGGCCAGTGTCAGCTCTGGTCCCCAGCCTGCAGCACATGCTGGGGCTGCCAGCCTGAGACTGGAGACTGTAGTGAATTTGCATTTATATTGGAGACTTCTGTTTCCAGGGCCTGGAGGGAGGAGGGTGGCCACTGTGGTCAGCTGAGCGAGATGCGAGAGAGGAGGGGCCTACCGCCCTGTCCTGTCGGGGTACAGGAAGTAGCCGGTGGGTTGGGCCTGCCTGGCCGAGGAACAGTGGCACAGAAGGTTCTCTGGGCACAAGGCCGGCCCTGACAGCCTGCTGGTCCACCCTCCCAGCCGCTTGCCAACATCAGCTGGGAGTTGGCTCTGCCCCACGGACCTGGGAGAAAGGTCATTGGCCTGTGCCAGCAAGGGACCGGGCAGGGCGGAAGCACTCCTGTGACTGTGTACAAGTGTGTGGCATCCCATCTTACCTTTTTCTCAACCCGTGGAGTTGTTTCAGCCAAGAAAACCAACGCTCAGAGGGGCTTACCGTGAGTCCAAGGTGAATGGGCTTGTGATCCAGGGCCCCCCCGAAGCTCCTTATCAGCAATACTCAGCACACTCAGGTGTTCTGGAAGACAACCCCTGACTTGGGAGCGGGGAGGAGTTGACATCCCTCATCTAATTTTGGGAGAGACGAAGGAGGTCATCACAGACCCATCGCACTGTTAGGACTGGTTTCGTGATGGCTTAGGAATCATGTTTCATTTTATGGTGAAGTCCGTGGTTGTGACTGGGTTGAGCCCGCATTTCCCCTGCCTTTGGAGAGGAGCTTCTCCCTATGAGATCTCATAGTGGGGAAGGAATGGAAGCAAGGAGAGAAGGAAGGCGAAAGGAAATGAGGGCAGAAGGAGGGAAATATGAAAGGAATGGAAGAAGGGATAGAAGAAGGAAGAAATGGAAGCAGGGGTGGATGGAAATGCAGAGAGAAGGGAGGGAACGGGGAGTAGTCACGAAGAGAAGAAAAGTCAAGGCCAGAGGGCGCCAGGGAGAGCCGTCTGGATTCCCTGCAGGTGTGCTGGTTGCCTTTACAGACCCAGAGCTGTTGGGAGTCCCCTCTGTGACCTTTCCTGGCTGTCCCCTCGAGTGGTGTTCCCCTCCCCGCCCTGCTGCTCCTCCCCTACAGCTGAGGCCTCTTGACCTCCAGTAGCAGGCTGAGCTCTGGTCCAGGTGGGGGACCAGTGACGGCCTCGCCAGGGCACCAGGGAGCAGAGGTCAGGGCCCCATGTGATCCTGAGGCTCAGCTCCCATGACTCACTCCAGGCAGTGCTTTGCTGCCTCTGGAGGGGGGCTCTGCTTTGCTTTCAGGTTCTCTTTACTCCCTCCCTCCTCCATCCTTCCAGACGGAGGTCTTGGCCCTATTCCCCCAGCCTGTGACTGTGGGCTTACAGCTGACAAACCTCCTGGTCCTGGCTCTCCGTCCAGCAGTACAAGCCCTCCCTGTCTGTCACCAAACAGTCAGGACAGCCTGTTCCACCTGGCAGGCTGGCTGTTGCCCAGCTTCATCTTGGGAAGTGAGGACCAGCTCTGACAACACGCTGCCTGAGTTCAAATCCTGGTGGTGCCTCTTCCTAGCTGTGTGGCCTTGGGCAAGACCCTTTACCTCTCTGAGCCTCTGACTCCTCATCAATAAATGGACATAATGATAGGACCTAGCCCTTGGATTGCTTTGTGGATTATATACAATCAGGCATGGGAAGTGCTTGGCTCAGTGCCTGGCATCTAGTAAGCACCCAAGACATATTAGCTCTTATTATCCAAACTTTATCTTTCAGTGCTGGTTCTGGCTTAGTGGGGCTACTGGGTTCTAGACACCTATCCTGGTGCCTCCTGCATTAACCCCTTTATGCCTAGCATCACTTGATATGACTATTTCAACACAAATAGCATCAAACCCTGATGTTATTATAGTACTTCTCCCAGTTACCATTTACTGGATGCTTGTGATGAGCCAGGCATCGTGTAAGCCATTTTAAATTATGGTTGCAAATTCCTTGATACTCTTCTCATCAAGAAATGGGGTCTATGTTCTCCCTATGATTGTTTCCAAGAACAAACTGTGGCAGAAGTGACACTGTATGACGTCTGAGGACAGGTTGGAAGTGGCCATGTTGGGTCTCACGGGACACTCACTCTTGGAACCCAGCCACCATGCTGTGAGGAAGCCCAGGACCCAAGGAGAGGCCACACAGACGTGTTCCGGCTGATAGCTTTAGCTGAACTAGTCTGGATTGCGAGACATGTAAGGGAAGACACCTCTAGATGATTCTGGCCGCCAAGCATCAACTGTCTCCAAGACACCGTAGAATAGGAGGAAAGCATCTCCAGTGTGCTCTGTCTGAATCCCTGACCCCTAAGAGCCTGTGAGCACAAGGGACTTGACTACCACACTGTGTTTTGGGGTGGTTTGTTACACAGCAGTGAGTAACTGGAACCACCACCCTGACTCACTGAAGCTCCACAACAAAAGGAAGTAGCTGTTCTAATCATTTCCCTTTCATATATAAGGGAGTGAAGTCTGAAAATGCTTTAGCAGGTTGCCCGAAGTCACAGAGCTCCTAAGAGGCAGAGCTGGGATTTGTGTCTGTGGTCTGACTCGAAACTGTGCACTGAAGAATTGCCACATCCTGCAAACCCTGGTGGGCCAGAGAGGTGACCGGACATCATCTCCAGGGTCCTGGGGGGCCATGGGAAGGCGCCGAGGTAGAATTTGTGAGATCAGGAGAGGACACTAAGAAGCCCCCTGGGGTGTCTTGGGGAGGGCGGGTAATAAGGAGCTGGAGGTAGCCTCTATGGACAGAAATGCCACCCTGCCATTGTCTTTGTCCTCTCTGCTGTGCCTGTCGAAGCTGTGAGGACAGCAGCGGGATCCCTGGTCTCAGGCCCCTAGGAACTCAGTACCTGTCAGAGCCGTGTCCAGCTGGGGATGCCAGCCAGTTGGACTGAGCTGGGCTGTGCCCTCAGTTGGGCTGAGCAGGGCAGCCTGGGCAGGGTCCTCTGCCCCATACATCTCAAGGTTGGCCACAGAGCTCCAAGATCATCTGTGCTAACGGGACGTGTTTGTTTTGGAGTTGGCTGTGAGTGGCAGAGAGCCCAAAAGAAGAGTGACTTACAGGAGACAAACACTGATTTCTTTTTCTTATGAACAGTCGAGAGGCAGGCTGACCAGGTGGCTCCTCAGTCCTCGGGGACCCAGGCTTCTTCTATCTTGTTGCTCCACCATCCTTAACACCTTGGTCCAAAATGGCTGCACATTCTCCAGCTACCAAGTCCAGATTCCAGCCAAAGGGAAGGAGGAAAAGGGAAAAAATGTTCCCTCCTCTCCTCAAAGATCTCTCCAGGAAATTGCATGTGGTGGTTTCCTTACCTCCTATTGGTTGGAATGGAGTCACATAGCCACCCGTAACTGGGAGTCTCTCTTCTGGGTGTCCATGTGCCCAGCTATATCTTGGGGTTCTAATACTAAGGGCAAGGGAGGTAGGGAGCATGGGGAACTACCAGCCATCCCTGGCAGCTGGAGGGAATGCTCTAAAACAGATCAGGTTATTTTATTTGCAGCTTAAAATCATTCTGTAGCTCCCTCTGCTTCCATGATCAAGGTTAAAATCTCCATTAAGCTCCCAGGGCTGGCTGCCTGGTCTCACCCCAGCCCATCTCCCCAGCCTCATCCTCCCTGATCCACCCCCAGCACTGAACTCAAACCATGCCCACCCCCACCCTCTCCCTGGGTCTCCCTTGTGCTGATTATTTGGGAAATCCAAATAAGCAGTTAATAGGTCTGTGGCTCTAAAACCCCTACTGTGTGCCTGGTACATCCACACACACTTTTTTATTTTAATCCTCACAACAACCCAGGGGAGGCCAGCATTATCGGGAACCTCCTTTACAGATAAAGAAACAGAGCGTGTGCTGGGTGGAGCCACATAGTGACCACTCTGCTGCATGGCCTGGCTGATGGGAAATGCCTTGCACGGGCATAGCACTTTATAGTTGGCACATCCCTTTCCCTTCCATTGTCTCATATAGTCCTCACAGCTACTGTGCCCCTTTTGCAAATGAAGAAAATGGAGGCTCAGAGAAGGACAGTGATTTCCTCAAGGTCACACAGCCACCTGCTAGCCGTGCCTTGTTTAGAATCCAGGCACGTATCTGGATTTGCGTATTGTATGCACGTATTGTATTTGCCTGTATCTGCCCCATCTGCCTTCTCTAGGGAGTGAGTGAGGTGGGCCGCACCCAACCTTCCATAGTCCTGACGAAGGTGGCAGGGATTTTAAAGTCCAGCTTTCAAATGGGGAAACTGGAGTCCCTGGAGGAAGAACTTGCTCAGGGTCCTACACCCCATCAGTGACTTGCTAGGAAGGGATCTGAGTTTCCTGCCTCCCAGTGCAAAGACCTGGCACACTTTGCTCAATTCATGCAACAGAAATTTATTGAGCACCTACTGTGTACCAAGCACTGTGCTAGCTTCTGGAATCACAGCCATGAAGAAAACAGGCATAAATTCCTGTCTCCTGTGGAGCTGATGGTCTAGGGTGGGATGGGGGAAGGGGAGACCAACACTAACCAAAAAGATCAGTAGCAGCAACTGTTTTCCCTCTTTTTTTCCTTCCTTCAACAAATATTTATTGAGAACCATATTTCTGTAAGACAGAGCCAGTCCTGACTCTCCTGGAGTGAGAGTCTAGTGGTGGAGACCGGCACTACATGAGGAGGCACATAAGGAAACAAAATAAATTCAGCTAAAACGGCTGGGAAGAAAACAAGGTTAAATGCCAGGGAGTGAGGGGCAGGGGAGGCAGTGGTGGTTAACTCTAGATGGGGTGATCAGGTAAGACCTCTCTGAGGAGGTGGCTCTTGAGCTGAGACCTGAAGAGTGTGAAGGGGCCAGGTAGAGGGAACAGCCCGCTGCCAAGATGCAGAGGTAGGACAGAGCTTGGGGGTGTGGGAGGGGCTGAGAGGAGGCCAGGGTGGTTGGAGCAGGGTGGGAGGGGGCAGTTTAGAGGGAGAGGTTGGCAGGAGGGATGGCTGGGGTGCCATTGAGGAGCACTGTGTAGAGAGAGGGATGACTGGCCCCCTGTGGGGCACTGCTCAGAAAGGCCAGTCATTTCTGCATCTGGGGGTTTCCCAGCCGGATCCCAAGGGGTGGGGGCTGAGCACCTGCTGGCCTGGCACGCCTGCCTCCACAGAGATACAGCCCCCCAGCCCCCTGCAGTGGAGTCCCCCTCAGCGGTGCCTCCACCTGCACAGCCGGGCAGGGCATTGTGTGCCGGCTCTGATGGGCACACCTGGTGCTCTCACTGGCCTGCTGGCTGCCTTGATTTAGGGGCTCGTCCTGGCTGGTTCTGGAGCCTATTCCCTGAAGTCTACCAGCTGGTACTAGGCTGGCTGAAGAGGAGGAAGCAGGCTCTGGGGGCGGTGGCCAGGGAAGAAACTTTACCGCTCATCCTGGCAAGTCCATTGGACCAAGAGAGAAGTGTCCTGAGCATCTTTGAAATCCTGGACCTCCCTTCTCTGGCAAAGAACCTGGAGGCTCAGGCAGAAAGCAAGGTTCAAATGCCAGTTTAGTTGCTATGCTTAGAAATGTTCTCTCCCTCTCTGGGCCTCAATTTCATCTGTATGACGGAAGAGTTGACCGTGGCTAAACTCATCATGTAAATTCCAGAGCCAGACTATCTGACTCTTCACTCTCCCACCTTGTGACTGTTTGAACTTAGCTAAGTTACTCAGCCTTTTGGTGTCTCTTTTTACCCACCTATAAAATGGGGGTACAATAAAAGTATGTACTTCAAGGGTTGTGTGTCAAGGTAGAGTTATGAGTAGCTGCTGCTTGGAACAGGGCCTGCCACATGCTAAGTGCTATATATTTTAACTCTGATTGTTACTGCTATTCAAATCTTTGGAGAATGTTGTACTAGAAAGACTTGCTGGAAATAAGTAAGTCCGTTTGTTTGTAAACTTTTGGTCTTTGTTTTTAACAGAGAAGCTCTGCATTGCTGAAGAGAAATTTTACTCAGAGCCCCAGCTGTTCCGAAGGGATGGAAGGGGGGGCACCCGCCCCACCTGCTCCACCGTCTCTGTGTCTGCAGCCCCCAAGGGGGCTACTGGAGCATAATTTGAAAACCCTTGCTCAGTTTGTCTCCTTCGGCTCACAGTCAGGGAAACTGAGACTCAGACAGAGGCAGGGACTAGCCCAGGCCCCACAGGGAGTGAGTTGCCCAGCCTAGCTTAGAACTCAGATTTCCTGGTTTTCTCAATGCAAGACAAGGGGCAGGGGCAAGGAGAAAAGCGAGGACCAGAAGCTGCTTGGGGGACTGGGTGCATTGTGGCGTCAAGTCATTAACATGCAAATGACATGCAAATTGATGCAAAACAGCATGTTTTATGCTAATTTGCAGAGTCGAGAGCTTCGACATTTTTGGTAACAGGGCAGCAATCCTGGTCCCTGGGCATTGCCGAACACGCGTCCCTTTTTTCTTTCTTTCTTTCATTATTATGATCGGGGCCCATAAATCTTGGTTTGGTTGTAACCCTGCCTCTTCTTTCCTGCACGCCTGGCTCCTGTCACCCTCAAGGGCTCCCTCCATCTCTTGATCCTGCCTGGGCCCAGAGGCAGGCCTGGGCAGTGGGTCAGAGAACCAAGACTGAGAAGCCACCAGTCAGTGCCAGGTAGTGAACCCATCTTGGAAGCCACTTCTTGAGGAGTCTGAAGGGCCAGGGGCTGCAGCAGCTGTTCCTCTGTGCCAACTGGTCTGTGGACATTCGGGACACAGTGTCCAGGACCCCCAAACTGTCCCTAAATCCAGGTTTGGTGCTTCCCCTGAGCTCTCATGGCCACCATGTCTTCTGTGCCATTTAGGGTTGGCCTGCCTCACAGGACGAGCCGCCTAGGGCGGGCAGGGTCTTCTCCTTTACTTATCAGGACACCCAGTGCCAAGGCCACAGGTTTAGGACATGTTTGGAGTTTGGGGACTGAATAAATATGTGGAGATCTGACAGTGTACCTGGTGGTGAGCTTGCAGTCTCTGAAACCATGTAGCTTGAATTCAAATCCTGACACCGGTCCTTTTTGAGAAAATAGTAGTACTTATCATAGCTAACATTAATTGAGCAACCTACCACATTCCGCGTGCTTTGCTTTGTGCTTGCTGTTTAATGCTCTCGCTGATAATAGTATCCTGTAAGGTGGGATACTATGGCTCCCTTTTTATGAAGGAGAGGTTACATGACTTGTCCAAAACTATGTGTCCAGGGAAATGACTAAAAAGGCATTTATATTTGCTAAGAATGAGTTCCTCACCAGGCAGTGGCTCTGAGCCACTTGTCAAAGCTGCTCTTACAAGGTACCATACCTCTACCTATGCTATCAGCCAACCTTTCAACAATGTTAGACTTTACCCAAGACCTGTGCTCCTGGAAAACAGTGATGGTTAAGAAATTCCTCTAACCTTTTGTTTTCTGAAATCCCACTACTCTTCTGCGTTCAGAGCAGTGGTTTACCACAAGCAAACACCTTCCTCATGTGATTCACGTAGACTTGTCCATCTTTCTCATGACTGTCCTAAGACTCGGATGACTTCCTTGTTTGCCTGTGACCTTTCCTTTTTTTACCTGAACCTCCTGTTAAAGACAAAGACCCTCCTCTTCCCATTCTTTATCTCATGGTTGATTAGTTGAGATTAGAGCTGTTTGTCCCATCTGAAAGGAGAAGCAAACATTTCCTGTTCCGCTGACCAAGGAGCCTTCCCCCATTGCAAGACAATCCAAGGTCTAAATTCCCCACCTGTAACCTGTGTGCTCCTCCCGGCAGGTCTAAGGCAAATGTGCCCTGGCTGGACACCTTGATCCTGGGATCTCTGGTGCCCTCTGTACTGCAATAGCTTGGGTAAAGCCCTCCCCTCCCCTGCATTGTCTGCTGGTGTATTTTGTCTTTGACACTTTCCACGGTGACATTTTCCACCTAGGGCTCTGACCCTCTAAGGGTCCTGTGTGTGACCTTGGAGCAAGCACTTCCTTAGCGTCTCTGTGCCCCGGGCTCCTCCACTGCAAAACGGGATGCCCAGCTCACTAGCCCTACCTCCTCAGGTTGTGAGACCAAAGAAGATCACACCAGGAAGCGCTTGGCGCGGTGCCCGGCACAGAGCGAGCGCTCCAGAAATGTCAACCATTGTGCGCTCAGGAGAGGGACCCGGACGGGGCCCGCGGGCGGAAGTGGGGGTCGAGAGCACGCCGGAGACCTCCGCTCCCCTCCGCGCTGGGGCGGGGGGCGCTGTGTGCCCGCTCTCCCCCTCCCCCGGCCGCCTGCCCCCCGATCGCAAGCTCGGGCGGGGGACACACTCCTCACTCCTCCCTTCCTCGCCGCCAGCCTTTGATTGTGGCGAGCAGCGAGTCGCGGAGCAAATTAACTTTTTGCACACTTCATTATGCGCCGCCCCGCGTCCCCAGGGGCCGCGGCCCCGCCCCCGCCCCGCGCCGACAACTTGATTGGGCAATTAATCTTCGCGCCCCCCGCCCCCCCGCGCGGCCCCGGGCCTTTGTGCGCCTGCACGCGGGCCGCGGGTGCCCGCCCGGCCGCCCGGTCTGCTCGCGCTGATAAGGCGCCCCGCGCCGCCGGCCCCGCCTTTGTCAGGGCTCCGGGAGGCCCGGCCGCCGCGCTGCCGTCTCGCACCCCGTCAGCGCGCCCCCGCCCCTTCGGCTCGGTCCATCTGTTTGAGCTGCACAATCCTCCAGCGGCCGGGGGGCTGGGGGGAGGGGTCTCGCTCCTGGGCAGGGAGCCAGCACCCCCACTCCACCCGGCCGCCCCATGTGTGAGGAGTGACGCCCCCGAGCCCCCGAGACACACACACACACACACACACACACGCACGCGCTCGCGGGGCCGCCCAATTAAGCAGCGCGGTGATAATTAAGAAGGGGGCTGCGAAGCGCAGCGGCAGTCTGAGGAATGGGGGGGGGCTTCCCATCAGTGTCCCAAAAAAAGAGGGGACCCGCCACCCATCCTGTTGTCGTTACCCACCCCAGGTGTGTAACGCCTGGTTCTTAGCTTGAGGGTCTGCAGGCTTCCATGGCTAGAGTGGAAGTTTGGGGGGGAGGGGGAGAGTCCCTGGGAATTTGCCTGATAAATCGGGCCTCTTTGTGCAATTTCCTGGGGTTTTGCCAGTAGTTGACCCAGCCTCTGAAAAGGCAGCCTGATTCCGATAATGTTGAGAACCCGGGTCCTAAATGGGAAGTAAATCTGGGGCCCTTGTAGAGGCCCATGACAAGGGGTTCAGAATGGGGGTTCAGAGAAATGCTCCCCACTCACTCCCTGAGTGTCAGGGAAGGACTCTGTGCCCTGGGGTGGTGGAGGTGATGGGTGGGGACCAGGTTGGCACAGCACTGCGCACACAGAGCGTGCTCACAAGTGTTGGTTCTTGGTATTTTCTGTGGTTTTCCCTGGATGGGCACAGGACCACAGTTGAAAACTGATGGGTGAAAGATGATGTTGGAAACAGGCCCTTGAGTTTCATCACTCTCCTGGGCAGTGGGGTAGAGTGGTGCCTGGGCATGGGCTCAAAATGTGGGGTCTCTGCAGAGCTTGGGGCTAGGAGTGGGGGTGTGGGGGGCAGGGAAGTGTCTGTGGTCCTTGGGAAGTGTCTGCACCAGCATGCCAGTGCGTATGCAGAGGATGCCCAGCCTTCACTAGTGCTCCCAGAGTCTGTGACCACAGGTTGGAAGAATCCCTGTGCATGGGGGCTGAAGAAGTGGCTTCATCTGTGCAGTCCACCAGCAACGTGGATGGAAAACTTGGTGTGGGCAGAGTCCACAGCTGCACCACTCGGTGAGGACAGCATGAGCAAAGCAGAAGCTGTTTGCTGTCCTCACCGACTCACAATCTGGTTTGGGAGATGGATAAAAACATAAGTTGGGACGTTCAGTGAGTGACAAGCACTGTAGGTAGAAGCAAAGCAGAACAACTGATGATGTGTGCAGACTCTACTTGCTGGACACCCCCTACCCTGACCCCAGCAGTGAAGGCTCTTCTCCTGAGCCAAGAGCTCTACACCCTGTGCACCTTACCTCCTACTTCCTAGGACCCAGCTTGCCTAGCCAGTATGGGGCCATGGGGCAGGGTTCCCTGGGATGATGGGCAGGCCTCTCCCCCTTATTCCTGTGGAGCTGGTAGTGGTGGCTCCCTCTGATAATGACAGCCTCCAGTCTTGCGTGACTGAAAGGCCTCACGGGCCCACTGTCCAGAAGGGGCCTCGTGAGCAGGAGCTGAATTAAAATGGAGAAATAAGAAATACAGCTTCCCTCCCCACCCCCACCCCCTCGCTCCCCTCATTCCCACAGCCCCTGAGGCCATGGGTGGATAGCTTCTCAGTCCCTCTGATGAGCTGACTCAGTTAGCTGGGTATACACCTCTGGATGAATGCCATTAGGGGACACTCCAGAACCAGCGGAGGAATAATAGGAAAAATGCTGTTTGACTCTGAACAACCCCCCTCCGAACCACACTCTCCCCCCACCCTGCAGGTTTAGATCCCTCATCAACCCTCGTCCCAATTCTGATGTTCTGGCTCAAGACATCCCCCAATTTCTAACGTTGTAGACTTTTGATTTTCTGGACTATTGACATTCTATGCGTCTTACTCAGACATTCTGGAATTCTGTTACTATGTTCTAGAATTCTGGGCCTCGTACTGATCTCGTTGGGTTCTAACCGTTGAAACCACAATAAAGACTACATGCAAATCATAGGGTGCCTGGGTGGCTCAGTCAGTTAAGCGTTGACTCTTGATTTCCACTCAGGTCATAATCTCTGGGTAGGGGATCAAGCCCTGTGTCTGCTTGAAATTCTCTCCTTATCCCTCCCCCCTGCCCCGCCCCATTCACTAGCTCGCTCTAAAATAAATAAAATCCTTTAAAAAACAAGACCACATGCAAAGTCATATAATACTAGTCATAAAAACAGCAGTTAACAGTCTTTCAATCATGTTTTTTTTTCAATCATGTTTTTATTAAACAGATTTTTTTTTGAGAATCTTCTAAGTGTCAGACACTGTTCTAGGCATTCTACAAATAAATTAATTAAAATAAATATCTTATTAGGCGATGTGTGTGGGAGAGATGGGTAGAGAGGGAGAGGTTGCAATTAAAATTGATGGTCAATTAAAAAAAATAAATAAATAAAATAAAATTGATGGTCAAGGTAGGACACACTAAGAAGGTGACATTTGATTTTCTATTTGTTCTTTCAATTATTGAGATTTGAAATCTCAGTCTATAATTGTGGATTTATTCCTCCTTGCAAGTCAATCAGTTTTTGCTTCATGTATTTTGAATCTCTGCCATTAGGGACATAAACATTTAAAATGTTACATGCTTTTGATTAATTGATCTCTTATTCATGATAAAATGACCTTCTGTCTATCCCTGGTAAGACTCTTTGCTCTGAAATTACCTTTGTTTGATATTAAAGTAGCCACTCAATATTCTTTTTCTTTTTTAAGTATATATTTGGATCCTTTTAGGAGTTGGATCATTAAGAGTTCACTATGATTTAACATTGGCCTTTTCTAGACTAGGTATTTGAAGTGTGCTTTTCTTTGCCTGTGTGTGTCTGTGGGTTTTTTTTTTTTTCCCATCCTTTTCCCCTTCCCTTACTGTTATGAGCTGAATTGTGTCCCCCCCCAATTCATATATTGAAGGCCTAACCCCCACTACCTCAGGACATTGACTATATTTTGTTGATAGGGCTTTTGCTATGGTAAATAAGTTAAAATGAGGCCTTTAGGATGGGTCCTAATCCAATCTGACTGGTATCCATACAAGAGAAAATTTGGGGGATGCCTGGGTGGCTCAGTCAGTTAAGCATCTGACTCTTGATTTTGGTTCAGGTCATGAAATCAAGGCTGATGGGATCCAGCCTATTTTGGACTCTGTGCTGGATGTGGAGCCTGCTAATGATTTTCTGTCTCCTTCTCCCTCTGCCCCTCCCCTTCACAGGCTCTCTCTCTAATGCATACATACATACATAAATGTTAATAAGAAGAGGAGGGATGCCTGGGTGGCTCAGTGGTTGAGCATTTGCCTTCAGCTCAGGTTGTGATCCTGGGGTCCTGGGATCAAGTCCTGCATCAGGCTCTTTGCAGGGAGCCTGCTTCTCCCTCTGCCTCTCTCTCTGTGTCTCTCATGAATGAATAGATAAAAATCTTAAAAAAAAAAAAAAAAGAAGAGGAAATTTGGACGCACAAATAGACACAAGGATGTGTGCAGAGGAAAGACCATATTAAGACACAGTGAGAAGGTGGCCATCTGCAAGCCAAAGAGACCCAAGAAGAAACAAACTATTGATATTTTGATCTTGGGCTTCCAGCCTGCATAAATATGAGGAAATAAGTTTCTGTTGTTTAAGCCACTTAATGTTCTTTTGATTAGTGCTAGCATGATATGTTTTTTTTTTATCCTTGTACTTTTAACTTGTGTCTTTATATTTAAAGTAGTTATTTTGTTTTTTGTAGGTGACACATATTCGGGTCCTTTAAAAAAATCCAATCTGACAGTCTCTACTTTTTAATTGGGGATGTTTAGACCATTTGCATTTAATGTGATTATTGATATGGTTAGATTTAAGTCCATTTGTTTGCTCTCTATTTGTTTTCCATTTGTCCTATCTGCTGTTCATTTCCTTTTTCTTATTTTTCTGCCTTATTTTTGATTAATTGAGCATTTTTTATTATTCCATTTTACCTCTTTTGTTGGTTTACTAGCTATAGTTCTTCATTTTGTTATTTCAGTGTTTCCATTAGGATTTATAGTATATACCTCTAACCAACCTTAGCCTATGGTCAAGTGATATTATACCACTTCATGTATAGTATAAGGACCGTATAATAGTACATTTCCTTTTCCTCCTGATTTTGGTTTTGTTGTCCTACATTTTACTTATGTAGATATTACAACTTCACAAAATATTATTGTTGTTTAAACAGTAAATTGTCTTCTAAAGACATTAAAATAATAAAAACTTATATATTTGCTCATGTAATTTTTTAAAAAGATTTTATTTATTTATTTATTTATTTATTTGTTTATTTATTTATGAGAGACACAGAGAGAGGCAGAGACACAGGCAGAAGGAGAAGCAGGCCCTTCACAGGGAACTCGATGAGGGACTTCATCCCAGGGTACCAGGATCATGCCCTGAGCCGAAGGCAGATGGTTAACCACTGAGCCACCCAGGCGCCCCTTACTCATGGAATTAGCATTTGTGGTGCTCTTATTCATTTGTGTAGATCTGCGCTTCCATCTGGTATCATTTTTCTTCTGTCTAAAGGATTTCATTGATCATTTCTTGTAGTGCAGATCTATTGGTGAAGAACTCTTTCAACTTTGTGTGTCTGAAAACATTTTCATTTCACCTTCATTTTTGAAAATATTTATTTAGTTATTTATTCATGAGAGACAGAGAGAGAGAGAGAGAGAGGCAGAGACACAGACAGAGGGAGAAACAGGCTCCATCCAAGGAGCCTGATGTGGGACTCGATCCCGGGACTCCAGGATCACGCTCTGGGCTGAAGGCAGTGCTAAACTGCTGAGCCACCCGGGCTGCCCTCACCTTCATTTTTGAAGGATATTTTAACTGGGTATAGAATTTTATGCTGACACATTTTTTTTCTTTCTTTGAGTTAAAGGATTTGCTCTATTTTCTCCTCTATCTCACATCCAACAAGAAATCTGCCATTATCCTGATCTTTATTTCTCTGTATTTAACAAATCTTTTTTCTTTGTTTTTAAAATATTTTCCTCTTTGTCACTGGTTTTGAGCAATTTGATCATGATGGATAATTTTCTGTCTCTTTTTAAAAAATTTATTTTTATTTTGTTATTTAAAGATTTTATTTATTTCAGAGGGAGGGAAAGAACAAAAGAGAGAGTGAGAGAGACAAAACGTGAGCAAGAGCACAAGAACAGGGGGAGGGAGAAGCAGATTCCTTGCTGAGCAGGGAGTCCAGTGTGGAATTTGATCCCAGGACCCTGGGATCATGACCTGACCTGAAGGCTTAACCGACTGAGCCATGCAGGTGCCCTTATTTCTGTCTCTTGTGCTTGCGGTTTATTGAACCTATTGGATCTGTAAGTTTATACCTTATATCAGATTTGGAACCTCTCAGCTATTCTTTTTCAGATATTTCCTTTGGGGACTTCAGTTACACATTAGTCTGCTTAAAAGTTGCTCCACAGCTCCTGATGCTCTTCTTTTTTATTTTTTATGATTATGATTATTATTTTTTTCAGATTTTATTTATTCATGAGAGATACAGAGAGAGACAGAGACATAGGCAGAGGCAGGAACATAGGCAGATCCCAGGACTCTGAGTCACCCAGGCATCCCTATGATTATTATTTTTATCCTTCTCTGTGTTCCATTTTGGATAGTTTCTATTTGTTATGTCTTCAAATTCATTCTTTTTTTTTCTTCTGCTGTGTGTAGTCAACCATTAATCCCAGCATTTTTTTCATTTCAGACATTGTGGTTTTCGTTTCTAGAAATTCCATTCAGATCTTTTAGTGTCTTCCATTTGTCTCCTTAACTTTTAAACTTACAAAATATAGTTTTAATCGTTCTTTTAATGTTCTTGTCTACTACTTCTGTGTCAGTTCTGGGCCAGTTTCCATTGATTCATTAGTGTCCTCATTATGGGCCATGTTTTCTTGTTTCTTTGCATACCTGGTAATTTTTGTTTGGATGTCAAACACTATGAGTTTTACCTTTGTTGGATGCTGTATATTTTTATATTTCTATATCTTCTTGAGTTTTGCTCTGAGATTCAGTTAGGTTACTTGGAAACAGTTTGATGCTTTCAAGTCTTGCTTTTATGATTTGTTGGGTGGGTCCAGAGCAATGGTCTGCTGAGGGCTAATTCTTTACCAAGACCTTCCTGAATACTGTAACAAGTCCCCCACGGGTTATAATTTTTTTCTATTTGGCTCTATTTTTGGTCCTATGTAACTGCTGGACACTGTTCTCTAGTCTTCTCCCATGTTTTTTTTCCCAAATCAGAGTAATTTTACTGGACAAAGCACCAACCAGTGCTCAGCCTAATACTCCAGGGGGTCTTTCTGCAGATCTGTGGAATCATCAGCTTTGCTCTAATAGAGTGTCCTGCAAATTCATTCTCTTTGGTCTTCCTGGAGTCTCAGCTGAATTTCTTTAACTCAGGGAATCTTCTGGGTTTCACCTAGGTTCCCCTTTCCTGCACTGGGATCTGGAAACTCCTCCCAGGCAGTACACTGGGGCCATCATAGGCCTTACCTTGTTTGCTTCCCATCTGTGAGAGATCATTATCCTTTATTGCTTGATGCCCAGTGTCTTGAAAACTATCATTTTATATATTTTTCCTAGTTTGTTTGTTTATTTCAAGTGGGAGAGTAAATCTAATCCCTGATACTCCATCTTGGGCAGGAGCAGATGTTGAAAGGGAACATTTGAACACAAACTTGAAGGAAGTGATGGAATGAACCATGACAATATGGGGGCTGGAGGAGGAAGAAGATTCTAGGCAGTGGGAACAGCAAGTACAACAACTCTGTAAATATGTGCCTGAGAGTGTTTGAAGAACAGAAAGAAGCCAGTATAGATGGATCAGGGGATGTTGGGGGTGGGGGCAAGAGGGAGACAAAGTGACAGCTTTTGTAGGAGCTTACAGGCCATGGTAAGAACTTTGGTTTTTATACCAAATGAAATGGGAGCTATGGGAAGGCTTTGAAAAGAGAGGAAACATTTTTTGACTTATATTTTACAGGATATCTGAGTTGATTGAAGTAACTGAATCAATTGAGAGATGCCATAATGAAAGCTTGAGACAGCTGGGAACTGATGCACTAAACCAGGCAACAGATGATGGTGACTCGGATATAACATTAAGGGGGTTAGTAACTAGGAGGGGGCTTGAGGGAGGCTCATGGGGTGCTCTTATGCTTCTTGATCTACTTGGAGGTTTCATCATGTGCTCACTGTGTGAATATTCATAATCTGGATGTACATGTCCAGTTGTGGTCTCATCTACCTAAATATAATACCTCAATTTAAAAAATAAAATAGATATGGGGTATCTGGGTGGCTCAATCGGTTAAGCAACTTTCTTTTGATTATGGATCAGGTCATGATCTCAGGGTCTTGAGAAAGAGCCCCATGTGGGGCTCCATGCTCAGCAGGGAGTCTGCTTGAGATTTTCTCTCTTCCTCTCCCTCTGCCCCTCGCCCACTTAAACATTTTCTCTCTCTCTCTCTCTCTCTTAGATAGATAGATAGATAGATAGATAGATAGATAGATAGATAAATTCTTAAAAAAAAAAAGTAGATGGGGTGCCTGGGTGGCTCAGTTGGTTGAGTGTCTAATTCTTGATCTTGGCTCAGGTCTTGATCTCATGGTTGTGAGTTCAAGTCCCCATTGGGCTCTCTGCTGGTTGTGGAGCCAACATAAGAAAATGATAAAAAATAAATAGAAAGATAAAATAGAGAGATAAATAGGGTGGCATGGACCAGGCTGTTATCAGTGGAGGTGGGAAGAAGTGAGTAGATTCTAAACCTCTTTTTATAGGGCAGCCCTGGGTGGCTCAGTGGTTTAGCACTGCCTTCAGTCCAGGGCCTGATCCTGGAGACCTGGGATCAAGTCCCACACCAGGCTCCCTCTATGGAGCCTGCTTCTCCCTCTGCCTGTGTTTCTGCCTCTCTCTCTCTCTCATTGTGTCCCTCATAAATAAATAAAAAATCTTAAAAAAAATAAAAAATAAACCTCTTTTATAGGTAGATCCAATAAGATTTGAGGATAAATCTAATGTTAGATGTGAGGGAGAGGAAAGGGTGCAGGATAGTGCCATGGGAGAGTTTGAGCACCTTTATTTTTTACCAGTGTATTTTGTGTGATGGATTATGGCTGCCTTTGCCTCCATGAGGTTAGAGTCTCCCTGAGGGTGAAACTAACAATGAAAAAAAAATCAAAATCAGGGGTTGCCTGGGTGGCTCAGTTGGTTGAGCATCTGATTCTTGATCTAAGCTCAGGCCTTGATCTCAGGGTCATGAGTTCAAACACCATGTTGGGCTCACACTGGGCATGGAACCTACTTAAAAATAAATAAATAAATAAATAAATAAATAAATAAATAAATAATCAAAGTCAAGGGGCACTGGGATGGCTCAGTCAGTTAAATGTCTGACTCTTGGTTTCAGCTCAGGTCATGATCCCAGGGTGATGGGATTGAGTTCCATGTCTGGCTCTGCACTCAGAGGGGAGTCTGCTTGAGAGTCTCTCTCTCCCTCTGCCCTTCCCCCTGCTCATGCGTGCTCTCTCTAAAATAAGTTAAAAAAAAAAAAAGAAATCAAAGTCAAGATGGAGAGAAAGACAGGGTCCTCACAGTAACATGTCAGCACCAGGATCCAGCCATACCTGAAGCCAGTGCCCTGGCCTTCTCAGTTATATAAAACAATAATTTCTATTTTTTTTCTTCTTTCAGTTTTGACTGAAGAATCCAGATTGATATGACTTCCTTGCATGCTTTACTCTATGTACACCATCCCGGGGACCCTTTATAGAAACCATTTCCTGTCCTTTTCAACACTTTCTTTCTCCTGTACTTTTGCTCCTGTGGGACTCCCTTTCTAGAATGCCCTTCTTTCCTTGCCTCCTGCCCTCACATCAAAATAGTCCTCCTGTTCAAATCCATCCTGACTTCATCAACTGAAAGTGGAACCGGCAGGGCCTTAGACACCAATCCTCCACCGTTGTGTGGATGGGAATATTGAGGTCACTCTGTGAGACATGGGCAGATTTGTGGCCAGGACTCCAGTGTCCTGATTCCCTCAGGGGCATTCTACAATCCTGCTTGTTCAGCCTTTTCTGTCCTTACCCCCACTCAGGGCTGAATAGACCTCTTCTTGACAACTTACATTCTCTCTCACACTGCTGGCCTTTGCACATGCCTCTTCTTCAGCTTGAGTTGCCTCACTCCTTCCTATCCTCCTGGCAAAGTTCCCGCTTGAACCTGGAGACTCTACTCAAGGATCAGACTTCTGGAAGTCTTCCCTTATTCCCAGGGTAGGTCAGTGTCCTGCCAGGTGCCCCCACGGCCACCTCTGGTACCCTCATAAGCCCATTCATCCCTCTGTATCATGGGTGTGTTTTGGGCAAGGCAACTGCTGTGGTTGTTCTGGCAAAGAAAGTTCCCAGTCAGCATTTGTTAATTGACAAACATGGATGAGAAAGGACATTTTCTGAGGCAGGGGTCCGGCCACCACCTCTTTCTAGCTCTGTGGTCATGGGCAAGTCATTTCCTCTCCTTGAGCCTCAGATTTTTCAGCTGTGAAAAGGACGGGACATCATAGTATTTAAAACCTCAAGCAGCTGGAATTTGAATCCTGGCTGTGTGACCTTAGGCAGATTACTTAAGCTCCCTGGCCTCAGTTTCCTCATTTGCAAAATCAGGATAATCAATGCACCCATCTTGTAAGGTATTTGTGAGCATTAAATTAGTGAGTATCAAGCTCTTCGAACTATATTGACATATCATAGAAGAATCTCCAGATGATAACCGTTGAGCAACAGAAACCCGTGCCTTCCTGAGAGGAGAAAAGAGTCACAACTCATGAAGTGCTGTATGAATGGATTGTGCTCTCACTTAGTAAGCTGCCTGGGAAAGGCTCTGACACTAACTAGGAAAACACGCGTCCTTGGAGAAATCATGCCACCTCTTTGGGCCTCAATTTTCCCATCTATAGAAAGGACGGGTTAGTTTAGGACAGTTAGGGGTTAGAGGCTTAGCCTATCTGAGGCTCATGACCAAAGCTGTGGATAAGTGCATGTCTGTCATGGGATCCTGGTGAGGGTTCCATGGGACAGTGTCTGCAGAGAATGTGCCAGCCAGGCCTGCCACATAGTGAGTGTTCAATAAATGTGCCTGTCCTTTGTGCCACTGTTATTCTGGCCCTCGCATTCTGGGGTTCCCGGAGGCAGCGCTGGACAGGAGATATGCCAGGTACCCACAAAGGAAGGTACTGGCACATCACCCCACTGCCAGTTTAGAATAGTGAAGGCAACTGAGTGAAGTGTCCGCCTGTCTCCGAGCTGTATCTGATGAGCTGTGGCATCAGGGAGAAAGACAAGGATCGTGCCCACTAGAGAAAGAACAGGATACCACTGTGCCACAGGGATGGGCTGGCGCTCCTACAAAGACCCCAGGGCCAATAATATCCCTGTCACATATGACCACCTCACTATTGTCACCTGCCACCTGCTGGGGCATGAAGTGAGAGAGAGCAAGGTCCAGATCCTGGCTGCTCCCCCTTCTTGCTGCGTGACCTCGGGCAAACCTCTGTACCTCTCCATCCTCCGTCTCCTCACTTGTCACATGGTGAGGCTTTAAGCATCTTAGCTTGGAGAGTATGGCTTCAGATCTGGGAGTGGTGACGACTGGCTTAGGCTGGGGCCAGGAGGCCAATAGCACAAACCATCCCTGGACCTTTTCACCAGGGTTAAGTGAGAGGCAGTTGGGAGCACAGAGGCCTCCCTGTAGGTCCAGAGGTGGAGCACAGACGGGCTGGCAGAGGCCCAGGGCTCATCTTGGGATGGAGACAGATTGGCAGACAAAGGGGAGGCAGGCGGGCTGGGCTGGGGTGCCTCTGGGGAGGAAAGGGAGAGGGAGGGTGTGGAGCAGGAGGGAGGAAGGCACGGCTGGGCTGCGTGCAGCCTCACAAGCCCAGGGCCTGTGAAGTCTCCAGCTGGAGATTGGGACTGGACCCTTCCCCTGAATGGGGTGGGGAGGAGGCCCTTTGGTTCACTCCTCTGGATTTGGGGGATAAATGAGGGAGGAACCCTGGGGGGTGAGATGGAGATAAAGCATTCTCCCCTTCCCACAAAACACAGCCTCGCCCTGGCCACGCCGCTACTGTGACACTGTGACATCTTCACAATCCCTCCCCTGCACGGCCATCAGGGCTTGACATTCTCACACGAACATGCTGTCGAGTTCCCAGGAGATGCTTCTACCCTGCCTCTGGGTTGCACTTGGAGAACTGCCGCCTATGGTGTTCTGAGTCAGTTTGGGTCCCTCTGGTTCGGGTGGCCCCTGGTGCATACACTGAGATGGAGCTAGCAGGGTCAGAGGCTTGCTGGGGCCAGGTGCCCGTGGAAGACGGCAGGGGAGAGCTTCAGCTGCTGTGCAGGGCTGGCAATGCCACCCAGCAGGGAGCTCTGAAGAAGAGTCCACCCCTTATCAGAGCCTGACATTAGGCAGCAAGGGTCAGGCCCTGGCTCCCGTGCTGGCTCGGACACTGGCTGGGATTGCCTGGGAAAACCGTGGCCCCTGGCTCAAAAGCTGAGAGGGATCCTGGAGGCTGTCAGCTGCTTTCTGACCCTGTACCTGAAGGACACGTTCTTTCTTGGAGGGAGACCAAAGGCCCCTTCTGTGGCTGCCACAGGCCTTTGCAGTGTGCCAGACTCTGGGTGGAGCATTTACCTAGATAAATGCCATTTTAGAACCAACCTGAGCACTCAAAGAGAGCTGTCTCCATTTCATAGATAGGAAAAGTGAGGCGCTGGAAGATTAAGTGATCTACCCAATAGCAGAGCCAATACTCGAACCCCTCTCCTGCCATAGTGTTCATCCCTTGCAACTACCTTGGAAGGTGAAGCACATTAGCCTCTTCTACAACTGAGGAATCTCAGGTATGGAGAGGTCAGTGACTTCCTGGATCATGCAAGTGAAGTAAGTGGGGGCTCTGGGATTTGAACCTTGCTCTGACCCATCTCTTCTAATTTCAAGGTGCCATCTGTTGAATGTTTCCGGGGGTGGGTATAATAGCAGAATCTTGGGGCTGGAAGGAGCCCCCCTAACAATCTGCCAGTGGGGCTAGTGAGGTCTAGCCATGCCTCAAATGCTTCTCTGAGCCCTGAGGGGCTCCCTGGTGTGTGTGGGTCATAGCCACCCATCATTCATACATTCAGCACACGGTGATGGGCACCTGTGGGTCCACCTGCTAACTCAGGGCACTTGTGGTCAGTGGGGAGACAGACAAGATACAAGGGGTCTACATAGACCTAGGGGCAGCACTGGGGATTGGGTGAGGTGGCTGGTACATCTAGGGGTGCATTTGGGGAGGCTTCCTGGAGGAGATAGCCTGAGAGGAGGGGAAGTGAGAAGGGCATTCAAGGCAGAGGAAGGAGTAGAAGCAAAGGCTTGCAGGTGGGAGAATTCATATTGCTGTTAGGGAGCTGATGGGGAATCAGCACCGGAGTGCTGAGATTATAGGGGAAGGTATGGCCAGGAATGAGGTGGAAAGTGGAAATCTGGCCTGGCCAGTGTGGTCAAGCACTGGATTTGAAACATGATCCCAACTCTGTGCAGGGCAGGGCCACTGTCTGCGGAAGAGCTGTCACCTCCAGGGCTCTGACTTTCCCAGAATTCTCTCTCGATTCTCTGACTCCTCTGTGGCTTCCACCCCCTGCAAGGGCCCCCACAATCTCTTCTGATTTTCAGGCCCTTGTTGACCTGTGTAACAAGTAGGGTTTTGTGCAGATGGCAGAGTGTGACTTCCAAGGCTAGGTCATGAAACATCTCTCAGCTTCTGTCTTGGTCTCGGGTTCAACCACGCTGGGGAAGCTATCTGCCATGCTGGGAAGTCACTCAAGCAGCCCATGGAAAGGCTTGTAAGGCAAGGAACTGAAGTCTCCCCTCCTACTGTGGCCGACTTGCTGGTTCTATGAATGAGCCATTTTGGAAGCAGATCCTGCAGCCCAGTCAAACCTTCAGATGAGTGCAGCCCCAGAACCAGCCAGCCAGACTGGCCTCAAATTCCTGACCCAGAGAAATCATGAGACCTACTAAATGATTCTTGTTATGAGTTACTGAGTTTTTGGGTGATTTGTACTGCAATATCAGATAAGGAGGGCCTCTCCACATCCTTCCTTGGCTCTGTCTGTTTTACTCTGCCTTCTGCAACTTGTTCATTCGTTTGATCACAAATATTTATTGGACATCTGATGTGTGGTGATGGGGATAAACAGGTTACAACAACACATCAGGCCCCCTCCCTCAGAGTCCCAAGATTCAGACCCCCTGGTTCTGTGATTTTCTAAAAATGGTCCATTAAGTCACCATTTGACTGTTTGAGCTGAATGTCTCAGAGTGACCTTTGGGGAGACCTAACCTCTTTTGAGAGCCTGATGAAAACCAAAGTCTCTCCTCTAGAAAAGTTCAGATACACACAGAATTAAATTGGGGCACAATTGAGAGGGATCCTAGGCTATCCCAAACCGGACTTTAGGCCCCCAGACTCTGAAGACCCCAACTGGCCCCCAGGGACATGTAGCACCCCAAGGAGGAATCAGCAGTGCCTCAGCCTCTAAGCTGCTGTTTGCTTCAGCAGGTCATGTAGCCTGTGTGGAGGGCTTGGTGGAGGCTGAGCCCTGGGCCTGGGCTCTCCCCTCCTCTCTGCTGTGCTCTCCACAGGCTGCCCCTGCAGGAGGCTGGTGGGCCTCAGGCAGCCATGCCTGGGAGACATGTTTAAGAGGAAGAGCAAGAGAACCCTTTGGTTGTGTGCAGGCCGACTGCCTGCTGCCAAAGCTGAGGCCTCAGCCTCGATGGAGCACAGACGCTAGAGGGTAGGAGTCTGAGGATACAGCCTCAGGCTAGCAGCTGACCCAGCGCCCCTCTCAGGGAAGCCACTGTTTTCTGAGGACCCACCTGCCCTGATGTGGGGATCGGGGCTGCCCAGTGAGTAATTCAGGAAGCAGAGTATGCAGCTTGGGGGGAGGGTGTGGGGAGGGTGGGTGGAAGGCGGCCCCCTCTCCCTCCTGAGTGCTTACCTCTCCCTCCTCCTTAATTCTCACCACCATGCCTTTCTTCCCATGTCTGCTTTCTTTCCTTCTGTTTCTCTTTTTTTCCTTCCTCTCCTTTTTCTCCTTCTTGCCTTTTTCCTTTTTTTTTTTTTTAAGATTTTATTTATTTATTCATGAGAGACACACAGAGAGAGAGAGAGGCAGAGACAGGGAGAGAGAGAGAAGCAGGCTCCATGCAGGGAGGCCGATGTGGGACTCAATCCCAGGCTTCCAGGATCATGCTCTGGGCCAAAGGGAGGTGCTCAACCACTGAGCCACCCAGGTGTCCTGCCTTTTTCCTTCTTTACCCTTCTTCCCCTCCTCTTCATCTTCATGATGATTAAGAGCATGGGTTCTGGCTGCCCTGGGTTCGAATCTCAGCTCTGCTACCTACTAGCTGTGTGTTCTTGGGCAAGTTACATAACCTCTCTGTGCTTTGGTTTCCTGGGCTGTAAAATGGGACACTAACAGTATCTGTCTTGGAGGTTTCTCTGAGGAGTTACTTAGACCAGGGCCGTGCCTCTGTGCTAGGTGAGGGCCAGCAGCTCTTCCCTCCTTCCTCTTTTTTCCTTACTGTCTGTGCTGTCTCCCGCCCATCCTCCTTCTCTCCAGGCTCTGCCCCGGTACTCACCGCTTCTCCACCAGGCATCTTGGGCTCTTGCCCCCACCCTCCCTGCTGCCCCATCCTTTCACTGTAGAGAGAGGAGGGGGCCCAGGCTTGGGGCCAGGCTGCCCCAGGAGCAGTTGCAGGGCCAGGTGGTTGGAGCTCTTCCCCGGGCCCCGCCCACCACTAGTGCGAGGAGCTGCCTTTGTGCCACCAAGTGACAGCCTCTCTTGGTGCATTTGGCAGAACCATGCATCTGGCCCGGGTACAGCTGAAATGCTCAGCCTGGCAGCAGCGGCCTCAGGAGGCAGGGTGCTCTGGGGTCCCCTTGTCATCCAGTGACATGGCCCTGCATGAAGGGTGTCCCCAGCCCACTGTGGCCCCTGAAGCCCAGCATGTTACCCCCCCCCCCACGCGGCAGGGGTGCGGTCAGTGGGCAGGCATGGTTAGCAATATCAGCCATCCTGAGTCCTTGCTTTGTTCCAGTCCTTATTGTGAGTGTAAATTCCTTGCATCTTTATAGCCGCGGATGTGTATCATCCACCATTTTAGAGAGGAGCAGATTGAGTCTCAGAAAAGTGGAGGAAATTGCTCAAGGTTGGCTGAGTGGATGAAAGGACAAGTGCAGGAGGGAAGGCATTCTACTGAGGAGGAAACAGATGAGTCCTGGTCCACAGACGTGGATCCGGGAATCCTCCAGTACCTCTCAGCCATCAGGCCTGTGGGACTGGTGCTCAGCCGTGGGGACTCCCTCCTCCTGCGGGAGGAGCTTAGGAAGAGCAGCAGGCACGGTGCTCAGCCAGTGTCTCGGATTTCACAGTTCTTTGAGAGTATTGTCCTTATTTTGCAGGTGAGAAGCCAGAGGCCCAGAGAAGGCAAAGACCCTGCCTGAAGTCACACAGCCAGTATATGTGACTCTGAAGGCCCACTTTCTGTCTTCCAAAGTAGAGGCCTGGAGTGAGAGGGCAAAGGCAGGAACATGCCTTCTACCACCCTTCCATTCTGTTTCTGCTGGCAAGGCCAGACCCTGGTGCCCCTCTGCCCACCATTTGCCGAAAGGCACAGACGTCTTCACTTTGTGCTGGAAACCAGGCCTGCCAAGGATCACTGTGCTCACTTTTCTTCCTTCCCTTGGCTTCTCTTTCCTCCTTCCTACCTGCCTGTCTACCTGACTTTTAAGTAAGATATAAAACAAATAAAGTACCTGGAGCACATACATCTAATGTGTGCAGTTCAATGAATTTTTATGCAAGGACACACCTGTGTGACTACCATCCAGATGAAGATAAAGAACAGGCACCAGCACACTCCCTCCTGCCCATCCCCCAGATAATCACCATCCTGATTTTTTTTTTCAATTGAAGTAGAATTGACACACAATGTTACACGAGTTTCTGCTCTGCACTATTCTGATATTTATCACCATAAACTTTGCTTGTTCTCAAAATCCATATAAGTGTAATCTAATCTTACTCATCGTGTCCATTGGACAGATGAGTAAAGTATAAACCAGAGAGGGGAGGTTGACTTGTTGGCATCTCAGAGCCCAGCGCCTTTGCACTTGACTTTAAGCAGAGAGATATGGGTGGTGGGCACTTGCTGGTGTCCCCCAGCATGCTTGTGCTTTGTTTGTCTAATCAGAGGAAGTACAGCTCCTAGCTCCTTGTTGACAGGATGGCTAGGTGCCTGATTGCTCATCCAGAGGGTCTCACAGGCATCCTGGGGTTTTCGCAATCCGGAAACCTTGAGGTGGGTTGGCTCCTTTTAGGAGCTCAGGGAGACGCTCACTGTCTCTACTGGATTGAAGAACGCGCCCCCCCCTTCATGTCCACCCAAAATGCCAGAATGTGACTTTATTTAGAAATAGTGTCTTTGCAGATGTAATCAAGTCAAGGTAAAGTCATACTGGGTATGACTACTAGAGTAGATCCTAGTCTGATGACTAGCGGCCTTATCAGGAAGAGAGAAATCTGGACCCAGACATAGACCTCCAGGGAGGACGCCATGTGGTGACTGGGGAAGATTGGAATGATGGGCCTACAGGCTCAGGGGTTCCAAGGACTGTGGGCAACCCCCATAGGGCCCCCACTGACACCTTGATTTCAGATCTCCAGCTTCCAGAACTGTGAAATAAAAAGTTTCTGTTGTTCTGAACCAGTTTGTGGTCCATTATTACAGCAGCCCTTGAAAACAAATACAACATTCAAGCCTGAGGTCTGGGATCTGCTGCCTTTGACCCCTACACCTGAGTGGTTTCTCAGGAGAGAAACCCCCAGACACACAGAGAAACTACTGAGGATGTCCCAGCAAGAGCCCAGAGCTCAGGACACAAATGTTTCCTTACTGGGGGTGGGAGACAGAAAAATACCTCTCCTCTCAGGTACCAGTTCTTTTTTTTTTTTTTTTTTTTTTAATTTTATTGGGATCCCTGGGTGGCGCAGCGGTTTAGCGTCTGCCTTTGGCCCAGGGTGTGATCCTGGAGACCCGGGATCGAATCCCAAGTTGGGCTCCCGGTGCATGGAGCCTGCTTCTCCCTCTGCCTGTGTCTCTGCCTCTCTCTCTCTCTCTCTCTCTCTGTGTGACTATCATAAATAAATAAAAATTAAAAAAAAATTTACAATGTCTTGAAAAAAAATAAAGATTTTATTTATTTATGCATGAGACACAGAGTGAGAGGCAGAGACACAGGCAGAGGGAGAGGCAGGCTCCCTGGGGGGAGCCCGATGTGAGACTCGATCCTAGGACCCTGGGATCATGACCTGAGCCGAAGGCAGACACTCAACCACTGAGCCACCCAGGTGCCCCTCAGGTGCCAATTCTAAAAGCAAGAACTGAAAAAGTATCTCCACAGATGACCCTGACGTGACACCAGAACATTCCAGAGTGTCACACAACCACAAAATGAACAGCCGGCAGCTGCTGCAAGAGCCAGCCATGCTGCCAGGCAGATGTGCTTTCCTCTGGCAACAGCTCCTCTTAGTTTTATTATTCCCATTTCACAGATGTGGAAATGGAGGCTCTGGGATATTATGTGACTAAAACAGCAGGAGTGACAGCCCAGGCTCTGGGACCTTGTGACTTTGGGTACATTACTCCCCTGCCCTGAGCATCCTGTTAGCTGAACCATAAGTAACAAGATGCTCTCCTGATGGAGTTGCCTTCTCAAACATTGTCACGCTGCATCTTTGTACCAGCCTGGGAGACAGTTATGACCAACCTCATCTTGCAGTTGGAAACCCCAAGGCTCAAGGAGGAAAGGGATGTGCCCCAGGGATATGCACAAAACCAGAGAGATGAAAGCAGATCTCATCTTGCACAGTTGTTTTGGAATTGGAGTTGAATTCAAGATAACCGCGTGAATGAACCTGATACCCAGTGGACGCTTAACAAAGGCTTGCTTGAAGTTTCACATCGGGTCAGTGGCGAAAGAAAAAATCCACACACAGGTCTGCCTCACCCCAGAGCCCTTTGCAGCCCCTTCCTCCACGTGAGGCCATGAGGATGGTGCCTGGCACAGAGTGAGCTTTCCAGAAGGGTTAGCTTAGTCCAAGTATTACTTTCAGAAAGTTTGACAACGTGAATCTTATGCAAATATAGTGAGCATGTGTTAGACGTTTATTTAACTCATTAATGAGGGAACCGGCAGGATGGTCAGGCTGGTTCAGTGGAGGACAGGATGGCCAAATTAGGTACAAAACTGGTTAATGTCTTACAGGGCAACAAAACCATAGCCTTAGCATTATTTTTAGTACAAGACAAAAATCATTTGCAACTGTGCATCTTTTATAAGTTAAAGTGTAACTTCACTGAGTGGGAAGTCTGATCAATAATAAACAGCAAAGTCAAACAAAGGTACATCTCTTAGACAATCAGGTGGCCCGGTTAGGCCGATTGGACAGTGTCTTAGAATGAGCTCGAAAGGGCACACTGGCTTCCTTTTGTCTCATGCCTACGTTTTGGATAGTTTTCATTACAGCTGTTATTACATCACTACTACTACCATTATTATGATTTCTCTTCCCTCTGCTGAAAGGCAGTTCACGGAGCTCACAGGTTCCTTTTATGGGACACACAGACCCCAAAGGCCCCTTCACAAAGGGCCAAGGGCAGAGCCCTCACCCACAACTGATAGTCTGGGACCCACACTGGCCAGACAGCAGAGCCCACCCGGGCTGAAGTGCGGTGACAGCAGAGGGGGCCTATGGTAGCGTTATTGTGTAAATAACCCTGCCCTGGAAAGATCTCTGGTATCACTTGTCTAGTAAAATAAAGCCGTCCATAGATGAGAAGTGGGAGTGATCCCATGCAGGTTCATACATGTGTGTATGTGTATTTGCAATGTGCATACATTTCTAAGCATAAATGCATTTCTACAAATAAGCATAGATACATTTATTTCTATGTGTGCGTGTAGAGAAAGCTCTCCGGAGAAATACCCGCCACTCCCAACTCAGTCACGGTGTGGGGGTGCGAGGCTGAAGGGGAACATCCTGTAGAGCCCACTGCATTGTTTACATTGGTTACCCCCACCTTGTTACCTTTTTCCTGCATGATCTCTAAAATAGATTAATACATGTACCCATACTGTGTATATATCAGAGATTTCTGGAAGCTTGTCCTGGGACTAGGAATGGGTGGGGTGCGGGGCTTTCCCACCGGTACCCTCCGTGCTCTTTGGCTTCTCATCACCGTTGTTATGTCAGGCCACGAACACCCCTCCGGCGCCTCCATCCCCGTCTCCGGCCGGAGCCCAGGCTTGCGGGCCGGGACCGGGACGCCCGCCCCCGGGGCCCGCGGGGTGAGCCGCAGGAAGGGTGCGGGCTCCGCAGCTGACGGTGGGGTGGGGGCGGGGAGCAGATGGACTGGGCGCCCGACGGCTCGGGGACCCGGGTCCCGTCCAGGTGGCTCCGGCCGACTCCCGGGCCAGCTGCGGGGGCCGGGGAGGGGCGGGCGGCCCGGATGGGGAGGGGACCCCGTTTTCCATGACAATGCCAAGGCGGCGCGTACAAAGGAGCCGCAATCAGCGTTTTATTGGTTCGAGTTAATTATCTGAGGCGGGAAGGGGGCGGGCGGGGCCCGGCGATTCCCCGGTGGGGTTGGGGGTGGGCTGGGGTGGGGTGGCGAGACCCGAAGGGGAGGGGGCGGTGGGAAAGGGGCTTGTCTCAGTCTCGGCGGCCGGGGGCCTCGGTGGCAAAGCGCCATCGCCCCCTGGTGGGTACCTCATTCATTCGTTCCCTCATTCATTCATTCATTCATTCATTCACTCGCTCACCCGTTCACTGTGTTGCTCTGCGGAGCATTGCAAGAGTTAGTCTAAGTGCTGAGAACAGGGCCCCGAGGCAGGTGGGGCACATTTTTTTAAATGCCGGGTCCTGGGCTGGGCACCTCTTGGTTGCCATTCTCACCAGCCAAAGGCTCTCAGGCTAGTGCCGCAGGGAGACTTAAAATTACAACGCAGACCGGCAAATGCTAGATAAAGGGCCGCATCGCGGGATGGGGAGCCCAGAGGACCTTCGGGAAAGAAGGGAATCCCGAGGGCTTCCTGGAGGAGGCCCGGTTTCAGGCAAGACCTGAGTGATATGTGGAAATTAGCTAGGTGAGGGAGCGAAAGGGTATAGGTGATGAGGGCCTTGTCACAAAAGAGTTCAGCAGGTGCAGAAGGCTTGCACAAAGAGTAGGTAAGGTGCACTCTGGGCAGAGAAGTTTGCTGGGGGAGGATCCTGGAACCCACCATGCAAGGGTGGAGCTGGGTAATGAGTTAGATAAGAGGGCTGGGATCAGATGAAAGCATAGGCTGTGGGTGGGGTGGCCTGAGAACACCTATGAGATCTCCTTTAGGTTTGGGGAGAAGTTGGCTGCCCCCACCCCCATCTAAATTGCTCCCAAATGGATTCGGACCTTATTATTATCCCGCCTTGACCACTGTCCCATTGTCTCCATGTCTCCTTTCAATTTGCCCTTCAATCTGCCTGCACGCTATTCCCCAAAATGACATTTCTAAAAGCAAAACTATGTGGTGCTACTTTTCAGAGTTATGATGCACAGGGTTTATAACCAGTGGCTTTGACAAAAAAAACCAAACCAAAACAAACCTTTAATAATAGTTGCTTAAGCAAAGTAGAGGCATTTCCCTTTCATGCAAATAAAGTCTGAAGGTAGGCCATCTAGGGCTGGCATGGTGCTCCATGGTTTGGAGAACTAGACTCCTATCTTGATATTCTAACCATCCTCAGTATATAACTGCCATTTCGTGGCCCGATATGGCTGCTCAAACACCAACCATCACATCTGCATTCCAGATGGAGAGCCTTCCAGTCATCAGAAAGGAGAAAGGGTTCAAGAAGGGAGGGAAGTCTCTAAAGGCCCTTTCTGGAAGTCACATATGATCCTTTTACTTAGATTCTATTGGTCAGAACTTGATTATATGGCCACACTAACCTGCAAGAGAGCCTGAGAAATATGGTCTGGTTCCAGGCATCATGTGTCCAGATAATAATTGGAGTTCTCTTTCAAAGGAAGATAGGGAGCCTGGATATTGGAGATTACCATCTGTCTCTGTCACACTCAAGAGTTCCACTTCTAGGAGTGTGTCTTACAGATGCACTCAGCCATGTGATATATCTACAAGGTTATTCACTATGGCATTGTTGGTGACAGCAAAAAACTGGAAACATGAGTAGGGGGCTTCTTGTTAAATTTTGGGACATCTGTACAAGGGAGCACTATGCAGCCGTGAACACAAATGAACAAGCTCACTATGCACTGATATGAAATGACATTTCAGATATCTCACTTTGGAAAACAGTTTGGCAGTTTCTTACAAAGTTAAACATATACCTACCCATGACCCAGCAACTATATGTCTAGGTTTTTACTTCCCACCCCACCAAATAAAAATATATGTCCCCACAAGGACTTAGGCACAAATATTCATAGCAGTCGTTTGTGATAGACAGCAACTGGACACAGCCCAGTGTCCATCAACTAGTGAACGGATAAGCAAACAGATGACTCCATATCTTGAGATATAACTCTGCAGTATAAATGAGTGAACTATTGACACGTGCAACAACGTGGAAGAAAGATCTCAAAGCACACTGAGCAAAAACAAGCTGGACACAAAAAACAGTTTGCTCTAATGATGCTATTTACATCAAATTCTAGAACAGGTAAAATGAGTCAAGCCATGGTGCCAGAAACCAGCTCAGTGGCTTCCTCTGGGAATGGCGGAATTGATTGGGAAGAGGCATGAACAAACTCGGGAGCTGGAAATGTTCTGAATCACGATTGGGTGTGGGGCAGACACATTCATTGCTCTGTATGTAAATTATACTTCAATATTTTTAAAGACTTAAAAACATTTTAAATTTATTTATGATAGAGAGAGAGAGAAAGAGAGAGAGAGAGAGAGAGAGGCAGAGACACAGGCAGCGTGAGGAGCAGGCTCCATGCTGGGAGCCCCACGAGGACTCGATCCCGGGTCTTCAGGATCACGCCCTGGGCCAAAGGCAGGTGCCAAACCGCTGAGCCACCCAGGGATCCCCTACTTCAATATTTTTAAAAAGCAAGGCGCAGAACAGTGAGCAAATTATGCTATATGTTTCAAATGAAAAGAAATTTGCTTGTATCTGCATCGAGTCTCTGGGACAGGCTGGTAACAATGGTCGCCTATGGGAGGGGAATGGGTGGCTGGGGCTGGGAAAGATGGAGACTTTTCTCCATATCCTGTTGCACCTGTTGACCTTGAAAGACAGAGGTCAGTGTACTATGTAAATAGAAACTAAAAAGAAAGAGATGGGTTATGTGCAAATCTGACATCGACAAGCCCCAGCTTTCAATCCCTTGGTGGCTCCCCTTTGCCATCAGGGCCAAGTTCAGAGTCTGAGCGGTCCCTGTGTCACCTGCTCCCCCCACCCCCGCCCCAGGCAGCACCCTCTCTGGTGGCTACTTGCCGCTACCCACAGACAGCTCAGCGTCAGGCTCTCTCAGTCCTTTGTGCCTATGCTGTGACCTCAGCCACTCTTTTCCCATAAGGCTCAGCTGCTGGTGAAGCTCTCCCCAGCCCCCAGCCTGAGTCGGTTCTCCTGTCCCCTGTGGTCCTGCTGCATGCTGCCCCACCTCTTCCTCATCCATCCAAACCACCGTGTTTATTGGTGCTGACTGTGAGCTGGATCCCTGGAGTCCCCGGAGACAGATGGGAGCCATCTTTAGGGACAAACCTGCTTCCATGTCTTTTCTCCGTCTGATAGAGGGCTTCTCTGGCCCAGAGATTCTGAGACTCCCCTCTCCCTGGGCCCAGCTCTGGCCTGAGGCAGAGCCTTGATAAAATGTGTTGTTTTAAAATTAAGTGCTTGCTGCTCAGAGAATATGTTTTATGACAAGGCCAATGGGGCCTTTTAGAATATGTAGAACAAACACACTGTTGTGAGATTATTGATATGTCTGAGTCCTAATCCCAGATTCCTGTGAATGTGGAAATGGGGTCTTTGCAGATGTAATCAAGTGTAAAGTCATGCCGGGTGAGGGGTGGGCCGTAACCCATGGGCTGGTGTCTTTATGAGAAGAGGGAAATCTGGACATAGACATAGTTGTACAGGGAGGTCTCTGTATGGTGATGGAGGCTGAGAGCAGAGTGATGGGCCTATAGGCTGATGAACACCAGAGATTCCAGGAAGCATTCTCCCTGGAGCCTTTAGAGAGAACAAGGCCCTGTGACACCCCAATATTGGACTTCCAGCCTCAGAACTGGGAGATAATAAATTTCTGTTGCCTTAACCTCTGATTTTGTGGTAATGTGCGACTTGAGCCCTAGAAAACTATATACACACTAAACTAGTCAATACCTAAGGCAATTAAAGGTAGTGATGAGAACTTTGGAAAAATAAAACAAAACATGGAAACCAGGCATGTAACAGGGTGTGGTTGGGAACAGGATCACCTTAGCCAGGGTGGTCAGGGAAGGCCTCTTGGAGGAGGTGATGTTTCAGTGGAGACTGACAAGATGAGGACCCTACCATGGAAGCAGGAGGCAGAGGTGCAAGGGGCAGGTGCCAGGCTCGGCATGTTTGAAAGCTACTGGAAGCAGGCTTGACAATGGCGAACACCATGCTGGGGTCTTTGGGGAAGTCCCCAGGACTGAACCAGGAAGGGACTGTCCTGTCCTTGCCTCCGTAGATCTCAGGACCTGCTGTGGGGCTGATGCAGGTCACCCCTTGGCCTGGGCCGGCTGGCAGCCGATGAAGGAGGCCAGCTTCCCAGCTGACACTGCGCTGTAATTGTGATTAACTACCGGGTCCTCTTCCCTGCTCAGGCCTGAGGCCGCGGGAGGGACAGCTGCAGAGTGAAGCAATGAGGCCAGGAAGGGGTTAATGGGCTGCCCCTCCATCTGAGCCCTTCACACAATGAGGGGTGGTTAGGGGGGCTCTTGTGGAGGCCTGTGGCATCAGCTGGGGTGAGTGAATGGAGGGGACAGAGGCCTTGTCCCTGGGGACAGGGCGAGTACTCTGTGGGGAGAGGGGTCAGAGCCCTCCCCCCTGCTGTTATTTCCATCCGTCCCTATCTTCCCCATCGTCCCCTCCTCTCCCCATCCAGCTTGAGCATCTCAGACAACTGCCCTCTGGGCTCTAAAGTGGGCAACATCTTCAGCCTCGAGGAATTCTGAAGCACAGTCTGAAAGTCAAAGAATTGCAAAATCGTGAAATGTCACCACTGAGGGGGAGCTCATTTATTCCTGTCGCTTTCAAACTTTTTGGCTTAATTATTATTAGCATTGGAACCCAGAGCCTCCGCCCCCACCTCATTTTCTCCCCTAATAATAATAATAAATAGTGTGTTGATTACATGGAAAGCAGCCTGGGCGCAAGCCTAAATCATTCATCCCCAGTTCTCACAAATGTCTCACTTACACAACCACCACCACAACCGATATATGGAACAGTTCCCTCACCCCCAAAAAAGTTCCTTCATGCCCCTTTGGGGTCAATACCCTTTCCCCTGATCCTGGTGGAGTAATGGCCCCTCAAAGACATGGAGCTCTGGTCTCTGAGTTTTGTGTTACCTTATTTGCCAAAAGGATCTTTGCAGCTGTAATCAAATGAAGGATCTTGAGGTGAAGAGACGAGTAGATTGGGACGCCTGGGTGGCTCAGTGGTTGTTCTGCTCAGGGTGTGATCCTGGGGTCCAGGATCAAGTCCCACATTGGGCTCCTGGCATGGAGCCTGCTTCTCCCTCTGCCTGTGTCTCTGTGCCTCTCTCTCTGTGTCTTTCATGAATAAATAAATGAAATCTTTAAAAAAAAGAGAGATGAGTGGATTATCCAGGTGGACCTTCATGCAATCATGTGTCCTCATGCGAGAGAGGTGTGAGTACCTGTCTGACTCAATTGGAAGAGCATGCGACTCTTGATCTCGGGATCATGAATTCAGGCCCCACGTTGGGCATAGAACTTGCTTTTAAAAAAAGGGACACAAAGAGGCAAACTTGCGGACAGGAAGGCCAGTGACCATGGAGGCAGAGAGTAAGGGATGTGGCCACAAGCCAAGGACTAACTGGGCCACCAGAAACTGGAAGAGGCAAGGAACAGCTTCTGCTATAGAACCTTCTGAGGGAATGCAGCCCTGCAGGCACCCTCATTTCAGACTTCTGTTCTTTTTATTGCCAAGTAGTATTTCAGTGTATGGATACACAAAGACTTATCTATCATTCACCAGTTGAAAGGCATTTGGGTCATTTCCAGGTTTTGGCAATTATAAATAATGCTGCTCTTAACATGTGCACACAGGTCTTTGTGAGGACATAAATTGTCATTTTTCTGGCGTTGATATCTAACAGTGGAATTACTGGGTCATAGTGTAAATATATTTATAATTCTACAAGAAACTGATGAACTTTTCCAATGGGGACTGTACCATCTCACATTCCCACTGGCATCTAATACTGTCAGATTTAAAAAATGTCTTGGCCATTTACATCAGTATGTAATGACCACAGGGTTATCACGAGGATTGAATGAGTATATTGCAGAGAAGGATGCCTTGCATAATAAACGTGCTCCCTGCCTTGGGGATGTCAGCTCTTTCTTCTGTTATCACTGTGGGGAGGCCAGGACATGAGCAGCGCTGCAAAACTCCAAAGCCAGGTGGGCCAGGTGGGCTATGTGGGGACATTGGGAAGTTGGCAAGCATGTGCACATCTGGAAGGTTGGGGTCTAAAGGAAACAGTGAGATAGAGGTTTGAGTGCGGCTGGTTTTCCAGGGAGTGCCCTGAGGATCTCAGAGAAGTGAGGGAAGCAAGGTCAGGCATTTGCGACAGAGGTCTTTGGCCAGTCCTGTCAAGAGCTCTGGAGCTGGGACAGCCCTTCAGAGATGTCATACCGTGAGACAGGGAGGTCAGGCCTCTTCACCCTGCAGTGACCAGTCTCTGGTGTGGCTGCCCCTGGGGGAGGGGAAATCTTAGGTACAGCAGCCCCTTCCCCCCCAACCATCAGCAGCCAACACTGAAGGCATGTGGGGCCTGGTGCCCTGATCTAGGTGACATCTGCCAAGGGGAAAAGCAGGCCCAAGTGGCCAGAGCTTTCAAGTTTTTAAAACTAGCTGTAAATCTAGATGTTGAAGTTGTCTCCTCATTTTTTATTTTTATTTTTTTAAAAGATTTTTAAAAATTTATTTATTCATAGAGATGCAGAGAGAGAGAGAGGCAGAGACACAGGCAGAGGGAGAAGCAGGCTCCATGCAGAGAGCCTGACATGGGACTCATCCAGAGTCTCCAGGATCATGCCCTGGGCTGCAGGCGGGGCTAAACCGCTGCGCCACCAGGGCTGCCCGTCTCCTCATTTTTTAAAGTGCTGGAAACTCTTTCAGACTTTTAGAACATGCTGTGAGGAGCTAACATGCCAGGCCTCAGGGCTGGTTGGGGCCTGGGGCGGCCTGCTGATGGCCCCAGACGTGAAAGCTGCTCTGTCACCATCTGACATCGTGTTGGTGTCCGCTTCCCCACCAGGTGAGCTCTCCAAGGCAATCACCTTTGAGTTGCTCCACACAGCCTCACCAACATATAGGGCAGGGCTTGGCATAAACTGAAAGGAAGAGAAAGTAGAAGAGGGGAGAGCCAAGCTGGGTGACTTGCCTCAGCTTGCAGGGTATTTATTTGCAGAGAAAGGCGTTAAGTTTTGAGTTGATTTGTTACACAGTATTTGACAACGGATACCTTACTCTGGAATGTATGTAATGCACTTTATTGCATATAAAGACAATTTCACACGGCACACATCAGATTCATCAAATGCTGTTGCCTCGCCCTTCAAAACATACCCAGAATCTGAATACTTCCTCCCACCGCCAAAGCCACCACCCGGGTCCACAGCTACCATCTGCACTCTCCTGGGTCACTGCCAAGCCTCCCCACTGGTCTCCTTGCTTCCCTCCTGCCCCTCCCTGCAGAGGTGGCACAGCCATGGGAGAGAGGACCCCACGGCCTCCGGGGACTTTAAGGAGGAGGCTTCCTTGGGGAAGCAGGAGGGGCCCTTCTGTCTCCTCTGCCCCCCACAGAGGCCTGGCTCCCCAGGGGGCAGGGCAGAGAGGGTGGTGTCGAGGCCAGGTGTGGTCCTGAGCACTTCATAGCACCCAGGGCACCTGGTACCTCTTACGGTTTGGAGTCCTCGCCCTGGCTAAGTGGGTATGTGACCGTGAGTGGGAAGGGGATGCGCCTGCGTGCATTCCCAGCAGGGGTGGGGTGAGGTGGGGCATGCATAGTGGTTTAGAGCACAGCTCTTGTGTTCTGGCTGTGTGGCCTTGGGCAATTTGCCTAACCTCTTAGTGTCTCTATTTCCTCTTTTATAACAGGAGACTAAAAATACTAATACATTCCTCATAGAGCTATGATGAGGATTTCATGAGTTAATAAGTGCAGAAGGGTTAGGACAGTATTATCACATGAAGGAATTACACAAGGGCTGGCTCTTAATATTATTACAGGCAAAAGATCAAATCCCAGCTCTGCCATGGACATGCTATGTGACTGAGTGCAGGTGACTGCCTTTTTGGACTCAAGTTTCCTCACCTGTAAAATAGGATCATTTTGGCACGATCCATAGGGCATTTGTGAAGATTCAAGGACATGGGACGGCCTCCCCCTGGTTCAAGGTTGGTTCTTGATTATGTAAGGATGGGAGCCTCTGAGTATCTGCCTATATGGCCATGACAGGCACTCCTGTGGCCTGGACTCATGCATCCACTCTGAACGGCGCCCCCTTCTGTAGGACCCCAAAAGATCGGGCACAGCCCTTCCTTTCCCCCTATTTCCGGCTTCTTGGGCTGCAGCGCCACCTGCTGGCCCAAAGCTGCATTGCATGCAGAGCCGACCACCTGCTTGGAGGGAAGGGAATACGCCCTTGAGCGCCGGGTATGTGCATCTCACACACACACACACACACACACACACACACACGCGCGCGCGCGCGTGTATATATATATGTATGTATACATATGTACATACATATATATATGCCAGGGTAGGTGTCAGCCTTTTTCTGTAGAGACTGATCCTCAAGGGAGGTCACACAAAACCAGCTGTGAAGCTGGGGAGCTGGGGTTCACGTCCACACCCCTTCCCCGCGTCCCACCTCCCCCACTCCAAACACCCTTCTACAGTGAGTTCAATTTCTGGACCCTCCCTGCCCCCTCTGCTTAGAGAGGAGCCAGGACCTGAAATCAGGGTCCTGGAGAGAATATCAGGTCTGTTCCCCCAGGACCCAGATTGAAGAAGGAAGAGCACTAGACTGGGAATCCCCAGGCCAGGGTCTCACTCTGGCTCCCCCAACCACCAGCGGAGCAACCTTTGCAAAATCCTCACCCATTTATTTTAGCCCTTATCATTTTGAATATAGTCACTGAAGGGAGAGCACTTAACACGGGTGTTAGGTTCTAATGTGAGGAGAAAATGATAGAAATAGACAATTTTCTAAGACTTCAAAAAATCCTTTAAATCACTCATAAGTACAGTTTTCTGAATGAGTCTTTCATAGTAGTAAGCACACCGGACATAAAGACGGGTAGTGTGTGGCAGCTGTCATATAGGTTTGCAAACTTTGATTTTCGATTCAGCTCTCACTCAGACTTGCAGGATTCGGCTTGCACACCCCCTGCATCTTGTTCACTGCAGGGCTTCTGTCCAGGCACAATAACCCACACTATGTACATTGTTCTCCTTCTCTCTCTCTGGACACACACAGATGTGCTTCTGAACTTATGTAATAAAAACAGCTAACAGTTATGGAATATTTATTATGCATCATCATAAAGTTCTGGGCCCTTTACCTTCATGAATTCATATCATCCTTCTAGAAATGCTTGGAGAAAAGTACCATTGTTACAGAGAGGGAAACTGAGGTACTGAGAGGTCAAGGAAGTAGCCCAAGGTCACACAGCCAGTGAATGGTAGAGTGTGGACTTGAAGCCAAGGAGTCTAAGACCAGAACCCACATTCTTTTTTTTTTTTAATTTTGTTTATTTATTCATGACAGAGAGAGAGAGAGAGAGAGAGAGAGAGAGGCAGAGACACAGGCAGAGGGAGAAGCAGGCTCCATGCAGGGAGCCCGACGTGGGACTCGATCCCGGGTCTCCAGGATCACACCCTGGGCTGAAGGCAGCGCTAAACCGCTGAGCCACCCGGGCTGCCCTAGAACCCACATTCTTAACTGCCATGCCATCTACTTGAATGGAAGCCCTGTGGGAGCTATGGGTACCTGCCTGTGTGTCTGTTGTCAGCCCACAAGCTCCATTAGGCAGGCTAGAACCTGGTCTGGGTCATCTGTGTACTCCCAGTACTGGTCCCTTCCAGCCAGGACCCACTCCGGGTGCATGCAGTAATTGTTGGACGCATGCACATGGCTCACTGAGCCCCAGCGTCTTCATCTGTCAGACACACATGACAGCACGTCAGATTGCTGGAGGGCCCAGTGAACTGTCGGCGGGCCAGCTCTCTTTAAAGACCCTCCGTTCTCCTTTGCCCACTTCCTATTCATCTCTGTCTCAGGCTTTTAGTCTGGCCAACTGAGTGACCTGAACCAACCTGGAAGAGCTGATTATGTGCATATTCCCCAACTCTGCATGCAGTAACACCGTATTTGTAGGTTGAAATTAGCAGCAGGGAGTGTATTTACACTGTGAAAATTGGTAATGGTACAAACAGGATAATTTCCCCTTAGAGATCTTAAGCAGTTACTACTGCCAGGAGAGAATGGATCCTCTAGACACCACCTTCAGGGAGCAGCACGGTCAAGTGATCACACCTATTGGCTCTGGAGCCAGACCACCTGGCTTCAAACTCCAGCCCTATCACTTACCGAGTGTGTTATCTGGTTCAGTTACTTAACCTCTCTGAGCCTCATTACCTTTTTCAGTAGGGATTCAATGCAAGCATCCATGTAAATGCTCTCTCAATAAGTGTTGTTTATTAATATTACAAATCAGCCTAGGAAGTGGGGGGACTTTCTTGTTTCTCCATCTGAGGAAAAGGGGTTGATGGGAACGGGGATCTGTGATGTCAAAGGGGAACCTCAGACAAGGGCAATGTATAACCCCAGTCTGAAGCCCTAATGGAGGGGTCTTGAACGCTGGCAGACCAGATCTTTGTAAGCCGGTACGGGCTGTGTGCATGACGACTGGGGGCCAAGAATCTCCTTCAGTTCCAGGGCAAGGGTAGGAGGGGGTTGCTGTTAGCTCAGAAGCCTGGGATGGATTTGGGGGAAGTAGGTGATCTAATCAACAATTCTCTCTGCCTTCCCCTTCCCTTTCTTGCCAGTGAGCACTCCTAGGGGGACGTTGTGGGGTTGGTGACATATGAGATGTAATGTATATGACAAAAATAGTACAAAAAGCGAGAAGGAATACAACTATACAGGAGTAACATGTTGGTATCTGCTATGAAGGGAGTATAAATCTGAAGTAGAATCTAACAAGCGAAGGTGTGTATGGTAAGCCTAAAGCAATCATTTAAAAAAAGTGAAAAAAAGTTAAAGAAGCTGGAAGCTTCTAGAAAACTTTCAGGGCATATGTCTAAGCATGACTTCACATCACACTTTTGTGAGCATTAAGTTAGTTAACCCATAGGAAACACTTGGAAAAGTATTTGGCATGCAGTAAGCATATAAATTTTAGTTGTTCTTGTTTTTTTAAAAATTTATTTATTTATTCATGAGAGACACTGAGAGAGGCAGAGACATAGGCAGAGGGAGAAGCAGGCTCCATGCAGGGAGCCCGACATGGGACTCGATCCCGGGTCTCCAGGATCACGCCCTGGGCCAAAGGCAGGCGCTAAACCACTGAGCCATCCGGGCTGCCCCTCATTGTGGTTTTGATTTGCATTTCCCTGATGATGAGTGATGTTGAACTTTTTTTCATGAACCTGTTGGCCATAAGTGTGTCTTCTTTGGAAAAATGTCTGTTCAGGTCTTTTGCCCATTTTTAACTGGATTTTCTTTCTTTCTTTTTTTTTTTTTTTAATTGAGTTGTATGATGCTGCCTCTTTCTTCCTACCTTTTTGCTGAATCTCTTCCAATTCTTAGCTTTTAAGGTCTCATGTCATTAGATTGGGCCTACTCAGGTAATCTAAAATAATCTGTTTTTTTTTTATTTTTTTAAAAATTTTTTAATTTTTATTTATTTATGATAGTCACAGAGAGAGAGAGAGGCAGAGATACAGGTGGAGGGAGAAGCAGGCTCCATGCACCGGGAGCCTGATGTGGGATTCGATCTCCGGTCTCCAGGATCACGCCCTGGGCCAAAGGCAGGCGCCAAACCGCTGCGCCACCCAGGGATCCCTAAAATAATCTGTTTTAAGGCCTGTAACCTTAACTCCATCACCAAGGTCCCTTTTGCTATGCAGTGTAGCATATTTGTAGGTTTCAGGAATTGGGGTGTGCGCATCTTGGGAGGTGCCACTCCGCTCACCCCTAACTAATATTTGCTGAACCCTTCTCAGGGAGAGGCACTCACTGTGCTGAGGTCTGGGAGGTCAGAGGTAAATGTCTGAGTACATTGCTCCAGAAAAAGGGTGGGAGGGAATGTCTTCCAGGGACCATCCCCCTTTTGGGAGTTTGGGTAGCTAGCTTCAGACTAGAGCAGCCCCTCTTGCTCTGTTTCTCTGGGTGGAGACTAGGACCCCACCCCTTCCCATATTCATATCCCTTCAGCTCCCATCCACTGCCCTGGGGTGGAAGGAAGGTCATTCTGTCCGTTTTCTTTTTCTTTTTTCTTTTCATTCTGTTTGTTTTCTACACAGACCTTATGCTCATTCATTCATCCATCTCCAGAAAATTCTAAGGAGACCAACAGGAAGGACAAATTGTGTATTTCAGTCTTCATGTTATCCTGGCTTTTTTTGCCCAGGGTGGCCGCAGAGCTCCTGATATTGTTCACACCTGCTGTGGTCCTTGCAATGTCATCACCCCCCCTCCCGCCCCCAAACCTCACATAGGCCAACACAACCCTCTACCCCTTCATAACCTTGGCCTCTAAGGTCCTTCCCTTGGCAGGCTGCCCCCCACCCCCCAGCGGCTCTCCAGGCTGGCCTCCACTCAGGCGCTGGATTGATGCAGACTGCTGCCCCCCCACCCCCCGCATTTGCAAGTGCAGTTTCCTCTGCCTGGAATGCACCCTCCTCTGCTTCTGGCTTTGCCCTCTTCCCTCCAACTGCCTGGAGATACCAGCTCGGGGTCGTCTTAGCGGAAGCCCATCTGCTGCCACCCCAAGCTGAATCCGGAATTCTGAGCTCATTCTTCGGGGAACTTATTTCGTTGGACCGCAGAGATGGCAGGTGACTCAGTCGCCTCCAAAGCAACCAGGTTTAAGCTCAGGGAGGGCAGGGGGAAGGGGGTGGAAGGGCCCTCCAGGGTCCTTAGTAGATGTTCCCAGAAAGTGGAAGCTTCTAATGACATTTATCGAGCACTTGCTGTTTGCAGGTGTGGTACTAAGCTCATTGCATCTGTTAGGTCGATGAACCCTCACAGCAATCCTGGGTGGGAGAGGCTTTTTTTTTTTTTTTTTTTTTTTTTTAACTTATTTGAGAGAGAGATCACAAGCAGGGGGTAGTGGCAGGCAGAGGGAGAGGGAGAAGGAGGCTTTCCAAGGAGCAGATAGCACCATGTGTGGCTTGATCCCAGAACCCTGGGACGCTTAAATGACTGGGCCACTCAGTCGCCCTGGGAGATGCTCTCATTGTCCCCATTGTATGGTGGAGATTGTAGAGAGTGGACTCATGCACTTTCACTTGAAGGCTGTCAATGTCACGAAGACTTCCAAGGATGGTGGGTGAAAGCAAAACCAGAGAAGCTCAAACACAAGTAAAAATGGGCAAAAGAGGGATCCCTGGGTGGCTCAGCGGTTTGGCGCCTGCCTTTGGCCCAGGGCTCGATCCTGGAGACCTGGGATCGAATCCCACATCGGGCTCCCGGTGCATGGAGCCTGCTTCTCCCTCTGCCTGTGTCTCTGACTCTACTCTCTCTCTCTCTCTCTCTCTCTGTGACTATCATAAATAAATAAATATAAAAAGAAATGGGCAAAAGACCCGAAAGGACACTTTTCCAAAGAAAACATACTTATGGCTGACAGGTTCCTGAAAAGAAGTACAACATCACTCCTGGAGGTGCCTTTTCCAAATACCAGGTCACTCGCCCTGTCACCTAGTCCTTGACAGAACACATTTGCATGGCTACATCCATACTCTGCACGCTCTCCTGCATCTCCTTTCTCTCTTTCTCTCTGTGTAATTAATCTTGGAACATCTTCTCACATCAGTACAGAGAGATCATCTCCTTGCTCATTATCTACTCCAACATCCTTTCTGGGAGGGAACGATTGAAAACAATCCAAATGCCCTTGTTAGGGCAAATGCAAATAAAAATTCTCCCTGATGCCAGAAAGGGAGCCATCCCCTCTTTCTTTCCTGAGAGCATTTAGTTTAGAAAACTTATAAATTCTTTCCCTGCTCCTTTCAGGTGTATTCACGTCTTAAAAAAAAAAAAAAAAGCTGAATAAGCCTCTCATCAGTTTTACCACCCGGGATCACTTTTCTCAAGGACACAAGAGCCATCTCTCTGTAACATAAATTTGAAGAAAGTCAGTGCCCCCATCACCTAGTCTCTGGGGGAGGGTAGGAACCTAATATTAGTGTTCAGCTTCAAGTTGCAAGCAACTTCCTCATAAAGACATGAATTTCTTTTTCCTGCAGATAAAGATAGCTAACCCAGGCAGCCATCCCGATTACCGGGTGAATTTTTCAGGATGAACCATGTGACCCTTATTTGAGAACTAGCTATCGTTTGAGAATACAAACATAGTCGGCTGTATCCGCCAGAGGATGTGGAGGAGTCGGGTTTCTTTCTGCCCATTTACCGGATTGTCTGTGATGTGCACCACAATCTGGTTTAACGTGTATTTAGTAATAAAAGTTTTCTTTTTCTTCTACTTTTGTGGAGAGGTTTTCAGTTTTTTGTTTTAAATTTTGTCTCCAGTACCTTCAAATGTCTTTCTACGGAGGGCTGGTTGCATAAATTTGGTACCTCCAAGCAATGAAATGCTGTGCGGTCATGATCAAGAACCAGAGCCCTCTCTCCATTTTCACTGTTGAGCGAAAATAAGGGTACAAAGTAGTCTGAAACTTTTTCTGGAAAAAGACTCTATATTTATATTTGCATAATCTCTGCAAGTGTGAACAAGAAACTAATAAAAGTACTGTGTGTGTGCACGTGGGTGTGTTTGTTGAGAGGAACTGAGCAGGTGAGGGGCAGGAGGAAAGGAATTTTTTTTGCTGAACATCACTTTATATTTTCTGATTTCTGGAACATGTGACTACATTATCTATTCAAAATAAATGAAAAGGAGGGTTGGTGGCAAGCAAACAAACCACCAAAGAAGTCCCAGAACCAGACATTCTCTAAGCACTTGATTCTGTTCATTTCTGAGCTTAGCCTTGACCTTAGAACTGAAAATTGATTATATTGATCTTAGGGTTCATGTTAGACATTTTTATGGGATGGCTGGTATTAATGTAAGAGCAAGGGATGTCCATCTAAAAAAAAAGTAAAAAAGAGAACAAAATAATAGGTAGCAGATGCACTTCTCCCCAGACTTCCCAGGATTTCCAGGGTCTGGTTCCCCCGCTTGGTGAGTGGGGGAGGAACTGGACTCACTTCTAGAGGTTTGGTGTTGTTCCTCCCCCTATCATCTCTCTGCTAGGAGGTCACTCACTTTCCAAGGAGCAGAACCTCATGGGTCAGGAGGGGTGACAGGAAAGGGTGTGTGGGGTCTAGTGTCCATCTATCTTGGGAACTGAGGAGTCAAGACGCCCAGGATTCCACCCTTGACCATCTATCTTGTAGAAGCTCCTCTGTGAGGAGAGTGAGAAAAAGGTTACAGGGCAGGGGTCATCTCTGAACCACCCTGGCCACTTCTAGGTTGTGTAGACTGTCCCTTTTGTTATTTCTGTTGAGCATCAGATTGGGAAATGGCCCAAGAGGGCTTGCTACATGCTGGGCGCTTCTCACCTTTATCCCTGTGCTAAACCTATGAGGTAGGTGCTATTTATCACAATCCCCATTTTAGGAAAGGTACGGAGAAATAAGTGACTTCTCCGAGGTCACACAGCCTGTGAGGGCTAGCTCACGCTCTCAGCAGTTTCCCTTCTGACGCCCCTGAGCCTGCCTCCAGCTGGGTGCTGCAAACCTGCTCTCTCTAAAGAGCCCATAGAAGTTCTGAAATGGAATTGCGGGCACTGTGACGCGGCATGGGGTGGGGCTGTGCTTTGCGGGGCCCCAGGTCCCATGGGAGGCCTTGCGGCGCTCTCCTAGAGGCGAGTTGACGGGGATGCCCAGGTCCTCAGCCTCTGCCTCCCAGCTCTCCGCCGCCTGCCCTGTGACCTCGGGCACGTGCCCTGCCCGGGTTTCCAGGTGTCAGTCACGGGAGCGGGTCGGGCCTGGTGCTAGGCCGCCGGGCGTCCTAGGCGGAGCACTGCAGGCTGCAGAAGTCGGCGGACGAGAAGAGCCGCAGCACGTTGACCAGCGGGAACATGAGCAGAGCTCCGAGCAGGGAGCCCAGCTGCACCGCCGCCCCGCACCACAAGAGGGCGCTGCGGCTGCGGTCGCGCAGGATCACGCCCAGCATCACCTTGACGTAGCTCAGACAGCCGATGAACAGCACCCACGAAGCCACCTGCGGGTGCGGGGCGGCAGAGATGTGGCGTGAAGGGGCCTTTGGGGCGAGCCCCGGGGGGAAGGGTGCTTGTAGGGTGACCTAACTGGGCTAAGAGAACCCCATGGAATAACCTTTAAGTTCAATAGAGCCTTTGGGGGTGACACCCTAGGGCTACCGGGGCCCCGGTGAGTTGACACACACCTCTAGGGCAAAGGAGAGCCCAATGACTCCCATGAGCGAGTCAAGGGCATCTGGGAGGCCAGGGCTGAGGTACACATGGCAAGAAGAATGTGGCATTCAGGGGAGAGGCTGGACTGTCACCTTGGACCAGCCACCTCAACTTCCCAAGCCTCTATTCCCAAATGAGAAGCAGTCCTCCCCCTGCCCAACCCTATCTGGGACTTCCTTCTGGAGCAAACACACAGACTTTGGTGGGTAGAAAGGGCCTTGGCTAGCTGAGGGGTAAGGAGGGAGGTGTCTTCCCAGGCCAGATACTTACAATGAGGACCTCTCCACCCCAGTGGCCCTGCATGAGGGGGCAGGGGCTCATCACAGCCATGGCCATGTTGTAGGCGCCAAAGCCAGTCCCGAGCACTGTGAGGACCCCCAGGAATGGCAGAGACCTAGGACAGAGTAGAGGAGTGAATGGAGGAGGTGAGAAAACTGACCTCTGCCTCCCCTACCCTGGATGCTGTGTAGAATGGTCAGCATCTCTAGGGTTAGGGGTTAGATCCATGTGGAAACTTCTAGGCCATCTGGCTCAAGTGGGTCAGCGATGTTCTTAAGACTAGTCTAAGTCACCCTGAGCATTTGTGGCAGAACTGGAATGGACTCCTAGTGCTACTGGCACCTGGTTCAGATCCCATTTCCTATTTAAGCTGCAGCTGCTCCCTAAGCCTGCTTCCTCACCTGTGCAATGAGCCTTGCCGGGATGCCAGAACCTGTAGGGCCTGCTCCTGGGCCCCACCCAGTGTTTCGTCTGCTGCATTTCCTCCTGCAACCTTCCCAACCTCAGCCAGGAAGCTGAGCTGACTAGGAGGTGGCTTTGAGGCTGGCATTGCCACTGCAGGATGTGCTGTGCAACCTCAGTTGACCCCTTCCCTTCTGGTGTCATCTATAGCGTGGGGTCTACAGGATCTAGGGGCCCTGATGGCTGGCCTGGACACATTCCATGGGTGGCCTTCCACATAGGCTCTATGTGACAACTGAGGATACTGTCCTTCATTTGGGGTTGTCACCCTGTGGCCTCCCTGTGCACGCTCTTCGGAAGACCATGACTGGTCTGTAGTCTTGGGTGGGAGAGGAGGGCCTGCCCCTGCCTCTAAGGATTCTTTATGCTCCAGGATTCTTGGAGTCCCTGGCTTCTAGACTGGATGTTTCTAACAGTCTGGGTGCCTCATATCCCACAGATCTCTGGCCTCTGTTTCTGCTTCCCCAGAAACGTCCAGCCTCCTTCCCCAGTTTCAAGCCCTAACGGAGAAAACTCAGCTTTCTGGCAATGCTACATTTTCTGTCTAAACTCTCCTAGTCTCATTCTCCCTCTTTCCTGGGCTGGGGGAGGGGATATGAGCATGTCAGAGGGGACCATGAGGGCAGGTGGGGGCAGAGTCGTGGCTGGGACATTGTAGGCTCTAAGGTCTCATGACTCCAAAGTCTGTGTTTCTCCTCCCAGGGTCTGAGCCCCTGCAGCAGAGCCACTTAGGTTGTGTACTAAAATTTGAAATCTCAGGTCTCAATCTAGGCTGGCTCAATCTGCATCTTATCAATTTGCCTAGCCACTCTTCCAGAACTGCAGCTGTAAAGGAGCCGGCATGAGCTGGAGACAGGAGCACAGGGCTGAAATCCTGGGAAAGAGACTAGGGGATTCAACCCTTTCAGCTCCTGCTTGCTCATTCCTCCTCAAGGGCCAGTGGCTGGTCAACACTTACACTGGACCTGCCTTGCACAGGTACTGCTCTAAAGTCTTTACAGAATTAGCTCATTTGATGCTCCCAGCAACCCCAAGAGGTAGAACTATTATCATCCCCATTTTCCAGATGAGCATCCCCAAGGCACAAAGAGGTGAAGTGATTTGTTCAGTACCACCTTGCTAGGAAGTGGCCAAGTTGGGCTTTGAATCCCGGGGCCCTAGAATCCACTTTCTATAAGTGCAACCTGAGAGTTGGGGTTTGGAATTCTGACTTCTAGAATGAAGTGGATCCCAACAAGAGTTCCCCAGGCCCAGCTGGGGCAGACCTGTGAGGCAGAAACATGGAGAGGAAGCAGGCAAGAGGGTTGGCCATGGAGCTGAGGGTGGCCGATAGGTGGTAGGCAACAGGCCCGTAGGACAGGCAGGAGTAGGTCTGCACGGAGGGCAGCACGCCGTTGGTGAGCCCGTTCACAAAGGCCACCAGGATGTAGATGAAGACCAAGTATGCTGGGTGGTCGGAGGCTGTTTTCTCCTCTGGATGCCCCTGGATCTTGCTGCTAAGCCTTGGACCTGGGGGGCCCAGGTCTTCCCCTTCCCGTGGTCGGATGGAGTGGAGTGTGACCTGGGAGGTAAGGAGGTCTTCTATGGAAGATTCCCTGGGCCTGGGCTGACGCTGGAGGAGAAAGAAAGCAGTGAGGCAGCAGGCCATCATGAAGGAGAGCAGGAGGAAGAAGACCAGGGGCGAGAAGTTGGCCGGGAGGTAGCGGCTTTCCAGATGGACCACAGAAGAACGCGTCGTCTCCATAAGGTCAGACACGAAGGTACTGCTGGCTTCCTGGGAAAGAACAAAACAAGGCTCGGTCAGATCCTCTGGGGATGTCGGGACACAGGTAACAACATTAATGATCATATACAATAAATAGCACGCATTGTTAATAAGTGAGGGATGAGCAGCAGACACAGGGCATTACTCAGGTGATAATAAATGCTCATGTGGGCTGATGGTTCACTGGGCACCAGCACTTTGTGTGTGTCAGCTCGTGCATGCCTCCTCGTAGCCCTGTGCACTGGGCACCACTACCCCCAGTTTTGGAGGGTTTCGAGGTGTCAGGATGGTTCTGAACCTGAAGGTCCTGGGGAGTATGTGGCAAGGCCAGTCCACTTCCTTCTTTCAGGCTTAGAAGTTCTACCTTTTCCCACGCTACTGCCCTCCAGGGCTGGCAGCCACAGATACAGTCAGAGGAGGGGCAGCCCCACCCAAAGCTGCCTGTGTGGACATGGCCTGGTGTGCCAAATCTCTTCTCAGGAGATCCCATACATGTGAAATTTCAGAACATTTAAATGTCTTCAACTAATTCAAACACTGAAAGTGGTGTGCTGGCAGGATATGGTAGCCCAGGGCCCCTGGTTCACACCCGCTGTTGGACTACTGTAGTTTGGACAATGCCAGGTGTTACGTGAAGGGCCTGCCAATACCCACTGGAAATGAGTTGGACATTTTAACAGCACTAGGCATTGAAACAATGTCTAAAGTCTAAAGTTCTGGGGATCCCTGGGTAGCTCAGCGGTTTGGTGCCTGCCTTTGTCCCAGGATCGAGTCCCGCATCGAGCTCCCGGCATGGAGCTTGTTTCTCCCTCCTCCTGTGTCTCTGGCGCTCTCTCTCTCTCTCTCTCTCTAAGTCTATCATAAATAAACAAACAAATAAACAAACAAACAAACAAATAAATAAATAAATCTTAAAAAAAAAAAAAGTCTGCAGTTCTTAGCCCTGGCAGTACATTAGCATCACCTGAGGATTTTTGAATAAATACAAGCTCACCATCCCTATTTTGCAACTTGGAGATGCGAAAAGCTCTGAAAGTTAGGATTTTTTTCCATGCCTCAGTTGGTGGCAATACTTGAATGCAGGTAGTTTATTTATAGTCTTCATCAGCCCACTGAGCACGAATGCCCCCCGGGCTGTAGGTGGTGGTGTTACTGTGTGAGACTGCTATGTCTCAGATGTTATTATAGACCGAGACAGGTGTTTCTAAAATCTGAAACTCCAGATTCCAACACACTTCTGACCTCAAGGATCTCAGAGAAGCCTCCCCCACACCCCCTACCGAGAGTCTTATTTCATTGTTTTGGATGGGGTGGGCCTCCCCTCCCCGACTGTGTTTCAGTAGCTCCCCCAGGTAGGTGATCTGAAGTGAGGCTAGGTCAAGAACACCCGTCTACCCAACAGCTGGGACACAAGCCCTCTGCGTGGTCTTCCTTGTGACCAAGCACGAAGCTCTGTAGTGGGTCATGCTCCAGGTACCTGTGGGAAGACCGTCTTCCCGGTGGTCTCAGGGCTTGGGGTGGTGTCTGATGGCTGAGTGACATTGACACAGGTGGTGAGACCCGAGCCCTGGGCAAGAGCCACCAGGGCAGGCAGGAGGCCGCTGAGTCCTTCGCCCACAAAGAAGGTGGTGAGGTAGTGGGCGGGCAGACGGCTCATGAAAGGCAGGAAGGTGACAGATGAGGTACAGTCCACCAGGGCCAGGAAGAAGGTGAGGACCATGAAGGCAATGCTGTGGTGGCCGTCGAGCACCCAGGAAGTGACATTCCAGAGGAAGGCGAAGAGGGTACAGGCGAGGGTGCCCACACCCAGCACAGTAAAGATGATGGGCACCTCCGAAAGGCAGCTGGGCTGGAAGTGATGGAGCAGGGTGACCAGGAGGGGGCCGATGTTGGCCAGCTGGATGACCACGGTGAGGTAGGAGGGAAGATACCACCCCTCGGGCAGCTCCGTCACCAGCAGGGGCAGCTCTACCCAGATCCCATTGATGGCAACCCAGGAGCCCATCCCAAAGGTGCAGACCAGCAGGTGTATCAGGAAGGCCATGGTGACGTCTGCCCTGCGCCGAAGGCCTCTACCTCTCAGATCAACCTGCAGTGGGGCCGATGGAGAAAAATACCAGGTGAGCAATGTCACGGTCACCATCTGACAAAAGACTATGCTGTGGTGCCCAGGTTTTCCCTGATCTTTCCCCTTCTCATGAACAAACTGGCTTTTTATTATAGGAAAACACAAACTCTTTTATGACTAACTCTTCCAGAGGGGAAAGTTCCTAACCATGGCTTGTAATCCCAGAGACCACCAAAGAAAAGTTTGACACATTTAACCACACAAATATGAAAACACACAAAAGTAATCAAACAACAAAGCACCTTCTTCCAAAAAAAAAAAAAAAAAAAAAAGGAGAAATACCAACAGTTGAGATCAAAAGATGACAATCTGGGGGAAAATATTTGCAATGTAAATCAGAGACAAAGGGGTCATTTTCTTCTTATGTAAAGGATTTGTAGACATTCAGAACAAGAAGACCAAATAGAAAAAGAGTGGGCAAAGGATGTGCACAGTTCAGATTCAAAGGTACAAATAAGCCTTTTATTTTTTTAAGATTTTAATTATTTATTCATGAGAGACAGAGAGAGAGAGAGAGAGGCAGAGACACAGGCAGAGGGAGAAGCAGGCTCCATGCAGGGAACCCGATGTGGGACTCAATCCCCAGACCCTGGGATCACGCCTGAGCCAAAGGCAGACGCTCAACCACTGAGTCACTCCGGCCTCCCAACACATAAGCTTTAAACATACAAAAAGGTCTGGGTTTGGGGATCCCTGGGTGGCTCAGTGGTTTAGCGCCTGCCTTTGGCCCAGGGCGCGATCCTGGAGTCCTGGGATCAAATCCCACGTTGGGCTCCTGGTGTGGAGCCTGCTTCTCCTTCCTCTTGTGTGTCTGCCTCTCTCTCTCTCTCTGTGTGTGTGTGTGTCTATCATGAATAAATAAAAAAAAAAAAAGATCTGGGTTTGTACCCAGCTCTGCCACTTGCTAAGCAGGGTGACCTTGGGCAAGTGACTTTTCCTCTCTGTGCCTCATTTTCCTCATCTGCAAATAGAGGATGAGATGAGTCTTGACTTTATGGTTTGTAGTGAGATGCAAATATGTTAAAGGGTTAATGTTTTGGGGGGGGCACCTGGGTGGCTCAGGGGTGATATAAGCACCATTTTGGACTCACTGTGATATAAGAACCATTTTGGAGAGAAATGTTGATGAGGTCAATTACCTCATTTTTACACATGGGAAATAGGGCGAGCCTGGGGAGGCGGGATTTGGAGCAGGTCCTCTTGTGGCAGGTGGCCTCCTGAGCCCCCACCTCCACCCCGCGGCCTGATCTCTCAGTCTTGCCCAGTTCACATGGCCGTCTAACTTCTTTCTCTTAGAAGCTGCGGCAGTGTCCCTTTGGCTACGCCTCACCTGGGAAAGTCCCCACACCTCAGAGGCTCCTTTCCCGGTTCCCACACACAGAACTGACTCTCAGCCCCAGAAGAACTCCCTTCTTCCTCCCTCCACTGAGCAGAGTGAGGTCTGACCTGCTTTCTGCCCTGCTGCACCACCTTCTGTCTAGAGACCTTAGGCAGGTGGCTTAAGCTCTGGTCTCTCAGCTGTGAGGCCTGCCTGCCTAATGGCCAGGGACAGGTGTGGCTCTGGGCAAGCCGAGAGAACCCACGGAGGGAAGCTCCAGGCAGTTGGCATGTGGAGAGGACCTTTAGCTCAGGCCAGTTGTGCGCCGTGCGCAGCTCCTCGGCTGCTCACTCCCACCTGAGACCAGGATGTGGTACATAACAGATAAAATCCCACTAAAAAAAGAGCTGCCCTGAACCTGCTCAGGCAGCATTCTGCCTATAATGGGTGACATGATAAGGAAGGACGAGAAGGTAGAGGTTGAATGATATTCCAAGGCAGAGGCTGCTAGCTGCTTCCCATTACTCACTCTTCCCTTCTTCCTTAGTTGTCACAGAGACCAGATTTTGGGCTGGGCAAATGGCCACCAAGCTTTACGAGTCCATTTCCTGGCCTCCCTTGCAGTGGGGCATGGCCATCCGATCAAGGCAGGCCAAGGAGGTTGTGAAGTCTTAAAGATGAGGGAGTGGACCTTACTGCCCTTCCTCCATCCTGCTGTCTGGAACTCAGGTGTGATGGCCGGAACTCTGGTGGTTGTTTTGTGCTAAGAGGGATGGTGTGGGGGCTAGAGGGAGATTAGGGAGATTGGCTTTGTGGCACAGAGCTGCTGTACTGGTCCAGTTCTGCCTGCCACTTAACTCTTTTGTTTGTTCGGTGTTGTTGACATAGTAAATGAGCTTCTCTCTTGTTTAAACTAATTTTATAGGGATCCCTGGGTGGCGCAGCGGTTTGGCGCCTGCCTTTGGCCCAGGGCGCGATCCTGGAGACTCGGGATCGAATCCCACATCGGGCTCCCGATGCATGGAGCCTGCTTCTTCCTCCGCCTGTGTCTCTGCCTCTCTCTCTCTCTTGTGACTATCATAAATAAATAAATAAATAAAAACTAATTTTATATACAGCAAAACAGTGGTCAAATGTACAGAGGTAGACATTCAAGGATATAGAGGGACTGGTTATAGTAGCCAAAAGCTAATGAGTACATTTATCTCCTTTACTCTTAATGTCCCAATTCAGAAATCCAGGTCCTACCTCAAATGGGATTTGATCTAAAACCAAAATCAGTTAGGATTAGTTGTTGAAATATACCATAAAGAGGCATTGAAAGGTTAAGAGTGGGATCCCTGGGTGGCTCAGTGGTTGAGCGTCTGCCTTTGGCTCGGGCGTGATCCCAGGGTCTGGGGATGGAATCCCACATCGGGTTCCCTGCATGGAGCCTGCTTCTCCCTCTGCCTGTGTCTCTGCCTCTCTCTCTCTCTCTCTCTCTCTATCATAAATAAATAAAATTAAAAAAAAAAGAAAGGTTAAGAGTAAACTTGTCTTCCAGAGAAATGCAAAGAGATGGAGGGAGGGACAGACGGAGAGAGAAAATGAGAGGGGGAAGAAGACAGGGGAGGGGTAGAGGGAAGGGGAGAGAGGGGAGAGAGGGGAGAGAGAACAAAGAGCTCTCAATATGGGATTTGATGCTGAATGTATAAATTAAGTCATTTTATATCGTCATTGATAGACATCAATACACGGATAGTCATGTTGATAGATACTGCAGTCCTCAGTGGAGTTGAATGGATGTCTGTATTCTGAATAACATTCCCCCACAGCCCCAGATGTGCGGGAAGGAAGGGACAACAGCACAGTCCATGGTAGGGCAATGACTCACTGCTCTAGGCCTTGATGACAGGAAGTAAAGTAAAATAAACAAGGATATAGAGGAGGCAATAAATGATATTTCTAATAAGGAGGAATAAGTAAATAATGAAAGGGAGGAGGTGGATTTGCTGAAGATGGTTACTTTTATCATTTGAAAAGCTATTAAAATAATGAGAGTTCAGCCAGGTGTCCAGTTATACATTTACAAATATGTAGTTTTCCTGCATACAACTAGAAAATAAGACTTACTAGGGTAGTCATTTGGGCAAAAAGCTGGATCTCTGTTTTACTTCTTACCCCCAATCCTTGAAAAAAGAACCCCAGCTGGATCAAATGTTTAGCTATTTTTTTAATTAATTAAGAAAAGAATAGGGGATCCCTGGGTGGCTCAGCAGTTTAGTGCCTGCCTTTGGCCCAGGGCGCGATCCTGGAGTCCCGGGATCAAGTCCCGCGTCGGGCTCCCGGCATGGAGCCTGCTTCTCCCTCCTCCTGTGTCTCTGCCTCTCTCTCTATGTCTATCATAAAATAAATAAATAAATCTTTAAAAAAAAAGAATACGCCCCCCACCCCGAACATATAGGTAGAAGGAATTGCTTGTGCAAATGTCCTGGGGCAGGAATGAGCCTAGACCAGTGTGGCTGGAGCAGTGGGCCCGATGGGGAGATAAGGGCAGATGGGCAGGTAGTCTGAGTTTCCTTTGTGTGCAATAGGTTCAATGCACCAAAAGGCTAAATCCCCACACCCCACAGAGCTGAACTGTCTGGTTCTGATGCAGGCACCACCATGGCTGTGAAACTTGAGGGAAGTGATTGGGCTCTGTGAGTCTCTTCCCTGGGCTGGAAAAGTCATGATGGTGGGATAGCCCAGCACCACCCATCTTCCCTGTGGCTTCCCTGCCCTGGCCTGCTTCCAGGCAGCCACACCAAATGCCCTACACTCCTGGACCTGGGAGACACAATGACCCCATTGAGAGGTACGCAGCCATCGATGACAAAGAGGGGAGGTGTCCTAGGCAGAGGGAACTGCATGTGCAGAGCTTGGTGGCTTCAGAGCACTAAGGAGTAGCTCAGAATGAGTATGATGGGAATATTTTTATAAAGTATGTATCTCTTTGCTCTTTTCCCTATAGTGACTTTGCAATTTTTGTCCATTCATTTGACTAGTGTTTATTGGGCACTTGCTGTGTGCTTGACAATAATTTTTGCTCTTGGGAAAGTGTGAGAAGTCACTAAGTGAAATAAAAAACAGAAACCTAGAACAAGTCAGTGGTGATAAGGGCTGTGGGAGGGAAGCAAAGTTGGGAGGAGCAGGTGATCGTAAATGGGGTTGTCAGAGGGAATGTGAAGGAAGTATGGGAGTGAGCCAGGCCAGGGGAGAGTAGTGCAGGGGGAGGAAACAGCAAGTGCAAAGGCCCGGGGGTGGCACCTCACCTGCCATGTCCCAGAAACAGGCCTTGGTGTTGGAAGGCCAACCCAGAGGCCAGTGTGGCTGCAGCCCTGCAAGCAGAGGGGGTGGGGGGTTGGGGGGTTGGGGGTGGGGAGATGGGCAGGTCACATAGGGCCCTCTAGGCAAGAGTTTGGGTATTTTCTGAGCCCAAATCTCCATTCCTGGGCAGGAGGAGGACCAGCTCTAATTGGGTTTTAACAGAATCACACTGGTTGTTATGGAGAGAGTAATGGGGGGCCGGGGCAGAAGTAGGAGTGGAACCTATTTTTTTTTTTTTGGAGTGGAACCTATTAATCCATTAGGGAGCTGGTATAGTAATTCAGGCAAAAAACATAGTAATGCTAACAATGCCAAGAATTCTAAGGGTAGCTACCATTTATTACTGGTCAAACACTTGACACACAATATGCATCAGATCCTCCCAATCATCCCCGGGTAGGCAGTATGAGGATCTCCATTTTATAAATGAGTTAAGGCGGCTCAGAAAAGTGATTTGCTCAAGGTCACCCAGCTGGTCATCTGGGAGCTGGGATTTGAACCTAGGCACAGCTGACTGTGGACCCAGCCTGAGCAGAGCCCAGGAGGGAGGGGGTTATGAAGAGGTGGCAGGGGCCAGGTGGAGCAGGATCCCCTTCCACTCACCTCCAGCCTCCCCAACACATGGGCTGGGAAGGGGAGAAATGGGGTGCTGGCCTGGGAAAACCTGAGAGAGATTTCAAGACTTCTCTGCTTCCTGGGCCCCACCAGCAACAGTGGGGGACCATAAACCTAGGCTCTGGAGGAGACACTTAGGACTTAGTCCGCTCTATGGCAGATGGGCACCCACACGATGCCAGGATAGCCCCTGGCAGAGGTGTCTCTTTCCTTCGAAATCTTGTATAGAAAGCTGAGAGTCCCTGGCCCAAGGGAGTGGGGGTAGGAGGCCAGTGTGCCCTCAGTGTGTGGCTGAGCCACCTCCTGCCCCACTCCTGCCCCACCAGGACCATTGGAGCCCGAGCAGCCTCCACTCCTGGCACTTGTGCCTCTCTTTGCTTTGTTCTCGCACAATATTATCGAGCATCAGCTCACTTTTGGAGGTTTATCTGTGTCTTATCTTCTAAGTGCTGACCTCTCCCACTGGAGTATAATCTCCATGTGAGCAGAGCCCTCTCTTCCAGTGTCCAGGTGGCCACCTGGTTTGCAAAGGGCTGGGCCTCCAATCGAGCCTACCTCAGCCATGCAGCTTGAGTTGGCCAGGGCGGCCTGGACAGTGCCAGCAGGCAGTGTGGGCACTGTTTACACTCGATCCTGGACAAGGGTCTGAGTCAGTGTTGGCCTAGAGTCCTCCGTGAATCCTCCAGGTCCTCTCCCTCCTACTCCAGCCTGGGACCTGGGGCCTGGCCTGGGCCGAGGGACCTGGCCCGCCCTCATGGGGATGGTGGGGAGGTTGTCCAGATGGAGGCAGGATGGCTTTGAGTAGACGGAGGAAGAAGAGAGAGAGACCAAAGCCAGAAGCCAGAATGGGCAGAAAGAGGGACAGAGGCAAGGTAAAAGGAGGAGATGGGACAGAGAAGGCAGGGGCAGGAGGGGAGGAGGTGGAGATAGAGGAGCAGATGGGAGTGTTGGAACCCTGGCACCAGCTCGGCCATGGCCCTCACCTAACTGCTCACATCCATTCATCTCTTACCTTTCATCACCTCAGAGTCCCCCGCCTCCTCCAACTCCACCTTCCCATCTCACAAATGTGGGGAAATGGAGGCCCAGAGAGGAGGCAGTGCTTGCCCACACTGTGTCCCCTCCCCCGCCCCGCACCCCCCACCTCAGATGGTGGTGGTCATCCAGGCCTGTGCTCAGTGGCTGTGTGTCCTCAGGCCAGCAGCTCACCCTCTCTGGGTCTTGCTTTCTCCATCCAAGAAAGGGTGTGGGGATGCCCCTGTCTTGTTGGGCTTGGCTAATAGGGAGGAAGCAAGGAGATAATGGGAGCCCCAGGCTGGCTGGCAAGGGACTTGACGTTCCGCTCCTCCTCCTCCCTCCCTCTCAGGCCCTGGAAGGGCTGTAGGCCTCCCACGAGGCTGACCTTGCTGAAGCAGCCTCCCCTCAACTCCCATCCCCACTCCCGCCCCCGTGCCAGGCTGGTGAGGCTCCGGCCCAACCTGGCAGGAGCTGCCCTCTAGACTTCCCAGCGGCGTGGAGATACAGCTGGCCAGAGGTCAGTGGGGGACCCGTCTTCTAACCCAGGGAGGAGGGGGCTGAAGTCCACCCTGCCAGCCCCAACCTGACCACAGAGGAGGAAGCTCTTCTTCCCTTCTAACCCTCTGGCTTCAGTCCAGGAGCCCAAAACCAGGGGAAAAAACCCCACAGGCCCGCCGCTGTCCCCAGACAAGTATCCCTCACCCCCCACCGACCCCCGGTGCCCAGTGCCAGCCGGCCCCTGGTATCTGCAGCTGACTCACAGGCCTGAGCCTCTGGCAAGGCCAGCTTACCTGCAGGTCCCGGTCCCAAGTGGCTCTGCCTGGGAGGGGCCGAGGCAGCCGGTTAGTATTAACCTGCCTGGCCCCGCCCTGTAGAGGGGGAGGCAGGGGAGAGGCAGGGGAAGGTGGGCGGGGCTGCCAGTGGCACGCTGAGCCTACTGTGTGTCTGCAGGCCGCCCAGCGCCCCATCACACGGATCCTGATGAGGCTCACGTTGTCAGTGAGCGCTTACTTGCTTACTTCTTAGGAGGGTTGGCTCCTAAGAAGGCAGAAGACCTGCCCAGGCTGCTCTGGCCTGACCCCAGGGCCACCATAACTCCTTCTACACAGTAACAGGGCTCCCCGGAACAAAAACTCTTGGTTCAAATGCTGGAGCTGAAGCAAGTCACTTGGAAGTGGAGGGTATTAATAGCATCCTTCTTGTGGGGCAGAACTCCTAATAGCCAGTGTGTGCCAATCTGACTCTGTACCAGGCACTGAGCTTGACATGCATTAATACATTTACTTTTCACCATAACCTTTTGGGGTGTGGGGGAGAGATGCTATTACAATCCCATTTTACAGATTAGGAAAACAGAGGCCCAGAGAAGTCAAGAGTCTTGGCCCAGGTGGTCTCTGACGTCCACTGATGAATACTGCTCGGACAAAAAGCAATAGTTCATATCTGATTAAATATTTCCGGAATCCTAGACAGTAAGCAGATATTTAGTTCCTGCTTTACAGATGGGGAAATTGAGACTCACAGAGGTCAAGTGACTTGCTGGAGGTGCCCTAGCTGGGAAATGCAGGGTCAGATTCGAAGCCGACTCGCACTGGCGCTCACACAGGGCCTGGCACCTGGTAAATGCCCATTGCAGATTGACTTCTCCTGAGAATTCTGGCCAGCTTTTTGTTTGCCTTATTCTCTGAGATATTCATTTGCTTGATAAGCAATCGCTCTCCAGGCAGATGCTTGGGATGAGAGGTGAACAGACCACGGAGGAAGACCCCCAGGCCCCTCTCTCGGCTGTCAGGGGCTAAGGGGCACTTTGGGTTATGGGAACCTAGGAATGTGCTCCCTAGGAGAGCCTCCACCAGCACATCAGCAGTGAGAGGCCGCTCCTGGCCCGGATCCCTCCCACCCACTGAGGTTCCTTTCCGATTCCGACTGTTCTCCCTTGGGTGGGATCCACAGCCCTGCTGGTGTGATCTCCCTTCTGGCCACCTCACCGGTGCATCTTGTGGTATTTTTATTTTTAATTTAAAAACATATCTTTATTATCAATCCTCAAGGACTCCCCTGTGGCTCACCAAATTAAAACCAAAAAAAAAAAAAAAGCCTAAGGGTCACATTTCTGTCCTTTCTCAGCTGGGACCAATAAACCTTGACAATTTTTATCACTTGCTCTTTCTTATATGTAGTCTTTCTTGCTTCCAGCCAGAACTGCTTACCATTCTTTAAGTATTTATAGTAAGTCTAAGCCACCAAAATTTCCATATGAATTCTTCCGTTAGAATACCCTTTCTGGGGCGCCTGGATGGCTCAGTCAGCTAAACCTCAGACTCCTGATTTTGGCTCAGGTCATGATCTGAGGTTGGGCTCTGTGCTGGGCCTGAAGCCTGCTTGGGATTCTCTCTCTCCCTCTCTCTTTGCCCCTCCCTACCCCTCTTCCTCCCCCTAAAGGAAAAGAAAAACAAAAACAAAAAGAAAAAGAAAAAAAGAAAGCCTTTGCCTCATCTCTTTCCAGCACAATCCTATCCATATTTCAAAGCCAATCTTAAACGTTACCTCCACCAAAGGAACTTTTCTGGCTGTCTTTAATATAACTGGTATACATTGGGAGCTTTTTTTTTTTTTAATTCTTCTACCTTATTTTATTCATTAATTCATGATTTTTTGAGCCCAGTCATGTTCCAGGGACTGTTCTTGAACAAGACAGGTACTATTTCTGCCCTCAAGGAATGTGTTAGCTAACTATTGTTGTCTAACAATGCACCTGAAAACAGTGGCTTAAAACAATAACCATTTAACTCATAAATCTAAGTTTGGCAGTTTCGGCTGGATTCAGTTGGGCAGTTCTCATCTCAGCTGGGATCACTCAATGGATCTGGATTCAGCAGCTAGAGATGCTTGGGTCCAGTTCATCTCAGATGGTCTTTGCACAGTTCTGATGGTAGGTCAGCTGTCAGCTAGGGATGCAACAGCGATGACTGGGCCATGTGTTTCTCATCATCCATTAGGGTCACATGGGCTTGTTTAGTCCAGTTTAGCAAGTGTTTTTGTGTTTTGCTTGCATTTGGGGTTGGTGTCAAAAAAACTCTGTGGACCATCAATGTTACGTGGCCTTCAGTTTTCCGGCCATTGTCTCCCCTCGGCAACTACATGCAGAGGTATTGAGCAGGATCCTGGCATTGCTGGTTCTCTACTATAAAAGACTGTACCAGGGCTCAGTTGAGTTTCGGCTGGTAACACCATTCAAAAGCTGACCATCTATTTGCATGAGAAGTTCACACCCACCCTATAGTTAAACCCAATGTGAACAGCTTAAGAATAATCAGAATGCATGATGGTGGAGTTAAGGCAAAGAAGTACCCTTAGGACAGAAGATAATTCCACATTTTTTCCCAAACCTGTTCCCCAGGTTTAGTTGATAGTGGTCACACTCTCCTTGGTCCTGATTCCAAAGCCACAGTAGTATTTCCTTAGGTAAGTCACAGAAACTGCTTCTCCATAGATACCTGCCTATAAATAGGGAGTAAGAGCTACCCTCCTGACTTCCCAGAGGGCCATTCTGATGCTGGAGCAAGATAAAGCTTGCACAAGTGTCAGAGCATTAGTGGTCAGCCTCTGGCTGCCCCAGGGTCCAGATTTTTACTCTTAGCAACCGTTTGGCACCACTTTCACCTGAGGCACCTCCACAGGCTAGAAGCAAATCCATTTCTAAAAAAGCAAATGGGAAAGAGGCAGATTTCAGCTATAATTTTTATAATTGATATGATTTCCCAAACCATTCAAAGTCCATCATTCCCTTTGATTCTGACAGTTCTTCCTTTAGTGGAGGAATCATCATCTGCTTTTCATCTCATAGATGAACATCATTCACAACATAAAAGATCTGCTCAAAGCTCCATGAGAGGAGACAGCAAGGCTGGAACTTGGATCATGCGTCCTCTAATTCCTATCCTCATCCCTCAGAGTCACTTTCCATTCCCATTCCCGTATTCTCAGAGGACACACCAATTCTTCTTGCTCTCCTTGCTCCTCTCCCTCCCTCACCCTCTCCTTCAGGACCGAGGGATTGCACGGAGTCGGTGGCTGACTGGGGAGATGGTGAGTCCCGTTCTGAACTCGAGGCTCAGCTTCTCATTGTCTGGGGGCCTGAAGGTAAATCTTTGCACAAGGGAAGTGAAGAAAATAAACAGCTCAGACCTGGCCAACTGTTCTCCAATGCATACCCGCTTTCCTATTGAGAAAGGCATAAAGGCTTCCTTTTTCTTAAACTGTCCATTCTCCAGAAAATGCTCCGGGTTGAACGTGTCAGGGGTGGCCCATTCTGCAGGGTCCCTGTGCAGTGCAGTCAGGTTGGTCACGATCACGGTCCCCTCTTGATTCCATCACTTTCATTCTACATCCACCCCTGCCTCCTAGTCCAGGCTACCAACTGGCTTGCCTACACTCCTGTAACAGCTGCCCAGCTAGGCTCATAGCCTCTTTTCCCTTTCAATCTGCTCCATGCTCTCCATTGGGAGCTTATAAATGTTGCATATGTAGCCGGCTCCAGGGCTCCCAAAGAGATCCTGTTCTGCCACTGGCCGCTGACAAAATCCAAAGGCAGAGAGACCAGTAGAGGTGAAACAGGAGAGGAATTTATTTCAGTGAGGCCAGCGCCGGGAAGACAGAGGGCTAATGCCTCATAGACTGTGTCCAAAGTGCTGAAAATACTTCCAGGTTTATATAAGGAAGATGTGGGACACAGGTGGGTGGGCCCATGCAGGTGGGCAGTGAGGGTCAAATCGCTCAGTTTCTTGGAGTCCCTCACGGGCGGTCCTGCGGGCTCAGGGCAGTCCTCATGGCTTGAGGGGGCATTTCAGCTGCTGCAGGGGATGCTCTGCCCTCGGGCTCTTCCACCTGAGCCCAGAGATGCGCTGGAAAGAAGAACCCAACTGAAAAGTTTGAGGCCAAAATAGAGACAGTGGAACTCTTTACACGCCTCGATGAATGAATCCCAACCAGAATATTCTCCTTTTCCTTGGATATCCATCTCCAGATATTTTTACAGCCTCTTTTGTTCAATGAAGACAATTATTATTATTTTTTGTAGCAGTTTTAGGTTTCGAGAAGAGCATCCCCCTCCCCCCATTCCTTACAGACTGGGGCATCCCATCCACTGCGATGGGAGGCTTGCCTTTTCCGCTGATTATCTGGGAGCTCTGTCTATATCCTGCACATCCGGACACTCGTTCATTGGCTTCAGTCACAGAACGACGTTTATTAAGTGCCAGTGAAACCGGCGCTTTATAATAAAAGCTCTACTTTTAACCTACTGAACACAAGGCAGAATTGTTGTTGCCTTGTGTTTAGGGTAGCTGGAGGCAAGTGAGCTCTAGCCCAAGGGCCCCATCTTTTCACAATAGACTTTCTAACTGCCCATTTCTAAATGGAATTAGCCTAGGTAATATATCATGAGGCCTTGTAACTGCTTCTTATGGATGAAACCTCTCTGATGCACGAGTCACAAGACGTTTGTATAAGTTGTTTCTACCAAACAGAGAGGCTGGGGACCTAAGGAGCGTGATGCCCCAGTGTGCCTGTAGATCGGCAACGCCCTCACTGATGTGGGAACAAAGGCAGGAGAGAAATTAAGAAATTTCCTTACTCCCTACCGCCCATTGACAAGTCCTTGAAACAGGCAGAGTGACCTTCCTCTAGGGACTCCACTGCCTGGATGTTGATACTTGGCTAAGGGCAAAAGGCAGTCTTAGTCCAGCCCCCACGACTCCATAAATCTACTTTAACATAAAAATTCCTTTGGAAACTCCTCTTACCTCTATCCTCTAAGATACATGTTAGCAATCATCCCACTGATATATGACCCACTAATAAACATCTGAAGGGTCTCATGACTGAGTTTTCACCAAAGGTAATAAATGACCTTTCCTAACAATAGCTAGCCCCTGTCCCCCCTTCACCCCAGGATCCTGGAAACCTTGTTTCCAAAATACCTGGGAGACTTATGCTCTCCCTAACCCCTTTCCCAACTTGAAAATATATAATAGGCCACTCTTCATGATCCCAGGGCAGCTTTTTCTGCCCGCGTTTCAATAAAACCACCCTTTTTGCACCAAAGACATCTCAGGAATTCTTTCTTGGGTGTCCACTTTGAGCCCTAACGTCTTTCCTGCATCACTCACTTTTTCCTCATCCTCTATAGCTACCAGTCCCCTTTGACGACACTCTCCCTAAAATCCAGTGAAGACTCAAGACCCCTTTTTTCAAGGCAGGCAGACTTGAGATCTCACTCCTCCTCCCCATTTCCTTGTTTAGCTGCCTTGCAAAGTAAACTTCTTTCTTTACTGCAGACCCAGTCTCAGTGTTTGGCTTTGCTGCACACAGGGCCCTTGCTACCCCATCCTTGTGAGAGACAGTTGGGACCTAGAATTGAACAGAAGAGACAAGGCCTTTGTCTTTGGAGATCTGCCATTCTTGTGGAGCCAGAGGGACAATAAACATAGTAAGTGAGGACATTATTTAGTACGTTAGGTGGAGTGGGTAGAAAAAAAGAGCAGGGTGAGGGGGCCCCAGAGTGGCAAGTGGGGGCAGGCTAGAGAGTGGGGACACCCAGTAGAGGCACGCAGGGGGACAGAGTCCCAGGCTGGGCAAGGGCAGGACTAGGGGTGTGTCCATTATCCCAGTGCACGGGGATGAATGTTAGCCAGCCCCCAGGGCTGGGCACACATCTTTTACCATCAAGAACAATGCAGCAGCAAACACGGGTCATCTGTCCGTCTGTCCATGTGCAGAATACCTGGAGGATCCACTCCTTGCAGTGAACTACAACACACTCGGAGAGGGACCATCCGGTTGCCTTCCAAAGGTTCCGCACCAGGGCCACGAGTTTCCCACAAAGAGCTGCCCTCCGGGAGTTCTCGAACGTGTACATTCTTCTGGCAGGTCACAAGGGCGCTCACATTCCACCAGGAGAGTTTCCAGAGCGGAAATCAGCTAATCCGCGACAGGGCCCCCGGGGCAGGCGCGGGAAGGTTCACGCCTAGGTGGTGGGTGGGCAGGGCTTCCTGATGGGTGGATGGGTGGATGGGTTGATGGGTGGATGGGTGGGTGAGCAGAAGAGGGGCTGGGGACGCTGCCGAAGTTACCCATAGAGGCCACCAGGGGGCGCACAGTGCCACCACCTCCCAAGATGAGCCTGTCCGGAATTAGGACCTTCTCTCAAGGGGTCCTGTGGGGCCTAAATGCCAGGGAAAAGGAGGGAGGTGAGAGGAAGGAGAGCGAGAGAAAGGGAGACGTAGAGTTAGGGAGGGTTAGAGGAGCTTCTAAGAGTGCCTCTAAAGCAGTCTGCTCTCTCTAAGGACTGGTCTCATGATGGAACCCCCATCAAAGTGACTATGACCTCTTATCTGTGAGTTGAATTCAAGAGCCCAGAACATAGTGGAGAAAAAAGTCACAGGATAAATGCGTACAGTATGATGCCGTTTGTGTAAAAAAGAAATTCCTACCAATAAATGCTGCATATTTATTAGGGCTGTGTGTGTGTGTGTGTGTGTGTGTGTGTGTGTGGTGTTTACCACATATACATCCATAGGAAAAAGTCTAGAAGGAGGAATTTCAAAATCAGCAACAGTGGTTACCTTTGGAATTGTGTGTGTGGAAGGGGTCAGGGAATGGGAAGGGTGATGAGGAGTGATCAGAGAGGACTTTAGCCTTAAATATTTTAATTTCCTAGGAGTCTAAATCCTGTTGGTTGTGTAACCTAAAATTAAAAATTACTTTAAAGGGACACCTGGGTGGCTCAGTGGTTGAGCATCTCCTTCCAGTTCAGGCCAGGATCCTGGAACCCTGGGATGGAGTCCCACATTGGGCTCCCTGTGGGGAGCCTGCTTCTCCCTGTACCTGTGTCTCTCATGAATAAATAAATAAAATCTTAAAAAAATTACTTTCAGAAAAGAAAAATGAAGATAAAGAAATGACAGAAACATCAAATGCCATCTTGTATTGCATCAATAGAGGTCTTCCATGTAGCTCAAGGGAGGTGAGAGCCTCCCCTGCTCTTCTCAGAACATACCCAGGAGGACCTCCTTTCCTCTCCTTGGCTCTGTCCTGTGTGAAGAACAGTGACAGCTCAAGGGCATGCCAAGAGGTGAAAGGGGAGGAAATTGTGGTGCCATCTGAATGTGTGCAGAGGAGTGAGCATGCTCTTTACTTAAGCTGCAGTAGCCGGGCTGGGAGGGGTATGTGTGACAAATGCATTCTTGCAGGCTGATTTCTGCTAGGTCCCAGGGGCAGGATTCCAGGAGTGAAGGATAGTGGAGACTCCCGCCCAGATGGGGTAAAGATTTCCCATCCAGCTAAGTGGGGATGGTGTGGGATAATTTGGGGATTTGGGAAGTGCCTAGACTTGGAATGTATGCAAGCCAAGACAGCATGATGGTTCCTAGGAACTAGGAACACCAAGGATGGAACTCCCAGCACCCTATGGGAGGGTAGGGGAGTCTCTGAAAGACTCCTTCAGCTCTGGAAAACAATAGCTGGGAGACCAGAAGGGGTGGCTGTTGAGATACAGATTAGACCTGAACCCTCGGTGGGCTTCAGTATCTCATCAGTAAAATGGGTGGTGGGTGGGTGTGGTCTCCGCTTTTATCCAGCTGGGAATCTTCCAGGATCTCTTTTGGTCCCGAACACTTGCAAGCTGAGGGTTTGCAGTTCCCAGATTAGCCAGCAGAGCTCGCCTTCTGACAGACTGAAAAAAGCCGGGCCGGTCTGAAGCTGGGACGGAGGCTGGGATTCTTCGTTTATTTGCTTTTTCTCTCCCGGGGAACTTGAGATCAGCAGTGTTCCGTGCACTGGGGATACGGTCAGGAGCAAGGGCTCTACAATGGAGCTGCTAATCTTCCCTCCCAACTTCTTTTTTTCTCCCACACTCCACTTCTTTTTTTTTTTTTTCTTAAAGATTTTATTTATTTATTCATAGACACAGAGAGAGAGGCAGAGACAGAGGCAGAGGGAGAGGGAGAGGGAGAAGCAGGCTCCATGCAGGGAGCCCGATGTGGGACTCGATCCCAGGTCTCCAGGATCATACCCCAGGCTGCAGGCGGCACCAAACCGCTGCGCCGCCGGGGAGGCCCGCACACCCCACTTCTGATTCCTTAGCAGATTCAGATCGGGTCACCTCTGTACCCCTCCACTGCCATCACCGCCTGCCAGCCCTTCATGTCTTGCCTGCTGCCTGGCTGTCACAGTACTTTCTTCACTGGCCATCCCATTGCCGCCCTTTCTCCTCTTTCTCCCTTTCTAGCCAACCGGATGCTCTTGAAACTCATCAGAGCCTGCCCCTCAGCTCAGAACCCTCCCAACCCCATCTGTTCTCCAACCTAGAACTCACCTGGCCCGGTGTTATCCTGCCCCACTACATGGGACCACATGGCTCTCCCTCCTGCCTTGTATTCTCCACTCCAGCCACACCGGCCTCCTTGCCGTCGCCTCAGGTGGCAAACTTGTTCTCTGCCTCAGGGCCCTTGCACATGCCCTCTTTCCCCAGGTAAGCCCTGTGGCCTCTCCTTCACTTTATTCAGGCATCTGCTCAATCTCACCCTTCAGAGGTGAGCCTAAATTAAAATAGTCTGGTCACTGCCACTCTCTACCTTCTTATGCCTCTCTAGCTTTGTTAACTGTGCCCTCGATGGTGTGCTGTGTGTTCACTGTTTCACTTGCTTACTGTTTGTCTCCCTCCAGTGTCAGCTCAGCAGTGGGGGGACTGTGTCTGTTTGGCTCAGAGGGGAGGTCCTGGTGCCTAGTTGGTGCCTGGCATGTGGAAGGATATTTGTTCACTGGCTGAATGGAAGGGGAGGCCTTGAGGAGCACACTTCCCTGGCTTGGCAGTGAGTGAGAGGGAGGGACTGACAGTGACACTGAGGTTTCTGCCTGAACGAGGAGAGGGATCACCTGGCCGCAGGCTGGGGACACTGGGGCTGTACTGATGGAGGGGGCACAGTTGGGGAGGGAGAACCGTCTCCCTAGGACTGGGGGCTCACAGCCTGTGCCGACTTCCCCATCCAGAGACCTCACACTCCTGGGGTCCTATCCCCTACCCTCTACCTATGACCCTGACTTGCTGGGGGCCAGACATGAGCTTCTGGCCCTTTGGGTGCACCGGGCCTTCTCTTTCCTCTTCTCTCTGTATGATTATGTGTCTGAGGTCTTCAGGACGAGGCCAGGCCCTGGAAACAGGGAACCTGGGTCAGGCCTAGGCCTCAGTTTCTCTGCCTATCCAATGAGGTAGACAGTGCAAGAGGGCAGATGCCTAGGTGCAGATCCCAAGGGTGAGGGAAGGTGCAGTGCCCTTCTGCCCACTACCCCCTGCAGACCCCGGCAGAGCAGCCTGGCCTCTCAGGGCTCCCAGGCAGCTAAAGTGCTGGCCTCCTGCCGGGCCCCAGAACCAAGAGCCGTATCCTGGGAAAGGGGAGCAAACACCTTGCGGCCAGGCCCCTAGAACCGTCAGAGCACCAGGGGCCAGTGCTAAGGGTGATAATCAGGGTGTTCCAGGGGAAGGAGCCTCAGGGCAGGGCTGGGCTGCACGGGGCCCACACACAGGCCTGGCTTGCCGGGCCCAGAAAGTTCTTCCTCTCTTGCTCTGCCTTCCCCCGTTCTCGTTTCATGCTCACAGTTGTGGCCACACCCAGGCTCTGCCCTCATGATTCCTTCTTAATGCTTTTCTTTATGTCACTTGGTTTGCACTGAGTTACACTGAATCATTTTATTATTTATTTATTTATTTATTTATTTATTTATTTATTTATTTTTACATTGAATAATTTAGACACATGGAAAAATAGAGAATAATGTTGTAAACCATATACCCAACATCCAGATTACCATTAGCATTTCCCATAATACTACTTCTATTTCTTTTTGAGATAATGTGATGTGAATTATAGATATGAATTTTCACCTCAAATACTTTAGTCTACATCTCTAAAAAATAAGTCTATTTCCCCACATACCACTGGAGCATTGTTTCACTCCAGAATGTTGATTTTTCTCCGATAGCTAATATTTAGTCCACAACTGACTTGCCCAAGTGTCCCCAAAATGTGTTTCACAGTTGACAATGGGTTTATTTATTTTTATTTTTTAAAGATTTTATTTATTTATTTGAGAGAGAGAGCAAACATGCCCACAAGTAGGGGGGAGGGGCAGAGGGAGAGAGAGAACCTCAAGCAGACTTTGTGCTGAGGGCAGAGCCTGACGCAGGGCTCAATCTCACAACCCTGAAATCATGACCCCAGCAGAAATCAAAAGTCAGATGCTCAATTGACTGAGCCATCCAGATGCCCCAACAATGGATTTATTGTGAAAGAAAACTTGATGCATGAAATGAAAGCAAGTGTCTTCTGCCAAAAATAGAAGGTACCTCTGGAAATGGACCCAGTGTCAAACTACATGGCACCCAGGCTATAGCTGAGGCCTGCCCTTTATTTGTTGTAAGAGTGATGAGTGGGCATGGGTTGTTAAAGACAGAGCAGCTGCAGTAGAGACTTTCTCACTGTTGGAATAAGACTTGAACTTGGAAAGGGAACCTCTTTCTCCATGTCAGGATGTGTGCCATTTAACACAGGGCTGGTCTGCAGGGGTAGGGAGATGTAAGCAGGACAAGAGAGTAGCTCCTTCCCAAGGCTGCAGAAGGTTCTGGAGATGTAGTGGGAAGATCACCAGGCAGGGAGCTGGGAGCGTGTGGGCCTGTCCTTACTCTGATTTGGGTCTCTGTGTTTCTGTCTGTAAAATGGGGGAAGTGGTAATGCTAGGACAGGGCCTCCCCACTGCATCACTCCCTGCCACGCCACCACCTGACAGTACCTCATTAGGACCTGTGTGACCTGTGTGAACCCTGTGACCCAGCTTCCTACCTCAAACCTTTCTCTGTTCTGGGCTGGCTAGCTCCCTCCTGTTCACTCTTCACGTTTCAAACCAGATGCCACCTCCTCCTAGAAGCCCACCCTGACTTCTGGCATGGGTTCAGGCCCCTCATTTGGACTCCACCGCTGCCCTTGATGACTCAGAACTGTAACCCTAATGGCTTCTCTGTCTCTCCTGACAGCTGTGGACAGGAAAAGCTGAGAGCATTTGTCTCCTTCTCCACTGTGTCTCCAGCCCCTACCTTGGTGCCTGGCACATAGTAGGGGCTCAATAAATGTGTTGAATGAACAAATGATTATTACTACATTTTGTCAAATCTGTCTGCCTCTTCAGGGCTCTGGGCCTGGGCATTTGGCCTTTCCTCCCCTCTCTCCCCATCCCTTCTTCCTCTTCTCACAAGTATTTGTGCCAGGTGATGTTCTAGGCTTGGGAGATACAGGCAAGGCACCTGCCCTAGTGGAGCTGACAGTCAGTGAGGAGAGGCAAATGAAAACAAGTATACAAAATAGTCGCAGATGTTATTTATGGAGTGTAAGACAGACAGGAGCTTTGGAACAGCATTCGAGAGCCTTGCTGAGAAGGTGACATTTATCTGAGTGGAGCCTTGAGTGAGAAGGAGCTGGCAGGCGAAGATCTAGTGGAAAGGCATTCCTGGCAGTGGGAACTGCATCTGCAAAGGCTCTGAAGGGCGAACCAGCTATGGCAGGGGACAAAAGGCAGCTGCAGGGATGAGGTCTGAGAGGAAGCAGGGCCAGGCTGGGCAGGGAAGGCTGTTCTGAGTCCTCCAAGGCCAGTGGGAAGATGTGAGTGGGAAGAGGCTGGGATCTGATTTGCTTTCTTTCCAGCTCTGAGATACAGCTGACATGTAATGTTGTGTAGGTTCAGGGTGCACGATGTGAAGATTCAATACATGTATATATCACACACGTCTACCACAATGCCTTGTTAACACGTGTATCACCTCACATAGTTACCTCTGTGTGTGTGTGTGTGTGTGTATAACATAGTGCCTTGGTGAGAATATTTAAGATCTGCTCTCTTAGCAGCTGTCAAATATATAATACAGCAATCTTAACTGTAGTCACCATGCTGTGCATTTTGGTTCTCAGGACTTACTCATTTTATGACTGGAAGTTTAGATCCTTTGACCAACATCTCCCCGTTTTCCCCTCAACCCCTAACAGCCACCATTCTACTCTGTTTCTGTAAATTCAGGGTTTTATTTAAAATTCCTCATATAAGTGAGATCACATATGATCTTTCTCTTTCTGAATGATTTCCCTTAGCATGATGCCCTGCCTGTCCATCCATGTTGTTGCAAATGGCAGGATTTCCCTCTTTTTTTTTTTTTTTATAGCTGACCAATATTCCATTCTATCTACCTGTCTATCCATCCATCCATCCATCCATCCATCCATCTTAGATTTTCTTTCTTTTTTTTTTTCATCTTAGATTTTCTATACTTATTCGTTTGTCGCTAGACACTTAGGTTTTTCCATGTCTTGGCTCTTATTAATAATGCTAACACAAACATTGGGGTGCAGATATCTTAGAGATACTGATTTCATTTTTTTTTGGTTATACACACAGAAATGGGAGAGCTGGATCATATTCTAGTTCCATTTTAATAAAATAGGAACCTTCATACTGTTTTCCATAGTGGCCACACCAATTTATAATTCCACCAACAGCACACACAAAGGTTCCCTTTTCTCCACATCCACACCAGCATTTGGTATCTCTTGTCTTTTTGATAATAGCTTTCCAACAGGTGGGAGGTAATATCTCATTGTGGTTTTGACTTGTAGTTCCCTGATGATGAATGACGTGCACTTTTTCATGTACTTGTTGGCCATCTGTATATCTTCTTTGGAAAAATGTCTATTCGAAAACTCTGCCTATTTTTTAATTGGAAGTTTTGTTTGCTGTTGAGTTATGTGAGTTCTTTATATATTTTAGATATCAACCCCTTATCAGATATATGTTTGCAAATATTTTCTCCCATTCCATAGGTTGGCTTTTCATTTATTATTATTATTATTATTTTAAATAGCAATATAGTTAACATACAGTGTAATATTAGTTTCAGGTGTACAAGATAATGAATCAACACTTCCATACAACACCTGGTGCTCATCACAAGTGTACTCCTTAATCCCCCTCATCTGTCTCCCCCCATCTCTCCACCACCCTCTCCTCTGGTGACCATTAGTTTGTTTTTTATACTTAAGTGTCTGTTTCTTGGTTTATCTCTCTCTCTCTCTCTCTCTCTCTTTTCCTTTGCTCATTTGTTTTGTTTCTTAAATTCTGCATATGAGCAAAATCATACGGTATTTGTCTTTCTCTGACTTATTTCACTTAGCATTATACTCTTACACTCTCTAGCTCTGTTCATGTTGTTGCAAATGGCAGGATTTCATTCTTTTAATAGCTGAATAATATTCCACTGTATGTATGTGTATATATATGCATATATATATACACACACATACATATACACATAAATATGGCCTATACACATATATATACCACCATATATACCACTTCTTCTTTATCCATTCATGTATCAATGGACACTTGGGCTACTGCCTTTTCACTTTGCTGACTTTCTCTTCTGCTTTGTAGAAGCTGTTTAGTTTTATGTAGATCCATTTGTTGATTTTTGCTTTTGTTGCTTCTGCTTTTGTTGTCATATCTGAAGAATCATTGCCAAGACCAATGTCAAGGAACTTTCTTTCTTTTTTTTTTTGGAACTTTCTCCCTATATTTTCTTCTGGGAGTTTTATGGTTTCAGGTCCTAGGTTTAAGTCTTTAATCAATTTCTAGTTAATCTTTAAAAAAAAGATTTTATTTATTTATTCATGAGAGACACACAGAGAGAAGCAGAGACACAGGCAGAGGGAGAAGCAGGCTCCATCCAGGGAGCCTGACGCGGGACTAGATCCTCCCCAGGGATCACGCCCTGGGCCGAAGGCAGATGCTCAACCCCTGAGCCACCCAGGGGTTCCTCTAGTTAATTTTTGTGAGTGGTGTGACATAGTGGTCTAATTTCATGCTTTAGCGTGTGAATATCCAGTTTTCCCAATGCCACTTGTTGAAGAGACAGTGGGGTTTCTCCATTGAGTATTCTGTGTCAAATATCATTTGGTCATATATGCATGGGTTTATTTCTGGGCTCTTGATTTTTTTAATACCAGAACCATACTGTTTTGATTCTTGTAGTTTTGTAATGCCCATTTATGTTTTAAAAGATTTCCCTGAGCTGAGGGAGGGCAGGTGGGGGAGAGAAGGCAGGAGTGGCCCCTGGGTCTGCCGCAGCCTCCAGGCAGAGATGGGTTAGCTGAGCCCCTTTCCAACCCAGCTCTAGCATGAGCTGTCTGAGCTGCCTGAGCATGTGCTGAGGATGGGCCTGGGTTGTGGGCTTGAGGCTCCCAGTGTCTGTTGGTGTCTGGACCTGTGGGATGGGCCTGAGCAAGAATGAAAGGGCAGTGGGGTTTGGGCTCATTTGCATTTGATTTGCATGTGGAACTAAGGGGTCAAGTTGAAAGCTGTAGAGGCCTATACCAGTCCCTCGGGTGTAGGGTCTCTGGTGCTATGACAGACAAAGATTCTATCTCCAGGCCATGACCTTGCAGTTCAGGCGGGGCCCTATTTCTCCACCTGCCTCTGGCCTGACCCTGCCATCTGGGTTTGGAACACTGGAAGGACAAAGGATCCTCACTCTCTGAACCATTTTCTCCTATAGAATCCCATCTGTCAGGCTCAGCCTCTGACCTGGGACAGCTCTGTTAGTTCAGGCCCAAGAGTAGGGGAGGGGATGCCCCTCTAACCCTAAGGGGGACCCAAGCCTCTCTTCTCAGCTTCTGCCATCTGCTCTGGGCAGCGCTAGCCTCCTCCTGCTTCTGTCACTTGTTTGATGTGATCCAGGCCAGTCACTCTCCTCTCCCCCTTCTGGGCCTTGGTTTCCCCCTCTGTCATGTGCAGAGGTGGGATTGGGTTGCTTTTCCAAAGAGGAGGGACTTGTGTCTCACTCTTGTAATTGTTGCTATATCCACAATCCACGTGTTCTATTAGTAACTTCAAGTTTTGGAAGGAAACATGTGCCCCTTTGCTTAAACAGATTTAATTTGAAAAGAAATTCCATGCTATCTCCATATGTGGAAATTCAGTATTGTTTGCCATAATTGGAAAGATTCTGGGAAGAAAAAAAATAATGGAATGGGAATAGAACAATGTCATTAAATACTAGTCTTGCTTCAAGTGCAAGAAGCCCAATACATTTATAAGATATTGCAGAAAAGACAAAACTATGGAGAAAGAAAACAGATGAGTGGCTGTCAGAGTGAGGTGGAGGGAAGTGACAGTAAAACACAAGAGGGAAGTGCCCCAGGTGATGGAAACATCTCTACTATAGTGACTGCAAGTGTATACATTTGTCAAAAATCAGAGAAGTGAACACCTGAAGTTGGCAAATTTTGTTATATTTAAATTTCCTTTAACAAGGCAAGTTTTAATTAATTAATTATTTATTTATTAAAAATTTATTTATTTATTCATGAGCAACACAGAGAGAGAGAAGCAGAGACACAGGCAGAGGGAGAAGCAGGCCCCATGCAGGGAGCCCCATGTGGGACTTGATCCCAGATCCCAGGATCATGTCTTGAGCCAAAGGCAGATGCTCAATTGCTGAGCCACCCAGGCATCCCAAGGCAAGTTTTTATAAAGAAACAAATAAAAATTCCAGTTGGGTCCTCAGTCTGAGGACCCCTCTTGTGGCGAAAATTAGCACATGTAGGGAGAGGCTAACTCACTGAAGAACAGCAAAAAAGGATGGAAGGGTATCCAGGGGAAGACAACTTCCACTCTGGAGCTGTGCTAATACAATAGCCACTAGCCTTGTGTGGCAAAAAGCCGTTTAACTTAATCCAAACTCAGTAAAATTAAAATGAGCATATGAGCCACATTTCAAGCAGCTAGCGGCCACTGTACTGGGCAACTACAGAACATTTCTCCCTCACAGCAAGTCTTGGTAGATACCACTGCCCTAGAGGATCTATTTGATGCATATAATTTAAAAACAGTCATGCCCCTGTCTCCTACTTTGAGAAACGCTGCTCGGTTTGATCTAACCTCACTGTGTGAAAGCCACCACCTCTTTTCACTTTGCATGATGACCCAAAGACCATTTCACTTATGCAGTCTAAGAGCAGAGTGAGTAAGGGACAGGCAGTGTCAGGTAGGGAGAGATAGGTAGGGGGCCATGGAATCAGGCTCATAAAACAAAATCCTAGGAATTCTGAGATATAAGGAAACCAGAGATAAGGGAATAGCCCAGACCAATTGGCCCTGAGTGTTAGGAGTATTTTTCTTTGGTGGCTACAATGTAATCACAGAAAATGACAGACCACAAAGAAGTAAGTCATGAAGGGTGTTATCAATAGTCCTTGCTCAAACTAAGACGGCACAAGAATCTCAAGGCCACAAGCTCCCTGGCCAAGTTTTCTTTTCTTTTTTAAAAAATTTTATTTATTTATTCATGAGAGACACACACAGAGAGAGCGGGGGGTGGGGGGCAGAGACATAGACAGAGGGAGAAGCAGGCTCCATGCAAGGAGCCGGACAGGGGACTGGATCCCAGGTCTCCAGGATCAGGCCCCGGGCTGAAGGCGGTGCTAAACGGCTGAACCACCCGGGCTACCCCCCTGGCCAAGTTTTCAATAAAAGACCAGCTTGTTGGTTTCAATAAAAATCTTCAGTGGCAGCTCTGTCTGGACATCTCTCACTTCTAAGAGCTTTCTCTGTATCCTTACTTAATAAACTTCTATTGCTTTACTAAAATTCCTTTGTCAGAGAGATTCATTCTTCGACTCCGTGAGACAAGAATCTGGCTCTCCCATTTCAAGCGTGTGGTGGGCATCTAGAGTTTTAGACTGAGGGGATTCTAAGGATTTGAAGACCTCAGGATTAAAAAATTCTGGGCTATTCAGATTTGAAATCTGTCCCTGGTCCTGGGGCATGAGGGTTTTGGAGTGAAGAGCTAATGGGGCTCAGTCAGGGCCAAATCCAGAGGGATCCTCAGGACTGTCTGCTCCTTTCCCTGTTTCCTGCAGCTGTCAGCCTATTTCTAACCTCCAGAAGATTTCTGGAAGCCCTGAGTTGTTCTGTGCTGACTGCATGGTGCAAGCGTGTAGGGTTTGCGATTTCTCAGGAGTCCCTGTGGTTGTACTGTATAATCTCTGATATTTTCACCCACAATTAGCATAGTGCACATTTATTGCGCTGTACTTTGGTCAGGTCCTGTGCTAAGCATTTTGCGGGCATCATCCTAGGGACTCAAGGTAACTCCTTACAATGTAGGTGCAGTTATTTCCATTAAAGATAAAGCGACTGAAAGTCCAGAGTTTAAGGAGTGTTCCCAAGTCTGGCAGCAGGTGGAAGGTAGAACCGGGACTGGAACCCTGAGTGACTGACCCCAGAATTCTTGATCTTGGTCTTAAATTGCTGCTTTTTATCTTTAAATTCTAAACGCCTCCCTGTGGCATCTCATCACCCCAAGATCATGACCTGAACTGAAACCAAGAGTTGGCCACTTAACCGACGGAACCATCTGGGCACCCCTGCCTCTTTTTTATGCTTCAGGCCTCACTTCAGAGAGGCCTTCCTGACCATGTATATATATAAAGCCGTCCCTTTTCTATCACACCCATTGCCTTTCTCTGCTTTACTCTCATTTATAACATGTCTCGCTTGTTGGTTCAGTTACTCATCTATTGTTCTGTCTCCCTCACTAGAATGTGACTTCTGTGTTCCCACCTTTCTTCCTATAATTGGCACAGACCAGGGGCTCAGAAAATATTTGTTGAATGAGTAAATACATCCTGAAACCAACCAGGAGGAGGCGAAGGTGGGGTGGTCTGCAGGGGTGAGTGCAACTTGCATAGTCCTCTTTCCAAACTGGCAGCTGCCCTTTCCTAACTGCCCAGATGGAAAGCCAAGGCTCAGAGGAATGCCCAGCCCAAGCAGCAGCTCAGTGATAATAGCCCCCCCTGGAGAGCCCATTGTTATGCTCCCCAAGCCCTTTCTCAGGTGGCACACCAGGAGATGTCCAGGAGGTCAGCTGGGGGCTATCGCCACCTCTACTTACCTGACAGGAAGTCTTCAGACAGCAGGGCCAGGGGACTTGCTCCCAGAGGCAGTATGGAAGGGGGGGGGGCGGTGGGTGTGGGAGCCCAGAGGAGAGCTGCCTGACCAGCTCGAGGTCTGTGGGAGCTGCCTGGGCTAGAAGCTGATAGGAGCTCCCCCAGGGGGTTTCAACCTTGGCTGCACATGGAAGCCTGCTGCCCGAGCCCCTGTCCCAGAGGTTCCGATGTAGTTGCAACCTGGACATGGGGATTTGTGAAAGTCTCTAGGTATTATCAATTGCGGCATAACAAATCATCACAAAACTCAGTGGCTTAAGACAAAATAATCATTTTTTTTTTTTCATCTCTTGGATCAGTTTCTATTGGATAAGAACTGAGGAGGGGCTTGGCTCGGCAGTTCTGTCTCAGAACCTCTCACTAGGCCTCACGTGAAGGCTTGATAGGCTGCCTCCCCTGGGACCAGAAAGGAACTGTCCTTGGTCTACAGTTCACTCCAGTGCCTGCCTCTCAAACCACCTGGAGGCCTCCAAAGAGCCAGTTTCCACCGGCCAAAACAAAATACAGCCATGGGAGGCACAAGGGATGGGGAGCTGGTATCCGAGGGTGATTTCATATCATTTTCAAGTTGAGTAGAGGAAACACTGCCAAGGTCAGGGTGCTGGAGGAAGCACCAAAGCAGCTGCAGGCCTGTGGATGGGGCAAGATGTTATTGTTGTTCACACCCTGGGTCAGGATGAGACCATAAGGATCATCTAGCTCCCTTTTATCTGGGCACACTAATGACAGCTTGTCCACCCTCCTATTCTTGCAGGCTCTCCCTCCTCACTCCCACATGGTGGGAGAAGGGAAGGCCCCGGATGATTTTAATCACTGTGAGCTGCTACCAGGGGCTTAACAAATCCTCGAAGACAGGGAGCATCGCCAATATGCTGGTGGCAAGTGAAGATGCCCAGAGTTCTAGAATCTGAGTGTACCCAAAGAATGTCTCTTTATGTGGCCTAACTTGGAGTCCAGGGGAAGTTCCTTCTGCCCTCTGTCTGCCCTCTGTTTGCCAAAGGGAATAAGGCTCAGGACTTTTGTGTTATCCTATTTGTTTTAAGCTCCAGGGCATGTAGGGCAGAGGCAAGTTTTGAAGATGCAAGGGTCAGCAGGACCTTTATCCAAACATCTTAAATACCTCCCAACCCCTGATTAAAGTTTTACATCTCAGAGAAGAATCCAACCACAGCACAATTGTTGTCATTCTCATTTTAATGACAGGGAAGCTAAGGCCTGGCAGGCACCCTAGCAATGTGTTTGCGGGGGTCATATGCTTCTGAAAAACTTGCCAAAGTGAGATATTTGAACCTCACTCTGGTGAAACCACCATCTCCTTCCATTCTGACTTCCCTTCATGTCAGATGCTGTTGGAGTGAGTGTGAGCATTTTGGGGATTTGGCTAAGGGGATCTTGACATTTAGTGTGGGTTTAGTGGTCTTATTATGTTGTTTCCAGTCGCTTTTGTGAAAAGTTATTACCAACTGGTGATGACTTCCAGGAATACCGCTACCTAGCACACTGAGGTGTTCTGTGACATCTGCCACAACCAACACTGTGACATGAAAGTGCAGGGTCAGAGGTCATATCTCAATATATATAGATGAATGGTTTTACAGTGCCCAATACCACCAGTATGTAATAGAGAAGAGGTATGAAATATATATATTGGGCCAGAAGAAGCTTGTTTGTGACAAGTATTATGGAGGTATGCCAATTTTGTAATTCACAGAAATAATGTTATTTTTCTACATTTTGTAAAATTTGTGGAATTTGCCATTTGTTGAGGTTTCTTTTATCTTTCTAACCAATCACTTTTTATTACCTATTTCTAAATTAGTAATTTTGTAGATTTGTCTTAAATAAATCTCCCTAAATTGCATAAACCTCAGGAAGTATACAGTCTGAATCTGACCCTGCTCAGTTTTCTCTGTCGTTTATGATCACAGGACTCTCCTTGTCCTTCCTCACTGCTGTTGCAAACAGGTGTTGTACAAAGTTTACATGGCAATATAACAGAAGGGTTCAGAGGACTCCTGTGGGATCCAGACAAACCGTAGTTTTTTTCATTTATAAAATGAGAATACTAATAGAATCTCTCTCCCCACATAGTAATGAAGTCAAGTGAGAAAATATGTGTCAGGCCTTGAGCACAGTCTAGCAGAGGGCATAGTTAGTGCCACAGTTGACATTTAGCTGGTCATCACATATAGTCAGACTCCCTGTTTATGACGGTATCTATTCTGATTTGTTTGGTGCCCATGCCAGAACGAGCAATCACTGTAAGCTAGTGATAGCTGGTGATTAGTCCCCCTCCCTCACTGGCCCAAAATATGTATATAGTAAGTGCTCAGTCAATGACAATCCAATCAAAGAATGAAAGTCTCCATCTGGATTAGAAAACAGGTTGGCTTCAGATTCAACAATGCCCTAGACCCAAACAGTGACTCACAGCTGTGAAATTTCCTCATCTCAAAGGGTGCTTAGAGTTCATTTATTCGAATCCTTTTTAAAAACCTGTGGTTTTTTCCATTGACATATTTAAGTGCTGGAAAGTGGAAAATCCACAAAAGCACAACAAAGAAATGAACTGCTATTATAAATGGTTATACATGTGACATTACAATTATGTACTTAATATGTAGTTATGTGTACATAGTGCTTTGAAACATACTTTTGTTTTTATTTATTTATTATAGTCGCACAGAGAGAGGGGGGGTGGCAGAGACACAGGCAGAGAGAGAAGCAGGCTCCATGCACCGGGAGCCTGACGTGGGATTCGATTCCGGGTCTCCAGGACAGCGCCCTGGGCCAAAGGCAGGCCCTAAACCGCTGCGCCGCCCAGGGATCCCTGAAACATACTTTTAAAAAGCTTTCTTTGCATTTTCCTCATACTTTAAATATCTTTAACTACATCATTTTTAATGACTGCATTACAGTCATCGGGACTGTAGGGATAATTAAGGGTACCTATCTCAATGGGTTATGCCATGAGCACTGACCGGAGCTATGTCATGTGAAGAGACCCAGCATTTGTAAAAGGCTAGATAAACTTAGCTCTTCCGCAGGATGGCTTTATATAACCAATCCTTTTTTTTTTTTTTTTTTTTTTTTGCTGAGCATTGGAGTTATTTCCATTATTTTGCTATGGCAAATAACGCTGGGCTATATTAATCTTTGCTCATATCTTTGGTCATTTCCTTAGCAAAGTTCAGGACTGCTGGGTTTGCACATTTCACAATTTCCCACTGAGCATGTAGGGGAACAGAGAGAGAAATGGGCTGGCCCGGGCTCACACAGCGCGCTGCAAAAGCGGACCTGGAGACTAGCTGGGGAGCCCAAAGGGCGCCTCATCGTGTTGTTGGGGACCGGGAGGAAGGCCTGGCCAAGGGAGAGAACGAGGCTCCAGAGCGGCGGCGGCCGCGGGAGCAGCAGGCCAGCGGGGCAGAGCGGCGCTGGGCTGGGCTGGCGAGGCGGGGCGCTGGCTCGCGGGGCCCAAGCTAAGCGGTCGCCTGGCAACCCAGGCGGCGCGGCGTTCGAACGGAAGCGAGGAGCCAATCAGGATGTCCGGGGCAAACCATTCCGGCGGCGGGGGGAGAGCGGCGAGCTCACTTCCCTTTCCTCTGCGCCCCGGGGACCTCCGGGCCGGTGGGGGCCTGGGGACAGCCTGGTACCCCGGTTCGTCTCGGGTACGCGCAGCCGCTCGGAGGAGGCCCCTGCGGGTCCCCACGCCGGGTTGGGGGCGCACCGAGCCGCCTGGGACGCGGCCATTCCCAGCCCGGGTCCGAGCTGTCAGCCTCTTCCAAGACCCGCACGGGCGGAGCCGGGACTCGCCGAGCTCGGGCTTCAGGTGAGGGGGCGGGTGGTCTGGGTCGGAGGGGGTCCGGTCGCCGAGTGCCTGCTGTATACGTCCTCCCGGCGTCGTACGTGCGGGAGGTGGTACCCCATTTCCCGGAGGAGAACGCTGAGGCGCCCGGAGGCAAGTGTCCCATCCCTGGTTGAGAATCCAATTCGCATCTTTCAGCTCCACCTCGAAATCTCCAGTCTGGGTAGACCTAGATTTGCCTGGAGAGGTCCAGACGCTCAACTGGTGGTCAGCTCCTCAGCCTGCAAGGCTGCTATGCCCTGGAGCCCAGGCTGGATCACCTACCTCCTGCGCTGCTCCTGCATTGCCCCCTGGGTGCCCCCTCTGGGCATCTGTCTTCCCTTCTCTAGGACGCCAGAGGTTGGATTCCGCGCTCGTTTGGGGTCCTTCTGCCCACAGGGTACTGAATCGCAGTGCCATCTCAAAGGGCTGTTTTGGGGGATCCGACTGGACCGACGTGTCTTGGTTAGGTGCTAGGTGGGCAGCAGGTGCTTTGGCCCTGGAACCACTGTTAGATTCTTGAGAATCTGCTCCAGGCTGGGGGAAATGGGTAAAGGCAGCCACTGAACGTTAAGCCACTAGTCAGCAGAGACTTTGGAGTTCAGGATGGGGCTGCTGACACCTCTGGCTGGAGCATCATACCTAGACCAGGCCCTGACTCCTGGGGATGCTCTGGGAACTCAGAAAGAAAATAAGTCTTTCATTTATTCTTTCAACAGATATTTATGGACTTTGTATGCCATGCCCTGCCCTCCCCTTTGTCTATTTTGTTTCTCTCAGTGGCATTTACCCATCTAATGTCCTCTGTATTTCACTTATTAGGGAGTTGATATCTTCTTCCACTGGAATGTGATAGGAGGAGGGGCTAAGGTGGCCTTCAGGGCAAAACTGAGGGGTGCCAAAACCTCTAATCAAGATAACTAAAGCTAACAGTTATTATTTTCTTAAAGATTTATTTATTTTAGAGAGAGAGAGATGGAGTGTGGGAGTGGGGGTGGGGATTGAGGGTGAGGGGGCAGGGGCAGAGGGGGAGGGGAAACAGATCCTCCTTTTGCAGGGGAGTTCAAGGGGGGAGGAGGGGAAGCTGGATCCTAGGACCCTGAGATCATGACCTGAATGGAAACCAAGACTTGGAAGCTCAACCGACTGAGCCACCCAGGTGCCCTAAAGCTAACTGTTACTATTTGCTGCGTGTTCTGCTGGTAGAGATCAACTCATATGGCCTCTATGGAACACAGTACACCGTCTCTGTCACGATTACAAGCACGTCCTCAGCCCAGCTGTCTCACTTCTAGGCAACGCAATGTAGGTGCAGTGACGCCGCAGGCTGGTTTGTAATAGGGCAGGTCTGGACACACACTAAATGGTCATCAGCAGGGGCTGACGAGCTCTTTATGTTACTGATGTGCCACCACACATATTTTTGGACAACATATATTATTAAGTATATTAATACATATATTAGAATTAATACTATATTAACATTATTAAAACAACATGTATTATTGAGTAAAAAGAGCAAGGTGAATACAGTACACACAGCGTGTTGCCATATGTGTACAAAAATAGAAAGAATTTATACTCATTATTGCTTGATCTATCTAAAATCTCCCTGGAAGGACACACAGTTGTCTGGTTACAGTGGCACCTGCAGGGAGGGGAACTGGGTGGCTGGGGACAGGGGTGGGAAAGAGTTTGTTTTTTACTTCATTCTCTTCATAGTTTTTGAATTTTGAGTCATGGGCATATATCATCTGGTTGAAAAATTATATACATATGAATCATTACAGATGATATATTTGATCATAAGACCAGTGCCCCATCTGTGATCTGTCATTGACTTGCTGTGTGACTTTGGGCAAGTTTCTTCACCTCTGTGGGCCAAGATAAGACGCCATGATGGCAAACTCAGGTCTGGGAAGAAGGCAGTCCAGGACAGGAAGTGGGCTTGCCCTGGAGTCTACCCCAACCTCCACCTTCACCATCCTTGTGAGCCAGGACCTTCCCTGAGGCTTTGCATGCGGTCTCTGTCTCCACTGCAAGCCTGTTTGTCCTCATTTTGCAACTTCAGTTACAAACTGAGGCACAGATAATTGAGCTGGTGGAGCTGGGCTATCCGCTGGCCGATAGAAGATCAGTGCTTCAGGCGTCTGTGCCCACAGCCCTCCTTCAGTCCGCTCACCTCTCTCTTTCTGAGATGTGTGCAAGTGTGCCCTGGGCAAGGCCCACTGCAAGCAGGCCAGGGCATGAGTGTCTGGGGAGACTCCAGAAATAGCACGGAGCTCCTGGCGTGGCCCTGGAGGATGCCCAGCTGGGTGTCTCTGACCCGGACAGCTGGGCTGAAATCGAGCTGGCCTGCCCTATTGGCCGGCCCCCTCCCTGCTGCCTGGAGCCTTTCTGATCCTCCTCTGGGGCAGGTGAGGGCCTCCCTGTCTCCACCCAAGTCAGGGCCTGGCTTCTGCCGAATGGAAACAGCAAAGCAGGTGGAAGGAAGGGGTGGGGTGGGGGGTGCAGAATGTCATGAAAACTATAAACGTTGAAGCCACACCTCTTGCCCCCACACCTCTTGCCCCCTCGGTGAGGAATAAACAATCACTGACACCTTCTGAGCACTTACTATGCATCAAGTGCTTTATAAGTATGCACTCATTTAATTCCCTCAAGTCTATGATGTAAGGTAGTTCCTGCTGCTATTTTTTCCACCTTACAAAGGGAAACTGAATGCAAGAGAGGTTTAGGAGCTTGGGCCAGATTATCCAGGGAAAGAATGCGAATCTGGGGGGTCTGGCTCCAGACTCACTTTCTTTTTTTGGTAAAAAGTATATAACATAAAATTTAGCATTGCAACCATTTGTAAGTGTACAGTTCAGCGGCAATAAGTACATTAAGTGCAACCCTCACCACCATCCACTTCCAGAACCTTTTCATCTTCCTAAATGGGAACTCTGTACCCATTGAACACCAGCTCCCCATTTTCTCTTCCCCCAGTCCTTGGAAAGCACCTTTCTACTTACTGTGTCTATGGATTTGACTATTCTAGGCACCTCATGTAAGTGAAATTATACAATATTTGTCCTTTTTCCCCCAGTATTTGTCCTTCTGTGTCTGACTTATATCATTTAGTATAATGTCTTCAAGGTTCACCCAGGTTGAAGCAGGTGACAGAACTTCCTTCCTTATAAAGGCTGAATAATATTCCATTGTATGTTCATCTGTACATCTGTTCACGGACACTTGGGTTGCCTCCACCTTTGGGCTATTGTGAATAATGCTACA